>NC_088175.1:40712229-41395049 GCF_028769735.1 Zonotrichia leucophrys gambelii | reverse complement strand
GGGGGTGACTGTCTAATTTCTACCTCTCCCTGCCTCTTCCCTCTACCTTTTATTTTATTTTATTTTATTTTATTTTATTTTATTTTATTTTATTTTATTTTATTTTATTTTATTTTATTTTATTTTATTTTATTTTATTTTTAGCACAGAGTGTGCTGTAAAAAGAAGAGGCATCAAGGCACGTTGCCCACGGTATGCTCATCACATCTGACATCTCCCCTCCGCATGTGGGGCCAGGACTTCCAGGTCTTTGGTGCTTATAATTCCCTGTGGATTTTGCAATGACCAGAGCCTGGCACAGAGAGCCCTGCTGTCCAGCTGAGGCCTCTACCTGGCATTGCAAATATGCATGAATAACAACTGATTAGTGCTTTTCCTGGGCTGGTTTTCATATTTAATTGTGCAAGATGAAAGAGGAGAAAAATGCTAGTAACGTGAGGAAGGAGGGAAAGGAGAAATCATTACAAGTGCATTTAGTCAGTGATAAGAATGGCTGCTGAGCTGGGCTGGGTGGTTTCCAAGCACAGTGGGAGCCAGCTTCAATTTCACAGCATAATATTTCCTGCACCCTTAAAATAACTTCTCCCTCCCCTGTCAGAGGAGCTGGAGAGCAGTGTGTGCCCCCTCCCTGCACAGCCCCAGGCCGCTGGGTGCTCAGTTATCAATCACCAAGGGGCTGTTTTGAGAGCAGTCCCATCACCGCTGTCGTGCCAAGGCACCGAGACCTGGCCAAGAGGGCTGGAGCAGAAGGAGGGGATGCTCCGCAGACCCAGGGCCGTGGTCTCCCAGGGAAGGCAGCAGGTGGGGGATTACTGTTTGAGCCCTCTTCGGTGCCCGGTGAGGAGCAGCTTCCCCGAACAGCTCAGCAGAGACGGGACCTCTTTATTGTCGGGGCTAATTGCTCATGTGAGATGTATTTACAGAGGCGACTGTTTGTGCAGAGCGCAGCAGACAAACAGACTCCTGTTCTGCCAGGCACCCTTTGTAATCGGTGGGGCTGGGAACCCTTTAATGCAGCCATCATTTGGAGGCCTCATTTGCACTGCAGGCACCAAGGCTGCCCGGGATCCGAGCCCCGGCAGGGTGGGCAGAGGGCAGCGGGCTGTGCCCAAGCACTGCTGGTCTCACCCACCTCCTTCTGAGCCGGGCACACAGGTGCCACAGAGGAGGCTGGGTGTGATCCTGGCACAGTCTGACCATCCTCCCGTGGTTTGCAAATCCAGCTGCTCCCATTTGGGCATTTGGCTGCGTCTCTGCCCTGCACGGGATGAGCCCTGTGTGTGCGCAGGTGAGCTGCCCGTCTCCTCGGTCTGCAGGAGATGTGACTGTGATGCAGGCTCTGAGCTGCTTCAAAGGTATTTGGTGAACTGCTGTCCATGCAGTTGTGCCAGAGGACAAGACGTGCCAGACAGTTGTTCCTTGCCTTTGTAAATAATGTCAAGGAGTGGTTAAAAGCAGCCAGGACTCCAAAAAAACCCCAGCCTTGCAGGCTTTTTGCAGCCTGCTGGGTTTTTTCAAGGAGGAGGCCTAGAGGGAGTTTTGCCATCTGTGAGAGGGATGCAGCATTAGGAAAATAATGCAAACAATTTCCGGCAGTCTCCATCTTCCTGCAGAACCAGTGGGGATGGACAAGCCCTGGCTTCCAGTTACATGGAACACCTTTTGCTTATGGGTAGCCTACATCCCAACCCCACAGTGAACATCCCTCTCCAAACTTGAAAATATATGTCCCACTTCTCACCGTGCGCCCTTTTCTCCAGTAGATTAAGACATGTTCAGGGAAGAGCTTATCAGTAAGGAGGAACAGCACCACAGAGCTGGGGTGTGTCTCCTGCTTCCCCTTTCAAGGGGCCGTTCAAATGGGCTGGCACTGGTCAGGCGTGCTGGGAGCGTCCCTTTGGCTACAGCCTGTCCACAATGACGCAGAATTGCCAGCACTGGGACAAAAGGAAACCCACGCTCATCCCCTTACAGAGCTCTCTGACACATGCAGACCAACCCAGGCATGCTGACCCCACGAGTGGCATTTCCCAAGCTTCCGAGCTGAAACTAAAACTCCCTCTTCTTTAAAATTCATTTTAGCGTAATTCTTGTGTTCCACACTTGAAGGAACAGAGAAATCCACCTAATTTTTAGCACTTCTGAGCACTGGAGGTTTCTGAGCATTTACACATCATCTCTCACAAGACTTGATGCAGAGGGAAGTGGGATTTTTTTCATTTTCCAGATATGGAAGCTGAGGCAAAAGGCAGACACTGCACAGTAATACCTAATTAGTGGGGGAAAATTAAGTGCCAGCCACCACCAGTCTCATGTTTTGACAACCACTAAGTTGTCTGAAAGAGAAAATACCTAATAATTCTGTTCTTCTGTGACTTTCAGAGAGCAACTGAACCCTAGTCAACATCCCTAGAAATGCAGACCCCCAAGGGCAGATTTTGCAGCCTTCTTCCCTAAAGTTTCACCTCTCTTTTAGACATCAGAATAAAAGCCATATTTCCCAGACAGTTTAGGACCCAAAATGCCATTTATTATTTCCAGTCTGATCCTCAGCCAGATTGATTGTCTTGTTGCAAGACTATATGTAAAAGGTCCTACTATTACTGGCAGCAATCAATATTTATAACCACTCACAGTGTTTATTTATAAAAAAAAAATCAAACGTTCCAACCAAGAAGAGATGCTTTTATTAATATCTAGCATGATTAATAACCATATTCAGAGTTGCAGGCAGGCCCACGCTGTCAGACTCATGCACTTTTCTTTTTCTAATGGCTCTGTAGGAATTTGAACCGTAATATGTTTCATGCTCAGGGACAAAGAGGTTTTGTCTCAGGGAAGGAGTGTGTGGATGTTTTTGACTTAAAGAGCCAGCACCACATTCAGGGCTTCACAAACAGAACCACTTTGAACCCAAGCCCATCAGCCTGCCCCATCTCCTGGAGATACACTGCACAGGGTGGATCTCCTCTGTTGCTGGAGACCCAGATCGGAGCTGCAGATTTGCAGCTCGCTGAAAAATGTCACACCCCCTCTGTGTCAGGGCAGCCATCACCTGCTCTGCTTCCCTGCCACCCACTGGAAATGCCTCAGCTCGGCAAATGGGTTCACATCTCTGCCTGTTGAGGCCTCTCAGCTGTGCAGGGTAAGATGAGCTCCATGGGAATGACACTGCTTCAGATCAAGGAAAGAAAACTCATAGAGCCCTGACCACTGCTCCATTCCTATAGAGCAGGGAGAGAAGGAGCATGTGAGGCTGATGTCGAGGTGTCAGGTCTGAGGCTGCCCAGCCCCACACCAGCACGGGCTGGTGAAGGAGGGCCAGGTGCTTCTGGTGCAATAAAGGAGCAAAGTTCAGCCCCACTCCTTGGTGCTGGCTCTGCACGGTGGTGTTTGCCCACCTGCACGCTGCACTATTCCCACTGCAGGAGGTGGTGACAAATCAGAGGCAGTAAAGGGACAGTTGCAAAGAGACTGGTGCCTTGATTACTTCCTCATAGCCACTCACCCTCCACGGTAGCACTTTATTATCAGACAGGCAGAGCAAGCCGATTAAAAGGGAACATGAAAGTCAGGTAGATAAGACAGCTGTTGTCTGGATGGCTATAAAACCTCCTGTTTCACACAGTCTAGTCATGAGAACTGTGGGACAAAATAAAGGAAGTAAATGTTCACACTTGCTATTTCGAGGCAGCTCTCAGCCAGCGCTGAGTCACTTTTGGGACTGCCATGTCTTTCTTCGGGGTTATGGGACATAACAGAGCGTTCTGACAGACAGGGACAGCCCTCAGGTCCATGCTGTCTTGTACTTTGGCTTTTATACTGAGCCCTGCAGAGCTTTACACAACTGCCAAATCCTCATGTGAGATGTTTGTCTGCCCTAACTCCCATGCTCTGGGCTGCATGGGGTCCCCTCCAGCCTCCCATCAGATTCTGAACAGCACTGGTGCTGCTGAGGAACATCTGGAAACAAAACCACACTATGCCTGGAGGTCAGGAGGAGCAGGGAATGCACTTTTTTGGTTCCTGTTATGCCAGCCAGGCCAGGGGATACGAGTGGCAGAACAAGGAGGAGAGCAGCAGGTGAATGCAGTATTTCTTGCTATGTGCCACAGGCCGAAAGCCCTAAGTGCAGGTCCCACAAGCCCACGGGGCACACGTTCTGCCCAGGCTGCCTGTCAATAATCTCACATTTTAAATCCTGTTAGACACGAGTAAGCTGTGGAGCAGTAATCCAGGGAAGAGTCAATACAAACCCCTGCAACGTCAAGCACTGTAAACCTCCGGATCCTGCGCGCTCCCCACCACATCTGTATGCGGCAGCAGCGCTGGTTAAGCACCTTATCCTCATGTCCTGCAGGGCCTGCTCTCAACAAGCCCTGAGCAGGGAGCGCCCTTTCTTTGTCCATGTGCACAGGGCTGAGCACAAAGGAGCCCTGCAGCCTCCCAGGCTCGCTGCTGCCAAATAAATAATTGCTGTGATGCATTTTATGGAGGGCTTGGAAGGGGAGCTGCAGGACAGCCACCAGGCACTGCTCTGGGGTTGGCACATCCTCTGCCCTTCAGAGCCGCTCATGGAGGGGCCTGGCTGAGCTGGGATGGATGGGAATTGCTCAGTCTGCTGGAGGGATATCTGCAGTTTCCAGTGGCTGAAGGAAGAAGAAAAAAAAAACAGACCAAAAAACCCCAAACAAAACAGTAATGTCAATGGAAGTGTAATGCCAAGAAGGAAAAAAAAAACATTGAAAAATAATCACCTTAGGTGAGATGTAGATAAAGGCCTTGTGCCCCTGGAAGGTAGGATACAAAAGATAAATGAAATAGATGTTCCTTGTCTGATTTTTTTTGCACCAGTCATTCTCCTAGTGCCAGTTTCTGTATATTTTCCTTTATACAATCAGGAGGAAAACAGCTAATCTGACATGACAAACTCATTGTATCAAAAGTCATCTTAAAACATGTGTCATATGACTAAACACCCTACTCCTGGTACAATGCATCCCACAGTAAATTTGGATGGAGCTCATCCTCAAATGCCCTGCTAAAAATACCCATAACAAAGGGCAACAAGAAAACATAATTCAAATGAGGGACATCTGTTCTCAAATGTTTGCAGATAATGACTGGATCGAGTGTCTGCATAAAGGATAATTATTTTCTGCAGATGGTTTGATCTGGTATTTTAAACACTGTAAAAAATCCTTGCCCCAGCCACTCAGGAAAGTATGGGGAGTTTTGCTGCAAGACCTTTTTCCTATCCTCTGCTACATTTCCTAAATGCAAGAATAAGTAAAACTAAAACCAATTAGAAGACAAAATGTATTAAAGAGAAACACTGCATTGGAACACAGGCAACATACATTTTCAAGTTCTTATGTTACACTGCCATATACCCAGATAATTCTCAGGCTGAAGTTTCCTTATAGGAGAATGGCAAAATAAAGCAGTTATGTGTTGTGCAAAGCAGATTTCAAAGGGAAGGTCCGTCCCCAAAACTACACCACAATAGGCTTTTTAATACAAATAACTCTACCACAATATGGTTTTTAATACAAATCACTCTACTCTCTTAAGACAGAGAGGTACAAAACAACTATGACAGAGAAACATTCTTGTTAAGTCACCCGCTGACACCCCCTTACCGTGCAGAATTAGCCCCAGGATAACGCTGCTTTGTTGGAGCTGTCTTTGGAGCCCGTGTGGTGGCTGGGCTGACTCATGCCCCGCGAAAAGCAGGGTTACAGGTGGGAGCCTGTGGGCGAGGGGCCCTGGGGACACCATGGGGCCGGGAGGGCCCTCGGAGCCCCTGGCACAGCACGGGGAGGAAGCAGGGCAGGGAAGGAGGGGATGGCTCCAGCAGCTTCTGAAGGAAGGTCCTTCCCCGGGAAAACTGGTGGGTGCAATGACCATCAGTCTCCCCTAAGGCAGGTTTTGACTAATGCACGTGTCCAAAGCTGGGCTCGTCCCCAGCAGCTCTGGCCCTGTGACCGTGCCCACCCGAGCAGGTGCCGATCGGGGAACTCGAGAGGACATCACTTTCAGGGAGCCTCTGGGAATGCTGTGCATCAGCGAACCGCATGGGAAGGATTTACTTTTAAAAGTTAGGGTTGTGTCAGTCTCAAACGGTGCAGTGTTGGGCTGTCTGGGGATAGGCATATCCCTTCAGCAGCTGTTTGGTCATTTCTGCAGGATAGTCTTGGGGCAGACCCTGGCGATCCCGTGGGAATTCCAGGTTCTCATGCCCGTCTCTAATTAACACATTAATTTGCCTTGCCAGCGCTGTCTCAGAAGCCGCGACACGGCGTGTCCCAGCGAGAACGGAGCCCTGCGCTGCGGGCACCGAGGCTCCCGCACAGGCCCCGACTGACGCGGGGGTCCCGGGCCGGGGGAGCCCCCGGGGGTGCACGCCCGGACTACACCTCCCGGCGTGCCCCGCGCGGCGGGGCGGCGGGCGGCGCGGGGCCGCTTCCGGGTTGGCCGGCGCGGTGTGTTTACTTCCGGCCGCGCCAGTGCGTGAGTGTCAGCCCGGGGGGGGCACCCGGCGGCCGCCCCGCCCGCGGCCGGGGAGGGACCGACCGACCGACCGGGGCACGGACCGACGGACACAGCGGCCGAGGGAGGAGCCCCGAGCGCGCAGCGGCCCCGGCCCCCATGAGCGGGCGGTGAGCGGCGAGTCGGCGGCCGCGGGAGCTTCCCGGCGCGGCGGGACCCAGCCATGGACTGGCTGATGGGGTGAGTGGGGCCCCCTGCGCGTCCGTCCCGCGGGGCGCTCCCGGGCGGCCGAGGCGGCCCCGGCGCCGGCAGCCCCAGCCCCGCGTGCGGCGCTAATGACTAATCAGTTCCTGCCCGCGGGAACGGCAGCGGGAGCGCGGCTGCGGCTCAGCCCCGGGCTCAGCCCCTGTGCAGCCGCCTGCGGGCACCGCGGGCTGCACGGGAGCCCTCCTCTTGTCCCGAGCCGCGGCTCTCTGAAAAAGTAACTTTTCCTTCCGTTTTTGCGGAATAGGCAGGCCAGGTGCGGCAGCTCTCTGTGCTTGCCACTCGTACAGTGTGCGGCTAATCCCCCTGCGACAGAACATCGCTCTAAACCCAAAGGCGTGCCAAGGTTTAAATGGCTTTCTGTAGGGAGGAAGAAGAGACTTCGGCAGAGATTAACGCCAAATCAGAGCCACGCCAGGGGGCTTGGATAGCCTGGGATTAATAGTGCTAATTACACAGAGACAGAAGGTAGAGAGCTGTTTGCTGCGGGTTTTAGGTCTGGAAACCTCAGTGCAGGAGAGGGAGATGCAGTTGATGGGAGTGACCTGATATGCTACCAGTATCCCAAACGAGATATTCTCGGTTGCTTCTTGCATGAATTGCGCTGGCGACCTGCACTCAGGTGAACTGTGAATAATTATGCTTCAAAGTCGTATGAGCACTTGGTTTATGCTCCAGCAAAACTGGCGCTGCAGTGATAACCTGCTGCCCTTAGTTTGTTCTTCACAGCCGCTCCTGAATGTGGGCTTTGCCATCTAGGTTGCCTCGTTTCCTTACACTGATGTGCCTAGAACAGAAGGTAAACTTTTGTGGCAGCTGGTGGATGTGGTGTGTGTTTAGAAGGGTCATTGGCGTGCGTGCTCCTTTTGTCTGCAGCTGATCTGTTTGGTGCTGAGAGTGCACTTGTTACTCGCCTTCACATGGGTCTCATCCAACTCTGGAACCAGCTGTCCATACAAAGTTTCACTGTGAGTCTGACCCCGCACTCGCTCAGATGGAGGGAATGCCGAATCTCTGTGGGGTAGACACGGATGGCTGGCTTTTCCTCCAGCAGGCTGGGCAGGGAAGGGCAGTATTTGTGGCATGTGGAGGGGTCTGGGTGCCATGTACTGCAAGCCTTGTGTCTTGTAATTCACAGGGCTGCACTCTGTTGTTAGACGGTGTCAATGAAAATAGAAATGACGAGCTTGTTTTGATGTGTTTTGTAACAACCGCAAAGCACAGGTGGTCTGTTACACTGACTTTGTAAAAGTAAAAGCTGGAGTGTCAAAGATTGTTACTGTAATTACAAAAAAAGGTCAAACCCAGGACTTATGCAAGTTACTTGTATGACTCAAAATACTACATGCCCCACTACAGCAGCTGTACCTATTCTGTGCAAATTACATTGTAAAGCAGAAAAGAATCAAGGTTTATTGTAGCCACACTCTGAGTATATTAGGAGGATGGTTTTCTTATGAAAAATATTTTGGGCTTCTTGAGGTCACTACAAAAAATTGGCTTTTGTTCTGTACTTTTTTACCCAGGGTGGGTGGATCCGCCATGTGTGGAAAAGACTTGCCTGTTTTCCCCATTGTAATGGGAATGGATCCTGAGTCATTTGTGTGTTACTCGCTTGTTCTCAGCTATTTCCTGATATGTTTCACTCCTGACCAAACCCAGTATTGTCCCACTGATGCTCTTAAAGTTTTCTCCCTTAAAACGCTGCTAGTTCTGTTTGTGCACATTTGGGGGGGATGGTTGTGTGCGATTATGGCAGGAAGGGGGAGCATTGATATTTTGAAATGGGAAAGGCTGGAAGTCCTGGGGGACCCATTCTTATTCCCGGCCAAGTTATGCCTGCTGTTAGCAACTGTGTTTGTAAATGGAAACATCCGTCCTGCTGCTTGACAAAGAAACTGGGGACATTTGTCTGCCCAGGCAGAAGTTTGGGTAATGCCACTTGCTCAGCCTTTCTTTCAGTGGGAGCTTCAGCTGTTTGGGTCTCTGATGTGAGGACAGGACTGAAGAAAAACCTGCAGAATAATAGGAAAACAGGTCTATCCCAGTAACACATTAGTTGGTGTTGATGCCTCTGGCAAGCAAAATGTATTGCTCTGCTTCTTGGTGGTATTTCTTTTTCTAAGTGTCCTCACTACTAAAGCCATTGTGATCTTTCTTATTCCATACTGCATTGGGAAGGTGGTGGTTTGCAGTTTCAGCTTTCCATGTGCTTTCCCTACCCCTGTGGAAGGCCTTGGATGTCCCCTTGTTGGTTGTGCTTTCTTAACTTTTTGGTGTGTGAAACACCCTCTGTGTTTTGACTTTGTATTGCTGAGAAATGATCCTTGGAGTGCAAGTGTGTTAAATTAGGCAGCAGCAACAGTTGCTCCTGTTCTAGATCTCGACCCTTCGAGCTGGTGTCGCCTTTATCTGATAAACGTTTAGAGTGAGATCTGCTTTATTTCTTCTTTTGGAAAGGGGGGAAGGGTAAGTGCTAATCATTCCACCGAGGGCAGCAGCCCCGTGCCTCTGATCGCCTCAGAGTACTTAATATACAAAAAAACGGAAGCTGAGGCTTACAAACAATAGTGAATTTATTACGGATTAACAAACTGTACAGACTTAGGGGGTCACACAGCAAAACTTCTCTGGGTGCTGCCTGCTGTTCAGTCAAGTGCTTCAAAATCCAGTCAAGTCCTAAGGAAAAAAGCTGAAAAGAATGAGTGCTGGCATGGTAGGATGCTCAGTTTAGTACCTAAGTAAAGGCAGAGTCTTTTCTGTGGTTGATTAGTATATTTGACCCTTCCACTGAATGCAACATTAATACTGATGTTGTGAACTCTGTGGTTTCTTCTGTGCATTCTCTCCATTTAAAAAAAAGACCATTTTGAGCTTATTTGTCTTACAGAGGATGTATTTTAAGTCCAGTTTTAACTAGAGATCAGTGTTGCTTAATTGCTTTGCTCAACAACATTTACCAGAGATCCACATTACCCACTTTGGAAGAGATTCCAAACTTTTGTGTTACAAACAGCATTGATCTGCTCTTGAAGTTCAAATTAGCAACAAAGGCAGGCATTGCTCCTTCACTTATGATATTTTAAAACAAGGTGAAAAGTAAGTTTCATAATTGGCTCGGGGTAAAACATATTAGTGGTGCTAATAAACCTGATGTGGTTTCCTCTTCAGCAGTGCTGTCTGATGCTGCAATGCATTTTTTCATAGAAAAGGAGTATTGGGTACTGTAGTGGTTTTGGTGAACTGTTACGTAATAAGGGAAGAGAGAAACAAAGTGTTTTACAAACAATTACCAATGTTTGACGCAATCATAATTTGAGCTTCATCTGCACTATAAACTTTGTAGTTTAGTAGGTTAATAGACTAAACTGATTGAAGCTGAGAGAGATGCTTACACTGATTTGATAGATTCACAGCTCCTTCTCCCAGCGTTGATTATAGTATAAGTGTAATAAAGAGAGAGAGGCTGTCTGCAGGAGGGATTTCTTATCCATTTAAATTTTAGGTCTTGTTATCCATACAGTCATGCTATCCCCGGCTCAGTTATTTGTTCTTTCATATGTTGACCTAGTGACTTGAACAGAAGGGCCTAAAAATGGTTGAAGACTATCTTTTCTCATATTGCACACCTTCAGCTTTGAGAACAGTTAGAGAGAAACAATGGCCTGGAAAGGTAAGGAAAACAGAAATGGCAGAAGAAGCAAACTTCTGGTGAGGTCATTTGTGCCTGAAGACAGCACAGACTATTTCTGTCTACTCAGGTGGTCTGTGGTCTGCAAGACCGAGCAAGTGGCTGCAGCTGTAAACTGAATAATGTCTAATAGAAACTAATAGCCCTCACACTTGCAGCTTTTACTTTGTAATGTCAGTTAATCCATTATAAACACCACATATATGTGCTGCCCTGCATAGTCTTCATCTCATCGGGATGGGTCATTGGAAAGTATGTTGCAGTGAAATAACACAGTAATTATGCAAATTCAGTCTTTTTGAGTATATGATATTCTGATGATTTTAAAAAAAACAGTGGAAGAGAACTTCTCAAGGTCAGCACACTGCTGGATTTGTTTCGTAGAGGAGACTTGTAAGTCATGCATTTATTTAATTCAGCTATAACTGTCAGGGACTTAAATTTAAGCTGTCAGTTTTTTCACTTGTTTCAGATACAGGATTTTGCCACATTACCCCTGTGGTAATTTTAAAGGCTAGAAGAAAAGTAACACATACTACTGTTTTGCTGTCTTCCATTCTGCATTTGTGGTGGGGTCTTTAAGAAATGCCCTCACAAGGCCTTAAGACACTGTCCAGTTCAAGATGAGCTGTGGTGAAATAAGAATAATACTGTCATGCAGAGAAGTCCTAACCTTGAACCAGAACAGCTGAGGACTGCATGTGAGAAAAGCACACCACTGTTCTAGTTCTGAGTCAGTAAAACCCAATATGCTGTTTGTCACCTGTTAGACTAAATCTTTGTTGCTTTTGAATGGGGTGCACTGTTGTAGGATATCTCAAGCTGGAAGGGAGCCATAAGAATCATCAAGCCCTTTAATTGTAAGAAGTGTATTTTGTGGTGGGAGCAGTGAGAAATCATCCAGCAAGCTTAGCTGTCAGTTTGGCTGGTGCATCATACAGTTGAACCTGCCTTTCTCTAGCAGACCTTTATAGAAAAAGTAGGTAATGGTTTTTATCCTGGGCACTGTTCAAAACTGCCTAATTATAGAAAATATTTCTATTAAAAGGAAGAAAGGAATAACACTGAACATTCTTCAGCTGCTGTAGCTGTAGGGAATGCTTTCCTCTTTCTTCCCTTTAGTCATTTCCAGTGAAGAAACTCTTCTGCCTTTATAAGGCAGTCTTCCCTCTAGAAACTGCTGCAACCTCTCACCTTTCACAGCTTGCATGGTGTGTGCCTTTGTTCCGTTTTTTAACTGACCTCACAACAGGTGTTTCCCTTGCATTCCATTCCCTGCAGATTCTTGGCTTCACATGCCATTTTCCCTGCTTTAAGGGAGCTGAAAATAACTCAGAACAGTAAACCAGACATGTATGGTCCCATTGGGCAGGAAATATTCACATGCTCCTTATTTGCTTCCATTGATAGGTGTAACATTACCTGTGGGGTCCCAGGTTGCTCTCCCCAGATAAATCTGGGTCTGTCTGTGAGCCACTGGCACTCCATTCACTGCTTACTGATGGGACTTCAATATTACTTCAAAACCTTAGCAGACATGAGCAGTGCCTCTGCTAAACCAGAGCTTAACTGTGAAACAACTACATAATGCTGTCTGCAGGTAAAATTAGATCTCCATTAAATATTAACTTGTAATATTCATTAGTATGGTAGTGGAAATGTGCTGTTACTTTGAAATGTGAGTTTCAAGGGCTATTAGATTTGTAGAAAAGGAGTCATGACTGTAAGAGAGCAATTTAAATTTTCCAGGTGTGTTGTTCCCTTATGTCTCCCTGATTCTGAAAGTGCTCAGTTAAATTACTGAGATGGTCACTGCCAAGGTTCTTCTTTTGTAGTGCAGAACAGGTTGCACATAACTGCAGAGCCTTGCTCCCTGAAGAGCCCTGGTATAGTTAATTATTGATTTCTTGGAGAAAATGCCAAATAAATCCTGCATTTTAAAACCTTTGTTACTTTGGCAAACCACAGAATATAAGTTACTTTAGTGAGTACAGTGCACGTGAATGCTTGTTTTATATTTTTAGAGTGTTCTTTTTCCAGTATGCTGAGGGGCAAGAAGAATAGATAATTTTCAAGGTATCTAAAGTAAAAGGAACTACTACTTTATTTAGAAAAAGAGTTGAATATTCTTTAAGTGTAGCAATACTCATTCCTTGCATGTCTCTGCATGTTACCCTCTTTCCTTTGCAGTAGCATCAGGATTCAGGAAGACTGGTAGCTTAAGATGCTCATCTGAATGAAAACAAATCTTTCTCTTTTTTTTCTGCCTTGTTTCCTCTCCTCAGGTTAGTTTTCAGCTAAATGAGTTCCTGCAGCCTGTTTGTGTGGCTACATGAATAATGTTGACAGCACGATAGTGTTTGTGAGAACAGAAAGCTTAGGTAGCACTTACTTTGGTGGTAGCAAGGACTTAAATCAGCTGAATGGAATCATGTAGTAATGTGGTTATTAGTGGTAATTACTCTGAAAATAATTAGTGATCTATCTTCTGGTGATGTATCCTTCTGCTTGAATGTTGGGAGGAGCTGCAGAATGTCTGAAAATAGGAGATGCCATGACTAGGCTGGTACCCTGGCACAGGCAATGGCATCAGAGCACTGTCACAGTGTTACATTCACTTTATGGGTAAACTATAAATATACTCATTGTGAACTGGATATGGATGAATAATTCAGACTTCACAATTGGCAGTAAGTCATGTTTCATCTACCTGAGGGAAGTGCTGCCTGTGTTGTGGTGTGGATGTGGAGCTGGGTGGGATTCTGGGTGCCTGGCTGAATCCAGCAGTCTGATTCAAGAGCGTGTTCAGGAAGCTTGGTTCATGCATGATGGCCTGCCTGACTTTGCCTATTTCACTGGCAGTTTCCATCTGTTACATCTGCTGGAGGTGGGCCTGGGGAAAGCATATGTGAAAGAGTAAAATTAATAAGAGACTGCAATTTTTAGATAGCTGTTTATACAAGTTTGAACTCAGTACTGTCAGATCTATGTATTTTGCCATCACTGATGACCTATCAAACAACTTTAATATGTGGTTCTGCTAGTGGAATACTACTGAAGTGATCTTGTCCATTGTTTTTTACCCATTTACAGTTGGTGATATGGTTGTGAAACTTGCTTGCTAGGTTCTTTTTTTTTAAGTCCTTCTTAGCAATTTATTCACTCATCTTACTCTGCAATTACAAAAAAAAATTAGTTGTGTTCTTAACTGTATAAGAAATGAGTAAATCTGATTATTTAAATTTATTTTTGCAATTGTGTTGTTTAGAGTAGTACTGGGAAGTGTTACATCAACTGAGACTACTTGAGGAAGAATTGTTGCTTCATGGCCGTGTTCTGACACCTCAAAGAGTTGTAGTCTAGGAGCTTCCCTGTTCCTGAGGCTGTGTACAGTAATTTTAAGTAATTTAATTTTGCAGCTAGAATGATGAATGTAACTAAATACCTAAAGAGCGGTGCGATAATTTTAGCATTTGGAGGGGGAAATATGGCAGTTTTCTCAAAAGTTAGTTTCCTTTTATTCTGTCAGCCAAGGGAAACTGGTCAAGGTGCAAGTTTATCACACAATCAGCAAACCTCTGTCTCTGGTTGTGGAACAAGAGCATTGAACACACACATACATGCACACAATAAATAAACCCTGAACCAGAATTTGGATACAATTTTCTGAAGAGTGGCACACATTAAACTGGAATCAAGACAGGGATGACTGTCATAGATCAAATTCCTTCTTACTCTGAACACTGAAAGAGTAAAACCATTAAACTAGAATGTAAGCCTGCAGAAAACTGTATCTTTAAATTATCCAGGTCTGGTAACTTGAGCTCTTCAGAATATATCTGCATGCTTTTTAATTTCTTTTCCCCTTCCTTTTTGCACTGCTTAGGTTATAAAGGTGGTCCCTGAATACTTTTATCATCAATGGTCAGTGTCTGGATCACTGCTGTCCCTCTTCTACACTGAAATGTGTAAGTTCTTGGGTGTTCTATCTGAGAACTCCTGTGGTATTTACACATAATGAACAGAAGTTGTGTGAAACACAGTTTGCATAGAGGTGATCTTGGCTCTTTTTTTCTCACTGTTTCAGTTCATAAATTTCAGTCTAGAATTTCCTCATTTATAGAACTTTTCTTTTACATGGTTCTTCATTACTCAGCATGGAGTTGCTGAGGAGAGGCTTTGTTCCTTCTTAACAAGTTATGCAAAACTGGATGGAGATGTTTTTTTATGAGGAGGTGTCTACTTTGCAGATGGGCTCAGGTTACAGGATTAACTCTGTGGTTTCAGGTTTGTGTCAGGTAAATGATAAATAACTTTTTTCTTTTTTTTTTCAGTCAATCTTCTGTCTGATGATCTCCAGGTGTTGTTGGAACTGCAGTCTATGAAACCTTCATGATCGTAATATTTACTATAGTGTTAGTGTGTGGCTGGTTTCCGTCAGATATAAAAGGAACCAAGTTTGTAGTGAGGGCTAATAACTTTTATCAGACCCACAAATATACTTGGGAAAGAAATAAAAAGCTTCTGGGCATGCTTGTATCCCTTGTTTATGTTAATAGACTGTTTTGAACAAAACCATGTTAATAGTACAGTTCCAGGTCAGCTGGAGAAATCTCACCTGCTGGTTGAGCTGTGGATTGGTTCCTTTTTAAGGAGCTGACCAGCCTACATTCAAAAAGCCACATTTGGGCACTGGTCTTGCTATTTAAGGTTATCTGCATGCCTTCTAGGAAGGGAAAGAGGTTAGAAATGGAAGTATTTTGCAGGTTCTGTTCTAAGGTATACATACCCTCAGATGGCCCTAATTTTTTCCAGTGTTGTCTTACTTTGTTCTGTGATCCAACCTTTCTTGGTTCCCTTGTAATTTCTGGTTGGGATGCCTAAGCCAATCTGCAGTTCTGATGTTTTTATGGTCTTGTCTGTATCTCCTTTTTGTTGTAGCCAGATAATGCCATTTTTTAAAAATTAGCTGAGTTTTAAGGTTTGGGAGTAATCTGACAGCTAAGAGGTGAACAAAAGAAATAATGAAAGGAGTACTTCAGCCGAATGACTGTAGCTGATTTTTTGTTCAGTTCTAGCCTTAATCTTGCATTGGGTCTGTTGGACACCCCTCTGCTGCTTGATTTGCTGGGCATTAAAAAGTATTCTTTCTTTTGCACAGTATTCCTGGATGGGCATCTTACAGGAGTTGTTCTTACTTTGTCCCTTCTTCACTTGATTATTGTGGTGCCATTGGTGATGAGCAATTTTTGAAGACTAACCTGAAATTTCAGGGTTTTTTCTGATGTATTTATGAATGTTTCTTATTAGGCATATGATGGGCTTTACCATGTGGTCTGGTGTAACACAGGTTTTAGCTTTGAGTTATGGGTGCTATTCAAAATGCTGAATTGGGTGATTTGCATTCTTATAACCCCAAAGCGTCTGTACTGAGGTTTTCTCTCTTGCCCCACCCTGATGAATATGAAGGTACTGGCCTGAGTCATTTGAGCTTGTTGAGGCTTGAGCAAGTGGAGTAAAGTGCTACAAAAACTCATCTAAGAAAGGGGAGATTGTGGGTTCATGCTTGTAATGTACAAGAATTTAGGTATTTAACTGCAAGTTTGTAGGTAATATCCTTGGTCTGCCTTTTAAAGGGGACCTGTTTTCACACAGTACTGTAATAAGCTGGGAGTTTTTGGTTTTTTGGTTGTGTTTTTTAATTGTTTGTTTTTCCAGGCTTGTTTCAGACAGGATGTGCACAGTCATCCACTAAAATGTAGGCAGTTGTTGCTATATGTGGTATAACTTTTTAAGTGAGCAGGGTATTATTTACATGTTCACAGACTTGTATTTTCTCATTGTTAATAGAATCAATGTTTCTGTTTAAATCAAGTTCCTCTTGGTTTTAGGTACAGTGAAGACTTACCAGCTCTCACTGTTTGCCTCCTTGGGAATACTGGCAAGGAGGCATCTTGTTAATGAAGAACTATTTTCTGCAGTTCATGAAACACATGCAATATAATCCACTGTCTTGCAGGACCAAATCACTTGCTGGGGCTTTTTTGTTTGTTTGGTTTGTTGGTTTTTTTTAGTTGTAATCCATTCTATAATTAAAGGAGAAATAGTCTTACGTAGCAGATGTATGAATTCCCATGTTTAAACATTTTATTCTTTAACATGAGGGGGGCGTTATTATAAAATAAAAAAGTTGGCAAGTGTTTCATGAGAAGGAAGTAACTTTATAATAAAGACAGACAAATTTAAACACATTGGTTATACTCGTTTAGGTGTGTCATCTATTCACAGCACTTCTGAGCCAAGCTGAAAATGTAAAAAAAAGGGTGTTAAATATTTCAGTAGGCATAACGATTTAAGCTGACATGGAGGTTGCTTAATTTCTGAAGGACAACTCCCATGAAGGTCTTGATGAGTTTTAAAAGATGCAATTCAACTTCATTCCTTTGACTTCTTAAGTGCCAAAGCATTCTTTCAATAACAAATGGTAGAAAAAAAAATTTAACAATTTGAAAAACCATCCTGAGAGTGCATGAGAGATATCCCCAGGCTGATAGCCCCCAGTGCTAAAAACAGCCTTGCTGTCTGAGTATGCAGATTTTGAGCAAAGAGGAAGCAAATACAGGAATGAGGATGGTGTTTATACATGTCATAAAACTTCGTTAGCAGACATCATCATTTCCTGTCTGGGTTTAATAAAGGAATGATAATTATTTTCCATTATTACTAAGAGCTTGATATTTTTTTAAAAATACTACACACAATAGTATCTTATGTACAGTCACTGTTGGTAATTGAACCGTAGCTGTCAAAACAAATGCCTGAAGAACTTGGATCTGGGGAATTCCAGTCCATGCTTGACCTAAGAGAGTGATTTATCGTTCATCCAGATAAATGTCTGTGGCCTGCCTTGTCCTGTGCTCCCATTTAGCAAGCACAGGCCTGCAGCAGGCTACCAGGTATCACAGGACACTGTGTTCCTGTCTCTGGGCACTTCTCACTTGCCTGTGCCTGCAAAAATTACGGCCTGCCCTTCAATCCTTGTCCAGTAGTTCTTGTCTTATGGCTTGTATATAATATTTTCTTCTCCTTCTGGATCTGAGGTTTGCTTGGGTCTGTGGCCTTGCAGACAAAGGGTCTAGTCCTAGTTGTGCCAAAAATCAATGTGTGCACTTTGATGCATCACAAGTTAGGTCAGAAGGTGGTGCTGACCAGTCTGAAGTTAGGGCTAAGGCAGGGAAGCACTGGTGATGATGGAGGCTTGAACCTGAGGGCACCAACTACCATGTCAGTGCACCCTTTGTGGGCTGCCCAGAACCTGAGTGGGAAGGTTTTCCTGCTTTCTGGAGGGCCCAGTTTGATAGCGTGATGGAAAATGAAAGGTGGTTAGGCTGAAATGGGCAACTTTGTGCAAAATTTTGTCCTCTGCTGTTACCTTTGAAACTACAGTTCAGTAACTGTTCCGTGTTTTCTGCTCTTACTGTGTCCATCAGCTACTGTAGAAGTCAATCTGGAGGTAGTCAAGCTATGAGCAATGGAACAATGGAGAAGTCAGATGTTGTGATGAGGGGCCAGCCTGCAAGTGCAAACCAAATCCACCCAGAGCTTTTTGTCCCTAGCCAAGTGAAATAGGAAGATGTACTTTTTGTTTCCTCCCTATTCATCTTAATTCTCCAATTCACTAACATTTTTCTTAAGTTTTTTTAAAATGACTCAAAGTTCTAGTAGTTCTACAGGGAGAAAGTTGATTAAAACTGTGTGGGTACTGCTGACCAAACAATGGAGTAGATTGGTCAGTATTCAGAAAAATAACAGGGATGATACTTCCTAGCTTTGGTATGTTTTTGGATGAAAAATAATGCATTGTTACCAAAGGGTGTTGCAAATCTGAAGTTTCTCAAAGAGCCTGAGTAAATCAGCTCTTCCTTATCCTTTTGCTGGTTTATGCCAAAGTATCTAGACTTGTTACACGTAGAAAAAAATAAGGCAGGACTCCACAGCTGTGGGAATAACTAATGCAAATTGGATCCATGTTCCCAGTGAAAGTAATAAAGTTCCTGCTTACAGGAACTCTCCCCATGACTTGTTTCCCTAAGGTCCCTGGAGAATAGTGGTGTGGGTGGAGTGTACAGGACATGAAGTAAAAATCCTGTGTGATAAACCTGTCTAAAAAGGAGTCTAATCTCCAAGGGAGACAATGGTTATCGTATAGCCATGGGCTACTCATTAACTTGTGGTTCCTAAACCAAATATTATTCCAGAGTGACAGCCAGCTACTAACATGAAACTATTACTTTTTAATCTCATTTTGGATTTGCTTTTTTTTTGCGCCAGTTTTTGAGGTTTAGTAATAAATTGACAATGTGAGTTTCACAGCAGGCGCTCAGACCTTCAAAGAAAGAATGAGTTCTCCAATATGCTCTTGTTACAAAATCAAACTAAGAAGAGCTTCAGGTTAGCTAGGTTTCAGTAAATACTTTTTCTGCTTTATCATATGGATAAAAGCAACAGAAAGCTCAAAAATAAGGGGGGGAGAATAAGGCAAAAGCGGATTTAACGGCAATTGACGTACCAGCATACTTTGACAATAAAGAACAATTTTGGTGTATTGCATGACATGAGAAGGTTGGAATAATAATAAATAGGAAGAATTTTTGTATACAGCCCATAGCTGAGCTGAGGATTTAACTTCTGTGATTCGCTAAGGTAAATAATGAAATTCTGTAAAGATTAACGACATTAGCAAGAGTGCTAGCAGGGATAATGCTGGTTTTCAGTCCATGCATCTAAGCCGAGCAGTCAGTTGGGAAGAAATTTCTCTTGGGATGTGGTGCTGGGCAATTAGCTACATTTCCAGAGATTTATGGAGTCTTCTGACTCTTCAGTCTTCTGACTCCATAAATACTGTCGGCTATTATCAGAATGGAGTTGTGGTCTTGGTAGACTGTTGTTTTGCATTATGGTAGTTCTGAGATGCAGAGGTAGATATTGAGAACATATTTACTTAACAGCACAGTAAAGCCTAATATTTTGTTTGCAAATACCTCCCCTTTTCATGTACAGGAAGTTGAAATGCTTCACGAAAATCTGATTACTACAGAGCGACAAGAATGTAACTCCCTTCTAAAATACCTCTGGTAACACTCATTTCCAATATCTGTTTCTTACAAAAGTACTAAATGTACTGGTGTTTAAATCTGGAAAAAAAGCAGGTGTTTGTGTTTGGAAAACTTAAAGTGCTCATGGAATGCCTTTCCTCATGATATTTAAGTCATTTTAAGCACATTTTCACCTCCAAGATGTCTGACAGAAAGATTAAGAAATTGATGCCTCTTTTTCATTGTTTTAAGTTAACACCTTTTTGACTACGGTCAAATTTTTCAGATTTATTATTCATGAAGTCAGCTGTCTTGTTAGCATATTTCATTCTTGCACTTGTTTAGGGGCCCTGAATTATGGTATGTGGTTCTGAAGGATGACATAAGTCACTCTTCTCCTGGTATTTGCTGTTCATTGTTGAAATGTCACCTTTGGGACTGTGACTATCATTCGACAAATGTTAATCTTTCCAGTAACTTTTAATGATCTTGATAATGCAATGATAATGAGAGAGGAAGATGGAAATGGTTATTAGGGGAGATGATTTGAAATTCTATGGACTTTAAAGTATTCCAGGATATTAATACTGAATCATGGTGGCGCTCTTGCTTTTATTTCTAGTTTTCTAGAGGTGAAAATGTGCCACTTTTTCCCTTTCTTCCCCAGAAGGAGGTAAGAATTAAGGTAGAATCTGTTGTTTTAACATCATCAAGCATAGAATGCAAATTTGGCAGTGAGACCCCTTGGTTGATATGTGAGTTGTATTATTGATCTCCTGTTGTTTCTGTAATCTGTACTTGCTTGTTTTTCTTATGCTAGGTCTTTTTCAAAGGCAAGTATCTACTTGTGTTTTCAGAGAAGCCAGATGGTACATTGGCCTTGGTGGTCTTGAATCTGCAGTGTTTCCTGAACAGTTTAAATACTTGAAACTTGCTTACTCCTCTTGGTTATTCTGAGCTTAAGCTTTATAAATTTATATAAACTTCTGTCACAATCTGAAGAATTGTTTTCAGTCTGCTAATTTTTTTTTGTGATTAAAACAAAATAATGTACTACAATATTAAAGTTTAGGCCTGTTTGCTAATTATAATGCTTGAATGGGAATTACTTTTGCATCTGGAAATAGGAAATAAAAAGATCATAGGTTGAAGGTGCTTTCCCTAAATGTAATTGCCATTTAAAATTATGTAAATGCCAAACTGAAGTTTCTTCAGACAGAATGCTTAGTGTGAGGATCTGTGATAAAAAGAATGATTGAGGTTTTTTCTCATTAGATGACTGCTTTCCCTGTTGATGGGATTTTGTTGGTGTGAGTGCACAAGAGAGATCTCAGTATGTGTTCTAAATGCACTTTGTATTTTTCAGTTCTACGATTATTTCTATGGCACTAGCTTCATAAGCCTACCTTTATTTATGTGGTATAAACAGAGGAGAAAATCTTGATCAGGAGACATAGAAACACTAAGTATGTGGAAGAAGACAGAATTCTGCTGGGTATTGCAAGGACTACTATATAACCAAGCCAGTTCAAGCAGCTGATCAGTTAAATACTACCTGTGATTTGTTGGTATCATGCTGAGAATAAATCAGGTTTGTGTAGTGACTGGAAATGACCTTTTTACATTCCTTGGAACTTTTTGCACTTTAGGCTTATGAAAACCTACTGCTTTTCCCTGGCTTCCTTCTTTAGTAGATTTTAAATAAAATTGTTATGAAAATATTGTGTACAGGTTATTGCGCCTGTAGATTTCTTGAGGATTTGCATTGGTTTAGGTAATTCTGTTCAAAAGGTAACTAAAGTATGCGTTGCAGTGTCCAACATTTGAGTCTTGTACCTCTGCACTTCCTGGTGAGATTCAATTTTCTTTAAAATACGGTAGAACTTGGCTCATTCAGGTATTACATTCTCCCGAATATCTTGGAGAAGATGAAGTCCTGAATCATCTAAAGAATCACCTTGTCCTATGCCAGGGGAGCAGACGAGGCTGTAGCAGCTCTTACAAGCCTTTAATAAGAAAAGGTGTGCAGATTTTTAAAGTGCTGTCTCTGTCCTCTTTTCTTTAAATGATATAGCTTTTAGCAACACAAACCAGTGAAGAAGTTGCTGATAAATTCTTTGGATAATTATAAAAATACTTCACATCTGGGAGTGGAAGGAAAGGAAAAAACCAAAGTTGAGCATCCAGTACGTGCTTCCTCAGATGCACTGTGACAGCAGCATCTGTAACCTTCCTGACAGATTTCAGTGGGTTACACCTTGCCCAAAGAAAAGCTGTCTGGATTTTTAGCATGGCTGTGCCAAAGCAGGAGGTTCCCTTTCTACAGGGGAGAACTGTTGCTTTCTATTGCTCCAGTTTCTCCTTCCAGTAAGTTTACTGAGGACAGCATTTCTCTTACCTTGCAATAATAAACAGAGCTGACATAAGCATGAAGTAGGTTTGTTTTTGAAGACTGCTTATCTTAAAAAAGCCCCCAAGTAATGATGGTGCTACTTTATGTTGATCCATGTTAAACTACAGTTGTGGCTGTTCTCAGTGTTTTGAGTGCTTTTAAAAATAAATTTGTGTTAAAAAAATTTTGAATGATTGTCCGTATGCCCCAGTAGCCCCTGCTTGCTTTAATTTTCACTACTGTGACTATGAGGGAGATATTTTTACCCAATATCTGACAAGTGAATACAAATTTCTTCCATATGTGTCATTGCCATAGTTATTTTTGGTTTTTTTGGGTTTTTTTTTTTTTTTTTTTTTTGTCATAGCTTGATATTATGAGAACAAAAGAAAGCTGGGGACCCTAGTGAGAATGTTAGAGAGGGATTAATGGAGCCTTGTAGCTATGGAGTTAAGCTGGGCTTCTGTTTTCACTGCCAGTGACATCTTGATTTATGCGTACTGGGGATGTTTTAAAACACAGAAGCCATAGGAAATAAGACAGTTTGCTTCTAGCTTGTGTTTTCTGCAGGGCTTCTTGGCTTTGCCTTCCAGTTAGACAAGAGTATTCAGAGCATAACCTTGCTGTTCCATCCTCTTGTTGCTGTTTATTTGTTTGCGTATGTAAGCTTCGGCTTAAATTTGTTTCCCTTGCCAAAATTCTGAGATGAGTAGGATGTGCATACAAAAAAAAAAAAAAAAAATCTTCTGTGTACATCCTGTTTTCAAACAATGTTATTTCCTTCAGTGTGAATGAGAATATGGCTCCAAGGGTATCTTCTGTGTGACCAAGGTGGGGACTGCTAAGGAGAGAAGTGCACAATACAGGGTGTAAGAGATGAGCAACGTGGTTTTAACTGATGGGTGGACTTGCCGTTCTTTGAGTAGTTGTGTACTACAGATATCTAAGTAGTCTAAATTCCAGTTCAGGATTTGAGTTTGTTGGGGGGAGGGTTGTTTGTTGGGGTTTTGTTTGTTGTTCTCAGGGTTCATAGTAAGAAAAAGGTGGTCAGTGTGGTAGGAGTTAGAATACTCACGCTGTCATTGTGGAGCAGCGTACCCGCAGATGAGCTCGCACAAACGCTGTAGGCAGCAGTCTGGAACAGGAATATAAACTTCTCCCATCACTTATTCCAGAGGTGCGGATTGCTGAGGTAAGCAAGCCTGCAAAGTTGAGATGGATTAGCTGTAAAGTAAGCGTTAACTACTGTGAAAACAAGCCTTCTTCCCTTGCCAAGCACTTCGGAGTGGCCTGTTGCTGGTCACTTGCTAAAAGGTGACATAATTTGCAATTCTAATAGTGTGACATCGTTTTCCTGCCATGCTGAAGTACTTCTCAGGATTTCAACATATATGAATATATTTCTAGTGAGCATAATTTTGCTTAGGAGTTTAATCTAAAACCAGAATGATTGACGGAATTTTATTTTTATTACAAAGGCAGGAGCTTTTAGAATGTATCAAAGGAGTTTTCCTAGAAAGATGATGGATTTTAACCTCTAGGCCTGTCTCAATGGTCTTTAGTATTAAGTTGCTAATACGAGGTACTGATTAGGATCTTCCCATTCAATGCAATCGTATTGCTTCGTTTTTTGTAGGCTTCTGTGAAACAGCCTCTTAAGCTAATGCAGTTGCAGTGCTTATAAAAAGTAAAATATGTGTTCATCTTTGCAAAAAAGTGTAGCTTCTGCATGAGTGTAGAAGCTTCCTTGGTCCTTTAAGTGCTCTAAAACAATAAGACTGATTTTTGCTACAGAGAATTCAGCCATAATACTGCAGTATTGTTTTTATCAGTAAGTCCTTGCATGGTGTTTGTCACCCATTTCTAATAGCATACCTAGACTTTTACACAGTGCTATCTCTTGTTTTTTGAGCTATGACAAAATATAGGTGATTCCTTTTTATTTTAGCAGTGTTTGAGGCTGAACATAATGAAAAGGCAAATTTATAGCACGTAGGTTTTAATATTTTTTCCCTGCTAGAATTCTCTTCCAATTCTTCTATTGTGAGAATATTTTGCATCATTGTACAGAAGAAGTGGTTCTAATGTTTGTTTTGTCATATAACGAATCAATTTTGGTTTGGAAAGTTCCTCTCCCTAATTCCTATCTTTAAAGTCTTTGTTATGATTCTAATTAGTAGGTATTAGCATATGTATCAAAATGCAAAATGTGCAAGTACTATTTGGAAAATTAAATGCTAGATTTAGCTCATCATTTTGTATCATTGAGATTTATTTTGAACAAAACATTAGCACACTGAAGTATGAAAAGTATAAAATTATAGCATAAAATCAACATCAATAAAAGGCTGTCTCGTGTACATGGCTTTTCCCTCTCTTAGTATCCATGCAGCTGGGCAGAAAAAGCACCAGATAACAAACGTGTTGCTGCTCTTCATGCCTGAGACTGGAGGAGGTAAATGTGGAATTCACAACATGGAGTTGAAAATATACAAACGTTAAATTGCTTTTATAATATTGAGAATTGGGAAATGGGGTGGACCATTTAGAGAGGAAGGAGAGTTTTCCTCACCAGGCGTATATTTGTTCTGTCAGTTGTAATAATGGGCAATAATAATGTAAATGTTGTTACCACCATCCCTGCCATAGCCACAGCCATGGGCTGGAAGAGCCTCAGCCCAGGAGCTCTAGTGACACCAGGAGCTGTGCCCAATAATTTCTACTGTGATCCTTCCCCTATTTTTAAAACCTTCTCTTCTGGAAAAGGTGAGAAGGGAGGTGAAAAGAGCTGTCGGACTTCCTAAGTTTTTCAGATTTGGCACAAATATCTCATTTGGTATCTTCTGCTCACTACATATTACATTATTTTCTAATATATATGCTTTACTTTTACTCCAGAAGAGAGAAAGCAACTGAAACAACTTAAGCTGAAGTAAGAAGTGAAGAATCAGTAAAGGCAACCTTGAAGATTTTCTGTGGAACTGAATTTTAGGTACAGTTTTACAAGGAGATGCAGGTCTTGATAAAAAGCACCACAGTATCCTATAACAAAATTCTTGCAATCACACAAAGACACTGCAATTTATGCCATAGTTCCCTGAGCACTTTGAGACTGCTGAGAAGTGCCCTCCTCTCACTGTTGGAGCTGTTTATTCCTCTCTTTGCCAGCTCAAGTGCTTGAGTGCTTGGGAATTGGATCCTGCTACCAGTGATGCAGCTTAAAGCTAATGGAAAGAAAACAGCATTTTATTTCAGTTGGGATCAATTCCTGATCCAATTCACTGTACAGCTGCACAAGTACCTCTGCATGGGAGAGGCACAGAGGGAAGATTGGAGTGATAGAAGGGGGAGTGTGATCAATTGTAATGGTGGTAGTGACAGTTTGCTGGCTTGATGTATTAGTGGAACGGTGTTATTAGGTGCTATGGAAACTTGTTAAGTGCTAGACAAGATGAAACCTTTTTTTCTGTAAAACAGTTTAAAATAATCCATTTTCAGTTAAGTAATATATCCTCTGAGAAATAATTGTTCCAATGTCTGTGCAGTTGATCTTCACATTTGCTACAGCTGTGGAGCCAGAAATGTCACTGACAGAACATGCTTCTGTTTGGTGGGAGAAAATAACTTCAAGTGTGGTACCAAAGTGTCATCAGTCAGGATGGCAAAGCTGGTAAGCAGAAGATAAGAGGGGCCAGGGCAGTTGCAGAAACAAGCTGCATGTCAGCTTGCTGGTTATGCTGTTTTAATTGCTGCAGATTTCACGAGAGTTTGTGGTGATGGTTTGTATGTACGTGTGTCATTTTATGGGGTGGTGGGGAATGCTAATGTGGTTCATATGCTTCAACAGATGCTCTAGCACACTTTCCATAGATGTAGTTTCTGACTGAGACTTAGCCTTTCTAACTTGATTATCATTATTTGAAGAATAGTTTGTACATCAGTGTATTTTCTGCTAAAATTAGACTGGCTCTCTTTTATACGCAAGTTGCTTTGCCACAGCAAAGTGAATGCAAATTGGAGTCATTCTGTATAATTTCTTTTGTGTTCTGTCACCCTCTATGGTAACAGCAAAAAACTCAACTCCCAAGTTATGCCTGTCTTTTGCCTCTTTTTTTTCTGCTGACATAACACTTGGTACTCTGAGATGCTGTGTGTCCTGGGGACAGAGATGGATTCCCTTGGTGGATAGTCACATGTAATCTTTTGGTAAAGACTGACTTAGATATAACACATTGCCCATTGCTGGGGGCAGCTGTTAGGTCTGAAATCCTGTTGATTGAATAGGTGATTATAGAAGAATAATGATAAAATGTACTCCCTCTCTTAGTGCCACAGATGGCAAACTCATGCAGGCCAGGGCACCAGAGGGAGGTTAGGAAGTAGGATGTGCATCACATACTGTCTATTGCCACATGCTCAGACAGATGTTTTGGTATGTAAAAATCTAGCATGGAACTTATGAAATATATGCACTTACTATGAAATGACATCAAGTTCTTTACTAAAATCAATTATAACAGAATGTTCTTAATTTGCTTTCTTTGCAAATTGTACTGTTTTGTGTGACTCACTGAAGATGACTAATTCTGTTCACCCTGAATTTACCTAGCTGCCTTTCAGAGTACATTTCTTGTGACTCAGTTCATGCTTAAAATTTCTGATTTTGTGCACATTTTCTCAATAATATGTGTGCTTCCAGCATGCAAGGGGAAGTGTCTTAATACACTTGTTACAGGACCAACATGCTGTGCTCAGGCACAGTGCTTTAGAGGTCTCCAGTGTATTGTGAAATGCAGCCATGTATGTTTATCAGGAGCAGCTGGTTTTGTTCTGTGGATGGCTCCATTTAGGGGGAGGGGGAGAGTGCTGGTGGCTTTTAGAGATTAGCTGGTGGCAGTTTTGCTTGGGAAGTACATCAAGTTTTAGCAGAGCTACTGTAAGAGAGGAGCTGGAAAGCAACAGTGCACCAGCCCTACTGATCTTTTTGTGTGAGAAGAAGCCTTTGGGATTTGGTCATCTGCCTGTGGGTCGAACTGCAGCCTTCATTAGAGGAATGTGTAACACTTGCTACTGAAATAAAGATCTCACTGAGCTGGTACAGGCGACATTTGGACACGCAAGGCCTAGATGAGACATCAGAGCAGCTGTGTCCTTGTGCAAGCGAGAGGGAGGCTGTCCGGTTTATTGGATCTTGTCAGATCATGGCAGTGCATGCTTCTTAAATCCCTCGGGCTAGGGAGGGAGTGTTGAAGTAAGGATGGCTTATTTTAGGTAAACAGATTTAGACAGCAGTCTATTTTCTTGTTGCTTTCCTGCTAAGAAATGTGGGGACATCTCACGGAAGGCTAATGTTCAATCTTCGAAATGCTCGTGTCTGACGTGTTTTGTGGGCAGGAGCTGCATGGCAGGTATGAGCTGGGCATGCAGCAGCCTGGTTAATTCTGGTGCCTTTTGTTTCACTTCAGGAAGTGGTGGATGTGTGTTTGCTTTTAATGCCATTCATATTCACCTGCTTGTTTCATCTTTTTTCCTAAGTGGGTATTGATTAAGCATTGACAGTAAGGATTTGCTGATCTTACTGCTTCCTTCCGTATTGAAGTGAAACTGTGAATTCTTTTCACACTGAAAGAACAATGGAAGACTTCTGGATTTATTCTTGGCTGCTGGAACTTTGTATATTTGGAGAAACAGGGATTTTGTGGGATGTTCAGCACTCTTGTAGTATATAAGTTATTGCCGTGCTCAGGTCTTCTACCTGTTTTTAATATATGAAGCAAATGCTTTGCTCTTCAGCTATGCAGAAGGGACTTGTGACTAATGCCTGTCAAACAAGTGCTGTACTTTGTTTGATTATCTTTATCTTGGAAGGGACAGCCTTGCTCCTGCACATCAGAGTGCAGTTCTGTACTGTGTCTTGCTGTGCTTGGAGAACTAATTACTACATGGGAATGGATTCCTCTTTGTTGGAGAGGAAGGTTCCCTGTCTTTTGCAGCTTAGACCTGGCTGATACAGTACTGGCTGATCTGAGAAGTGGGAGGAGGACAGATAAATTTTGGGGCTGAAAATCAGACATAAGAGACAAGTCAGTAAATAAAATCTCTTCAAAGGCAAACATGTTAGGTTTGAACTGCAGAGCAGACACAGAACAACTGAGTAGTACGTGAGAAAGAACTTATTCTGTGCATATACTCTGTGTGGCTGTGGTAGTCAACTTGATGTCCAGAATGATAAACTGGACGTCATAATCTTGTCTTCTAAGCTTTTAAGTAGCACTTTTCACTCCATCAGAGTAGAGTAATACAAAAAATGATGATTTAGGCTGTGGTGCCACTGAGAAAAACGATGATGTGATTTTCTTGAATCTGTCATGCCACTATAGTAGAATACTGCTGCTTGGTTAGTCTGTCATCTTTAGGAGACTCTGAGATGCTCTACCAACAATTTGTGTCTGTACTCAGTGACTGCGGGACAAGAATTTTGTGGGATGAGGGAGAAAGGTAATGGGGGCCAATAAGATATAGGCATGCCTTTTCATGTTGATAATAACAAAGTGAACGTCATTTTGGAAAACAGTAGTTATTGTATCACCTATGGCTGAGTAGTCCCAGATCTAAGCATAAAACTTTGAATTTTTGGAAGTTGTTTGGAAGGGAGTAATAGAAGAACAGTAAATGAAGAGGCTGATAGGGCTTGCTTCTTTAATTTAACAAAAAACTTTATTGAAAATTTTAAAAGAAATATTTTGAATGAGTGATAATGTGTGTGTGGATTTGAGCACTTGGGAGAGACATCCTTAATCCAGCTTCCACCTGTTTCCTGAAATCAAGCCTTAAAAAGTTCTGCAGTTTAATTGTAAACTTTAAAGTTGTTTTCCCCCTCCTCACTGTAGTGCTTTACTCAGTGTAATTGGGAACACTTTACAATAGTAATGAACTTGGCAAGAGAAGAGGCTTTGCCTGCTGCCAGAGTAAAGCAAATAAACAAATAAGGAAAACAAAAGAAGATCCCTCCCTGTCCCCTTGGCGGGTTGCAGGAGCGGCTGGCACCGCTGGACATGCTGGCGGAAGGGTGGAATGTCCTGCCTTGCATTCCACACAGATGGCCTGGACCCCGGCCACCCCAGCAGAGCAGAAAATACTGTGCTCTCAGCCATGCCACTTGTGATTTAATTGGGACTGAAGCTAACTTTAAAAAGTACTGCATCATCAATTAGAACTGTTTTTATGTACTTCCAGAAGCTAAACAACCGTTTTGCTAAGGAGAAGTTGAATTCTTCCATAAGACAAACATTAGTGGGATCTTCATTTTAAGGATAATATCTTTTCTTTTTCGAGTATCTTGCCACTCAGAAAAGCTCAGTATCCCATCTGAACACAGCACAGGCATCACCTGAAGAGAGTAATTTTTCTGTAGTCTCATCTTCTGGTTGTCAGCAAAATATTAGCTTTCTGCTTTCAAGGATGGTGGCATAATGCTTCTGGTATTGTGAATACCAGTGCTAATGCTCAGGGGCATATTTGGGACTGCTGGTATATATATATGCAGAGCTCTGGTGGTCAGTATTGCCTCCTGATAAAATTCAAGTGAAAAAGCTTTGTAGCACTCTTGCCAACTTGCACTCCCAAATTCTGAGCTAGGATCTGAGTATTTTATGTATTAAGACTGACTGCAGAAGAAATGTGCTGGTTCTTGCAAGACCAGGCACTCATCTGAGCATGTCTTGCAGTATGCTGTCTGCAGCACTGATTACAATAACAGCTCCTTAGCATTAATCAAATCTGCAGGTAGCAGGAGAGAGGAATGGTGCTCCTTTCCTGTAGTTTAACTACTGTTTGGTTAGTCACCATTCAGGAAACAAACCCCTGTAACCTTAACTAAAGGATGCAGTAATGGTGCTTTGTAGTTATTTATCGGGCAAAATCTGATGCTGTTAGGGAAGTAGAACACCCTGTCCTTAATTGAAGGATGTGATAATGATGCTTTGTAGCTTTCTAGTAGGGAAAATCTGTGATTAGTGTCACATGTTGTTTTCAAATCTGGACATAGAATAGTTCATGTTTGTGGGATGAAATAATTTTAGGAAAAACATGGAAAACTCCTTCACCTAATTCTACAATGCAGTCTTTACACTGTGGAATGCAGGCTGGTATTTCAGTGTTTCCTAATGGTTGATAAGAAATTGTTCCTCACAAGTGATGGAAATATAAAATCTGGAGTATGATTTCCACCAGGTGTTTAATGACTGGGAGGACAGTGCTGTTTAGAAAACTAAGTCCAAGTAGTCAATTTCCAGCAAAATATTTCAGGAATGCTATGCAAATCCATATATTAGAATAACAGAGCACAAAGCAGATTGTCTCACTTGAGCCCAATGGGTGTTTAAAGCCAGTGCTATCTCAAGAGCCGCCTAAAGCTTTGTGAAGCAGAGAAGCACCCAGTGTGCAGGCACCTACCATCTGCATGCTCCTGGTGCTGGAGTGCAGAGGGAGAGGTGAAACTAATATTTGTGGCCTTGCAGGTTTGTGCTGTGACCTGCTGTATGAGTTTAAGGGGATTGTGCAGCTGTGAAAGAACACAACTGCAAACGGGAGGTATTTCCTTGTGGTGAAAACAGCCAGCAGCTGTTGGATGAGTGTCTTTTGTTGCCCTACCAGAGTCTGAGCCAAGTTTCAGATTCACAACATGAACTTTTTGAAAAACTTTGTGCTGCACCAGAGCATTTTTCTGTGCAGGTGAGTGTATGGTAGTTACTCCTGCATTATTTTCACACGGAAAATGAAAAAACTAAATCACAGGTCATTTTAAGATTTGGTGTGTTGGTTTTCCAGTGTTTATAATTCAAACCTGCAGCTCTTACATTCCTACTGATAATGTTTTACAAACCTTCACAAAACTGTTGGACAGTTTCTTCACTTCCCCATAAATATGGTTTAATGGTGCAGGTTTCATTCTAATGGCTCTGATTATGCTTGGCCTTCCTATTTACTCTGAAATGTTTTTCCCTCAGCTTAACATTGCTTTCAGATACAAACAAGAGGACAAATTACTTGCAGTACCAGATAAGTGTGTACATGGCTGTCTGAAAAACTCTTAATTTTTTTCATCAGTGTATATTTCATGATGTCTGTTCTAGAATGTCCAAAGGCAATTACCAAAAGCAAATCAATGCTAGATGATAATTATAAGAGAAGTGTACTGCCTGGAGCTGCTTATTTAAATATCACCTTCTTGCTAACTAAAATTGGAGAGAAAGGATTACATTAGCCAGTTAAAAAGGACAACAATCCCTGTTTTAACAGGCCATGTAGCTTTTTCCACTGTTCTCAGCATCCCTTGGCTTGCTTCATCAAGCTGAAGAGAGAAACCTGAAATACATTCTGTGTTGTATTGAGAATTGTTGTTTCTTCATTAGCCAGTGTCCTTCAGCAGTATTTATAATGGTGGTGCTGTGATTTACTCATGAATTTTAGGTTCTGTTTAGCTTAGAGTTTCTTGTTGATGATCAGTCAGTCTATTTCTTGCCTGAGTTGCTTGTAGGAACATCTGTGCACCTCTGCTTCCAAAGTCTGGATTTGGTTGTGATGAACATGTGCTATAAGCCTATCACAGAGACAAGACTGAAAAGTTATCTGCTCTCCACCCTCTCTGAGTCCTTGCAGAACCATTTCTGGTGAGGATGATAAAATACCTCTATGCTGGCTCTTTGCAGTTAAGTCTTCCTATATTTACAGAGGGAGCAAGGGAGAGAATTCTGTTGTGTCCATGTTGTTATCAATATTTGCTAGGAGAATTTACGAAGAAATGCTGGTAAACATGGAATAAAATGATATGCTTAACAAGTGGAGCTGCTCTTCATGTGACTAACTGGATTTCAGGTTTTCTTGCTGTCTCTACAGAGAGCTTGTTTAGGACTCCAGTAGAGCTGGGTTTTTATTTAGAATTTGGCCATTAGCATGCCAGGTGACTTCAGACATATCTCTCTGGCTCCCTTTTGTCTTTCACTTCCCATTTCTAAGAGGGTAACTTCCAGGCACGTTTTGAGAACTGCTGATATTTTAAAGACTCACATATAGTGATAGTCTTGAGATACTTAGTCTGCATCTTGTTAAGCTGTTGATAGGATTAAAGCATTGGTAAATATGATAAACATGGAGATAGGCTAAGGCACAAATGAACTTTCTTTAGTTCTTTCCTCTGGATGACTTTTTTTATGCACACAGACCCTGGTACCAGAAAATGCAGCACACCTTGAATATAGGGAATGGCTTGCCACTCGTAACTCCAGGCTGTGGTTGAATTTCAGAGTGTCTTCTCTCCCTAGTGTAAGAGCGAGGTACATAGGTTGCAGTTTGTTTTCCATTGGGCAGTATGGATAGAGTTATCTCTGTGAGCTTTGCTCTCGCTTGTTGATTTTGGAGAAACTTTGTGGGTGTAGGTTCTGCAGTGATTGCTATCGCAGCACCTCAGGGATGGCTGATAACCTACATCCACTGCTGCAGCAGCACTGCTGAAGCAAGGGCAGGAGTCAGAAAAATGACTTGAAGTTTTCAGCTGCTGGAAAGAGTCTTGCAAATCACATTAAAAATGTTTAAAAATGGATATTCTGTGTACATTTCATACTCTTCAGGCTAACAGGGAAATTTTTGCTTGGGTAATAGCCTAGCCTACCGAATGAGTATTGTGCATAGTAGTGAAGAATTTAAGCACTCTTCATTCCAGCTAAAAGGGAAAATTAGCAGCAAACCATTTAAAGAAACCACCTTGAAATTTCTGTACCATTCTGATATTTTATGTGGGTTTCTGAAAAATTGTAAATGGAATATTTTCCCTGAAATAGGAAAAAAGTAATATTTTTACTAAGCCACACTGTCAAAAATGTTTATATTTTGACTGATTGGATTATAAGAAACAACACTTGTGGTAGCCCATGAAATAAGTGATATTAGTAGCGAGGACAGTGTTTTGAAACACAATGATTTCAATTCAGATTGGCGTGTTTATACATTTTTAAAAAGTAAGCAAGAGTTGGCAATAGAGCTACTGTTGTATTTTGTTTCTAAGTTATCTGTGAAACACTACCAGGAATTTAAGATACATCTGGCATTACAATAAGTTGAATGAGTTCTGGCAGCATTTACAATAGAGAGCTCTAAACAGTGTTTTGAGTGCTTTACTTTTTAGGGTAGACAGATCTCCTCCTTACACCACATTTTGAAGGAAGCTCTGAAAACAGCAGTGATGCAGCAGGACTGTCAGTGAGGCATGCTTGACCATCCTGGATGGGTTTATTTTGCTTAGAATATCCAGCCCTGAGTCAGAGGGAAGGAAATGTGACACTCTTGGGTCCTGTGGCTTCAGCTTAGATTTCCATCTACGTCGTTGCTCAGGCTTTGAGTTTCTTATTGTTTCTTTACTGTGGTAACGTGATAACTATGAACACATTTTTCACTAATAATTTTTATTTGGAGGTCTGGGATATGCTTGTCTGTGAAGAGGTCTATAACAGCAAACTTCATACTTAAAACTAGTTTGTCACTTGTGTTTAGTCATCACCAGAGAACAGAGTGCCCTGATTTTCATTTAAAAAAACCCCTTCCAATTTCGCTTATTGGCTTTTAAATCTGTAATGCATTTGCCTGTTAGGTAATACATGTTTTAAATGTATTATTCATGACTGAGTGTTTTCAAGGGTGATTTCCCTCTGCTGTGGACTACTGCATCCTTACAAATAGTTTCTGCAGTCCCTGGGAAGGAAATAACTTGAAAGATTCCATTATCTAAAGAAGTGATTTCCAACTAAGGAGTTTCTTTAAGAGGAAGGCCGCCACTAATATTAAGGATCTGAAATACACATTCCACATTCATCTCTTCCTGAGCAATAGATGAATTGCCCTTCAGTTTTTTAATTTCAAGCCATGTTTCTGCTGTCAAGTAAGAATGTCACCTGATGTACGAGGTGTTTCTCATTAGGCTGTGAGATTTCTATGGGAACCAAGACCTTTAAGAAGGGGAAGCTCTGCCCTCGCTGCTGCCCTGGGTTTAAGCAGCTGCCCTAAACTGACAGCTATGCAGAACTGTGCAGCTTCTTAAGCTTAGCAAGTTATAAATGGTGTGCTTCATAACGACCTTGGGAGGTGAATATTGTGTGTCCCAGGCACACATGGAGGAGATGGAGGGTGTTGTGCTTTGGGTCTCAAGTAACACATTTCCAAACGAACATTGTGCAGCCTCAAGCAAATTGAGAAGATACATGCTCATAGGAAGGATGCTGCTGCTTCTATTGCAAGTATAATTCTGGAAGTGTAATGATAATGAGAGGAAGTGGAGGACTTCCTGCATTAGTTTTTGTGGCTGTGTGAAGGGGCTGTCTGAACTGCAGCTGTGTTGCACAACAGATAAAAGTTACGTTATGCTGGGCTAAGTCTCCTGAGATGTGATCTAATACACCTCCTCTTCGTGCTGCATGCACAGTGGTTAAATTCTTATTAACCTGGGAGTCAGAACAGCAGCAATATTCACTGGGTATGCTGCTTGTCTCTGGATTTTACTTCAAGTCAATTGCTTTCCCACTAAATGTGTTGGTGCTAGAGTACGTTCTTAAAATACAATTCACCCCTTTGGGAAAAATTTCCACAGTAAACTAATTACTTATCTAAGTAAAGGGTCTGTGCAAGCTGGGAGGGAAAATGTGTCATGGCAGACCTTTAACGTTGTGATATCCCTCTAACAGGCCTCTAAGCAAGAAAGGGACACATTCTAAATGTGGAAATGATTCATTTTTTTTTGAAAAAGCTCGGGATATATGTTGTGTTCTGAAGGGAAGATGGTTTCCTAAATTCCTTTCTGCAACATCCAAACTACTTTTACCTAATTTCTAGAAATTTACCTAATTTCTAGATTTGACTTCTGCACTATGGATTTATAAAGCAAATTGATGAAATGTTACTGAATGTATTTTATTTATAGTCTTTTTGGTGATGACTACTAAAATGTTAATCATGCTTATCTGTTCAATGTATTGTTTTGTAACATTGTTACAGTGGCTCTGGTGAGTGGTTTTTCTATGTATTCCATGTACAATGTTAGTTTCTTTTTCAGCTTGTAAGTTCGCTTGAATGGTTTCTTTTTTTAAGGCCTGGGACCTTCGTGAACTTTACTGTAGGGTGATTTTGAGGCCAATATGTGAGACATCTGTTTAAGGTGTAAGGAGAAGTGAGGCCTGTTTCTCTTCTGCCTTTGTGGGGGTATTGTTTTGTACCCTCTGTGTAGCAGGAGAAGTGCTTTGGAAAGTGCACATTTTGGAAGGTGCTTTTTTTGTGTCTGTGGATGGGAAGCATTACTATGCTGATCAGCTGGTCAGTGAGAGCTTTTCAGAAAGAGTAACACATGCCAGACTTAATTAGCTCTACTTTGGTGGCTGATAGTGTTTTTTGGGTTTGATTTGGGGTTGTGTGGTTTTTTGGTTTTGGTTTTTTTTTTTTGGAGTGGTCATAATGACCACTCAAGTTGAATAACTTACAGAATCAAATATACTGTAGTCATGGGGGGTGGAAGGAACCATAGGTGAAAATAGCTTGGTGCATCTGGGAATTTTTATATCAGAGAAAATAATACTTTGGGAAAATCAGCTTGATTTTCCTGTCATTGTGCTTTACTGCAGGTGTGTATATCCTGTATTAAACCAGGCAAACTAGAAATGTCCTGTTTCCCAGCAACCCAAAGGGTGTGTGTTTGCCTTTGATAACTGTGGTATGTTTAAAGTCACATATTTGAAGATAATTGAGGAGTCTTCTACTTTCAATGCAGAGTAAGATGGATTAGGTCATTTCTGTTAAGGACATAATGCTGACATTGGCAGTTAGCTAGACACAAAAGATTTTATGATGAGATACTGATCTTGTGGTGTAAGTTACTGTAGAAAAACCAGAGAACTCTGTAAAGAGGACACTGAAGACAAGGGTGGCAGTCACACTATAAAAGCTGGTCCATTATGTAACATTAGGATGAAAAGAAGCAGAGAGAAGCTCAATTTCCAGAGTCCAGTTGCTTCCCTACGTGCAATGCTCTAGATAATGCAGGAAATAAATACATACAAATGTACATTCAGACAAATACCTAAATTTTCTAAGTGCATAAGAAGGCTGAATATTAAATTTTTCGGATCATTGCAGGCCACGTGTTTACCTTTTTGTGTGTGTGTTGACGTCTTTCTGAACAGTTTGACTCAAGAGAACTAAAACATGGATTTCCTGTTCTTTAAGAGGAAACTGAGTGTGCTGTCAGATCTTCTTCAGCTGCCTTCAGTTATTTTACCTATGTAGATGTGAAAGGACAAACCATAGACTAGCCTGCCCGTTCAACTGCCTGTGTTATAAATCTCCTCTAGCATTGGGCAAGGACAACTTTCCAGAATATGCTGGTCTTCTCAGGCTTCCCAAAAAACATCTCAAAGCTCCCTCAGCTAGAGGGAAGCATGCTAATTAAGGAGAAAAATGTTTTCTTTCTGTACATTCATATATCAATAAATTCAGAAACACTTTGCATTACTTTTATTATAATTTCTGTGTATTGCATGGATATTAGTTTCTAAGGAAATGAGTGTTTTATCCAGATCCTTTTATTTAGGAAGTTTGCTCTGGTGGTGGTCAAATTTTGTCACAGTATTACAAATAAGTATTTGTATTTTTTAATTACTTAATCACCTCCTTTTCTGGAATTTCCTTTTCTGGAATTTCCTCCACAGCTGAGAGCTGTGGATGCCATAAGCATAAGTGCACCTTGCATGAAATCTCAGTCAGGATCGTAGCAACAGAATTATTTGATGTCTTTGGTTATTAAATAGATGAAAATAATGCAACACATAGAGTTGTCAATGATGCTCATGTAATCTGTCCTTGCAGTCCATGCTTCTAACTTCCCTTTTAAATGTGCAGAAGAGGCCTACATGGATTAAAGGTCACGGTATGTGTATTGCTGTCAGAGTGCATTATTATGGCAAATTGATGCATTTTGTTCCGTGTCCTCAGTCTCTGTGGGTTGTAATTTCTGTGAAAGGTGGAGATGAATAAACTTGTCTCATTTTATTATTGTAAGATGAAATAGGCATGAATTTCTCATGGTTCTGAGCTTTCTGCCCAGTTCTTGTACTCTGCCTGGAACAGTCTTCCTGTAATTATTCCTTTTAGCTGGGCAGCCTGAGTCCAGCCTTACCTTTATGAAGTTTTGCTGTTTTAATTATTAATGATGGAGAAGGTGTGTTTCTATGGGCAGGCAGGTCTCTCCTGTGGTTTATTGAAGGGAGCTTTAGAATTTAATGAATTTTTATTCTGTAGGCTGATAAATCTAATAGAAGGTGTGGGTAAAAGAAAAAAAAGTCAGTTCCTGCAGGCCCTTTGATGCTATGGATGCTCTTTGTATGCTTGCAGACTGAGTGGTTCAGCAGGAGCAGTGACTCCCCACCACACAGCTGAGCCTATGGCACTGAGTGAGTGATAATGTATGGTGAGGCTGCCAAGCAGCAAGATAGAGAGTGCTGTAGTGACAAAGCATGTGGCAGCACTTGGGGCTTTCCAAGAGATAATCTAGCTGTAATGCTCTTGATTTCTAAGGAAGAAATTGCTAGAAACACGATACAGTTTTATCTCAACAAGACTGGCTTGGACTAGGCTAGATGTGTTATTGCTTCTGTTGTTACAGGAACAATTTGGTTCCATCTCTTTTTTAAGGTGTTTATATACCATCTTTCTTCAAAAAACCCAAACCTGACACCAATTTACAAAAGGCACTTCTTTTCTCAGTTTCACTGTGTTTCTTCAGTCAGCTGGTAATGAGGTTACATAAGTTAAACTGGGTCTGTCTCCTCTTGAATGCAGTGATTAGTGCTCTGACTAAACAAATCCAGACTGTGCACCCAAACTGTGCACACAAGTGTAGCTGAAGCAAGGTAGGGGGGCAAAATGAGATTACTGGGTAAAAAAATGTGGTTCAACATGAGTTTCCTTTTTGAGAGGCTCATATGGGGTTCAGAGTGAGGACAGTGGCTTTGAAACTTCTGTGTATCGAGTGTCATTTTTAGACATTTTTAGCTCTAATTTCATTAAGACAAATAATCAGAGCTAAATTTAAGCAAGGGGCTTTCACATGCCAGTGATGACAGGTACTATTGGTACATCTGTTGTGGAATATAATTTTTAAAAAGTCTTTTTCACAGGTAATACACAAATGGGCTTTTGGCCTCCCATCCATACATAGTGATTTTATTATCAGTGATTTTGGTCCTGTTCCATGAACTATACAAAATTTAAATACACTTCTCAGTTTTGGAAGAAAAACTGTATAAGTGAGGGGTTTTTTTCTTTTTTTTAAGTAAAAACTTGATAGTTTCATCCAAAAGGCTACAGTGGGCAAAGGTGAAATACATTATTTTTGGTTATGTGCTGGGGTATATTTAATCTATTCTGTTGGTTTTAAAATCTGTTAATAAACTTAAGGTTTTGTTCTGCTGTATCTGGGCTCTTTTTGGTAACAGCCATCAACAGTGAAAATTATAAGGACTTCATGGAGGCTGCAAACATTTTTTTTGCAGTAAAAGGTTTAGGGTTTTGGGGTTTTTTGGGTTTGGGGGTTTGTTTTTTCTTTGGGAGTTTGGGGGTTTTTTAAGTAAAGGGGCCAACCAGGATGTTAACTGAACAACCAAGGATGTTCTCCACAGAAGCGCTGTGTGAAGTGAAAGGTCATTCGGAGCTGGAGTTTGTATAGCTCAGAGAACAGGAAGAATAAAATATTGAGTGTAATTTAAAACAAGCACCTCTTCCAGCATACCGATTCAGCACATCAGACCCTCTCCTCCCTGCCTGCTGAGTAATCGCTGGTTATTTTTTTCCGATGCGATCTGGTGAGAACAGCGAGGAGCGCAGGCTGCGGTTGCGGTGAGTGACAGCGCGGTGCCGCCTTTCCGGAGCGGGGAGCTGCGGGCAGCGGGCTCCCTCTGCAGCTCCCTGCTCTGCTGGGCTGCAGGGATGTGCTGCATCCCTCTCTTTGGAGTGCCGTGCTTACATTTCCTCTGTGTGTTCAGCGACCCTGCAGTCGAGTTCAAACTTGGTGCTCCCTTGTGTTCCAAGCGAAGGTATCGTTCAGCCAGATGTTATTTTGCTGCACTTTCAGTTTTGGTACAGTACTTCAGTCCTTAAGGTATTCAGAATTTCAGATTGTTCTGAATGTTTAAATCTCAATGTGGAGCAACTGAGCAAGAATAGAAGCATTGCAAAGTTTGTATCGGAGAAAGGAATGTGATTACTGTTAGTAGCTAGTTACTGGTTATGGTAATTTTACTAATTCCAAGTACTAAATGAATGTGGATATATGTTCTTTAATTATCTTGAGTTTATTACACAAAAGAACATCTCATAACATTGTTGTATGACTGTTGTACTGCAGACAACAAAGGAAAAATTTAAATTTTTTATAGAGCTGTTTTTGCATGCTTCACTTTTTGTTCTTTTTAATGTTATTTATCTGTTTGTGCTTACATTGCTAAAGACATGAGCTGTGTCTGCAGTGCTGTAGTGCAGTAGCTCTGATCTCTGAGCCTATGTGTGCTGGTATCACAGTATGTAAAATTAGAAACCTCTTGGACATCTTTGTAGCCCTCCTGGGGAAGAAGCAGCAAGAAAAAACTCACAATAAAACTGAACCTTGGATATTGTAAAGGCTTGCAGGAAGAAGGAAAAACAAGGTACATATATGACGCAGGAAAAATCAGCTAAAAGTTGCTACAGTTTTGCCATGCAGGTTCTTTCAGCAGGGGGCAGTACCTGCTCTGTGTGCTTTAATATCCCAGGGCTGCACAATCACAAGCAGCAGGATGTGCATGCACCAAGCTGGTCTCAGCCCAAGCTTTCAGCTGTGTGAATTTGTAATAGGTAGCTGGAAGGGGACTGTGAATAGATTTTGGAACACTTGTGTAAAGTTGCAGTAAAAGCAGTATTGCAAGGTAAGCTCTGTTAGCCACTTATCCATTCCTGCTGGCAGGGTTGGTGTGCTTTGGTTGCCAGCTCCTTAGCCAGGGAACCTCTCTGTGATTCTCTGTTTTCCTACTTGCAGAGAGAGTAAGTCCAATGCACAGGAACCAGCAAACAAGGTGATAGCAAGATGTGTTCTGGACTGTTGCTGGTGCTATCAGCTGGTTCAGTGCAGGATGACTATTACATTGCCACAAAATAAAACCAACTTTTCACAGAATCATTCCAGTTGGAAAAGAGTCCAAGATACTGAGTCCATCCTTAGACCAAACACCACCAAAGCAACTAAACCATAGCACTAAGTGCCATGTCCAGCCATTTCTTGAATAGCCCTAGGGATGTTGTGCTTCCATCACTTCCACCACTTGCCTGGGCAACCCATTTCAGTGCTCAACCACCCTTTCAGTGAAGAATTTCTTCCTGATGTGCAACCTGAACCTCTCCTGGCACAGCTTGAGGCTGTTTGCACTTGCCTTGTCACTTGTTTCCTGGGAAAAGGGACCAACTCCCCACCTGGTTACAACCTCTCTTCAGGTCCTTGTAGAGAGCAGTAAGGTCCCCCCTGAGCCTCCTTTTCTGCAGGCTAAACCACCCCAGCTCCCTGCACTGCTCTTCATCCAACTTGTGCTCCAGACCCCTCCCCAGCTCTTTTCTTCTTTGGACATGCTCCAGCACCTCACTGTCTTTCTTGCAGTGAGAGCCTCAGAACTGGACACATGACTCAAGTTACAGCCATTCATTTTTGTTTTACTTGTGATCCCCCACTACTTGTGTTTCTGCTGGTGCAGAACCCATTTAAGAGGGTGTCTTACTGTGGGATTGATGAAAAATTCCAATGTCAAGCACATCACATTAATTGTAAGCTTGGTTTGAAGTCCTTTTTTCCCTGAAGCCTACTCGAATATTCTAGGCATCTTCCACAAGGTGGAGCTTTAAGGCTCTGTGGCTGGGAAATTTTTCCCCTTGTCTAAGCAGAACGATAAATGGAGTTCATGAAATCTTACAAAATAGGTATAAACCAACTGCTTCAACAGTTTTCACAAAAGAGGTTTAAGTTTTAGGAAAAGCAACAAACTCAACAGATATTCTGGACTGTAATATGTCTGAGTCACTGGAATTAATGTTGTGAAAGAGAAAAGGAAGGATTGGAAAAAATAGTTCTCATTACTTATTTATTGTTTTGGTATTACTGTTTCTTTGCATCCAAACTGACTTGAAAGGTAGGCAGAACTAGATAGAGAAAAGCATTATTAAAATAATTGCTAACTCTTCATTTGGTAAGAGGAGGGGTTTTTTTTAACTTTCAAACAGTCCTACCCTAAAAGAAGAGGAGGAAACTATAGATAAGTTATTCTGATAGATTAAAGAAAGGCAGAAAGCCTATTTCTTTCTTTTGTACAGCTGTCTTTTCAAGAGTGAGCTATGTATGCCTGTTCTCTAGAAGAGCACCTTTTTTTGGTTTTTACTCTGCCTGCCAAAGTTGCATCTTGCTGAATTCTGGAAAAGTGCTCCTGGTATTTCAGGCTGTGTTTCAGTAATCAGTTATCTTGGGTTTCCCATGTTTCTCTGAGTATCTGAACTGTGTTTTACTTATTGCCATCTTGTCGGAAATCCCCTGCTGCTGATTTTGTTGGAATGGAATTCATCATCTGCTCGCTGCGCTGCTGCTGGTAAGGCAATTTTGTACATTAACTAGCACAGACATGTGTGGACATGAGCTGGTACTGTGCACACAGAAGCTGGGAAGGACTTTAGCTGAAGAAGGGAAAGGAGGACTGGATGGAGGGGGTAGCAACAGAGAGAGAGAGAAAATCAAAATCCCAAGTGTCTTTCGTTGTCGGGCTCTTCCACTTCAAACTAGCCTTTCCTGATGATAACAGATGTTAGTAATCTATTTTTGCCTCATCTCTTTGCATGAAACAAAACTTGAGGATAGGAGAATTTTACTGAACTCTCATTACAAGTGCTGTTTCCCTCTTACCTTTCTTAGTAAACTCCTATGTTTAGACCAAGAGACTTATCTAGTACTTTCTGCAGAATCTATCTTGTCACTTTGTGCTTGAGTTGCAGCTGAAGTTGTGAAACATTTTTTAAAATTTCAATCATGTTGTTTATTTCATGCTTTGGCAGGTCATGTCTGCAAAGAAATTGAAAGAAATTGAGAAGTTTGCTATGGTTTTTTATGGTGTTTCAGGTTAGGAAGTAGGACTGGTAAGAACCTCATACAGAGACAGCATAGCAGGAATCCACTTTCTCTCTCTCTCTCTGTTACTACAGCCCCATCTGATGATCCTCTCCAATTTTAGGCACAGAAAATAGCATATGGCAAATGCAGTAAAAGGCAAGTGTGCTTTATGCCAAATGAGTTAAGAGCCTCTCTGGATAGACTGAGTGCACCTGATTTCTAGACTTCATGTAGACTGGTGACAGAGCCAGTCTAGAATGCTTCTGCATCTTGCTGGATCTGTGGCAGAGCCAAATTTTTAAGCTTCAGTTTTCCTCAGATGCTATCACACTCTTGACATACTGAAAACTGTCTAAAATTTTTCTCTGGATTCCATTTCCCCCCCCTCCCCCCCAGGTATCCTTTTCATTTATTTTATTCAAGTACTGGTTGGATGCCTGCTGAGTAGATATAGCTGCTGGTAGGGAAGATGTGGAGACTGTTTTGGCAGTTGGAAGAGCCCTTCTCTTCAATATAATCTTAGATTTCTGAACCTCAACCTCAGACATTTGGCTTGCAAAAAAATTAAGTAATATGAGTAGGGTGGTGGAGTGAGCTTGAAATCATAGAGATTTTTTTCCCCCCAGATGTTACTTGACATGTTGTATGGGCAAGAATTCTTGCTGTTCACTCCTGCTGCTTCTGCCAGCATAGTTTGTCTGATTTCCAAGGATTTTGAGTACTCCACCCATTCTCTTTATCAGCAATAGCAGAAAATACCTTTCTTTTCTGAAGTCCATAGCAGAATCAATCATTTAAAATACTGCAGATGCAAGCTTTTGCATATTCCATAGTTTTCTAACAATGAGTGATCCCATAGCAGTCAGTTCTAAATGCCAGTGTCTGTATGGAGTTGGGTAAAGGATTCCTCATTTCCCATTCAAAGAAATGGTGATTTTGACAAGGAGTGCCAAGGCAAATCGAGTTAATGAAGCCAAGGATATTGAGGGTATATTTACTAGGGGTAAATACTTAATTTTTTCTATATTACACAGGCCAATGCTCTGTTGACAAAAGCACCCCAAGCTGACAGTTCAGAGGCATTCCTGTGTTGGTAACAGGATACAGTTGGCTGAGAGCAAAGATTTTCTTAGCACTTATTAGCCAAAAGATCATAGTTGCTTTATTTCAAAAAACTTTGGTATGAAGCTATTGAAATAGCAATCTAAGGCAGAGAATGCATGTGGAAAAGGGTCTAAGTGTAGCCTAACCCTTGGAGAATGGCATAGGCAGTTGGTGGCTCTTTAGCTGGATTCCCTTATGGTCCATTTTCAGTGTAAGTCCTATTTTCAGTATAGAATGTGAAAGAAAGGCTGTGTAGCCATTTGTTTAGCTTATAATCAGTGTGAGAAATCCCTCTGCAGCTTACAAAGAGAGAAGGGTGATAGTGGAAAATATCATTACTGGGAAGATAGATGCTATAATAAAATTGCCTGTGGCTTCAGCATCTCCTTTTTTCAAGTTTACTAGTCCATAGGGTTTGTGTCACATCTTCTGTATGATTATCTTGCATTATTTTCATGACACAGGTAGACCTAGATGCTCATAAAACTTAGAGATCAGCAATATGAACTTTAGCCTTTTGTTCCTGCTCTTCTTGCAGTCTATTGGAGTTTTTTCTGCTGACTTCCATGATGCTGAGATGCAAGGAGAATGGTCATTGCAAGTGAAATGCTAGACTGATCTTAACTTGAAAAACAGAATTGAAAACAGGGATGTGGAAGTAATGCTTAACTTCCAAGGCAGCAACTTCTTATTTCCTAATATCTTGCCAAAAATAGTGCAAAAAATTATTTGTCCATTTACTTGCCCCTAGGGCTGTTAGCTTAGCTGTAGCTGCTGAACTAGGCATGTGAACTTCTCATCCTACTTTAAAAGCCACAACATGAAGAATTGAACAGCTAAAGCAGTTGTCATCTCCATTTATCACAGTGTGTTCATTTGTATTTGTTCATCTGCTCTGTGGGTGTATCCTGGTGGATGACTGTGTGTCCAGGTGTCCAGGCAGTCACTGGCTTCTCTGCTTTCCTCAGTCACTTAGCTCCCTTGGCCTTCTCTGAGTATATAAATTATGTATGGGGTTTTTTTCTAGGTTTTCTTTAAAGCATTACCCGTTGTTTGAGTTTTAGAAGGATTTTTTTTTTCCATTCCACACTGTCCTATAAAGTTTTCTAGACACATGCTGGCTAGAGAGTCGACTAGGGAAAGGTTGGTATGAAAGCTCACAGCAACAGTGTCACCGGATGACATGGCTTCACATCAGAGGCCAAAAGTGACACTGCACTTGCTGGATTTTGAACCACCCTCACAAGTCCAGCTTTCATCCCAGTGTCTGCTTTATGAGCTTAAATAAAGACAATCCATCTTCCCAGTAGCAAGGGGATGGGAGCCACTTGGATGGTTCCATGATCATTGGATCAGGAAGGGGGTGGTTTGCTGTGTCCTCTTATGCTCCATTGACTCTACAGCTGATGGATTTAGTTTTCTAAGATTTTATGGTCCATTCCACCTGTGTTTTATGTCACTCATATTGAGTAAGGTTTGTGGGTGGTTGGTAACTGATTTCAGTTTTAAATATCATAATTTCTAGGTCAGATTTTAAGTTGATGTAATTAGGTGGCAGCCAACCATTGATTGAGGATGTATATATTGAATCAAATAATTCTGATGAAGCTGCACCTTTTTTAATCTGTTGAGGAACTTAAGAAAGGAAGAGATAAAACAGGAACTTAAAACCAGTTCATCAACTACATCTATTACACAGTAGATGACTGTAAATCACAGAGTGGATATTTCATAACAGCAGATAAATCTTACTGAGACAATCCTAAATGTTTGTGGGAGGAGCTGTGGATATTATCATGCAGTTAGTATATTACCCTAACAAGCAAATAGATCACACCCCTTAAATTAAAGGAGTTATCTGAAAAGGATTTGAACTATTTTGAGATTACTTAAAGTTTTTTATGCATGTCTCTGAAAAAGATTGTTTTCTAATAATGTACTAATGGTAAGAAGAATAAAAACATAGTATATGTGATAAAAATCTAGCCAGGGTAACTCCTACAGCTTATTTATAGGATTTTGTTTTCAAAGTGTCCTATAAAGGAGTGGTAAATGCTCTTCAAGATCGTTTTTGTATGATTTTTTTTCTTCTGGTCAAAATGAGAGTAAAGAAATGTCTCATAGGCAGTATTATGACATGCAAATGATGAAAGCAGTATAAGGGCATAGTCAACTAGCTTCCAAAATCAGTGGTAAAGAACAAGACTTAGACTGAAAAATGCTATTGCTAGTGTGATAGGAGCACTGTGGTGCCTCCAGACTGTATTGCTTTTCCCCCACAAGAAAGATAGATTTTTGTATAGACCTTCAAAAGACAAAGACATGTTTTGCCACCACTTCACTGTTCTGTTCTTTTCCTTTTAGGTGCTGGATTTTTAAGGTCCTGTCTGAAACGGGGAAATTTTTTGTGCCATGGTGGTTTGTCTGTAACTTCTCCTTTGCTGGCCTTCTTGGGTAGCTGAAGTTCTACAATTGGTTCTTTCTCTTGCAGTTCATTTCCTAAAGTAATCTTTCTAGCCAAGAGCTACATTAGAGCCTTTCTGACAGCTCCAATCTTTAAATGAGGAACTGGCTTTGCTTACTGCATTTGATTTTAGAACAGTTTATGCCTAAATGTATTCTACTATGAAGCATCCAGCTTTATTTCAGATTTAAACCCTTTTGGCTCTTGGAAATAGTGTTTCATTACAATATACATTTCATGTATATATATACATATATAATAAATCAAGTAATGTCATAGCTTTTGATATGAATAGAGTCAAAGCAGTCATGAATAAATCTAAAAATTATGAAACTTGTTTAGTGAAGCTTCAGTTGGAAAGAAAGTTAAATTTTTTGAAATTTATTTTGGTATAATTTTTAGTTTCTCAAGGGTTGTCACTCATTCTCTGAAGCTTGTACATGAATGTATAATGTTGGTGAGAGAGAGACTCTGCTGGTCTTTGTGATTACAGAATAATGTGGCTCTGTTGTCTCAGAGATAAGGACTAGTGATCTGGGAGAGTCAGAGTTTGAAAGTAGTTCATTGTAGGGTGATGATCCTTAATGAAAGTGAGTAATAAACTTATGTTTCTGTCGCGTTTCAGAAAATCTCCTGCAGATGACAGGGATCAACAGGACTCAGACCTGTCATCTACCTTTTGCTTCTGCATCTGCTTGTCAAAGTAGCATCTGCTTTGTAGTAAAAACTGAGGCTCTGGTTGTCTTTTCAGACCCCTTTCCTTTGCCCTTTTATTGGCTTTCTGCGGCTTTGTGGGGAGTAGATTGTGTAAAGTATGCCCCTGGAAAGCAGAGGCCGTTAAAAGGTTTAAGACAAATTTGTTTGAAGACAAAGAGGGCATTGAGGAAAACTGTGGAGAGGGATTGAAGGGCTTTTGCAGCGCAACAGAGCCTTGTCTGTGCAAGACTCAGCCTGCCTCCGAGTTCCAGCAGGCTGCCGAGGAGCAGGCCAAGAAAAGACTCTCCAAGACCCTGTTCCCTTCATCTGTAGTCTGCCATCTGGACAGAGGATGGCTAGAGGGTTCCTGGAACGTATAGAAAGGAATCTTGAGGGCTGAAAATAAATGCCACTGGAGACAGGAAGTGTCTGAGACTAGGAGGGTTGGAGGAGGGGAGCTGCTCTGGGGGTCATGGTGCTGGTAAGGGTGAGGGGCAGATAAGGAGAGCTGCTGTGCTGCATTGGGAGGTGCACAGCCTTTCCTTCAAGCCCTCCTGGACATCCCTCCATTTACTGCTTTATCTACTTGAGGGCATCTTACTTGTTTGTTGCAGGAGCTCAGCTGAGTGATTTGGATCTCTTTTCCTTGTACAAAGGGTCACTTCACTTAAATTTGTAGCCCTTGGCATATTAGGGACTCTGAAATCAGACAGGTTTATAGAAAGATAAAGTGGTGCCAGCCACTCTGAAATCTGATCTTGATGTCATGAAGCTCTGTGTTGCTTCAGCGTGATTTTTGGTGGGGTCTGTTGCAGTCACCTTAGATGATGTTATGAGTAAATGATGTTCCCCTGAATTATTTTTCTCATGTAGGAAAGTCAGTGGGCTACAATATTTTATTCCTTTAGTGTGCTTTAATAAGTGTTATAATACTGGATAATAATGTTACTCCTGAGTTATGAGGGTGGCACAGCCTTTGTATTCTTCTCAGAATGGAAATATCAGCTAATCATATCACGCATCTTTTCTTTCTGTAAGAGCTGCTAAAACCTCCAGAGAAACCTTAGAGAGAGAATTCTTTGCATCACCTGCTTTGCAGTTTTTAAGGGTAACCAGCCAGGTAACTGTGAATGTTTTTTGCTTTGTGTGCTGGCCTCTGAGTATTAAGTGGAAATGATGTAAGTTTTCATTTCTCAAGATGTTTCAAAGAATGTGGTTGTGGAAGCAGCTCCTTCCTATTACTGAGCTTTTCAATGCACACAAACACCTCTTCATGAGATTTCAGGGCTATTATCCTCTAGAGGATGCTCTTAGGAGGCCCAGGCACTGATGCTAGAGAAAGTTACACTCTGTGCTTAACTGAGCAATTTTCCTTCTGAAAAATGAAGCTGAAAAATGAGTGTATGCTCAGATATGTACTGTGTATCCCATGTGAGGCTGGTGGTACATTTCTTATTATTGACTTCGGCAGTGGAGTGTGCATGAAGTGTCAGCACTCACTGGCCTGCTAGAGCTGAGCTGTAGCTGAAAGTCTTTTCTGTGTAAGAGAGGAAGTTTCCAGAACAACTGTTTAGTCAGCTACATGTGCTGGCAGCCTTCTTTGTGAGATCACTGCAGGTAGTTTGATTTGATTGAAAATTAATGGGGCAATTACAGCATGAGACCTAAGATGCATGTTTGGAATGTGGATCATGTCAATGCAGTAACAGTAATTTTCAGGTTCCTCACAGTACTTGTTCAGCAAATAAAAACCTGTTAGACAAACCTTATTTTATTCTAGAAATTCTAATTTAAATGTTGATTAATACCTCCGCATTTGAAAACCAGAAGAATATTATAAACATATTGTAATGGAAAAAGTAGATCCTTCCACAGCAATATCATTACTGCTAGAAGATTTATCCTATTTTTGTTTCCCTCTAAATCACTTGATATATCATCCCTTAGAGTGTACCAGTAAGGACTGTAATTATTCCAGAGGCTCCACACACAGCCACCATTGGAATCTGTAATTAGGGGGAGTGCAAGCGTTCTGTGCTTAGGGTTATGTTGTTCTCCAGCTGCAGGATGCATTTCCAACTCCACGGCACAGAGTAGAGCTGCATAGTGTTGCAAAGTGAAATAACAATTTATAGGTTTAAATCCATCTTGTTCTTGATTAAAAAAAAAAAAAAAGAAAGAATAGTGGATAGCATGATCTCTGTGCCAGCTCATTTTCATATCATTGTCTGGAGGAGAAAAAAAATCCTGAATTCTCAAATGTCTTAGTATTGAATAGGGGTAAACTGGATTCTTTGCTGAGAGCTGTGTGGCAGGTTCTTTTCATTTGCAAACTTTTCCCCAAATGTCATTAGTGTTCCTTAGAGCAGCAACTTGCCAGAAAAGGAATTTCAGTAGATTGGCCATGTTTACATGAGTCATTACTGATTCCTTGCTGAAAGAAAGTGTTTTCTGTTATGCATATCTTGTCTTGTAAATCCTGTTATTTTTTAGGTTGCTGCTGGACACTTATGCAGCAATTTTAGAAATGTTATAACCTTTCTTGGGTTATGGTATATGTGTAATTGTAGCATAGTGCAGTACAACGGACTGGATAGGGCAGGTCTTTCTTTGAGTATGAGTATGAGAAAACAGCGCACAAGTGTAATTTTGAGTCAGGCAAAAAAAATCAACAAAAAAAATCCTGTCTGCTCAAGAAGTTGGAGTTCATGGCAGTCTTTTTAAACTTTTGTTTCACAGGGAAAAATAAAGAAAAGACCTTTTAAATTGACACTGTCCATAGAGAAGGACAAAACACAATATAAAGATCGATGCCTAATTGTTTCTAATATGCTTAGTTAAAACTTATTACAGTCACTTTTCCTCTTCAAGCCCTTGCTGTTCTGCTTTTGTGGGATTTGTCAAATTTGTCATAGGAGATTTTGGGGAGCACAGTGATGAAATTAAAAAAAAAATCCTGCAGGTAAAAGGTGGAATTTTGTATAAAAATATTAATGCAAGCACACAATCCACATGCTTTCTCGATAGCAAGTTATTACTTTCTGCCTAACCTGTAGTAGGAATTGTCTCTATGTTGTCATGGAGTCTGCAATAGCAGAGCTGCTGGTCCCACAGAAGGGATCTTACTGGGTTTTCTGTGATTGCACCAAAATATGTGAACTGGGAGTGGAAAGGAATGAAAAGATGCCCTTGACAGCAAGCCTGGTTCTGATGTGTGTAAGTGGAAAAACTTTGTAGTATGTGGACTTGAAATTATTTTGGTCAGTAAGTTCATAAAAATTATGACCTGTGTTAGCAAATAATCAAGTGTTGCAGTGCTGTTTCCTAAGCCAGGTCATGAGTCCAAAATATCAGTTGTTCTTTAGGAGATGGGGGAACTGGAAGGGGCAGAAAGAATAAAAGGGTGAGGCAAGGATTCTGGATTTAGTGTGTTTTGCAGGTACCTCCATAATAATTGATTTGGCACTGTTATCTTCAGAGGTAGAGATAAGACATCTCTCATGATGATCCTAATTATTTGATGTATATATTACTACGGAACTGCAGTGTATGAGGAGAACCAAATGCTGTTAATAAAAATACCCTAAATGAAATAAAATGCTGACAACCTGCAACAAAGCTTTATAAAAACTATTATGTTGGTTATAGGACCAAAACTGGTAATGCTTCATAGAAAACTGAAGAGCCTCGGGTTTTTTACCACTTAGGAAGAATAAAAATTTTCTTCACTTAAACTTCAAATGGGTGCATTTTTAAAGGTTAACAGCAGAAGTATTATAATATCCCTTTCTAACTTTCCCTGCTCCAAGCTGAGCTTTATAATTTTATCAGTATAGTGAGGGCCTTTTGTTTCTAAAAGAAGCAGATAATCCATTATTGTTCTTGCATGTGGAGAGTCTGGTGATGTGTATCAATGAACTCTAACTTTTCATTGAATTAGCTGTCAGAAGGAAAAAAATAGGAGTGTTTTTGTGAATTATGATCTATCCCACATTTTTAAACAAGAAAGGGGGGTTGTGTGCAAGTTGACTTGTAATAATGATGTGTGGAGTTAAAACACAATGACGATTTTTCTTAATATTTGGAGTATCTGGAGAAAACAGATGAGGATTGGAGTGAAAGGCAGGTCAAAGCTCGAGAATCCATGCAATGTTAAGTTTGCTTTGCAGCATTTCTTTATAGGCCCTTTGAATTGTCACATGGCACGTGAGAAGTTGAAGAATCTTGTGCTGGTGTTTGATGTGAAAGAGTTTAATATAAAGGTTAAATACAATCATGGAGTGAGTAGGGCTGCAAATTATAGGTAAGGAGAAAGCTGGATAGGTAGGGGAAGAAATGCCAGGTCTGCTGGAGGCAGGAAGAATTCCAGTTATTAGAGGTTTCCTTCTCTCCTCACCTGGAGCTGAACCCAGCAGTCTTTGCCGGGCTGCTTGTCTGGGCTAGCAGAGCAAATGCCATTGTGAAGATGCCTGTGTGTCCTGCACTGGAACTGTGCCTGTGCACTCTGGGTGTGCAGCAGCCCTGCAGCCTTGGACTGCTGGCCTTGGAAACTTGGCTTGGTGGACATTGTACTCCCAAAATAACCTTAATGTACATCCTTTTGGGTATGGACTGTGCAGTACATATCTAAAACCCAGGGGACCAAAAATATCCTTATTTATTACTCTAGTCATATTCCTTAAAACGTTGCTCTGACTATATACTTTCCAAAGTCTTGCTTATTGATCTAGAAGCAAGTTTAGGACAACCTGAACTTGGTGGGGATGGGTTTTTTTGGTCGGTTGGGGTTTTTTTTTGGTTTTGTGGTTTTTGGGTTTTTTTAATTGTTTTGTTTTGGTGGGATTTTTTTTTTTTATTTGCTCTATTTTGGGGGTGTGGTGGTTTTTTTGGGTTTTTTTGTTTTTTCTTTCTTTTAATTTTTGCTTCTAAACATTATGGTTATAGGTGTTGAATTATTCTTTGGTTTTACTTTTCTTAAATTATGTGACTGTGGACATAGAGCCAGGCATTTTTTGCTAATTGGTCCTTTGTTTTTTTGTTTTGTTAAAGTAAAGAAACGAGATTTACTCGGTGTAAGCGGATGTTAACATTTCCTGGCAGATAGGCTTGCTCAGTCTCTTTAAACATCTGACAGAAGATGGTGTCAGCAGGAGGAGGGCATAGTGTGACAATGGCCCTTTATGAGCTCCTCAAGCTACTGGAGTTTAAACTCTTACTCATCAACTCACTGTACTATTTGACCCTAAGCAATTTAATCCGTTTTTGTCCCATTCCGCTGTCTAAAGCTGGAGAATGCTCCACATTGCAGAGATGTAAATGGCCTGGCTAATGATGTGGTAATTGACCTTTGAAAATTGCATGCTAATTAGCGTAGTTGTTGCTTGTCCTGTTCACAGCACTGCAGGCAAGAGTGCTTTGATTGCTGTAGCTTAGTGACTTTTAGCAAAATTACATGAACTTACACTAAATATCCAAGAAAAATAAGGAAGTAAATAACAGGAACAGTAAGACATTAGATAAATTGTAGATATTACAGAATAGCATGTAAGGAAGATAACCTTTCTCACTCTGCTGTACAGGCTCCCTTTTGCCCATCTGATGGGAATAAAAAATTCAAGTGGGTTTAATGGTTGACTTCTGCATTAATTCTCCTGGATCATGAAGGCAAACTAGCAGCTTTGTGATTGTGACCCCAAACAGCAAGCTTTAAACACTCAAGATTTATCTAAAATCCCCACTGTGTGTAAGTTGAAATTCTGTAATAAGAGTTCTATTTTACGAGTATAGAAGGATTGGCTCAAGCAGGTACCCAACCCTCCTTCTGAAAATAAGGTCCCAGCCTCTATGACTGTCGTGTCTGTGTTTCACCCACTGCAGTTAATGAAGCTGTGTTCTGATGCAAATAGATGGGTAGCTACAACTAGAAAAGTTAAAGCAGATGATTCTACTCTAAGAATTCCTTTTAAATCTTGGAAGAAGTAAAAATGGAGTAAAGAAAGGAAGCGTAACAAGTGCAGTCTTAATTAAGATATGTAGGTGGAAGAGATTTTTTGTGGGGAAAGAGTGGGCTATGAGATGTGTATCCTTAGTCATGCTTGAAGGAAAAAAAGGAATTTGATCATTATATTTGCATGTGGGCCTAAACTGATGATGGTTAAAATCTTCCAGGAACCTTCCATATGAAAGGATGTTAAAAACTGAAATGCTTTCAGGCAACTCTAATCTACCATATGAAGGGTTTTTTGCTTCATTAATTTGGCATTTAGTTTTTAAAATTTAAACTGAGTCATTCCTTGGTTTTCAGCCAAAACTGGTTCTCATCTAACCTGGGTCTTCAAGATTACTTGCTCCCCTTAAGTCATCCTTCAGGTAAAATGGCACAGTAAAAGGGTGAGAATTCCACTGGCAGCTTAGAAATCCTGCTTTTAATGTTAAATTACTCCATCTTTTGCCAGGAGGAAGATGTTTCATTCCCAAGATAGGACTGTTTACTTTGTTCTCCCTGCTCATCTGTTGCTACTGGAGAAGTATTTTGCCATGTCTCTGAAGGCATTTAACACCAGCTTTCTAGCCTAAATGCTTTTATGATATAACACTGCATACTGGGAAGGGATACATTATGTGAGGAGTTGGGGATTGCCTTGTACTGTAGGTTTTCCCATTGTAAACTCAAGGGACTACGTGTAACTGGAAGTCTGTAAAAGCCGAAGCGTGGCCAGGCAGCAGTTGTGCAGAGTTTGGATGAAATTTAGTGGTGGGTGTACAATTTTTGATTGTACTTTTTTTCCGCTTGAGAATGGTAGCATGTAAAGTAAGAATCTTTGAGGTTTTGTCTACCATGTTGCCTTGAGAGCTGAGTTCTATGTTTAGGAATAATGTTTCAAGGAGGTCTGCGTGTGCCCGCAGATGAGGCAGTGAAGGGCAGCTACTGGGAGCTCAAATGCAGCTTCTCTCATGGAAGAGGCATTTTGAAAGGCAGGAGGCCTAGGCACTGAGGTGTGAATAGAGAGCTGAAGATTTCTGAATTACATTACTCTTTTTTTTGATGTTTAGCTTTGCATTAGTCACTTCATCCCACTAAATCCTAGACTGTATTTTGACTTTCCAAGTGTTGTTACTGCTGCTTTACACTTTGGGAACAGAGATACCAAAGTGGAAGATGCCAACTGGCAGATGAAGCAAATTTTTCATTCCTGGCCCTAAATTGTTTAAGTATCAAGGGAGTATTTTATAGCATGCAGCTCTCTCATCTTGACAGTCCAGTAGAGTTTACTTGACATTCACTGCTGTGCCTGAGCAAACCCAATGAAAAGGCAGCGTGTGGATGGTGCCCTGTGTTGTCTTATCCTCAGTATGGGGAGGACAGAAACAGCTCTGACTTTCTGATTCTGTTTCCAAGTAGTTTCCTTTTATCTGCTTCACTTCATAGCCATTTCCTCCTGGGTTTTTCCACTGTAATGACTCTAACAATCACTGACACAGGTTGCAGAGATTGAGGGCTTTTTTCCAGAGTGCTGTTAAAATTTCCAGAAGTGCTATGTAAATGTTAGTTAATGTTCTGATGCTGTCAAATATGAGGTCCAGACTCTGACTGGGGTGAAGTATTCTTGCCTTTCTTTGAAGGATGGATGGCTGGGCTTATGCCTGGGATTTGTCTACAAAGACTTTTTGTTGAACATTTAGGATCTAGCACAAATGTGAATAACAGCAGCCAAAGTCAAATTTGGTAAGGGCTTTGTTAGGATCACCTAAAAAAGCCAGTGTTCAAATGATTTATGTTGCTGCCTTTGCCTGACACACAAAGTATTTTTCACTTAGCACTTCAGAGAAGCTGTTTAATTATGTCCATTAATTTGAAGTACAGAATAATCTGCAAAAATAATATTGTATTTATTTCTTTTGAGACAATCAATTTGCTTCTCTCTGAAGGTAAAGCATAAAGGATGTCTGATAAGCGTCTCTGCAAATGCAGGATGATATTTTTTATGATCAGAATTTATTCCTGATATACTCAAGTTTCCACTTTTGTCTTATTTTCATACCAGTCAGCAACTGATAGATTAGCTTAAAACTTCTGATTATAGTTGGTTTCCTGTAATGTATGTGTTGGTTTTACAGTTTTTGCTAAATGTGTGTCCCACCCCCAGTTCCAACACATAATTCCTTAGGTCAAAGCCAGCCATATTCCATGGGTGCAGAAGTGTTCCTTTGTTGAGATTTATACTGCATAATGAAGTGCAGAGAGCTCATCAGTGTGTGCCTTACCAACAGACCTTTCTGAATTAGGAGCTGCAAAAGAACCACTTACTGGCTGCCAGATTTGTCCTTATTGACAGCTGTAAATGTTGAATTCATTGAATAGATAATTTAGTTTATAATACTTGGCAGTAAGCATCTGTATCAGCAGTCTGAATTCAGGATTGAAGTAAATTTCCTTTACCCTCAAGTGAGAGGGGCATTGCAGAGTCCCTTCAGTGAGTCTGTGCAGTAGCAAGGGTGGTAATGGAAGAGATGAATGAATCTTTGAGGATGTTGGATGTGCAGGACCAAGCTCATGATCAAGTTTAAAAGGAGATTCAGAGTGAGGGACCTGGTACTTGTAATTTGTTTCAATTTAAAACTATTACAGTGACTGAGCACATATTGTATACCTGTTGTACTCACCTATGTATGGCATGTGATCTGTTTTATAAAACTCACATGTATTATCCATTTTATTTCCTGATATCTCTTGTATTTAATGATTTGTTCTGTATTTGACCAAAATTACAGCCTTTTTTTAGTATTTAAAAAATTTTCCTTATTTTACTTTCTTAAGGGTTCTTTATAGAGAAAAGTTTTGGTTGTTGGATATGAGGTTTTTATATTGAATCTAGGTACTGTTTCCTGTTTCATTATTAACAAAACCAATCTAGCTTTAAACGTTTTTAGTTGAAATATTGCTTGTAGCTTTTAGCACCTTAGTGTAAGACCACTTAGTTAAATTAAAAAAAAAAAAAAAGGAAAGGATAAAAGGAAAGAAGCCAGTTGTGCCATAGAAAATGTGACTAGTTTTCTTTCTGCTTGTTTTGTAGGCTTCAGGGATTTCTGTGTGCCTGATCATGTTTAATTTTAGCTGAAGTCTCTTTCTCAGAAATGTCTCTCCTGTTCTCCCTCCGTGGTACCTCCACACTTCTCCTGGATTGTATCATTAGCTAAATTTTGCAGCAGAGAGTTTTATACCGCCTGGGACTGGTTGGGTGGAGCATGTTGGTAACTCATACAGTTCTTTCCTGTTCTTGGGCTGACGGGGCAGTGCCTGCTCTAAATTACCTGCTTGCTGCTCTTGCCAAGAACATCAATCTTCTCTTACTATTTTTTATGTAACTTTATGAGCCTTCCTTTGAGATGCTCAGAGTTTTGGGGGCTGATCTGAATGGGGGTCTTCATGCTGTGCAGCCCTTTGCCAGAGTTCTATAAATACCTGCTGTCCCCGTGCCCATCTCTGTGAATCAGGGCAGCCTTCACCTCCCACTAAAGCATTTATTTTGCCACAGCAGTTTTGTTAACCCTGTGTAAGAACCTCTCTCTAACACCAAAACTAATTACTGAATTCTGCCCAGCTGCTTCTGTTTTTAAAACCTAAAAATCATTTAAAGTAAATTGAGGAAAATGCACTCGAGTACTGTGAAGTCCAGTAACAAACTTCACATTACGTTAACTCTTTTGGCTGGCCCTTCCAAAGAGCAATGTCTGTGTTCCTTTGCTCCAAGCCCATCTCCCAGAAACTGCCCCAAGTGGGGAATCAAAGCAGGCAGTGTGCCAGGGGTTTGTGTTTCAGACAGTTTGGCACACACTGAAAGCTTGGTCTTTCCTGCATTAATCCATGGGCAGATGTCCACTAAGAATGATTAGGCAAAATTTATATAAAGGCCTTGTAAAATGGTGTGTGTGTTTTCCTTTCTTTTTTTCCCTTCGTCCCCTATCCTCTTACTTGAGACATTTTGTGTGGGTGTGTATTTTTTTCTAAATTTATAAGCCCTGGCTTTTGCCCTGGTCCGGTAGAAAGCACTCCCCCACCCTTTTCCGTTTCCAGGCGGATTGCTGCTCTGTTATTACAGCTCTGTAACTTTCTCCAGCACTGTCCTCCTTTGCTTATTATAAACAGCTTGCAATAACCCTTTCAGTGCTGCTGGCAGTTTTGCTTTAAATCAGGACTGCTTATTGTATTCATTATAAAAAGCAAACTAAAACAACAATCTTGTCGTAAAAAGCAGATTAAAGACTTCTCCCCTGTTATGGCTTTCTCTTTAGTTATAGGAAATTTATTACAGCTTTTATTTGTATATTGTAGTGTCCTCATACAGGGCTTTTTGCTTTCTTTCTTTTCAATACTAAGCCAAAATCTCCAGTGTAATGGGATTTCTTTACAAGTTTGGCAAAGAAACCTCTTCAGTTCTGAAGCTGAGGCAGCACTATCTTCACATGCCAAATGAATCAGAAGAATTTGGGGATAACATTTACATCTAGCTGTCTTAGAGTCAGATTTTCTGTTCTTCTCCTCTTTTACTTTTTCATTCCCTATCAAGCAACAATTGATAGTGATGTGTAAGATCTCCCTTCCTCTAATATCAGTGGAAGTTAAGGCTGAATTGTGTAAGTATTTAGGTAGAAGTAAGTGAGCGTGGCTGACCCACTGTTTGGTGTAGTGCTGTAAGTGTATAATCAGCCCAGAAAAGCAGCCTTAAATTTGTTCCTTGTAACAGTTCAGTACTTCATTGATTATCTTGGGAATTAACTTGGACAGTCCTTAAATACAAGTTATGATGCAAGACAGTAGAAAACAAGGTTAAGCATTAAGTTAGTGGGTATTTTCCAGGAGAAAGAGAGTAAATTGTTTCTTCAGTAGTCAAATAGACGAATTCAAGTAGATTTTTCAAAAGAGGACAAACAATACACCTATAAAGTAATAATAAATATATTGTAGAAGTAACATTTTAACACTTGTGCAAACCTTGGCTCTGGCAAATAAGGTACATATGGGCACTCTGTCTCCTCTCTTTCCTGACCAGATGCAGAGAACTGAGGTTGCTAGTGAATATTTCTTTTTAAATGTAGAATGATGTTTCATTCATATGCAAAGTTCTCCCTGGATGAATAATTAAGCTTTGAGTGTACTGTAGGTCTGTCCAAGTAGTGGAGGACTGGCTTTTCTCTTCTGTACTCAGCCTTTTACTTAACATTACATTTCCTTATTAAATGGGAATTTATTTAATAGGAATTGAAATAGATCTTTTAATGATGTTTTCAGAGCTCAAAGTAGCTGGGACATGGTTGAAAATGGTAAATCATCCATGCTAATTTATGTTATCTAAGGAACTGCTCTTTGAGCTAATGTCCAGAATAACTAGGCCAAATGGTGCTGTTGAAATTCCCCTTGGAAGCAGAGCAGTAATTGGATGAATGTTTAGCCTGTGAACAAAAAAAATCCATGCTAAAGTTTATGGATGCTGTTTGGGAAAGGGAATGAAAGAGAAGTGGGCTGTACAAACACTTTATTTGTCAGAAGGGATGTTAAGGAGACATAAAGATGTTCTCCCTTCTCCCAAGTGCCTTCACCACAGTGAGGATGATTCAGCTTGTGTATGGTCTCTGGAATGCCTACGTGTAGGGAGAGAGGAGAGGATTTCTTTAGGTGCAGCTAATTGAAAATACTGTAGGAGATAATGTCTGTAGCACATTGCCTCACCATGGAGTTGCCTATTCAGCGAGTTTATCATCTTTATGTTGACTGAAAATAAGGGTTTTTTTAATCTTTGTGAACAAAACACATTTCTCCAGATGAGCTCTCTCAAGCAGGAATTCATTGTTTCTGAAGTGGTTGTGTTGGCAAGTAGGCTTAGCTGTGTTCCTGTGGTAAGTTCTTTTGTCCATGATAGCATTTTGGGATCCCAGCATCGATGTGGCTGACTCTGGCACTGATTGGACAGTTTATATTTAGTTGCTGGTTTCCTATAATAGTTTTCAGATGGAGATGTTAAAGAACACATACCCTTGTGCTGCTGTAATCCTGAAAGAGAATGGGGGAGTGAAAAAGAAAAAAAGGAATTGATGTCCTTCTGCAGAAGCAGTTACCAAAAAAACCAGCATCTGCTTTCAGCAGCAGAATTCTGAAATTAATTTTTAAAAAATTAAGTAGCCAGTGAAAGCAAAATGCTCAGAAAATTCATGGATAAATCACTGAAATTTTTTCTTCAGAAAGGCACTTAACAAAAGCTGTGGAATGGTCACTTGTTATTGTTATTACAAAAATATTATTCTCCAGTTTAGAATAGTCAATTGCTGTTAAGTAATAGTTATCAGACACTACCTCATGACAGCTCCCATGTTCTATATTGCTGGTGTACCTGCAATGCAAATCAGTAGATACCCAAAGAAAGCCCAGTGTCATATATGATTCAATTATACTGTCAGATGTATCTTTTATTTCCAGTAAAGCTGCAAACACACCAGAGCCTGGATTTTACTCTGAGCCTGCATTTAAGGTGACCTTTCTAAAATCTCATATTCCAAGAAGAAAATTGACTACAAGTTTTCATCTGAGATGGGTTTGCAGAGCATTTAGAAATTATCTTCATGTAGCATTTTTTATTTATTAACTTTATTTTTTAATTTCTAAATTATTAGCAAAATAAGTCATCCTAGTTTACTTTGATAAGTTTCCAAGAATGTGTCTGTGCTTTACTCAGCACTGGTGGGTAGGTGCCTGCCTGCAGGGACCTGACTTTGAGCTGTTCTGTGGTGATAGGAAAATCTTGAGGGACAGTGGGGCCTGACCATAGCAACTGGAATAATCATCCCCTAGCGCCAGCCAGTACAGAGGTAGGAACCCTGTAAAGCTGAGGAGAACATGAGGTATCATTCTCTCCCAGAATGTATAGGATAAAGACAGAGTGCTGCCACCACTGTGCTTGTAATGTGCTGCACCTGTTTGGAGTGCTGGCCCCTCTGACTTATTTTGAGGAGGAAATTCTAAAGCTTGCTCTGGTCTGGTTTGACTTGAGCTAGTTTGTGTCATGGTTACACAGCACAATTAAATTTTTTTTCTAGCAGCTAGAACTGGGAGCAAATCATAGGAAGGTAGGGATGAGAGTCACCTGCAGAAGTCACCCAGCTCTGGAGCAAAGTCATCTCAAAGGCCAGCAATAATGCAGGCTCTGTAATCTGTTCCTGTATTGAAAACCCAAACACACATACCAAGCAAAATAATCCTAACCTGCTCTGTTTCTTGCTTAATTCAAATGCCTTTGTGATGGACAGAGCAGGAAGAACATTTTGTTTTCTTTCTCTTTACGTTCTTGGAAGGTGTTGTGTTGTTTTTCTCCCTCAGTTTTCTCATCTGTAAGACAGATCATCTTCTTGATGCTCTCTGGACTCCAGCTAATTCTACACCTGCCTTCAACTAGAGTGCCATGGGTTGAGCACTCCAGAATGTGGAATGTTGAGCACTCCAGAATGTGCTCCAGAATAGGCCAGATGCTGAGAATTTGTCCTGTAGATGCAGCATGTTTGTACAACTCAGTCTCACTGTCTTTTATCAGCAGGACCACATTGATTTCTTCAGCCTATAATTCAGTGTAACTCTTTTTCTCTCAACATTTGTGATCTATAGTCCCTTTACAGGTATTCTTGGTTGCACCTAGCTGTATAATCTGAGGCACCTATAAAGAATTAAAGTAATTCTCCTTTTTTTTTAGGCTGGTTTTCTGTAACTATTAAACTACCTAAAATAAGAATGCAGCTTGACAAGCATACTGTCTTTAGACATTTGAGCCATTCAGTAACATTTTACTTGGGCCAGAGTTCTATGGGATTGATTGCTTCTGCTTTTTAGGTAGTGAATATTTAATCTTTATATTTGTCTAGTGTGCAGTTTTCCCACATCCTAAAGCAGTTTCACCTGGGCCACAAGTGATGGTCATTTCAACATCCATTCATAAAAATATTTCTCGTGTGATTTGTTACTCAAGTCGCTGTTGATCTGCTCACAGGCAGTAAGTGATCAACAGCTACCTGGAGTGATTTTTGCATTGTGTGGTAGACTCAGGCTGTGCAGCTGCTTGGTTCACAGCAATCAGGGTGAGCAGGAGGGGGAGGAAAGCAGCCTCATCAGAGGCACTGCAGTGCTGTGATTTATGCAGGGCGGCTTGCCCCGCACTGGACTGCTAGAGGATATTTTTCCCTGCAGCATTCGAGCGTGAATTTAGATCTGCGTGTTTTTAACCAGCTACAAGGAAAATAAGCATTTTAACCACTAATCATATGTCCCTTTGCACAGGTGTAATTTCTAGCTTGATACTGGGAGGAGAAAAAAAAAAACCCCAAACAAAAATGCTGAGTATTTGTTATCTAACGCTTCTTGTTTAGTTGCCTTGTGCTCCAAGGGTAGTGCTTGAGTAATAGTTGTAGCAGGGTGGTGAGCAGGAGGGAACAGATCTGAAGCTGCTTTCAGGCTATTCAGAAGAAGAGCAGCTCAGTGATAAACTACAGCTTTCTACAAAATTTATTCTTGCCCGTGCAGGGAGAGCTTTAGGTACTTTATTAAAAACTCCTCTGAGATTTTGCCGCTTTTCCTTAGTGGGCTCCAAGGTTTTGTGAGAGGTGCTTTGGGGAGATTTTACACCTCCAGACTCCTGTTTGGCTGCAGGCAGTTTCCTCTGGGCTTCCTGCTCAGTGGCTCTGGTGGTGGTTTCGCATTGTTCCCCACTGATGACTCAGGGAAACAGGAAAGAGATCCCCTGGTGAACAAAAAGCGCAACCACCAAACAGGTGCCTGTATTCTGGTGTTGCAGAGGACAAACCACCTCATTCTGGACTTTTTCCTAAGATTCTTATCTGCAAGTATGAGACTCAGGAGGAATGGGTCATACACGCTGAACGGGTAAGAAACAGCCTGCATCCTCTTTCGAAACTTCATCATTAAACCATGTGAAAACAGAAGCCTTTCTTTTCCTCTCCGGTGACGGGGTACATGAAATAATGGCCATGTCTTTTGTCTCAAAAAGAACAGAGGATCACAGAGTAGGAAATGTGCAGCTTATTTAGCTTTGTTTTCTTCTGCATCTTGTTAGGTTTGCTTTTATAGTGCGTGCATTTGGTGGGGGCAGGTCGGAGTTGTCCATATGTTAAAATTAGGTGGATTTGCTCAGTGAAGCCATGAAACATTAGGAACTCTGTGATTCCTGAAGAAGTGCCTGTGGTAATTATTTTAAGTATTTTCCAGCTTATAGTACAAAAAAGAGCTAGACTTATTACATGTGATGCTCCCTGACATGGAATACAAATTACTTTAAATTTCACCAGTCTGAAAAATTAGTTGAAGTTTTTGCTACTTGAAACTACTGCTCTGAGTAACTTTACTAGCTTTGTGGTTTTAAAAGTACTGATTTTATTTCTCTCTGATTGCTGTTACATCTTCTCAGTAATACACCATAACTGCAAAGATGATAATGAATTAAATATTCCTTGTTCAAAGAATTTTATAAAAATTGAAAAGAGAATTTTCAGGTGACATTTATTTTTAAAAATAAATGTGTTTGATTTTTATTAAAGCAGATTCTTGTGTGTCTTCATAGGATGTAAGTTTTATTTCTGAGCACAGCTTAGCTGGTCTGAAGAGGACTTGTACTTCTACTGTGCAGTGGTGACTGTTTGCTTGCAGCTGGCAGGTGACTTGACAAATGAAGAAAGTTGTTAATCTTGGAGTGTCACTTTGCTTAGCTGCCTTTAGCCCTCTGCAGTGAGTGAGTGCTGAGGTAAGTGCTGCATGGTGCAGCTCCTAAGAAGCCCAGGTGTGTTTTGGATGTGCCTCAGAGTACAGGTGTGCAGACGAACCCCACGGTGCCTTGGACTCGCTGGCCATGCTGCAGCCCAGTGGCAGCCTCTGCACAGGACAGGCAGATCCCAGCCCAGATGGATGGGGAATACTGGGGCAATGTTGGTCATCTGGACAGCTCTGGTTTTTGCCTGCACTGGTTTGCCCAATGCATCTTAGCAGGATATTTTGCTTTGCCAAAGTATGTTTACATTTGATTTTTAAAAAATCCAAAATTTGATTTGAATTAGGTTTTTCTTAATGTCTCATTAGATGGGTGTTAACATCTTCGTGACACATCCTTAACATTTTTTAATGACTGTAATAAAAATTACATTATCCATTATCCAACTGCATACAAAATCAAACATAATTGAAAGTTACTATCTTACAGTCTTGGTTTTAAGCTGATAAACTTGTCCCTCAGTGGATTGGGTTTGCAGTAGACAGAAGCTAAGATTATATTCTAGTTAACTTAGATTTTTTGCAGAGGTTTGTGACCTTTGAGAGACTATCTTAGAGAGACAATTAAGAAATGATGCTGAAAAGCAAAAGGTAGTGGATATTGCTTATGTTAAATGAATTTTTTAGACTTTAGTTACAAGAAGTACAATCTTTCATTGATTTGAGTTTTATTAAAAATGAATGCATGGTATAGAACTTCAGGGAAATGTATTGTGCACGATCACCCTGTGCATCTGTTGTGCCTTGTTGTAACTTGCAAGGTGATGCATAATCTTTTTAAGGAATTTCACTTGCTGTGGCCCAGTGTATACCTGGCATTACATTTTACAGTGAGCATTTAACTGGAAGTGTTGTATTACAGTGAGTAAAACCAGAGGCACTCAAATGCTTGCATGAAGAAGCAGCTTCAGCTGTGAGTTTGTGGGAGACTTCAATATTATCTGATTCTAACATGCTGATCTGCTTTACTTTATTAAACAACAGATGCTGAGGAGTTGATTTATCTAATTAAAGAAATTCCTTTTATGTTTATCTCTTGCCTAGATGGCTTAATAATGCAAGGTAATGGAAAAAGAGCTTCAAGTATGTTTTCCTGTTTAGCCTAAACTTTTGCCATGTCAGCAGAAAAGCTTGTTTTGATCTTGAAGGGTTTTTGTTTGGGACAGCATGTTCCACTTGTCAGGTGGGGAGGCAGCCTGTTGTGCAGGTCACTTGAGGAGAGGGGAGCTCATTGGGGTGGAGTGTTGGAGGGCAGATAGTTACTGTGGGAGTGCTTTTTACACTGCCATGCATGAAACTTTATTATAAAAAACAAACCAAAAAACGAATTTAAAAAACACACACAAAAAATCCTGAAACAAAACAACAACAAACCAAACAAAAAACCTCAAACAAAAAAAAACTCAAAAAAACCCCAAACTGTCCCCAAAGCTAAACAAGAAAAAAGGGGACTGTAAACAAGGATTTGTAGCAAAAGTTATCATGATAATAAGTTTTTTTTTTCCATTGGATGTGATTTGCTCAGGCTCTGATTGCAGTTGTAAACTCATAAAGGGGGAGATTGCAAGGGGAGCTAAGATATTTGAGGATATTTTCCAACCTAATACAGCAAAAAGCCTCCCCTGCCTCGCTTTTCTGCTGTTCCATCACATCTCATTTGATACTGTACAAACATAAACAGGAAACACAACTAAAATCCAGTGTTTCACTTAGAAGCAGTGATTTATAGGTATTCTGTGAGCAGGTCTCACTGGACATGGGCATGTTTGCTCTTGCTTGTTGAAATGGGTAGTTGTTAGGCTTGTGGAGACAGAGGGATCTGGTGCTGAGATTCATCAGAGGACACTGAGAAGACCCACTTTATCTTGCTGAGACCGAGGTAGAAATCTTACCTGCCAGCATCTCTTTGGCCATGTTGTTATGTCAGCTTTGCTGTTGTGTGCTATCCTGCCCTGTGCTGATTGTATTTCTTTGCATTGCAAAGTTTCTTTGTATAAACGATCTCTTTTGAAGGTCATCTTAGCTTGGGAGATATTCATTTATTTGCTTGGTGCTGTGTTGTGACACAGTGACACTGAAAAATGCACTGGCACTGTAAGCATTGCAGCATCAATTTTTTTCTCTTTGCAATCGCTGTTTTTTCTTTTGTCTTCTCTTGACCCTTTATCATTTGGAATTAGTGACGCTCTAAGTCTTTGCAGGCTGTTAGGGTGTCAAATAACAAATATTGTTTACTACACATTTATTTCCCCCTTTTTCTCCTACAGACTTGAGTTTAAGGAAGGGTATAAATGCAAGCATGCATTTCACAAGATATGACCTCAACACAGCTTGAACTTTGGTCCCAAGTCAAATTTCCTGTGTACAGGCCTGTGCATTCCTATAAGCTTCACAGAGGTGCAGACAGAGCTGTGTCCTCCTGGTGTCCCTGCCCAAAGGCCATGCCCTCTGCAGGAAGGCTTTGCTGCAGCGCTCAGTGGATTGTCCAGCTGTACAAGGGACAGCTGGCAGCTTGCTGCCTTCCCTTCCAGTAGCATAGGGAATTCTGACCTACAGCCTACAGGGGGAAAGTTGCACCCACACCGGGCTTTCTTATGACCCGGGCCAGAGAGCCACGTGGTGATTCTCTTCTGCTTGTCCTGGTAATTTTGACAAGGCCAAATGAACCACATTTGGTCTGAAGTTCAGGTTCAGAAGCATGTCAACTGATGGCTATTAAATCTGAGCAATAATCTCTGCAACTCGTGCACAGTGGCTATCCCAAACCTGTGGTGATGGAACTGAACTGCATGTGCAAGAGATTATTTGCTGAAACAAATGTGTACAACAATTTAAAACGTTTAGATGTTAATTAAATAATTTTTATCTTCTCATCATTGCCCTACCTGACTCTCCACTGCTGAATAACTGCTGTGTGGCATGTTTTCCTGGGACATTAGGTGTCAAAAGAACATATACTAGGTCATACATTCAGAGATCTGGTGGAGGTGAAAGCTTTGAAAATGCCGTATTTGCAGTTTAGCATCTCAGTGCCTATGCTGCTGAGGAGCACTTGCTCAATTTTCTCAAAAAGTCTGTGTTTACCTTGTGACGTTGTTGCATCGGTGTTTCTCAGGTCTGTGTGTACATGAAGGTGATTATATATTATCACAGTCAGAACTAACCATTGCTTTGAAACAAATTCAAGTTGGATGGGGACAAAATACTTTGGAATATCTTAATGATTAATGGATGCTCACTGACTGATAAAAAATATTGTTGGCCCCAAGATGTTTCCTCTTTTCCAAGCCACTGCTTTAAACTAATGACTTTTGATTTTGAGCCAAGTACTGAAATTGAAAAAGAATTTGTTTTTCTTGTGTGCTTCCGTCTTGTACTGACGTAAAGCAAGCCAATGAGAAAGTAGTATCTTATGTTTGTTTTGCCCAAAAAAGTAGAAATGGGAAAGAACATAGTAAGTCTGCTTCAGAAGGCCTTTTTATTAAGCCTCATTGCAACTGCAGGAAAAATATCTTTGAAGGATGTGACAAACAGCTCATGAAAGCTCGTTGGAATAGCTTGTCTGGCAGACAGAGGTAGTATGAACACCCAAATATCTTATCTGAGGAGAAGCAGCTGTTTGAACTTCTTTACAGTCCTCCCAAATTACCACATTTTCTGTCATGAAAAAAAGGGGAAATCTAAGGGTAGCAGTACAGACTGTTATCCTTGGAAAGCACAGCACAAATGTATCAGATTAGGGCCAAAAACGTAGATTATCCACTCCAAGGTTTTTTTTTTTTATTGCGAATCCATTTTTGGAGAGTAATCTTTAGAATGCTTTATGGCTGTTTCAGAAAATTCAAGCCAAGGTACAAAATGCCAGCCCTCCTGGCTGAGCTCTGCCTGCTGTCTTAGTACTTCCTTGGTCAGCTGTAGCCCTCTCCTCATTTGTAACTTAGCTACAGCTTTACCCCTACACTTTCTGAAGCTGACAGTGATCTTCATTCATGTGCCTCAGTTACAAAGTGAGATGGCTTCTTATATGTCACAGAATGCCTTATTTTGCTGCTTTTTGGAGCAGCAGGGTTGGTGCAGTGTATGCAGGGATGGTGTTTGGATGTAGACATGTAAGGCAGCTCTGACTGCTGGGTGTGTACACAGGGAGAGCAGCCCCTGAGGACAAGCAAAATGTGGCAAATACTCTCATGCTATAAACAGCAGAAGTTTCCTTTATAGAACACACTGCTCAAGTCTCCCACTCACTCCCCTGCATCCCATGTCTGCCATTCCATAACTGCACAGTGACACTGCCAAAGGATGGGGACAGGATTCCAGCCTCACACCATGTCCCACACACAGGAAAGGTTTCTGGCTGTTCCTGACCACTGCTGCCCTGCTGTGCTGGGAAGGTTCATTCCTGCAGGCTCTGGCTCCTGTGCTCTGCCCTTTTGTTTTCCTGTTGGCTCTACTGCAGGAACAGTATGGAGAGGTTATGGAGCCATCAAAAGCTGGGGAAAGAGGGTCATGGTGGATGCAAGGGCCTTGAAAGCAAACAGCAGGACTGACAGTAGTCTCCCTGTCACCCTGTGGTGACTATAGCTTACCCTTTGCAGCAATTCCATGGCATTTTGGCATTATTTATGCATCCTGGGCACTCCTGCTACTGTCCACTTTACTCTGTGTTTGCTAAGTTTGAAATACAGTGCAAAATACCAAACCACTTCTAGAATTGTAATTGTGGATCTTTGAGTAAATATTCACCTTCAGGAATGGTGGTTGTTTCATAGAGGGTTGGGAGGGGTTTTTCCCCCCTTTAAACTATTTAAACTATTCAGGTTGAGAAAATTGTAGAAAGTAGTAGTTTGTAGAAAGCTGGGGGTTGTTCAGCCTGGAGAAGAGAAGGTTGTGTGGAAAACTCACAGCAGCTTTCCGGTATGTGAAGGGAGCCTACAAGGAAGCAGGAGAGGGATGCTGCTTTACCAGGAACTGTAGTAAGGGTTCAAACTGCAAGAGGGGAAATTCTCTGCTGTGAGATGGTGAGGCACTGGAGCAGCTTATGGGGAGGTTGTGGATACCCCATCCCTGGCAGTGTTCAAGGCCAGTTGGATGGGGCGCTCAGGCTCCTGGTCCAGTGGGAGGTTCCCTGCCCATTGCAGGGGGTTGGAACTGGATGACCTTTAAGGTCCCTTCCAACCCAAACCATCCTGTGATTCCATTGCCCTTTATATTCAGCCTAGCTGTGCACGCAGGACTTCTCCTACAACACAAGATTTATGATCTCACACGTGTTTTCTTTGGAATTTTTTTTGCATGCGTGAGCATTCAAAAGTAGTTTAAGCATTTTTTTATTTGCTTGCAATGTATGTGTAAAGGCTTAAACTGCAAGCCTTATATGGGGAAAGTATTATAAATGTAATGCTTCTAAATAAAAGATTTCATTAGAACTTGCACTGTGAGTCATTTGTGTTATATTAATAGTGTTATTCCCAAATATGGATTTGGAACTGGGCCTTCTTCATGGTGAATGCTGCAGATGACTTACAGAAAATAAGTATTTACATTAAATATCAGTTTTTTGGGAGGAGTAACCTTTTTGTCAGCCATTTATATAGATCACTGAGCATATAGTGTAAAATAATTTTATAATGTAGTTCTGAAACTGCAGTACTCTCTGCCAGTTGATACTTTAGTATCACATTAGAAAAGTTTTTGTTTTGTTTTTTTTAATATGAAAATGTGATTAAGACTCAAGCTGTGGCACAGAAGTATGCTCATTTTGATATATATTCTTAAAAGCAGCCTGATCACTTTGTCTCCCAACGTTTGGAAACATTTAAATCAAAAAACAACCTATAGGAATATATGTTCATTCTCACAGCTTATCTAGATGCAGCTAACAACAACTTAATGGATATTTTATAAGTCTCTCTCAGAAGCAAAGATTTAATTCAGAACTTCAGAATGTGCTCTTGCAGGCCTTGTGTGTGTGTATTCTTCCCTCCCTCTATTTTTTCTTTGTTTTTTTTTAATCCCCCCATAGTGTATGTGTTTACTTAATGGGAATGTCTCACCTCTTGATATAAAACAGTGTTGTCACACAAATTGAAGAGAACTGTCAAGTCTTGCTCTCACACAGAATCTCAGGTGGTAGGAAGTGCTCATCTTAGGATTTGAGTATTACAAAGATGTTCCATTAACAATCTGGGGCCAGAACAGGGAACAACTAAACACTTCAGATGTCTAATTTAAAAAAAAATTTTGGCATCTTTTCTGCCGCCTCCCTCTGTCCCTACAAGTAAACTGCTTTCTGGAGTATGTACTGTGGTTAGGGCTTGTAATGAAAGTTGGATGCAGGGTAAGAAGTGCCCACTAAAACTGGCCATATAATTTATCTGTTTTACACCAGAAATATTAACAGCTAAATTTATAGCTCATTAGTAATACCTAGGAGCAATAAATTAACTGTCAGCTTTTATACCAGTTACTGTGAATTGCAGATACAAGAGCTTGATATGCACTGGACAGTTTATTTCTGCTTCTTCCCCCGAAGATGCTCTGAGGACTGGAGACTTTTAATGGGTTGTTGCTGTGAAGAAATACTGAATAATTGTATTAAGTGTAGCTATTTAAAAAGCATTTTTCAGTGAATTCAGACTTTCCATTAAAAGAGAATGGGAGTATCCTTTCTTCCCATGCCCACTGTCAAACCATACCAAAAATAATGATGATGTAAATTGAAGTTTCTTTCCTTGTAGCTGTCTTGAGGGAACTCTTGAATATGCCCGCTTTTTAAACTAAGGAAGAAAAAGCAAAACCAAAACCTGTTAATGATTTTTTTCAAGTCTCCAGTTCCCGGGGCTGTGTCCCACCAACAATGCAGCATACACCATCACTGTGCTTAGTGCTGCCAGCTTAGCTAAAAGAAAATGGGAGTTCTTCCACTTCATCTATGTGGGAGAGAATAACAGTGATGCCATGGGGTGCTAAGGATTAGGAACCTCAAGCATTGGCAAGAGGCTCCTGCTGAATGGGAGGGAGCAGCAGCACCACTGCTGCTGCCTCTGTGCCTCTTGGGTTTATTGGTTTGGGTGCTTTATTTCACAGCTGTCATGCAGCTACATTGCTCAAAGGTGTTGAACACATTATTTTTCAAGACAAGTGTTTGCCTCCTCAGTCAGTTTTAATTATGGATGTATTCAAGATACAGTAACAAGGCATTTTCTCTGGGGCATTTAATCATTTTTTCATTATAATTTGATTTCATGGAGCTTGTGAGAGGATTTTTGTAATGAGTGATGGCTCAAAGAGGTATTACACAGACTACATATTTAAATAATTTTATGGGGTTAAGTGCTATGTTTTGTAATATGCTCAAGACACTGCACTTAGAGTTACTAAAAAAAAAAAACAAACTATTTTTTTTGTAAGCTCTAAAGGGCTGTTGAGTCTGACCTTGACAAGCACAAGTTTAGGTACATGTGTAGGAACTGAAAGTAATCAGATTTTTTGCAGGTTCATTTAATGTTTTCACTAAAAAGATATTAATTTCTCAATGGCTGAATTATAACTTTTGAAAAAAGAGAGGTGGATTCCCACCAGATTAGCACGGTAATACTCAGCAGTCTAGATGGTAGGTGCTTCCTGTGAAGGCGAGTAACATCTCAAACTTAGTATGTGATGTAATCAAGCTATTTTAGGTCTTTTTTTTGGGGTAGCTCGTAACAAATAGTGTCAAACCAACATCTTGGTGGTTTTTTCCAGTGGAGAACTTTCTATTCATACTCATTCTTTTTCTGTTACTTATTTTTAATGTGTTCCTGATGCACATTTGATCAACAAGATGTGTCCTTTCAAACACAGAGATTTATTAACAAGTGAGTGACCTTCCTAGAAAACCCACACATATTTCTGTCCTAATGATTTTTTTTCCCTGAGCTAAAGACAATATTACTACTGATTTATGGTTTCTGAAGTGGAGGTGTAGAACTTTCCCGTGCTCTAGAGAGCTGTATTCTCCACTTGAAACAGCATACTTTGTAAAACATGGATAAAAATGTCTAGCCACTTTATAAGGCTCATAAGAATGAATGAACTTGTACAGTTATTGAAAAAGACATTTATTTACATTTGTCACATTTATGTAAAGGTAAATAAAGTCTGTGCAAGGATCTCACCACCTGAAAACTCAGGTAAAAATAACTGATTTTTACATTTATGGGTAAGTCTGCATTAAATATAAATACATTTGAAAACAGCAGCACCAGGGTGAGTAAACATTAGTAAGCCCAGCCATCCTGTCGCTTACCTTACAATAATTACTGGTCTGCATTTGAAGAACAAATCTTAATGTTGCCAAACTCCACCTTTTTCCTGCCCAGTCTGTATGTGGGAGAGTCTTTATAAGAATGTGTTTCCTGTTTCCCAGACAAGGGAGGAGAAAAATGTGTTTTCTCCCTGTTCTGAAACACAAAAGGCAGCAGGCAGTGACTGGGTGCCCACGGCAGCTGCTGAGCACGAGCCTTGGGCAGCTGCAGCCCCTTCTTCCACTGCCCATCCCATCAGCATCTGCTGGCACAGTTGTATCAGACAGAAACCAGCCCAGAGGTGACAGAAAGAGCTGGATGTGTGGGTTTTATTAGGCCACTTCAGCCCAGGCTTTGAAACATAGAAAGACTGTCATTATTTTCCTCCTTTTCTTCCAGGCTCTTGTCCCAGATCCCTTGTTTTCAGTTTTATGGGTTAGTTTTTGTCACAGGCTATTAAACTTGAGAGTAAGTTCTACAAAGAGCAGTGGCAGAGCAGGAGCATGTGCTTAAGCCACATAGAAAAGTAACTGTAGCCCTCTCAGGCTGCAGTCCTTATAAATTTGTAAGGACAATAAAAATGTACAGGAGAGCAACAATGATTCTTCTGACTTGGAAGGATATCTAGGTGTGCCAATCACATTTCTCTGAAACCAAGTCAATTAGTTTAGATTTTAACATCTGTGCCAGTTGTGTCCCATATTCTGTGAACAAGAGTAGCTTCAGGCTTTCCCACCTTAAATTTTGAACATTACTCTGATTTCAGCATTTCAATTTAAAATAGTACAAACTGAGGCTGCTGTGTTTTAAAGTCAAATCCACTGCTATGGTGTTTATAAAAATAAATTTTACTTCTATGGAGTCAATTTCAACCAAGTTAGGGTTCACATCTCTTCTTGATGCTCTCCTTTTAAGTAAAAAAACCCATAATTTTGCTTTCTGGTGGTGAATTGTGCAGTCAATGATGCAGTATGTGATCAACAGATGGAGTCACAATGGTCAGCTATGGGGCAAATAGGAGTGTGTCACTGTGTATGAGAGAAGTCCTATGAATAAGCTCTCTTAAAAATGGTTCAAGGAAAGTAAGGGTTTGGGGTTTTCAGAATGTGGTTTTGGGATCATCAGTTCCCATTTTTCTGTTTTGCTCTGGAAAGGAGTTATGTCATGTGTAAGTTTGCTCAGGCCGTCAGCATTTACACTGACTATAGGAGTTCTGAAGAACTTTTGGTGGGAGGGAGAATGTCTCTTAGTGTTTTGGAGAAATTTAGTGGACTGAATAAATAAATTGAGCTTTTTATATTCTATGTGTATTGGAAATCTGGATAGGAAAATAAGTTTTCAACTTTGCTACCATGGCACTCTTAATAGGAAATATAAAGCATGAATTTCCACTTCTGTATGCACAGAACATTTTATCAATAGTAAACATCATAGTAAATCTGATAAATATAAATACTAAATCTGTTCTATAGCATGAGTAAGGATAATGATGAGGCAGTTTGTGTTACAAACTATGTTGCAATACAGGTTAAATATTTTTATTGCCACGTTCTTGAAAACTAATAGTAATTTGTCTGCTCTCCTGTAAGTGCATACTGGGATATGGCAATGCAATTTCAAAATAGACAGCTCTCTGAGGATTAAAAAAATACTTACAAAGTGTTTCAGACCATGCTTCATCTCATACATAGTAGGAATGTAACTCCCTAGTTGTCCCAAATACATTCTTCAGATTCTACACCTTTCAACTGAATGCTCAGGCCTGATTTTCTTTATTTTTACTGCTTAGTGTTCCTTCAGAGGGTAGTCAGAAAACTGCAAGACTGTGAGGAGATTCTTGGTTTTTGGTAATCTTCAGCCATGGTGAGCCACAGCCACTGTGTTTTCTCACAGTGCTCTGACACATGAGTGAGCACTGAACAGCTCTGCTTGGCTTGCACCTCTCCATTCTCAAGTCCCAGCCTTCTTTTACTCCAAGTGTTTTCCTGTGTTCTGGAGCCCTTCTGACTTCCTCCAAGAGCAGTACTTAACACCATGTCCTGGCACCTTGGGACAATGGTAGCTGTGTGTGCTTTTGCTCTGTGTATGGTCTTATCACTCTCATTTATGGGAACTGATGTAGTTGCCCATGCTGGGCATTACATCTTTGCCAATTCTTTGCAAGGATTTCACTCAATTTCACTCCTAGGCCTTAAAGCATGGAATATGAATCAGGTTTTGTTTCCCTGTATCCATTCAGCCAATTTTTGAACAGCATTGCAGCTTCTGGATTATTTAATATTTGTATGTGTACAGAGCAGATGTTTGTTGCCTTCATGGAAATACAAGGCTGTTTGTGAAGGGTTACACAAGTAGAACAAATGCCAAGCTGCTGAGCTGTTTCTCACTGCCAGTCTGTTTCTCTTAAGCAACAATCTGCTAATAGAAGTTGTTGTACAAAAGCACATGTCTACAGTACAGGAGGAAAATCTGGCTTCCTTTGTTGCATGGTGAGAGAGCACGGGCTTTCAAGTTTTGCTGGAAACTGATTGTCTGGAATTAGAAATGAGGCAGTAAATGAAGCCCTGGAGAGGGTGAACTGCAGCTTTCACTTTTTGTAGAGGTGTAACATGTTGAAGTTTGGAAATGTCTGCAAGTTCTGACTTGTATAAGCCTTGGGCTTCTTATCCATCAAGTAGCTCAGTGATATTGAGTATATGGAGTGTGTTTATGGGGAGAGTGAGGGTGGGTCATGTTTTTTCAGCAAGTTCAGGTATGGTTGGTTATCTTTCCTGAGTTCTGCACGTTAAAGTAGCATTTTTTAAAGTGAGACAATGAACAGTATTGAAGGAATCACAGGGCATGACTTACTTTGGGCTCTCTCACTGCTGCACTCCAAATGTGTTCCTTGTAAGGGATGGGAGAAGGCATTTTCCTTTCTGAGCATAAGAAAGGGAGAATAAGGAAGGCAGTGGGGACAGTGGGCAGGAAAGTGGAGCTGAATGGCTTTCCATGCTAATGGTCACATTAGCAGATGAGAAGACACAACTGATTCAAGTTTTAGGCTGCATCATGTTCTCCCTTGGGTCAGATAATTTGGCTCAAATCAATAACTGCTTTTTGCTCAAGGGTATTCAAAGATGACAGGGGAATCAGCACAGTGATAATTCTGTATGGAAGGAAGATATAACATTTTTGCTATGTGCTCTTCATTTGTTTCTTACAACCTAATTTTGAATGACCATCCTGTGGCTTCTATCCCTTTGGTTGTGGGTGAGAAAGGGGAAAAAAAAAGGGATTACAAGAAAAACAGTATTTTCTTTTCTCCGTGAGGTTTTTAATCAAAGGTAGCATAACCCATGGTGATGATTAAATTATTCTAATTGTTACTAAGCTGATTAAATATTTATAAAACAAGAGTTATATTTATAGCTCTTCTTTCTGGATAATGTAAATAAGTTGATGATTTAATAACTTTTTCTTTCCTTGATGAAATAATGAGAAGTAGCATTCTTTCTGTTGACTTGGGATGTGAATATTCTCTGAACTTCTGTATGTTACAAACTTAAAACATTTACAACTTGCAACAGGTTATTTAATTTTTTGGGGAATGGAGATCCAGATGAAATTTTGTGTGCTTGTTCATCCCTATTAAGATTTTAGGAGCGCTCCAGATCTTTTGAGCAGTTATGCTTTCACTGTTTTGAGTAGGCACTTCAATACCTTTTGAATTAGAAAGGCTGAAAAGACCTGCAGTATTTAAAGACTGGGGAAAAAGCTTTCTGAGAATGAGGCATAAGGAGATTTTTTAAAAAATTACTCAGAAGATCAAGAGGTGAATATAATATCTAACTAATGAAATTTAAAGAAAGGGAGAAGAAAGCTGTAACAGAGAAAGGATGGCAATTATAATTGGAAATATGAATGTTAAAATAAGGAGGTTTCAGATATTCAAAAGATGTGTGGCTTAACAATGGATGTGATCAGGTATTGAAACAAACTACTGCAAAAATCTCCGCTTTTTCTTCCTTGTCAGATACAAAAGTTGAAGCCAGATGCCTTTTTGGGAGGTGTGCTTTAGCTAATAGAGCTTTGGGTTCGCTCCAGGGTGACTAGATGGAAGGCAGACAAGAACTGGAGGCTGGTTCTGAGCCCAGAACCACTCTGGTTGCTGTGGTGTGCTGGCATAAAGTGTAGCTGAGCATCCCCAGGTGTGGGAGCGCAGTCTGTGGCCTGGACCTGATTGCCCAAGGGCTCCTGGAAAGAACCTCTGGACATGGGGCAGCCACCCTGCCTTGGCTGCCATCCTCTGTGGGCTCCTGAGCAGCAGGTAGGTGGCTGCAGCATCCCCTGCACGTGCAGGACCTTTGATTTGTGCAATCCCAGTAAATCAGGCTTTTCAGGGAAGCACTGGGCAGGTTCTGTGGTGGAGGAGCCTGGCATGCCACTGGAGGAAACGTGTGAATCACTGGGTGGAAAAGTTGGGCGTTACCCATGTAAGTCTTGTCACCGCTCCAAATGTCTCCTGGCGTTGTTGGTTAGGGTATGAAGAAGGTTTTTGAGAGTACACCTGCACTGGAACAAAGTCAAGTGTACTTATTGGCAAAATGTGTTTATTTTACCAGTATAGCTTGTTTTACTTGGACAGCTCAGAGGCATGGGTGAGAGGTGACTCTAAAACGTGTGTGCAGAGCACAGGTTTCCTCAGAAGTGCTGTGTCTGCAGTAGCAGCTCTTTGCTACCTTGCTATATTGATGTAGGCAAAATACCTTCTTCAGTCAAAAGTGTGTTTTCATTGTGAAATAATCAGAATATGTAAGCTGTAAAAACCATAGTGGGGACACAACTTTTGATTTTATCCATGGGGTTAAAACAGATCAACTCAACCACAAGAAGGGGCATGCAATGCTGACTGTACCTGACAGATCTTGTCTCTGTATGAATTTTAAGCTAAGTCTTGCACATTTTGTCTTGTCTTGAAAACTGCTGTCCCCCAACAAATCATTGTTGGTGAAGACAAAGCAATAGCCACGTGAGGTGAAAGCTCAGAGGAGTTGTGCATTACCTGCTTGTTGCTACCAGAGGGATCCATGCTACTGGCTGTTGAAAAGATTAAGTTTTGTCTGGGGAGGTTTGTTTTCCAAAGGACTCTGAATCCTTGGACAGTGAAGCATAGTTACTCCTCCATTTTCTTTGGGCTGGGAAGTGAACATCTTCCTTTAACCCTAGACCTTCCCTCTTCCATCAGGCACACAAAAAGGATTTTGTGGGCTGTGGAAAGGCCTGCCGTTACAGGGCACTGGGTGTCTGTCCCTGCCTGGACTGGCAGCAGGATGTGACTTCTCACTGGTGTTACTTCTGTCTGTGCTGTGTTTTGATATGCACCCAAACTGTGATGGGTATGAATACTGACTTCAGCTAGGTGGGTCTTTTTTCATTTTCTTTATGAATTTATTCATAGGAAAAGACAAGAAACAACATCCCTCACACAAGAATCACCATACAAGCACTATAGCTCTGGTTAGATTCCAAATATGCATGAACACCTTGCAAACAAAGCAAAGCCTAATTTGTGGAATAAAATATTTTACTACTTTCAGAAACAGCAGTAGCGATGTTTTGAATATTGTGTCATTAAAAACAACAAGTATATTGTTTTGTGATAAAAGAATTATTTTTAAAAATTTCATTTAGTTGACCATTTGTTCTTTGTATAAAAATGGAGCATGTATTGGGGAGAAAATAAGGAATTTATTTTACTCTGTAGAGTTAGTTAGAATACCATGCCCTTTTTGTTCTAACACTAAGCCTGTAGGGGAACATTTGGGAGCAGAATATATTCTGTCTATTAGCACCCTTCAGGCCAAGAAATGAAAAACTGAATTCCAACATATAATCAGTCAGATGCTTGAATGTGGAGTCAGTATACCGATGTTAGCTTTTGAGCTGCTTAATTCTTAGCTGTTGTGTCTTTTCTTTTAATGTGACTTACTCAGGTGTGGAATTGGCTGACTTTTTGTCAGAGATATGTCTAGAATTAAAGTTATATAAGGCTGTATCTGTTCAGAGGAAGTTTGCATGGTTCATGCTTCTGGTCAACATTGGAAGAGCTTGTAAAGTTTTGATGATATTTTCAATAATCTGCTATGTTTTAATTTTGCTGCTTCTGGTTAGTGTGAGCGATCCTATTAATACATCCTATTTATGCTTTTTGTCAGCTGTACACACCTTCATTTTATCAAAACATCAGGAGAATCCTTGACACTCTTCTTCTGTTCAATACACATTTTGAAGTGAATTCTTTTACAGAAGTTTTAAGTTTTATTTTTTAATTAGCGTGCCAGTACAAAAAGTTTAGGCAACTGTGGTAGAGACAAGGGAAAAATAACAGTGAAGAAAGCTGAAGGAGAAAATTTAATATCTGTTTCATAACATTAATAAAAATAAAGCTACTGTAATGAAAAATAGCTGTTCCTTTACTAAAGTAAAGACAATGAAAAGATTGATGGTGCTGCCCAAGTCCGGGTGTGTACGTGTTTATGTAATGTGGGAAAAATTTTCTAACAAACTAAGAATAGTGGTTACATGTTTGCCCTCTTGGTAGTATTCTAGTCATGATGCAATTCTCAGCAAAATGCACTATAATTATACAGGGAAGTTGCTATTTGCATAGTAGAACACTGTGTATTTTCCCCAGTTTCAAACAATTTTTAGAGCAGAACGTTGAAAGGGAAAGGTTCACCTACTGTGTGTTGGAGCACATCTCCTTGATGCACATAGTGTTCCTTCAAAGTGCAGAAGCAGCTCGAGATGCAGGGTGAATACATCTAGTGTTCACTTTCCTCTCCCCAGTGAGAAGCCTAGAAAAATGTGAAAATACTTTTAAGTAGTTATCACTGAATTTAGGTATAATTGATATATATTTATGTATATATGTATCTCCCTTACCTGCCTGTACATCCTGGCAGTAACACTGGAGCTTTTGTGCCTCTTCCCAGTCATGAAGCAATTTTCATCAGACATTTCCAAAAGATGTCTTTGCTATGTTCACAGTAATGCTATTTCTCAGTTAAATAGGAATTACAGTAGTTTGACATAATTACCCATTGATCCCTGTAGTCTCAGTACATATTGGTATTGACAAAGTCCTGAAAGCAAGTAGTTTAGGAAAAGTATGCAAAGCAAGAAATGCAAAATGTAGATTATAGTAATTTCTGTGGTTTTGGTTGTAGAAGTGGGGAAGACACTTATTTGGCAAAGTTCATACAGAATAGGCTTGGTAGACACAGTGGTATCCTGTCCTCAGTTTCTGTCCAGTACCTTAAGTGTGACTTTTCTTTTGTCTGAAGGCAGGCAAGGCTCATTTTCTTACTGCATTACTAAAACATGACAAATGGCAATCTTGTCTAACCAGAACAGCAAAGCTTTTCTGTCAGCCAGTGCTTTTGTTTCCTAGTAAATAAACATTCATTCAGGTGTTGTAATGCACTATGGGGGGAAAGGTGAAAATGTAGCCATGGAACAAATTCTAGGCAAAATGGAGATTTAAAGGAAGACAGCATCAGAAAAGCCTCCTATACACCAGTATTGCTCAATGACAGATGTGTGCTTTAATGGTGTTAATTTAAATCTCTGTCTCTCCATGACTGGCTTAAACTCAGGGCTGTTCCATTGTATATTCTAACTTCTTCCTTGATCAGGTGAGAGTTGGATTGATTTCCTTTATTTTGTGTTGTTTCAGCAGTGCAAGCCTGTCACAGTAATAAATACTTGTGTCATGTAGAGTGATAATTTAACTGAAGTTTGGAAGGCAGTTTTGTTATAAGTAGACCCTTTCATAACCTCTGTAAGCTTCCAGGAGGTTCACTTTAAGAAACAGCTCTCAAATATTCTGAGCCTAAAATGGAAACCTCTGATGGTTTGAGATAATTCAAGTACTTCTGTTTTGTATTATCTTTATATAAAGAAGTGATGTTTTTGACAAATTTTCCCCTTTTTGGTGTTGTTGGTTTTTTGGTTTTTTGTGGTTTTTTTTTTTTTTTTTTTTTTGTTTTTTTTTTTTTTTTTTTTTTTTTTTTTTTTTTTTTTTTTTTTTTGTTGTTGTTTTGGTTGTTTTTCACTACTGCCATGATTTCCCTCAGTGGCTTAGCTTGCTTTTGGAGAAATGTTACTTAGAAACAATGAACATGATGCAACCCAACAGTCCTGTGTACACAAACTTTTTGTATTCTACCAGCTCCTCATTAAACTAGGCCAGTGCACTTCCAGAATATATTAGTGCAGAGCCTGAAAAAACATGTATGGCAGCCTTAACCTTATATTGTATTATTCTGCCACTCTTTGTTCAAATCTGCCCAGAATTTATAGGAGAGGGTTGGTCTCAAGACCATATATGATCGTATTGAGTTTTGTAAAATGCTGGAAGTTCTATATCATCAAAGTATTCAAATCAAATGGGTAAGTGAATAGCTTTAAAACCATTTTCTTCTTCAGAAAATCAGAGCATTAAAACTTTGAGCTGTATTTGTGTAAGAAGTTTTAGGAAAACACCAAGCAAGCTACTCATGCTATGCAGTTTTGTGTGGCTATAGCTACATAAGTATTTATGTCCCACATGCTCTCTTGCAGACAAGCCAAGACTCTGCTGTGAGGGTGTTACAGGTCCTCGTGTACAAGGTTTTTACTATAACCAAGTGTCAGAAATTGTCCTATAAAACATCAGGGTTTTTTTCCCCAGTAAATTTGCACACCTCTGATTTAGCATGCTGAATAAGAATTTTTTCAAATGGCTTGAAATACTTAGCAGTGTTTGAGGTTTGAGGCTTCCTCAAAGGCAAGATCTTCACGCTTTTACTTCCACAACTGTTCTGAAACAGCAGCAGTGAAACTTGAGCTGTGCCAAAGCTGGAATGTGTGTGGATCCCAGTGATCCCAGTGTCCATGTCCAGCACTCACCTTGGCTGCAGGCTGATCAGTCCCTGTCCAGCACTCACCTTGGCTGCAGGCTGATCCCAGTGTCCATGTCCAGCACTCACCTTCGCTGCAGGCTGATCCCAGTGTCCATGTCCAGCACACACCTTGGCTGGCAGGCTGATCAGTCCATGTCCAGCACACACCTGGGCTGGCAGGCTGATCCCAGTGTCCATGACCAGCACTCACTTTGGCTGGCAGGCTGATCCCAGTTTCCATGTCCAGCACTCACCTTGGTTGCAGGCTGACCCAACAGGTTCTACTGGGAGCTGGCCCCTCCTCCGGGCTGAGCTGCCCAGCACAAACACTGCTGGTACTCAGCCTTTGCTGAGCGCCGGCTGGAACCTTCTTCACCAGGATCATAAATCTGAACTATTTCAGCTTGTAGCTTAGGAACTTTATGACATTGTTTATGTGGCTAAATCTGTGCTCTGGGCCTGAGCAGTATTAAGAAATCAAATTAGCTTGGATGAAGCATCTCGGTGTTGAGTGTGGAATGCAAATTTGCACTGGTCTGGGCGTGAAGCAAGTTCATTTTGTGACGTCTGGATTTTGTGGTCCTGCTCTTCAGAAGTTGTAGCTAAGGAGTTATTCTGTAAATGCCAGGAATTACAACAAATAGTTTCTCATTACATAATGTAAGCTGTGTGTGTTATATTTTGTAATGCATGCCTGGGGAAAAATCTCATAGAATAAATTTCATGCTTATTTCATGAATTGTTTTTTCCTTGTGCTGTCATCTAAATGTGGCATTACCAGATAAAATCATTTACTGTACTGAAATGAAGCCATTCTTAGCACCAAAAAGGAGGGAAACTTTTATTTCCTTTGTGTCTCTCCATCTGTCTGGGAAAACTCTGCAAGTTCACTCCCAGCATCTCCCTTTTTTCCTTCTGTGCCTTTCCCACCCAAGTATAGATAGTCCTGACCAATAACACTGCTGCCACAGATACCCTCCTTTCCTGTGCTGATTACACTTTTGACTCCTTAGCCCAGAGTTTTGTGCCAATTTGAAATTAGGAGTTAATTTTCCATGCCATATTTACCCAAGTCTGTAGAAACAGTAGTTGTCTTGTAAAACTTACAGGGAGAGTTCTGTATATATGTAGCAAGTAGTTCTGAATATGTTAAACAATCCCTGGGGAGAATTTTTTAGCCAAGTTTTAGAAGTTTTACCTCTTTATATGAAGCTTGAGGTTCAGTGTATTTGGGGGAGGAAAAGAAAGAACAGAAGTCTTTCATTTTAGCTTTTCTGTATCAAATGCATATTGCATTAATGCTTCCCTGGAGTGAAGCCTAGCTGAACTTTAAAATTAGGGCAAGAAAAAAAAAAGGAATGGTAATATGTGAGATGAAATTGTCACTTGTATTATCTCTGGGAAGGAACTAACAGCAGCTGCAATGGTAGAAATTCAGCATCTCAATCTTTACAGTGTGCTGTAAGAACCTGTGCAGCCCATCAGCAGGTACTCTGCTTAATAAGGTTTCTTCCTTTGACTTGCTTGGTGAGATCCATGTGTTGAAAGACATTTTTGGGCACTCAAAAGAATAAATGCATTAGCTTCACTGTCACACCTTCAGTCATTTGTGTTTTCTTCTCACCCTTTTCCCCACTGAAAGAACAAAAGGGATTTCACCCTTGCCGACACAGATGTTGTGTGTCACTCCAGCCCCAGTGTTACCTGCAGCTATTACTAGGCTTTTGCTAAGCACATTTTGTCTCTGTGGAAGACAGTTTATGAGGGCGATGGATTTGAGCTCTTTATTTGCAAATATTTTCCAGTTTATTGTTTCTGTACATAGCAGCTCTGAGTACATTGTTTTGCAAATTGGGACGAGGGAACCGCTCTGCCTTCTGGGGCTGTGCCATGGTGGTGTTTTACTCCACTGGAATGAACTCTGTAGGAAAAGTACTGAACAGGGCCTGCTTCATCCTCACTGAAACTGGCTGCTGTGGCATGGTGTACAACAACTTAGTACATAAAGCAGAGAACCTTTGCAGTTGAAAGCAGGGGAAGCTTTAAGCAGAATGAAGTAACATTAGAACGTGCCTAGGATTCAGAATAATTTTTAATAACAGAAATTATTTTTATATATAGTGATAAGTTTTCAGGGTTTCTACAAACTGATGTCTGAATCTGATGTTTCACTCCAACTCCATGGCAATTCCTTGACTCAGAATCTACTTGCCACAAACTTGCCTGAACAGCTGCACAGGAAAAAAGTGTTCTTTCAGTGTGTGTTTTCAGAGGGCTTCTGTCATTTTAGGTGGGCTGACTAAGGAGGACTGGCTGAAATGCAGGTGGTAAAAATGAACTCTTTGCTCTATTTCAGATTACCTCTCCCTGTAGAGTCTGAGTGTGATCATCCCATCCTTTATTTATAGTGCTCAGGTATTAGTTCAGTGCTGGTAGAGTTGAGTATCTCTTGTAGAGCTGCTTTTATTGCTGCTTCCTTCAACATATTCACGTTCTCATGTTCTTCATCTCTCATGCATACACACTTGCTGAGCCTGGCTTAACTTGACATTTGGGATTTTAGAACAATAGATGCACCTACACACTTGTCAGAAATACAATATCTTTGAGATCACGATTTCTCTGTTCAGTACATACAGCAGCACTCTTTCCTTTTCCTTTGCTCTTTTTTTTTTTTTTAACTAAGTGGTATTTGATGAACCCTTGCTGCTTCTCATTTTGTGCATCCCTTCCAAAAAGCCTTAGTATAAATTTTTTTTTTTTGAGTTCCCAATGGAGCTTTACTGATACTTTGAGCTGATTTGCTTTTCTTGCCGCAAATGATTGTTTCTCTTGTTATGGATAAGGTGAGAATATTGTGAACCCTTTTTTTTCTCTCTGCCTGCTCTAGAAAAAACACCCCATAGTATTGGATGAAGCCAAAGATGATTGCAGGATAGACACTGACTTGTCATTATTTTCAGAGTTTTCAGTAAAGCAGCAAATGTAGGCACCTTGTCACTTACAAATGTGCTGCTTTTAATCTCAGTCTTTTATGCACAAACTTTCTGCACTGTGTGTGGCCAGGAGGACCTATTGCTCCTGCTATTATCTCAAGAGTGGAGCTGAGCACGTACCTTTAAAATCTATTTTCCCTTCACTCTGACCATTCCAAACTGCTTTCTGAGACTGAGACAACTTGTCTTCAGGCTGTCTTCTTTCCCAAATCCATGCCTCTAGTGCTGATACTGAGCAGAGCTGCTCGTGCCATCTGCTGCTGTGTGAGGATGACAAAATGGAGAGCAAATGTAATCTTGTATAAACACAGCTTAGAGGCAAGCTAAAGGATAAAATGTTCTCATTGCTGATTTTCAGTGATTCCAGACACCTGGGAGTACCCTGTGAGGTAACTGGAAAGGGTACTTGGCTAGGTGGTATCAGGGCACACTAAAGTCAAAATGAGCTTGCAAAATTGAAATGTTATATGTCAGACAGGGACACACAATAAAATTAAGCTTAATTTAAAACAGGACTTTGCAGTCTGATGCTACAAGGCTTCATTTCTATGCATATAAATGCTGAATTGTACCTTTCTTTTTTTTCCCCCTCGGCGTTGTTTGTTTGTCTGGGTTGAATACAACTCCCTTTCTTTGCCAACCTCCAAGTACCAGAATACATCCCTGTGGTGGCTGCTTTACATGTACTTTTTATGGAATGGTAAAAGGGGCAAATAAGTATATAATGGTTAACTGCTGCTTATAACAACATTATAAATACAAAGCATTATTCATAAAATTTATAAATATTCCTTGCCTTGGTAGTTGGGATCAGTGTAGAAAGCTTTCCATCAGTGTGTTGCCAGCACATGTAGTCATGTGTAAGTGAGGAGAAATGGGGCTCCCCTCATCCCAATGCCCTGCTGTGCCCTTCCTCTGTGCCTCTGGTGATGTCATTGTGTTTTGCTGATGTGTCTGTAGATCCGATACAAGCTGTGAAGCTGTTTGTAGGTCCATTCACAGGCATTCCTCTTAACGTTTGGTGATGATTTCAATACACAACACTGCCTGTCTGGTGGGAAAGGCACTTGCTAGAAGCATTCTCTGGTGCTGAAGCACACTTGGGCTAAGGTGCAACAGTTGTTACATGCAGAGGATGTTGAAGAAGCAAGTGAAAGAGGCTTCTGATGAATGTAAATAGGCAGGATTTCTGATGGCTGCAGACACACCCTTAAGGAAGTGTAGATATGCATCCTTCCGAATATGCACAGGTGGAGATCAGACCAGCAGCTGTGTTCAAATAAACACTCCTTGTAGATGGAGTACTCTCCTTTCTGGATGAAGCAGCTCTCAAATAAACCCATTTGTGTGTTCTAAGTCTCGTGAAAAGTTGTAAGAATCTGTACTGCACATGTGGTTTAAATTATTTATGTTGGTGCCATTTAAATAAAGTGTGCGTGCCTAAGTTGTGCTTCCTAAAATAATGTGATTTTTATTATTTTGAAGCATTTAAAATTGATTTAGAGATGCTGGGTTTTCCCACAACTTGTATGAAATCTGTATTACAGGTAAACTGTAGCATGTAGTTGATCAAAACAGAGGATACTGCTTGAATAGAGGAAAACTGATAGGTACCACAGAGACATGTGGTTGAGGAAAGGGAAAGAAAAATGCTGAGCTGATGTAGAAACTAGCAGAAGAGAGAAATAAGCCATTTATTTGCACCCAAGTAAAAAGTGATCAGGTTTGAAAGTTGTGTTTCAGTCAATATTTTGGTTTTACCAGAAGAGGATCAGTTCCTAACCTGCATGAGATCACTGAACCTCCATCTCTGAAGAACCACTGTTTTGCAGTCAGAGTCACAGAGAGGCTAACTTTCCTAATACAACTGTAATACCACAGAGCTGTATTTATTTTGGTTTCACTCCTGGATTTTTTCTTTAATTTACTTTGGATAGACAGACTTTTAATAAAACTTAAGCTGCTTTATATCACAGGCTTGTTGTTCTTAAGGTGGTTCTTTAAAAAACTAAATTCTCTCTGCAGATTTCACTGGTGGACAAAGCAAGGGCAGGTGCCCATCCTCCATTTGCCAGGATTCTTGCTTCGTAATGTTACTATCACAAGTTGCTCTTGCTTGGGGAAAGGTTGACAGAGCATCAGATTTTTCGTAGGTTGGATTATCTCCTGTATGAAGTGCCAGGATTCAGTGTGGAAAACCGAGCTGTATTCAGCTGCAGGCTTCCTGTGTGCTATCAGTGAGGTGATTAAAACTCCATCTTAAGTGGATTGCTTGTACAGTGGGAATCAAAATACCTCCTGCTTCACAAGGGTGAGGAGGCCTAACTTGGACATGGAACTAAAAGTGCATAGCTGACCAACACCCCTGCCTGGGTAGATGCTTTGGGACTGAGCAGCAGCACATTGTTCCTTCAGGTTGCATCACGGGGCTGCGGTTTCTGGGGTTTGTGCAAACAGCAGCCACATTCCAGCCTGCTTTGACCAGGTGATGCCAGGCTGGTGGCAGCAGCAGTGTCACAGTTTGTGCTCAGCTGAATTCAACAAGCCTGTTTGCCTTCTGTTTACAGGGCAAGATGCCTGTTCAGTAGGCAAACTGGAACACTTGGCTGCACCCTGAATGGGGAATTGCCCCTTCCGACTGCAGCCAGTCTTGGAGGTGCATGTAAAATGGCAAACCCACTGTTTTCTCTGAGATGTCCTGGGCCAGGCTTCAGTGTGTCGGAATAAGTCATGTACTCAAGACTTTCTGTTCTAGGTCACATTATGCCACACCTGTCACATTTTTTGTTGTGATCTGGCTCTAAATGCTACATCTGCAACCAGTGGGCACAGCTGCCTGTCCAAAAGGGGCATGGACTGGTGGTTACATGGCATGGCTAAGGAGCTGGACATACAGTGCCTTTCTAAGGTCTGTTAGGAAAACACATGGCCAAGTGGTTTATCCAGGCAAAAGTGAAGGTGGGTCACAATGGACCTTGTGTTTGGGGACACTGCTTAACCAGTCATCCTCTGAGGACCATTAGCCAAGTGCTTTGCTCTTAACTCTGGTCATAATGACAAGTCATCTCTTGCTGTTTATCGCCTTTTTCTTCACCAACTCTGTTGGGCTGCCATGCACTATGTAAGACTGTCTGTAGCTCTGGTAGCCCATGCTCTTGCATGTACACAGAGTGCTGAGAGCAGTGCAGAACCTTGCTGATAAAAGGCGTCTTTATTCCCGTTTCCCACGGGGAGTCCAGCCTTGGCCCCATTGCGGACGGGGCCCGCAGCGCACACAGCAAAGCGGAACGTTTGCCCCGTGTCCTGCTCCGTCAGGCACCGTCCTGCTTTGCCTTGCTTATTCTCCGGCTGCCAAAAAAGGGGGCGGAGGATTGCATTGTCGGTGCCGGTGCCGGGCAGCCGCGCTGTCCGTGCCGGCACTGCCCCGGGTTGTGTAACGCGGTCGGGCCGCGCTGCCCGTGCGGCCGCAGCGCCGCGGGGCGCGGGGGCGGCGCCGGGCCCTGCTCGGGCCGGTTCGGGGCCGGGCGGAGCAGCCGCGGCACCGCCCGCCCCCAGCGCCATTGGCGGGGCCGGCCCGGCGGGGGCGGGCGGCCGGGACGGCGGCGGGGAGCCCGGGCCGAGCGAGCCGCGATCGCCGCTCCGCACCGCCGTACCATGGTGGGGGATCACTGCAGCCTCCCCGGTGAACGGCCCGTGCTCGCCCAGAGTCCCAAGCCCGGATTAAGCTGCAAGATGGTCCTGCAGGCGGTGGGCAAAGTGCTGCGGTAAGCACGGGTCCGGCGGCGGCCGCGGCGCCGGGCAGGGCAGGGCGGCTGCCCACGGGGATCCCGGCACAGGAGGGAGCTGGAGCCGGAGTGGAAACTCCGGGCGGGCCGCGGGCGCTGCTGAGCCCCGCTCCTCTCCGGAGCAAGGAGGGAGGCTGCTTTTGGCTCCCTCTGGATCTTGAGTGGCCATCGGGGAGGCTGGAAGTTGGAACAGCAGTAAGCGCTCGGAGGGGAACATTTGTTCACCCTTAATACGGCAGTCGGGTTTTGTTTGCCCTTTCATGAGAACTGAGTTTCCAGGACGTAATCAGACAGTGAAGGTCCTGGCTTGCCTGAATAAGGAGTCTGACCAAGATGCTACATATGCTTTGGCAAGTCTTCTACAGAAATGTTGTAAGATGAGGGGGAAAAATTGCTCATGCAGCTCACAAGGGCTTGTGTGAACACTAAGACGTGGATGACTACTGAGACCAAAACCAGACTCTTTGGCAAAGGATTTGCAGTAATTTGATTCGGAGGAGTTCTGACCCGTTCTGGCTGGTATGGAAAAACGTCACCACAAATATTAGGATTAGGAGCCTCGTTCTTCAACAACTGCAGCTTTTTTATTTTGGTTGTATTCAGATATTTTTCTGGAATCTGTGGAGAGTTGCAGTGCTGCTCCAAAAAGGAGCCTTGTTCCTCCAGCATAACTTTATTTGGCAAGCTTTCGGGTTCGTCCCCGTTTCCTACTGTCTGTTGCCAATTGTTAAATGTTTGTCAACAGAAACATTATCCCTCTCTTCCTCTGTTGACTCATGTCTCTCCCCAAGCGAGTTTAAGAGAGCCATTTATTAAAGCAGAATGTTCTGATCACAAAGCGGCTGAGCTCTGGCTGGGGCTTCAGCTAGAGGAGTTCGCTGAGCTTGAAGCAGCCTTGGTGGGAACAGCTGCTTAGATTTGCTCTTTAAAAAGTCCCATACTGCAGTGGGGGTTTTTTTCCCTGTTAAAAATACTTTCCCGTAGAAAACATTAATTTAAAAAATCGAGGTTTCTCTTTCAGCTTTTTAATAAGTTTAACGCCCCTTCTTTGCATTTTTGGGGGGCAGCGTATCTATAATTCAATATGGTGTTACACAGCTGGTCATATCATAAAATCCTTTGGCCAGCGACTTGCTATTCATGATGTGAACCTTTTGAAGTTTTTGGTAGCTGTTCTATTGGCAACACTCCCAGATGTAAATAGATGGGTGCCTCTGTAGGGAGGAATTGCCAAACCTTTTGTTGAGCATCTATGGCTGTTTATTTTAAACTATAGGTAAGTTCCTGTGACTTACAAGTGAAACATATATTTTTAATTTGTTCAGTGCATGATTTTTTTAAAAAATGGAACATTAACCTCAGCCTTTCCCCCTGGAGTACGTGCAGAAATTGTGCATAGTTCTGCTTTTCTTCTGAGATTGATTTTCGATGTATACTATTAAACTGTTGTGAAAGCAGGAAAATATTGTTGTCACACATTATGATATGTTTTGGACTCGTGAATTAATAGCATAACTTTATTTTGTTGAGCTGTTGAGCTAGATGGGAGTGATTACTGTTTTGTAAATGTTCTTTTAATGTGTCCTTTTGTTCTGGCTTATCTCCTTTTGCTCGTGGTTAGAAAGAAATGTGAAATCACAAAAACTTTATTTAGATACCATACTGGTTTTCTTATTTCTTCTCTAGAATCTGCTTCAGTTGCCTTATCTCATCTTAGGTGTTTTACGTCATCTTGCTTTGTTCTGTAAAATATAAACTCATCCTGTTCTGTAAAGAGCTCAGGCAGTGTGAAAGCACGGGCACTGCTGAGGACCCAGGTAAATACTACATCCAGTCAAAGGTTCCTTATTGCAGAAATTGGATATTAGTGTGAGCCCCGTCAGTGATGGGGGAAGAAGGAGCCACGTGGGACCTCCTTTAGGCCAAAAATATGTCTTGTTGGTGACAGCTGGGACGGGATTTCTCTGAACAGAAGCACCCACAGCTGAGCTTTGTCCACCTTATTGTTGGTAGAAAAGAACAGAGGCCTTAAATGTCCTGTGTCTGAATGCAGAGGTGCAATGCCTGCAATGATAGAGTGACCACCTCACGTGGTTATACGTAAGTTGTAGTGATAAGAAATTAAATGAGATGTAGTCCAAATTACTGTGATGTCTTGCTGTCTCTTTCAGAGGAAGTGTATCAAATACTACTTCTAAGCTTGGCCACCTGGAACTGCTGATGGAGTTTTTTGCAGTCTGTACAATGCTAAACTCTGTATGGAGTAATTTTTCTTCTGTTGATCAGGCCATCGCCAGTGGCTTGGTGATGAGATCCAAGGATATCTTGCTTGTGCGCAACCTGGTGTTATGAGAAGCCCCCACTGCATTTTAGGCCCTTTTCTCAGGCCTAACTGGGAACTGTCATGATCACAGTTTCCTCCCAGCCTTCCACAGCCTGCCAAGGAATTGCAGAAATTCACAAAGGACAAGGGATAGAATGCCTGCGTTCTCTCTAAACTGCCTCCACTCCTGTCCCTCTCCTGCTTGTGAATGATAAAGCTCAGGTATTCTTGTGCAGTAGTTGATGAGTTTGATTTCCTGCATAGCAGATTCGTTGTGTTATTTACTCTGGGTGTGAGTAGTTACAGCTAACACTCGCAGCTTTTAACGCACAAGTTGCTCTCATTAGTAGGTCCAGCTCCTCCTGCCTGCTGGGTGCTGTGTGTGCCCGTAACAGCTGCCAGAGGAGGAATAAATACAGCGCGGAGACGAGGAGGGAGGTGTGAGGAAGCACAGAGACTTCATGAGAAGAGCAGTCCTGAGAACCTGAGAAGAGTTTAAAAGAGCTTGGGGGAAAGACAGCTGAACCAGAAAGGGGGAAAAAATGTAACAAAAGCAACAGATGTGTTCTCAGTCTTTCTAATTAATGTTTTATGAAAGCCACGGTTAGGTTTATTGCTCTTTTAAATTATTTGTGATTCAGCTATGAAGAACTCTAGGGATGCTTGTATCTTTCATCATATTGGTTAGTAAACTGTGTTTAACACTTCAGGGATGGGACCAAGGCTGTGCACTTGTAATGATTAAAAAAATTGAGACACCAGTAGAAAAGTGTCATCTCCCCTTTAAATTAGTCACAGCATAGGTGAGAAGTCCCATAACATGGTGTTTAATCAGGGCTGTTTAATTTCATTTCACTTCATATGTTTTTGAAATATGTTAATTTAATTTTTCCCCTTTTCTGTGATGAATTGTGCTGTTATTTAGCCCATAATTAGAGAGGAAGAAAAACCTAAAATGGGTCCAGTTTTTTCTGGTTTTTTGTTATTTTGATTTCTTTGAGTTCGTGGTTCTTGAGAGACATGGAAGGAGAAAGGGTGAAGGGTATCATGTCAAAACTTAGAATATTATTCTGTTTTTTAGCATTATTTCATTAATTGTCCGAGTTTCTTGTGGCACCATGGGTTCCTGTCAGCTTCCTTGCAGAGGTCTGTGTTTTACTGTCCTCAAGGAGCACAAGAGGAAAGAAGGCTCAGGTTCCTGGCCTCTCTCCCGTTTTTGGTCCCAGTGGGTAACAGAGCCAGCCTTAAGCATTTTTCAGAGCCACACGCTGCTGAGTTCGGGACAAAGCGTTCACTGCCTGTGCCAGTGCCTGAGTCCTGATGCAGATGCTCAGTGTGTTTGCAGTGCTGTGACACTTTGGGTCCTGTGCTGGCAGTTTTCAGAGGCTGTTCCCCATGCAGCTTCCTAGTCTGTGTGTTTCCCTTTAAGTCTCCAGTGGAACTGAGTCCCTCTGGGGTAGCTGACTTTTAATCAGGGATACGGTGGTAGGAAAGAGGAATGATGCAGGCTACAGAGTTGTGATGTCACTGTGTAACATCTTTTGATAAATTACAGTATGGTTTATGTGTACACACTGTCCTGGAAGAGTGTGGAAATGGAGAACTTAAACCTCCCCTTTCTCATAAGAGCCTCCCTTTTTACAGCATTGTACAGGCATTGATTTGGATACCAACTAAAAATAGAACAACCAACCCCACTCTTTTTTGGGTAAGTGCTTTTCAAGAGTGTAGTTACTTGTCTTCAGTGATAGGGTGATAATGATTGTTTCATTTGGATAAATTAGCAAGTTTGAGTTGGCATTCTGGATGCTGCTATGTATTTTTATAGCCAGCACTCAAAAGCTTTTGAAAAATTAAATTCCTTCTCTATTTCTCAATTCATAGAAAGATGAGGAAGAAACCAGCTTGATTTTGACATTGTATTTTGGCTTTTAGGTGATCATGCAAGGCTGTCTTGTAGTGTTCATGAACTGGGACATGGATGGGTAGGAGCAGAGAAGTTCCTCCTCTGCTGCCTGGACGCCCATGGCTGAAGACAGCTGTTGTCGGTGATGCTTGTGTGTATCAGCAGGACTAAAGCCAATATTTAAAAAATCAATCCTGTTTTATTCTAATTTAGGCAGAAACATTTTTCAATTATTTTGTCTGGTTCACAGTATTAGAAAGTAATTAGAAGAGCCTTGTTTAACACTAGCTAATCTGATTAATGCAAAAGCCTGGGACAGACAGAAGAGAAGGGAGGGAGGACAGTATGCAGGGAAAAGGGGCTTATAGGCAAAATGCTCTTCAGAGCCACATTGGCTATTTTTATCCTGTTCTTTTTCTTTCTCCCTCCCACAATTTTCCATTGTACCAAAATAGTTCAAAATGTTTGGTTCAGGGCAGCTGACATCACTAGTTGTCATGCTGTGTCCTGCTGAATATTTCTGTAACAGGAGCTGCTTCCCCATACAATGATGGCCTTTTGGGACTCTCAGCTGCTCAGAAAGGACTGGTGACACTATGGGGCAGTAACATCTTGTGCCTTGGCAAGGGGTGACCAGGCAGGAGGGGCTCTGGTGGCTCTTCTGTGTGAATGAGAGCATGGATGTGCTTGTGGAGATTGCTCTTTGACACAAGCGTCCTGTCCTCGGGACAGAGCTGGTGACAGTAGACAGGCCTGGGTGGCATTGCCAGCCTGATGGGCTCATCTGGCTGGGATGTGCCTCCTGGAGAGGCAGCTCTCCCTGTGTGTGCTGGGTGTTCCCAGCATACCCAGGCAGCAAAGTCTCTTCTGGCTGTAGACACAAAACCTGTAGTGCTCTGCTTGATGTTCAGTCACCCAGGAAGCTGTTGGATACCTCTGGCAAAGCCATGCCGTGACTAGGGCTCTTGCTGGAGCTCAGGACTTGGAGCTGTGCTCTGCAAAGATGCTGTGTCTCACAGGTGGGTCCTGCATGCCAGGCACTCCTCTGGTTCTTTGGGATAATCCTCTGGGAAGCCTTGTGAACATTGCTGAACCATGTACAGTGTATTACCTTAATGAAGAACTTGGTGTCTTTCTTCAGAGGTATTTACAGCATGGAGTTGTATTTAGGTTATGTGTTCCACATCCTGTGAAGTGATAGCCAGAGGGAGAGCACTGCTAAAATTCTCTCTGTTGAAACAACCCTCTAAGGTGTCTCCAGAGCTCATACAGAAAGGGCTCCTGGCCAAGGTTTAATAGCATTTTCCTCTTGTTTAGAGGTAAAAGTATGCTTGCTTCTTTTTTTACTGAAGTTGCCTCCTGGACACTTTACAAAGAATAGATTTGACTATATCCTCAGACTTGTGAAATTATTCACCCTTCTTTTATCTTGTTTTCTTGGTATGCATATAGGATTTGTTCCAGATTTTAGCTGCTTGTTTCAGTCTGAAAATTATTTCATTAATATATGAGCAAAGTATGAGTGTGCAACATTCATCCTTCTGGGAGTTGACTACAGTTCCTGGTTTGTCTCTTTTTTTCCTATGTTGCAATAGCCCATGTTTCTGGTGCTGCTCTTTATGGGAAAGTTATCTATTCCACACAATTTCTGTCTGCTCTTCTCTGGGATCTCAAATGTCTGTGCACTCCAAGACTTCACCAGGTAGGTTTTTAGGAGAAAAGAAGTCCTCTGTAGAAGAGCTTTTCTCTTGCCATTCTTGATTTTTTTTTTGAAGAGGTGTGGTGTTAGGAATGTGATCTCCTATCAGTTGTCTTCTCTCTAAGATGGCTGAGGCAAAATCTGTCTATTCCTCTATTGTACTGTGACTACATCAAAACTGAGTTTGTTATTTTGTGTTATTTATATAAGTTTGTTATATGTGTTGTTTTGTTGAGGGAAATTTTTGAATTATTTTCTTAATCCCTGGTGCTGTGGGGTTCAACAGAATCTTAACTAAAACTTCAGCAAATTGCTGTCAGAGAAGAGATGTTGCATTTCTTTTAAGAGCTGCCAGCACCTAGTCTCTGGCAGGAGGATTGGATATATGAATTAACCCTTTCTTCCAGCTTTCTGAAGAACAAACCTTATTCTTTGAGTGAATGGAGCCCATTAGCACTGAAGCCAGGTTGCTTGAGTTGGTCAGAAAATTCTGCTCTGTTAATTTTTCAAGTTCTTTTCTGTCTAGTATAAAAATCAGTTTAGAAGTGCTTCTGCTCAGACAGCAGGAACACGTGGTAGCAGATGCTCCCCAGGTGAAAGGAACACTGTGGATGTCTGTGTGATTCCTTTTATTTTTAAAAAAAGAAAAATCAGCAGTGAGTGCAGCTGTCCTCAGAAGGGCAGGTAGTGGCACAATATTAAAATTCTTAGCTTACTATCTGGAAAAGTAGGCACACCAGCCAAAGTACATGGAGTTACTGAAGAAGGAAGGTTTGGGTCTCTTCGTTGTTGGTTTATGTAACTCCACACAGAGGTGGGATGACATGAGGTGCACCTTGCTGGCTCCATCACACCCAGCCAGCCAGATCTGCTCCTCAGGCCAGGCTGTCCACGCATCCCAGGCTCAGAACAGCACAGCCTTACAGGGAAGGTGCTGGCTGTCAGCAGGATGCATTTAGCACTACAGGGAAATGAAAATTCTGATAAAGAGGCTTTGCTGATTCCTTCTTTTACAGAGTCCCCAGTTTTGATGTGACTGATAAATTTCTTTAGAATGCAGGGAGAAGATAAAGCTTCGGTCTTGAGACCACATTCTGTGTGGGACAGAGGGGAAGTTCTATTATCTCTCAACTGAAATAGTTGTTTTTCTGTTGCTTTACAGCATAGAAAGGTTTTTTTCATGTCTAGGTATATCATTCAAATCAGTACATTTTTAAATCCACACATAACCATCCCTTGCTTTGAGGAGTGACTCTGAGTTGCAAAAGCTGAGGCAGAAGTGTGGCTTCATAATGGGTTTTGAGGAATGTCTCTGGTGTTGGTCTCACTTCTATGAAGTGACCAGTTGCAAATCCCACATGAATGGTTAAAGATCCTTTTTGTCATTTGCTCATGCAACCAAGGGAACAAAACAACTTTAGTATACAACTGTGCATCTAATTTTAGTACTTGTTTTTGAAAACTACTAGTTTTCCTTAACCAATTTCTTGGTTGTGCTTTCAGCATTTAATTAAAAGACTGAATTTGTATTTTACCAGGGTCTTGGAGGTAACAGTACAAGTTTGGGTATATCTATGGGTTTTTTCCTGGTTTCTGGTGGATCATTATATCTGTAAAGATGTCTCCACTTGCTTTTCAGTCTCCTGTGCTGTATTTGGAAAAGTAATAAATTAGTGTTGGGAATCACTGTTGTCCCACTAGCTAATTAACAGTGATCTAACTGTACCAGTAATTAAACCATTACCCATCCTAGTATTTTTTTCAATCAGTCATTCAAATGTTCTTTACTTTGGCCTGTGAATCCATAGTTTGTGTTTTAAATAGATACTTTCCTTCCTCTGTTGTACAGAAAAGCTACAATGTGATGTTTTCTAAGAAATTCTGAAACAGCTGTGTGCTGTTGTTGACAAAACTGAGCAGAGCATTGCATCATTCTGTCAGAAATCTTTAAAAATTAACTGCATGGTTACACTAGTGAAAGTTTGTACGTATCATTTGTTAATGAAAGTTACCTAGTTAAGATAATGCTTTGATTCCTTTTCCCACTGACCTTCTGATTGTGTGAGGAGATACACAATTTATGCCTTCTATGGCCTTCAATTTTTAAGTTTAACAAGATAGTTCACACTAAAGCTGAAAGGCCCTGCTTCTGCTCTCAGGATCTGGTCTAAAATTTGCCAGGAAAGATGGGACTTAACTGAACTGACGTGGGTTTAAATTTAAGCCAAAATATTAACAAAAGGGGGAAATTTTTTTTTATCTCCGCCATTGAGAAGTGACCTTGACCCATAATATTTTCTAGTGAATAAATTTCCTTCCTTATTAAAATGCTGTGGTTAATTTAAAGTGTAAGAGATGAGTTTGTGGAGCTTGATACAGAGGATGAAAATTTTAGGTGGGGCTGCTTTTGCACATTGGTATTTCTTTGCCCGACCTGCTCAATAACTAATGAGTGATAGGTGATTGAATTCCCCCCAGCTGTGTGTCTCAATGCAGCAAGATGCACGTGTGTGTGCTAGTACACATGCTTTAACGCTGAGTGGCAGGTGCAGGCATGCAGAATTGCTTATGAATAGTGAAAACAAGTTAGGTTTTTTATTTTTGCCCCCATGGTGTGTATCCTAGTTTATACTGTGTACTGAAGCTCCTGCAAAGAAAGGTGTTTGAAGTAGCTGTGTTGATACCTGTGATTCCGTGTGCACTCTCAGTTGTGGTGTGCCCTAGCACATTTCTGTCTCATTAAACCACATTCTTTTAGATGGAAAGCAGACAGAGTTATGTGAAGGTTTCAGCTGTTGAAGTCCTGCTCACTGTGTGATAAAGGTGTTGTTTTCCAAGGTGGAACTGTAGCAGGAAGGCAGGTGCTGAACTTATTTTCAGTCCCTTCCTTACAGAAATAACTAACTTGTCCTTCTGATGCAAGACACCTTTGTGTCTAAATAGTTGTAATTTCACATTGCAAGTACAGGAGACACTCAATGCACCCATCTTCCAAAACACAGTATGTGGGTAAGCTTGACCTCCATATCTAACATGGTTTTGCAGTGGAAGGTTCTGTTTAGGCTACAGTGGTGCATGAAACTAGTCTGTATTGTCAGATAATTTTTGGTTGTTGTCATACCAAGAGAGCTTGCAAGGCAAGATGGCAGTGAGGAAATGAAACCATTTTTTACAAAGGCAAACTTGTCTGCACCCTGGTACTCTCTGAACAGAACGAGCTGTCTGCATTTGTATATCTTGGGCTACATAGCAAGAAGTCTGATTGCTGAAGCCAGGTTGCCATGGTGAAGTAATTCCCAGCAATTAAAGCACAGTTCCATCCTGAAAAGCAACTCTGTGCAAGCCATGTTGTGAAATCCCACATTTACAAGGCCATGAGGTTTCCAAATCAAATTTGCTTGGTTCAGAAATAAAAAGGTAGCTTTGCAGTGTTCCAGCTCTACAAACCTCATCAGGGTTGGGACATAACAGTGCCTTCAGTGATTTATGTGCTCTGGTGGTGAACTCCCTCCCCACAAAGGTGCACCACAGGGTACTGGATGTGCTCATCTGGAGATAACAGGGCTCTAACTGAGTAGCCAGGAGGAGCAGTTGCTGCCAAAACCTGAATTTAATAATGACGTAAAAGTCCAAATAATTCTGTGTTCCAGTAGGAGATTAGAGGATAAAAAAAATCACAGATTAAATTAATAGACATATCAGAAAAGACACAGGGAGTAGATTTGTTAATTGACAATTTTTTTTGTGATTTTATTACCATACATTAAATTTTTCTTTCAATTTGGAGAGTTTAAAAACTTTAAAAGAGAGATAAAACTTTTCTTCCATTACATTGTTTTTTCTTGTTCTCTGCAGGTAGTATTTCTGGCCTCCAGAGTTTCAAATTGTCAAATTGAAAAAATACTGCTCTTAATATAATAACAACCTGACAGATCTATATTTGTCTTCCTCAGAGTGAAAAGATGCTAAAAGCCTCTCCAAAACTTGCTTTCAAATCTTGGTGCAGATCACTTGTTCTCAAGGCTCTGTGGGTGACCTTTCCACTGCAGCAAATGTAACAACCAGGCTCTGCCATTGTCTGCTTTCAGTTGAGAGCATATTTTCTCCTTTCTCTGTGTGTTTTAATTAGAGAAACATAAGGTATGTTGTAGATTTCTGCCTTGGACTGCAGTATTTTTTGTTTTAGAAAAGGAACTATTTATCTCTGCTGGTTTCCAGTGGTCCTTGGAGAACTAGCTGAGATGTAAACATTCACATGTGCAGATATCTGTGCTGAAATGAATCCTGACCCTGCTGTGTGGCTGCAGTATGGGAGGATATTTACCAGTGGAGGCTGCTGAGGAAGCATTTGTTTGCTTGAATACTAATGGCATTTTTCCTCTAAGGGAGGTAAGGATACAGGAGCATCCTTATCTTGGTATTGTGTATGGGCCTGATGAGTTTGGAGTGTTTGCCTGGGGACTGAAATGAGCTGTGTGTTAACAAGACAAAGCCCAGACCACAGCTCCAGCCTGCATTTTCAGCTGATTAATGGCTGGGCAGACATGTCCTAAAGAGTCAGCATGGGGTGGCCTCTCCTGTCCCCACACCAGGGTCTGCTCTGAGTGCCATTCCAGGGAGGAGGAATTGCAAGCACAGGAGAATGTATGAGACGCCTTCTCAAGCAGGGATTTGGGGTTTACCCTCTTTCTGCTCAGTTTTGGCTTCCTTTCAGACAGTTTGCCAAGTGGAGACTTAAAAAACAACAAAAACAATAGCCACCACTCCCTGTCATTCCCAGGCTCAGGACTTGGGCACCTCTGACTCAGTTCTCTGCTGTGTGGTTTGTTGTAAGCATTGAGTAAATTAATTGTTACAACACTTAGTCCATGACCTACTGAATATCTGTTACCACAGACCTTATTTGGCTCCATGTAGAGATGTTGAAAGTAGGCAAAATTAGTCCTTTTTGTTTCCTATTCCACAAATTACCAGAAATCTGGATGGTAGTAAATTGCTGAAGAAATGAATCTTCGCTGAGCCTTCATGCTGGCACCTCCTGATTGGGATGTGTTGTGGCTTTTTGCCACCAAGGTAAAAGAGAGCATTTCAAAATGAAGAACAACTGCATATTGCTTAGATAATTTTGTTCCTTGTAGTGAATTGTTTCATTTAAATGATATCACTGGCTCTTAGAAAAAAGGAATCTGTTTGTTTCCCATTGGACATGGCTTTCCTGGTGTCCCAGTTGTGTTATCTGGAGGGGAACCTGGAGAGGGCAAGGACTGTGCAGTCAGGAAGCTGGAAACCCCTGTTTAGTCTGGGGGAGGAGTTCTGGCAGGTAGGCCCAGGGAAGAAAGGGAGCTCCAGTGATCCACCACAAGAATGCACTCTGTGCATTTTTGTAGCATTAGCCGAGCTGTGGCGTGCCTGGCCCTGCCTCTGCAGCCTTCTTCCCAGAGCTGCATTGGAGACAAGGTGGGGGACAAGGAGTTGATGTGCCTCTGAGACACCTCTGTGGGCAAACACCCAGCTTGTGCTGGGAGGTGGTGTACCAGTGAGGTAAGAAGAATCATAGCTGTTTGGGATGGAAAAGACCCTTGAGGTCATTGAGTCTGCCATTGAACCGTATCCACACATCATAAATACTTCCAGGGATGGTGACTCCACCAGTTCTCTGGGCAGTGTGCTCCAGTGCCTGGTAACTCCTTGGTGAAGAAAGTTTTTCCTGATACACAGCCTTGAGGCCATTTCCTTTTGTCCTGTCCGTTGTCACCTGGGAAAAGAGACCTTTTCTTGCTGCAGCCTCCTTTCAGGCAGTTGTAGAGAGTGGTGAGGCAGCCTGAGGCTCCTTTTCTCTTGGCCACACAACCCCAGCTCAGTCAGCTGTTCCCTGTAAGACTTGTGCTCCAGCCCTTCACCAGCAGGTGGGTGGCTGGGGAGTCCTGCAGAAGGGCCTGATGTACCAGACGTGGCACGGTGCAGGTGCCCCATGTTCTTGCTTTTCCAGCAGCACCGGCTGGAGCTCAGTCTGGCCCTACAGAATGTTTTGGGCTTTCTGTAGAGAAGCAGCATTATGAAATAATGTTATGGCACTTGTCATCCTTAACATGCCTGCCATGCCTTGGCACCGACTGTTTACAGCAGAGCATCCGGAGGCCAAGCAAAGATTCCCTTTTAAGGCAAAGAGCCACTATGAGAATCCCAAAGAAAAAGTTTCCCTGGCATGTAGGGTACATTCTTCTTTCCTCCTCCTCTTAAATAAACTATTAGTAACTTTTAAAAACAGAACAAAAATGAAGAAGCAGGGCCAGAAATGCTGCCAAAGATGCTTTATGCTGCACAGCCCCCTTAGACCTGTGCAGAAACCAAGCCCTGGAGTTGACCCGCGGCAGGAGAGGGGAAGAATGAAGCTGAGGTCAGAGAGGTCTGTCAGAGACCTGTGGCAAGAGGAGATTGGAATGGAGACTGCCTTAAAAAACTTGGTCTCCTTCCCTTCTGCAGCCCTGGAGAAAAGCACTGTGCACAGCAATCTGAGAACAATTGCACTAACAATTGCACTGAATGCTGCGCTGGGATTTGGACTTGCTTTCCAGTACCTTGCACAGCTTCCTTTCCCATGCTGATGTTCTTTTCTTTCCCAGTCCTGAGTGTGGATGTGTACATCCAGGATTTGTGTGCTGGGTGTGCTGTCACGTGGCATTTCCAGCTGAAGACTAAGCAGTGATCTGGGTTAAAACAGGACATGGGATTGCAGAAAAACCTCCAGAGGTGCTAATCTTGTGCTGTTTTAAAGAAAGAGGGGAAATACAAACATCATTTCTAGCAGTGTTCTCAAAGAAAGGGTAGCTTGACTGATGTTTGAAGGAAGCTGTTATTCCCCTTTTTGTGCATGCTGTACAAGTAAACAAAGACACTGAATTACCAAGAAGGGATTTAAGCTTTGTAGCCCTTCTAAGTTTCCAATTCTTGCTCTTAACTGAGGAGAAAAGGCAGTGGGCTGCTGGGTAGGAAACTGGACAGCCTTCAAGAGTTTGTTCCTGACCCGTAAGAACTGGCGTAACCTGCTTCTTCATTGTTCTTGTCACTTGGACTCGTAAATTTCAGCTCATAAAACTGTTTCCTTCCTGCTATGAATGGGTTCAGGACTCCCATGCTTACGCACAATGTTTGTAACCAGAAATTAACTGATAATTTCTTTCCAGTAAAGGGCCACATAAAAAGCCTATAAAGGTAAAAGGTGTATCTGTGAGCAGCTGACCTGGTTTACCTTACACAGCTGTAGCTTTCTGTGCTTGGCTGAAATCACTGTGTTTTTCCTTTCTGCAAAGGAGTACATTAGAGGGAGAGACCTCCAGTATTGGAACTGTTTTGCCTTAATGTGTTTTACTCCCTCTTCTGTTCCTCTTACATCCCCTTTGACTCCCAAAGAAGGGAAGAAGAGAGAAGCTAAAATGCAAACATCCAGTACACCTCTAATTCTGAATTCTAAGCCCTTATTCACTGGAAGAATAGAAACGGTGTTCATAAAGTTTGGCCTGAAGGACACTGCTACAATGTTGTCTTACTGCCTCTCCAGTTTTGTCTTTTAAGAAGCTAACCCCCATCCTTGGAGTGCCAAAAAAGTAGGTTTTGGTAGGATTACTTCACTTTATAGCACTTCATATAGTGGTGCATGTTTTGAAACACACCACTTCAAAAAGAAATTTAAAAATTACAGGATAAAAACTCAAAGGCCCAGATAGTTTGAGATATCAGCTAGTTCAGTGTGTAGAGGTGTACTTGGAATATGGTGTTGCTGTTACAAACAGTAATCTATGTAAAATGTTCTAGTTGGGAGTGCACCATTTAGACCTCAAACTTTTCCAGATTGTGAACTATACAAATTGTAAAATGCTAGCCAAGTTACTAGAAAATAACCCCCAAACCCTTGAGTGTTGTTTTTAATATAATTTTGTAATAGTTCTGTGGGCATTTTAGGTTTTGATGTTCCTTAAAACAGTTTTTTTCTTTTTGTGTCATTTTTTGCATGCATTGCTGTGGACTGCAGGGCTGTACTCTCACCAACACTAATGGAATATGTCACAGCTGGATTGGCAACAGTGGAGACTTGCTCTCTTCTGAATTTGTGGGGATTGCTGGGATTATAGCAGTTAACCTTGTGTAAGGCATAGGGTCAGTTGCTAAAAAAAGCCCACAAAATCCACATTAATCACAAAATATGTGTCTTTGTCCTATAAGGTTCTTGATCCATGGTGATTTTCATCCTCACACACTTGAGATGGCTTGTGAGTTTTGAAGTTTGTAAACAGAGACAGATTTGCCATCTGAGGCCTGTCAGACCTGTTCTGTAAATTTTCCAAGGGAAATTGGAGTGTTTGAGATTTGGTTGGAATCTGAAACCTGGTGCATGATCCAGAGGGAGTGATGGGAGTTTTACCTGCAGCTCTGGTCATCACCACTATAGGCTTTTAAAATAACTTCTTTAACTTTCTAAAGTTACTCTTACTTCCATTTTAATATGCCAGATTAAAATGAGAAAACCCACTGATAACATTTCCTTCCATAAGGAGAAGGAAACAGCCATTCATCCCAAGAACAGTTACTTTGGTGTGGAGGGTGGAGAAGGGGGATCAAAGTATCATCAGTTGTCTTTGAGGAGATTTCAGTTTCAGATGCAATGTGAGAAGCTGCACAGCTTTCTGGGGACAGCAAGAAATTATTTTAGCTGTGCTGGTTTGCTCTGGAATAAAGGAATCCTGAACTGGTAGAGATCATCTCAAATAACATGATCAATTTAGGGAAGTTTGGCATTTAATAAATCATTAGTCTTCCCTCTGTATGATCAGCCTTCAATTCTGAAGTGGACTACCTCAGGTTATGAAGCACATCCACACTGGGATGTGGAGGCAGAGTTCTGGTCCTTCTTCAGCTAAATCAGATTGCTTCATGTGTGCTTCTTTCCAAACAAACCACGTTGGTCTACACTGAAGCACATCTTTAGTATTTGTACCATGAATCAGCTTTGAATCTTACAGACAGAGCTGTCTGCTCTGAAATGGGAATAGCATTCCTCAAAATGGTATTAAAACTAAACCTTGGTGGTGATTTGAAGATGCTCTGAAGTGCAGGAGTTTTTTAAACCAAGAAATTGCTGAGCATCTGATCAAGAAGGAAATGACAGAGAAAGATTAGAGGAGAATCATTATTAACTGACATGGGATAAGAAAGCAAGTTGGGAAATTGGTAATTTTCTTCGATCTTAAAGCAGTTAGACTGGGGGAAAAAATCATCAGTGGGGGTGTCACCTGGTGGAGTGTCTTCTAGCTCTCTTTCTCCCATGAAATCCAGGCAAACTTGCAGCTCATGTGTGTTCTAGCTGGACACAAGGCTGAGTATGGCAGCCCTGCGAGACTTGGCCTGGTGCCAGTTTGCTGAACCTTCTTCTGAGATTTCAGGCAAGCCATCTCTCTTCTGCCATTTCCCATCACTTTTCCCTCTCTGAAATTTATTTTTGGGTGTGACTTGACTTGTGGCATCACGTTCAATTGCCTAAAACCAGAGGCAGACCTAGCCCGGGAATTGTCTGTGGAATTAGTTTGTACTCTGGTTTGCCTGTCAGTAAAAACTGTGCTGTCTCTTGGGTTCCCTAAAGATATTTCTTTCCTTAGTTAGCATTTAAGTACTGATGGACAGGACTTGTGGACAGGTGTAATGCTCCAACTGCTGCATAACAGCTACTTCTGCAGCTGCTTGGGCAATACAGTTGGTGTGGCATGGACATGTTAAGACAAATTTAGCAGAATTCTCTAATTTTTGAAGAAAGACTCATGTAAACTTTAATCAGGATTTGAAGTGCCTATAGCTCTGTTTGGAAAATTCTGCTCTTTTTGCGGTCTTAGATGACACTTAGTTATGTTTTCCAATAAACAGTCATTTGCAGGTGATGAATTTTGATGTTTCCTAAAGAGAACAGTAAAACTACTGTTCTTGACATTTTTTTATTTGTGTACTTTAAACATAAAATGAAAAATTAAGGAAGGCATCTTGAATGAGGAGAGCTCGCAAAAAGGAGGTAATGGATGTTTCACTTTGTGCCTTTGGAGTTGAGTCCAGCTGGTGTTTTCTTAAGAGGTTTTTGAAACAGCAGTGAGCTTGGATGTAGGCCTGAGCAGAGGGAAGGAAGTTTATTCCTGAACTTTGCACTATTTGGTAATCCTGGTGGTTGTGAACAAGCTTTGGTTTGTGTGGAATATGGAAGTGTCCTTGGTTGATTCTTAATCATATGTAATTGTGTTTCTAAAACAGGGGTTTTTTCATACTGCTGTATGCTCCGGCTTTGTAAGTTTAAAAAGAAAATTCTTTACACTATGGGCTGGTATTGATAGTTCCCAAACTAAAGCTACAGTTTTACAGCCTAGATTGAGCATGACTCAATTAATTTGAGTAAGTCACTAGAACCTAAGTTCTGCCTAATTGGAGAGGAATACATGGCCCAGTTCAAAATGACATTTTTAAGGCTAAATTATTTTTTTTTTTGTCAGTTTGTACTTAGAGTACTGGGGCCATGTAGTGTCCCAGCTGCACTGCATGCAGGTCATGAAAGTGTGCTGGTGTAAACAATTGCTGTCGTCTCAGAAGCTGCAAAAGGTTAACAAGATGTTTGTGCTGCACAGGGCAGTTTGACATTCAAGTTTCAGTGGTGTGAATAAATCCTTTGATAACAGTGATTCTGGGTATTTTGCAGGTTCTGTGGTGATAACCAAGAGGATTTTATGAAACGAGCCAAAGCTTTGGATAGGGGCAGAGCATGGGATTCTTCAGGAAGCTTTTGTTTGAAGTGCTTCAGTTCCAGCACAGGGCAGTTGTGGAAAGACTTACACAATCTATTTAAAAGACTCCAGGTGGCTGCATGTACTGATCCGATAGAGAACTGACATTTGTGTGAAAATGAGAGGCTTTGGATTCTGCCAAAGGACAGTGTAGTGTTGTTTGCAGTAGCAAACTTGTGAAATATATTTAGTGTTGAATTTTTGTTTATTCTCTTGAAATGGGGAAGAGATGCTGCAGCGAGGATGAGGCACACCCCACCCATTCCCATGTGTTGGAAGGCTTGTCTCAGTCTCTGTGTCTTGCTTCCTTCTGTGGTTTCCCTCCACAGCCTGACTCTGACACACTGTCTTTGGCCTCTTTGTCTCTTTCTTCCCTCCTCCTCCTCACAGAAGACTGCACTTAGCTGATGTGGCACAGCCCTAACCTGGGGCCCTTGGTTTAATTATCATGAACTACAGCAAAGACAGAAACTCTATCCAAACTACTTCTCACTGATAACTTTTTTCCCCGAGTGTGGTTAATGCGGTTTGTCAAACCAGTCTTAGAAGCTGACGGTATTTTCTGCATGACTGTTACTAGAACTATAAGTTAACTAAAAAAAGAATCAATTTATCCTTGAATGCCAGAATCCTGGCCCCCTCCCTCCCCAGCCAGACAAAACCCAGAAACCACTAAATGTAGCAAATGCAAGGGTTTGAAGACAGAAATAGTCTGACAACCAGGAACTGTTATCTAACCGAGCAACCCCTCTGTACTAAGAGCCTTGCACTGAGTCGGAACAACTGATTCTCACGTCCTAAAACATCCCCTTGTAGAACAGCTATGAGAATTAGCCCTTTAGTTTGGTTTCATTCTGTCTTTGTATTCTTGAGAAAGATGTTCTATGTTGTGTTATTTAAAAAGATGTCACAGGCATCCCCTCTTAAACCATGAAGCCCACCTTTCTCATTAACACTGGAATGAAGGTGTGACCATCTGTTCCCTGCCAGACACCTGCAGTGCTTTCTGCACATCTCTGTAAATGCAACATGAGGCTGTAAGGGTGTATTGTGCTGCTGTCACCAAGCTTTCCTCATGGTGGCCTTTCTGACGTCCCTCTAGTCTTAATTTACAGTTTAGAGAGATGTGTGACAGGACTCAGCACAAGTTTAAGCCAGTGAGCAGAGGCAGTGCTGGTGACCAAAGTTAAAGTGCTGCTTTCCTGTGGAAGGCACAGCTCGGTCTCTGCCTGCTCCAGAAGGGATTATGTGGATGATGAATCTCTCTGAAGATGGGTTTAATCAACAGATCAGTAAAGAGCCCATGAAGAGAGAAAACTGAGTGATCATATTTCCTTTAAGAAGAGCACTGAGACTTCAAACACCATTCCAGGAAAGATGTGTATCACATCCTCATAGCAAAAATTAAGCCTGCATGTATCTCAGACAGGAACACAGCTGGAAGATTATTTAAGTGTGTTAAGAGCCAGAATGTGAGGTCTGTTTCCTTTGGATGAGATCTCAATGAGTTTTGACAGCAAACTTAATGCAGTCATCTGCAAAGGTGGGCTTGTCTTGGCTTTACAGATCCTTAAAAATCACTTCAATGAAGACAGCCTGATATTGAAAAAGAACAAAACAACTGGCATCTCTTCCTTGTTTTTACATTATAATGGACAACAAGTATTGTCCTATGATTGTGCCTCACCATTAAATAGCTCTTCCATCTCTGCTTAGGTGGATTTTTTACCTGTAGGAACACATGGATGTTTGACCACATAGCCCAAAGGACCAAAATGCTTGATCCACTGTCCTTCCTACCGAATCTTTGGTCCAGGGTTGGGTTGAGAGTCTATTTAGAAAACAAGTGAGAGGAACACTTGTGATTACAGCAAACACTTTACAGATGGGAGATGAGAAGTCACAATATGCCATGGAGATAAATGTCTTGTATGGCATGTGGTTTCTGTGCTTTTATAAATGGAAGGTTATTTCATAAATGCATTCGATTTCCAAGGGTTTTCAGAAAAACATGAACTCAACTCTTTCTGTCCCAGGTAACCCTAGAATTGCGAAAACAGGTATTTTTGTGCTTATCACTGCTTTTAGCTGGAGTCACAGACATTCACTTAAGGAGCCTTCTGATAGGGCTGGAGAGCAGGGAATGCTGTAGGCTTTGAAGGAGCAGCACCAGCTTTTCCAGCTGTCTTCTTGCAGCAGCCAGATTTGCTGTTTCTCAGACTCCTGTTCTGCAGGTGAGCAGGAGCTGCCCATGTGAGCACCAGCGCAGCAGGTTGTTGGTGCTCACATGGGCTCCCACAGGCACAGAGCTTGTCACCACTGTTCATAGGCCTGAGGAGAGACCAGTGCTCTCCCAGGAGTTTGTAATCTCATCTGGCCAAAGGGCAGCAGAGATGGAACAGCAAAATGAAGCTGCTGGGGAAGGGAATGCAGGAGGAGCAGTGTAAAGGCAAATACAGGAGTTTGGATGAACCAGCTGCCTTCAGGTTTCTGTAGCTGTTCAACAGTAGAACTAACCCCACTTCTCTCTTTTTTAATCTTTTGCAGGAAGTCCAAGGGAAAGCCAAATGGTAAGAAGCCAGCACCAGAAGAGAAGAAGCTTTACCTAGAGCCAGAATACACAAAATCCAGAATTACCGACTTCGAGTTTAAGGAACTAGTGATGTTACCACGGGAAATAGACCTCAATGAGTGGCTTGCCAGCAACAGTGAGTATTATGTTCCTACAGCTCTAAGCTTGCTGTCCATCCTCAAGAGGCCATTCATTCACTCTTTTTGCTGTTTTCAGTGCTTAGAGAAACACTCAGTGACTATTTATGCTTACTGTGTAATGCATGTCATTATACCTTGAGTGGTAATTAAGCTGTCTCACGCACAGCCCAGCTGTGCTCAGCAGCATGAAAGCCTTGATGCATTTCCTCCTTCCAGCCTCCTCCCTGTGGCACTGAGGGCACTGCAGTTTTGGATGCTCTTTGCAGAACCATCAAGATCCCCGTTGACTGCTTGCTAAACTGGCTGGCTCTGCATGTTTCTGACTCCAGCTACTGATCTTCCAGAAGCATTGTAAAAATGGAGTTTCTAAAGACTTGTATGTAAAGCAACTTAGGCCTAAAGCCAGAAGTTGTGAAGTCTTTTGGTCAGATTTTTTCCTCCCCACTCCTTCCAAATCTTGGTTGAATTATTGTGGATTTCAGCAGGCTGAAATTCAGAGGTGTGACCAGCTACTGTGACTGAATGCTGTCCCTGTGCACTTCAGCCCTGACTTGCTGTACTTTCCTGGGCTACTCCTGCCTCTCCTCACCTGCATCTGTGGCCCACTCTTGTTTATGTTTTCAACAGTGTGTGGTAGAAGCAAGAAACTACTTTAAAACTGCATGCTAGGAAAGTTTATAGACACTCATTAAGAAAAAGTGAGGCACCCCATGAGAAGTATTAAAAAGTTAAATTATCTAAGGAGATTTTTAAAAAGTAGAAGTGTACTAGGTTTCATGCTGCTTGTTTTTACAAGGAGACATATTTTGAAAACTAATAGTGCTGTTTTCTAGCCACTGTAGATTTTAAGTCTGACTTCAAAAGAATGTAGCAAATTGTTTGCCTTCAGCTTATAGTAGAGTATTCTACTGTAAAGGTGAGGCTGATGACGGAGACACTTTCCAGTCTTGCTGCTTTGTGAGTAATAAGAGCTAATGCATCATGGTGCTTTCATCTTAAATCAAAACAAGAGCTTTCATTCTGTGTACCTCTTTGTTTTGCAGTTCATCATTAGGCTCATTTAGCTAAATCATGTTTAAATTTGTATGCAAGCTCAAGACTGAGGTTGTTTCACTTGCTGTATTTAAATAATTGTCTGGAGGATAACCAGTGTTTGAAAGGATTTTACTTCTGAATTTCTTTCCTTTGTTTATTTTTCAGCAACAACTTTCTTTCATCACATCAACTTACAGTATAGTACAATCTCAGAATTCTGTACAGGAGAGTCATGTCAGACTATGGCAGTGTGCAATACGTAAGTCAATATTTTCATTTGTTACATGTGCAAGGTTTCCATGTCTTAAGTGTCTCCTAGGGGAGGATATTGGTGTTGGATGGCACCGGGCAAGTGTTTACAGCAGGTCTCTACTTGTTGAGAATGTGTCAGCTGTGCATCCTCTCCCTTCAGCAGGGAATGTGATGGAAATCTGTTTTTGTGGAGGACTAGAAGGCTGAGAATCTCTGAGTGCTCTGAGCTGGCTTTATAAGGTCAGATCAGAGAGGCAAATGACCACGTGTGTGCTTGGGGGAGAGGGAAAGGAGGGTGTTAAGGGAACTTCCTTGTCTGACCATCAGGAGCTACTGTGGCAGTCAGTCGTGAGTTGGGACCAAGGCCCCTGCGCAGCTACACACCCCACACTCACTCAGGCCAGCTTTTCTCACTGGCTTGACCCAGGTTTTCCATAGCAAAGTTTTGGGGGTCCAGATCCTTAAAATTAACTTGGTACAGTAACTAAATAACCTCAGAACAGCTCAATCCTGTGCCTCCAGGGAGGGGCCCCAAACAAAGGGAATTCTGGGCTTTTATAGCCTCACTGTTGAAAAAGCCTGAGTGAGTCTTGGGGTTGTCAGCTGCTGCTGGGTCTCTGAGTGTCACCTGGCTGGGTCACAGGTGCCCATGTCCTTTGCTGTGCCCCTGCCATGCAGAGCTCAGCCCTGAGCCTGCAGTGCAGCTGTACCTGCACAGAGTGTGCTCCTGAGCAAGGGCAGGGCAGGACTGTCTGTACTGGTCACAGTGCTGCGGTTCCAGGGAAGGCAGGGCAGGGGAGGTGAGTTGTGAAAACCTCAGAGTATTCGTCTAAGAGCTGGAATGCTGACACAGCTCCAGGCTGCTGGTGGATAACCTCTAGCCTGGCGTGAGCCCCTGGGCACAGAGGACACAAGTGGCAGCTTTGCAAGAGTAAGGAAAACTTTTGGTTTGGCATTTTTCTGCCTCTAGAACTTAGAAGACTTTAACATGGACTAGCAGTTAGCTCTGGAAGAAAGCTTTGTAGTGTTACTGGACAGTGTGAATATCAGAAAAGTTACGATAAACTTCTGCTCCTGATGAGCACAGTCCAACATGGTGGAATATGAGATCTAGTCAAGTATGAATATGCCTGTTGTGTTTTGGGTTTTTTTCCCTCCAACATGTGTTGATAGTCCTTTTCTTCCCTCCTCTTGCATTTCCAGGGATTAATTTACTTGAAATGGATTTTAAAAGAGGCGACTGGGCAGTAATGTCATAGTACATCAAACAACATCCCAGGGCATGTATGCAACAGAACCTCTATTTTGTGTCTCTGACAATCATTACATAATTCTTAGAAGGAAAGCCTTGCTTAATGTACTGGTCTATCTTGTAGACTTGAAGTTAATATCAGGGGCTTTCTTTTGAGAGCACTTAAAAGCATGTAAAGTGTATGGAGGGTATTTTTGCATGTAGAAGGAGGAATGATAGCTGTCAGAGAGTTAAAGGCCATGCTAGAGACTTTGAAACCAAGCTGGAAGAGAAGGTAATAAATCTCTGCTGGACCCAGATTTTATCAAAAGGAGACAGCCTGTCTCTTAAATAAGAAATGGTGAGCAGTAAGATGAGTATTTTGTTGATTCTTGTTCCCAAGCATGCTCATGTTTAAATTCCTGATGCAGCACTGGCAGTCCCAAGCACAGAGTTCAGCTGTTTATCCACTTGGCTGGTGGGAAATAGTGGCTAAAAGGTGGTGGTGATTGGGAACCTGCATTAGTGTTGCTCCATTCTGCTCTACTGAGCCTTTAACAAGAGTTTTCTGTAAGCACCTTGTGCTGCAGAATAAAGAGAGGAAGTGCCTGTAGGCAACTGCAGCTGTAGCCTGTATTTTTAGTGGTAGGGACTGATAGCAGAATGTTCCTATCCTTTGTTTTGGAAAACTGAAAAATGGTGCTATTTGGGAATAACAGGAAGCATGTCTACACTTGGGTGAAGCACTTGAAATGGCTTGTGTGTAGCTAAATCATAACAACCTCAGTACCTTCCTGTACTTGGGGGCAGGTGGCTGATTCACATCTGCACACTGGAGGCTGCTTGCTTCTAGCAGATGTGTGGGTCTGTGAAAAAGCCACCAAGGTGAGATCAGCTGCCTACACACCTCAGCACAGTTCAGCTCTGTGGGCCCCTTTCATAACCCTGTTCTCCAAATCCTGATCTTTTTGTGCTGCCTTTCCTAGCTTTGGTAAGTTGAGTATCTGCTTGTTGTGTTGGAGAAGCATCAGTTGCTGTGGCTCATTGTGCCTTGGACCTGTCTCCAGTGTTTAAAGAGAGACACCTGAACACTGGTGTCAGTTGCTGATTAACCTGGGGGACACTGCAGGCTTAGCCTTCTGTGGCTGTGATCTGTTTGTTGCTCTCATTTGGAGTAAAATAGCATTTGGCTATATAAGATTGCCATAGAATTACAGTACCTTGGAATTAAGGTGCAGTTTGCCATTGTTTCCCATGCTGATTTCTTGGGTAGTTCCATATGAAAGTCTGCATTCTGTTCCACTTTTATATTTTCCCTGCTGTGTACTTTATTATACATTTTGGATCACACCATTCTGGTCATGCCTAAGAAAGGCTTTTTTTATTTATGGTTGAGATGTTCAAGTAACTACTGAGAACTGGTTGCTTGTCAAGTTACTTGACATTCAGATTGCACTGCAAGTACCCAGTCCTAAATTTAAAGTATTTGCTGGCACAATAAGCACTGGTTGAAGTTAAATATTTGAGGTAAGGTTTTAACATCTGAGAGAAGCTGCAGCCAAGTGACAAACTGCAGACAGATGCAGCTTTCAGCCCTCTGTCAGATACATGAGATAGCACAGCCATCTGCACACATTAAGGAGGAGAATTTCTGCTTATGGTCACTAGGAGACATCTGACCAAAACTTAGTCTCAGTGTAGAACAGATGGAAGCATTTGCTGGCAAGGTGGGATAATGCCAAGAGAAATACCATAGTGGCCAGTTATCCTCAAATTTTAATGAGGGTGAATGAATACAACTTTGGGAGTTACTTAATTTTGCTCATTAATATGTTTATCACTTGTTGTAAAGCAGGTACTATATTTGAACATGATATTTACTATTAAAATTTAGTGTGCTTTGTAGCTTACTATTACACAAACCAGCTTTAAAGCACCCTGAGCTATAAACTGGTTTTCTAGCTGACATTTAGGTACAACTCCTCAAAGTGCTGCAGTGAGTGTAATAAATAAGAGCCTGTGTAAGTGCTGTACATAAAAGAATAAGTCTACAAAACTCCCGAGGCAGAAATGAAGAATGGATGCAAACTTTCAGGAAGCCCACCTTTCAAAATGTTTTTGTCCAGTGAAATCCCTTAATTGGTAATGCTTATCACTCTTTTTTTTCCTAATCTTAGTCTCTTTTCTCATGTTTATCTTGCCCTTAGTGTCTCTGCATAGGGAGGGGATTTCCTCCTAGAGTGCTTAACTCAAATCTGTACATTTTACATTTTCTTACATTTAAGTTCCCCCAGCTATATGATTTTACATGATGCCTCCTTTCTCTTCTCTGCCATCCAAACACTGCTTAGCCCCTGTGAAGCCATCAGAGCTGTTCAGCTACTCACAAGCACTGTACTCCTGCCTCTGCCTCTCTATCCTGCTTTCTTCATGTTGCCTGTTTTATGGTATTTCTACCAGGACTGTCTCTTCTTCCTTTCCAGGCAAAATAATTTCCACTGTATATGCTTTTCCCTCCTTCCAAAAGCCTTTCTTGTATATTAGTGTAACTCCTGTTCTGCCTTGGATTTTGTGTCATCAACACCAGCCCAGAATGTTTTAGAGGAAAAGGGATAAAGTACATAGATATATTAAGATGCAGTATTGTGATTTCACATATGTTAAGCTTCATTATTTGTATCACAGGCTTTTCTCTGGTAAACCCATAGTCATTTCTCCCTGGGATTTAGAACAGAGCTGCAGATTCTTCATACTCTCCATACTGGGGAGATTTAAATCTGCAGGTTTTGAAAAGTGCCCTTAAGTCTCATCCTCTTGTCCGTTCTGCTTCCCATCCATTCCCTAATATGGGGCTGTGCTGTCACAGTGCCAGTGGTGGAATGCAATTAGGCTTCTGTGCCCAAGTGAGCCCTTGCGTGGCCCCAGAGTGCTCCTGTGCTGTTGGTGGAGATAACTGCAGCGGGGGTGGGAGCCCTGTACCAGGTGCGAGGTGTTCATGGCACGTCAGGGGCTCGCTCCTCTCTGCCCCTGAGAGCTGGGAATCTGTTCAACAGCACCTGGAACATGAGGAAAACACATGACTCTAATCAACAGGACAGTCCCTGTAGTTAGCCCCTTACTGTTAATGATTCTCCTGTTTAATTCCAGGTTTGCATAGTAATTTCCTAATTTTCAAGAAAAGGCAGAAAGGCTGGGCAGTGGGATGCTAGAGGAGATTTATTCACTTACATGAGAATATAAGTGAACTTGTACAGTTGCCAAATTGTTTCTTTTGAGTAAAATCCAATTATCAACACTCAGCTTTGCACCTAAGGGCAGCTCTAAACTGTGCTTTCTGTCTTGCAGCTGAGGATTCCTGCAGCATGAGAGAACTGCTGGGGTAGAACAGTGATCCTGCCTCTGCTTCTGATGACAAGCACTGTCTTAAAACCCAGAATAAGGCAGAATTGCCTGAGTCTGTCTCTCTCTGCAGGAGTAGGCAAACAAGGTTGTGTTGGTGCACTACATTGTGTAATTCCTTAGAGGTGGATTGTACAAAGGAAGTGAACAGTGGTGAAGAGCACAGTCTGTGCCTAAGGGCCCAAGTGCTGGGTTTGATGCCTGACATAGCTCTGAAAAGAAATTTTGACTCCTGCTGTTTTCACTCACCTTTTTACTCAATTTTGCAGTCAATCCTTTTCTCTCTAATAAAGGACAGAGTGACCAAATACTACATAGTGAAAAGGAGCTGAAAGAAAAATTCTAAAACCTTACTTTACCTTTCCTCTCCTAACTTGAACTATTCTAGTTATTTTTGCAGCTTCCTCTTGTTTTCACATGGCTTGGGGCATGGACTGTGAATAGTGTTATTGGGGAAGACCAGTACAACGGATTTCTTACCAGCCCTATCATGATATAGGACTGTGTCTTGAGCTTAGACTTTCTGAAGGAAGTTCATAAACTGGAACTCAGGGCTCTTCTAATGTGACATAGCAATAAAAACTTAAAAAGTGTTTTCCTGAATTCTTTATCTGTAAAACATTTCTCTCTGTCTGCCTAATCAAGTGGGTGTATGCTCTCAGTAGCAGTTAGAGATGCTTTAATTAACCATGACTTTTTCTTAAAAAGGAACAAACATTGAGTTGTTTTGTAGCCTTCAGATTGTCTGTCAGCTGAAGGATGGCTTCAGTTAATCAAAGCTATTATGGCTAACTGATTGAATTATGGTTGCTTTTGGAGAGCTAGTATCTCCTGGTAAAATGCAACAGGAATATTCACTGATGGCAGAATCACATGTAAATTCAAGTGTTTGGGGGAAACTGTAACTGTAACCTAAGGAGCAGAGTTCACTGCTGGCATGGATGTGCAGAAGGGGCCTGAAAACTTCCCTCGGGGCTGCATTTTGGAACAGGATTTGGACCACCTGAAATCACGGCCAGTGCTGGAGAGCCCCAGGCTGGGAAAGGTGGTGTTCTGGAGCCACCGTCTGACTGTTTCACAGTATTGCACGACAGAACTAATTCATGCTCTCTGATGTTAGGCATCAGAAGTTCATCAGTTCGTCACTGTGCAATGTTGTTGCTCCTTAAATATAGTTCAGTAATGCTTTCCTGTACATTTCTACAGACTGTATGTAAACCTGTCATGGATAGGGAACCAGAACTCCTCAGCAGAACTCCTCCCCTTGCAGTCTTGTTCAGCAAGGCTTTCTGTGCTTGGTGCTGCCACCTGCACTCTGGCCTAGACTGACAGGGAGAGACAAAATCGGCCAACACAAGTTCAAGTTCTTCAATGCAGAAAAAAGTGAATCTCCTCTGTAGCAGCTGCTGTTTTGTATTACTTGGACAGAGCCCCTTGGAGGAGTAGCTGAGGAGCAGAGTGTGATGTGGTGACCCTGTCCCTTCTCTCCACAGACAGTACTACTGGTATGATGAGCGGGGAAAGAAGATCAAGTGCACTGCTCCTCAGTACGTTGACTTCGTCATGAGTTCGGTGCAGAAGCTAGTGACAGATGAGGACGTCTTTCCAACGAAATACGGTACGGCTGCTGCCTGGGGCTCTTGGGGTGCCATCAGTCAAGGGACAGTTGGTATTCTTCTGTGAATGACAGACAGCTTTCTCACCTTTGATGGGTTTTAGTTTGGTTTCTTTTGTAGTTTTGGTTGTTTGGGGTTTTTTTAAGGAAGATTATAATTTTGGTTGATGGTTGCAGTAAAAGAAGACTTACCCTCTTAGATGTGTGAACCAGGGTGAAAGTCTCACAAACCTGACCCCTTGGCCTATAGCTCATCATCAGTACCCCTTTTTCTTCAGGCATTTTGAGATGATCTAGCCTGGACTTATTGAGGATAAAATTCTGAAAACAGTCAGCATTTGTGTGTTCAATACAGTTTGTTGATAGCAAACTTCAACCTTTGTGTGGCTTTACTATTTCCATTAGAGCCTCAATGCATTAAGAAATGTGGGTAATAAATTGGATTGCAGCAATGTGGCTTGCTTTCTTTGCCCAAGGCCCTGCATTGTCTCTCATAGTGTTTGCAGTCTCCTTTCCCATACAAAGATTTAATAAGAATGTGATTTTTAGAGCTGAAAAGCAATAGCAAAGTAATTTTATCTCAAATTTGTATCCTAACAAGATTGATACATGCAATGCCTTTGGTTAAGGGGAAGAAAATAGAAACTTGAAGCTATTGTAGGTGGGCTTAATCAGAACTAAAAGCACCTGGCTTCATGAGCCACTTCAAGAGGTAATTGGGAAACTAGGACATTACAATATAGAAAACATTAGGCTGGCAGCCTTTGCTTACAAAAGAGGTAGTTTCTTTCCCCTTTGATAGAATTTCAGTATGTTCAAGGGAACAAGGTATATAAAGTTATGTACAAACTGCCACACGCCACCAAGGCCCTTGTACCATGGCTTCCATTTTAGGATCTCTGAACTGATGTTTCAGGGGAAAATTCACTCCTGGACAAACTAGATAAGGACACAGAAGAACCTCTCATTTTTACAGCCTGTAGCTAAAAAGGTAGTGGCTTTAGAGAAGAACTACACTTGCTGCCTGATTTTTGAACCATTAAGGTTTAAAATTTAAATTCAAATGAAAATGCATAATATTTGCCTTAACCTTGTCCCTCAAATTCCTATCAAAAGAAGGTGATACGACACAGGGCCCTCAGGTTGTTTGCTGTGTAAGTTGGGCGGGTTGCTCTTACCCAGGTGCTGCTGTGGGGCTGACAGCAAGCAGCTGGTGCTATCATGGTGTTTCTCCATCTTCCTTTCAGGCAAGGAATTCCCAAACTCATTTGAGTCCCTAGTGAAGAAGATCTGCAAGTACCTGTTCCATGTGCTGGCCCATATCTACTCCTCACACTTTAAGGAGACTTTGGCACTGGAGCTGCACGGACATTTAAACACACTCTACACACACTTTATCCTATTCATCAGGGAGTTCAACCTCGTGGACCCTAAAGAGACCACCATCATGGATGACCTCACGGAGGTCCTCTGCAGCAGCAGCGGGAGCAGCAGTAACGGGAGCGGCAACGGGAGCAGCAACAGCGCAGGAGCACAGAACCACGTGAAAGAGAGATGAGCCCTCCTCCTGGACCCAAACTAACATTCTGAACAGTATAATCTATTGTGTGTATGTGTATGTATATGTTCAGATATACATACCGGCATATACCGTGATGAAAGCTGACCGCAGAGATGCTGCCACGCAGGACGCGCAGTCGTTCGGGGCTGTACGGAGCTTTGGGTTCTTGCGCCAGCCGGCGAGAAGTTGCACCAATTTTATTTTATTTTCTGTCCACTCCTCCTTTTACCTATTCAGATGGATGATGAGTGCTGTTTTTAGAGAAGAGCCAAGCTTGAGAGTGGGGCCACTCTTGGTTTTTTTGTTTTGTTTTGGTTTTTTTTTCTCCTTTTGTTTGGTTGTTTGGTTTTCTGTTTTTCTTTCTTTGGTCTTGAGTGCAAGCCCTTTGGTCTTTCTAGGATGGTGGTCCTGCCATTTAAAAAGTATCTATTATATTATAAGAAGTAACTTTTACTTTGAAGTGGCTTAAAATGCAGGTTTGTTTGGGGTTCTTTTTGGGGGGGTGGGGTGGTTTTTTGGTTTGGTTTTACATAGACTGCCCCTTACCCTGCCAAAAGCTCCCCTACTGAGTGCATCTTGCCCTTTGTTAGCGTGGAATAGGAAGAAACTCCTGGCTTGACTAGAGTAGCAACTAGGATCTTGCTACATGTTGAAAGTGGGCAAGATTCTCCAGTTGTCCCATCTACTCGGTCACAAAGTGTGAACGTGCAAGAGGATCCACAAACCTTTCTGCTTATTGCTCCTACAACATATATACTCTTTTCTCTGCTCCCCTGCCTCTTCTTTTCCCAGGCACACCTGCACAGGTAACAGGAGTGGGATCACTGCAGTCCAAAACCATGTGCAAGAGTCACCACCATTTGCTTTCCCTTGAACAGAGGCCCGGGGAAGGGGGGAGAAGGGTATACTGAGTCAGTCACCGCCTGTGCTAGAAAGATGGCTGTTGGCATAAAATTATATTGTTGGCTTATTTTAGTTCATCTGTTCTATAATAATAAAAACAAATCTATCAGCCACAAGCTTTGTTTTCATGTGTGCAGCGTCAGAAGTCACCAGACCCCCACTCCTAGAGCCTCCCTTGCACCACTGAATGCTGCTGCCCTGCTGGCAGCCAGCTTTATAAATAATGGGTTGTTTTCCACCCTGTGATCTTACACTTATTATTATAATCCCTTGCTTTTTCCAGTAGCCCTAGGAACAGCCTCCCCAGGAAATACAAAGATAAGCACCTCTTGGAGACGGGCAGGTTTCCTCTTTGTGCACACATCCAATCTGGAAATGCAGTGACATCCTGGATAACTTGAAGCAAATACTGAACCACAGCATCTCTGGATACAGTATTACATCAGTACTGTATCTGGACAGTGATATTCCTTTCTTTCCTTCAAGTTTCCAATGAATTCTTGCAGTCATTATTTCCAGCTGGGGAAATGCCAGATTTTGCTTGTATTTGTTCTTCTGTAAAAGCTGTCAAAGCTACTGGTTTTGGTCATTACCTGAGGCCTATGAATGATTAATTAATAACTGACCTGGCATAAATCTGAGAAGGTTTTCCAGAATGAAGTCTGCACCTGTCTTAAAAAGGTAGTAGAGAAGAGGAAGGTAGAACAAGTGCAAAGAAAAAAGCAAAGGAAAAGCACAACTAAGGGGTGAAATTTAAAAAAAAAAAAAAAAAAAAAAAAACATAAACCAAAGAACAAAGCATGAGCAAGAAAGGAGAAAAAGCAAAAGTGCAAGCAAGAAAAAAGCTTGTGAAGAAGAGGGCAATAGCAACAACAGGTAATGACAAGTGTTCAAATGAGAAAAAGACTACATCATGAAAGTGACATGAGCAGCAAAAAGGCATGAGCACAGGAGAAGGGAAGAGCAGGAGTGAGGGCTGGGTGGAGGGATTGAAAGCAACCTCAAAACTTGTGATGCCAGACTTGTCCTGTGTTGTTTGTTTCTGGATTGTGGACAGCTCTCACTGACCTGCTCAGGTGAGTTGCTGTTAGTGTAGTGGTCAGGAGCACTCCTTCCCCGCCATGTCCTCCTGCTGCAGACTCCATTCCAGACAAATGTTCCCATTCAGTCCCCATGCTGATGTGAGCCTTTCCATGACCATTCCCTGCACTTAAGTCTGGAGGGAAAAGCAGGGGTCAGCAGAAGGAACAGTGCCATTGTAAAGGCCCCTCAGCTTCTTGCCCTGAGAATAAAGTTCAAGAAAATGAGCAAGAAACAACCAGTCAAACCCAAGTGACTTCTGGTAATTCACAATCTTCCTGTAAAAATGCACTTGCAGTTGTGTTTGCTAAAAGACCATTTACAGCTGAAGAATTGGAGAAGGGTTGGACTAGAACAAGAGGCAGTTCAACCCTGGAAAGACTGACCTGGCTTCAGCTCTTGAGTTTCCAATCACAAGGTGGTGATGTCCACGTTGAACAAAAGAGGGACTGTGCTTTAGCTTCCCATTGGAGAACTGGCAGAACCTTGTAGCAAGTCTGGGAATGCACGTGTTGGCTCCAAGCAGCAAACAGTGCAGTGCCAGGAGAGCAGTGCAGTCCCACAGAACAGTGCAGTGCCAAGAGAGCAGTGCAGTCCCACACAAAAATGCAGCTGCCAGGAGAGCAGTGCAGTCCCACGGTACCTCTGGAGGAGCCTGCTGCTGTTCATGGCAGCTGTCCCAGCTTTGCTCTGCAGGCATTTGCTATTCCTGAAAGCACAGGCGTTTCCTCTGCCGGGGTAATCGCTTTATATTTTACAAGCAGTTAACAAGAACACAAATAATGAATCCTGTTGTAGTGTGGCCTATCTTGTTGGGTTTAGCAGTGGGAATAAGGGAAACACTGAAATGGCGCCAACACCAATGTTCTTCTAAATGTTACTGTAAAGCTCAGCCCGAAGGCATCCCAGGGTATTGCAGTGCTTACTGAATTACACTGTAGGAACTTCAGATACAGAAATGCCACTAAGCCTTCAGAGCTTGTCACTGACTTCCTCCCATGCTTGGAACATGTCACCAATGCCCACACTGTGAGCACTGGGTCTGAATTCACCTGGGACTAAGAGGCTTAGGCCTTCCAACACTGAAATGATGAATGAAATATTAAATTGTCATATGAAATTATCATATGAAATACGAAATTATCATATTGTTACTTTAAATATGCTTTGTACATTGTTTAAAGTGCTGTCAAAACAACAGAGAGAACTTAATTACCCTACATCCTATGCCACCCTATCCTTAAAGATCATGACAGACCATACCATGGTTTGGCCAACCGTGGTTGCTAAATAAATAAAATACTACAGAAAACCAACAGAACGCTACTAGAAAACCACCTTCTTGAACCATCTAGGCACACACCCCCTCATCCTGCCATGCACTGGCAGGCCTTACTTTGTCAAACACGGCTTTACACCTGCCAGAGCAAAATCCTAAAACCACAGCAAAGCAAAAACTGTCACAGGGCTGAAGTCTTTCACTTAAAGCCAGCAACTGTCCTGTGTGCATTTTGGGTATCCTGTTCTTGGCATTTGGTACTCTGCAAACACAAGTGATGTGCAGACGAGCTGAGGTTGAGTAAGTTCATAGCATATATAAATGTATAGGGTGAATTTTTCAGGGTGTCAAGCTGAAACTTTCCCCTATTTTGTCATTATCCCTGAGGTTTTGAGGTGGCAGCATCCATAGGAAATCCAAGCCTCAGTGCCTATAAATAAAAACAGGAGGAGAAGAATTTCTCTATCCATGCCATCTGGAATGAACACCAGCAGGTAAGCGAGGTAGGCAAGGACCAAAGTCAGCAGCTTATGCCTGTCACAAGTGTTTTGGGGTTTTTTTTTGTGTCTGCCCATTCAGAGAAGGGACAAAGGAACAGTGCCAGCACATCTTTTGCACAAAGAGCCACATGCAGCTTTAACATCAAGGGAATGAAGCTGTGTAGAGATCAGAGGGCAGCTTCACCCCAGCACTAAGAAAGGTCCACTGGAATTTGAGTCAGGCACCGTCTACTTCAACCCAGCAAAATCAGAGCTATGCCCTTCTTCCTTGCCTGGGAATGGAACAAGTGTCAGATCCCAGAGAGCACACTCATTTTACATGTGAGTAACAACCTCTTAACCAAAAGCATTAAGAAACCCAATCAGAAAAGAACACTTTGTTGCTGAGATGATCTGAGGAAGGAGAGAGATGGCTCTGAGGTACCACTAGTTCTGGCCAAACGTGCATGCCAGGATGCTCCTGGAAGGGATCAGGGGATAAAGATGGATGCTGCCAGGTAAAAATGAGCTCCTGCACATCAGCAGGAGACTGCAGGACTGCCACAGAAACAAGCCATCCCATAGAAGAACAAGCCAGCTTTATGAAGCCTGCTAAGCACGCTGATCTCATCAAAGCCACGCTTCACCCAACAAGCCTTTGCTCACATCCATCATGGAACTTGTCCCAGCCAATCCTTAGCTCACCATTTCAGCTGTTAACAGAAAAAAGTGAAATCCAGAAATACTCTTCCATTATCTAATCTGCAGACAGAGGAGGAGGTTGTTGTTTTGTTCTATTCAAACCTACTAAACAAATGAAAGCAATGTTTGTGCCTTAGCACAAATGGCAACAGCAGGCAGTTTAATTGTGGTTCTGTTGCCCAGTGGCTGTCAGTAGCCACAGCAAGGGTTCGGTGTGGCTGAGTTATCTATGCTGCTATGCCAGTACCAGTGCCTGAATGTGAAGCCAGCACCTGAAGGATTTCAACACAGATCTGGTATCCTAACACGATGAGCTGTGTGCAGTACAGCGAAATCTTTCCAAACAAACTGATAATATAACATGAGAAAAACACCAAACAGCTGGCTGAAAACCCTCAGTGTCCTAATGGGGTCTCTGTTCTTTTCATGGACAGAACTGTTCTGGTTGTGACAGCTGACATGAACAATAAGACTTTTCAAAGCTAGGTTAGCATGTGATTCAGAGAAAACAGAAATTGTTGTGGCCAAGTGCTCAGATGAGAGAACACTCAGAGAGCTTTGTCTAGCAAAAAAAAAAAAAAAAAAAAAAAAAGCAGTACTAGCTAAACTTGTTTTTATGTTGTCATCTGCTAATTATTTTCATTTTTTCTAAAAAGGAGGTATTAAAATGCTCTGGCACTTTCCCACACACCACCAGTGCAGGTAGTTCATGTTCTCTCACAAGGTGGTGCAGGGTCTCTCACATAAACCACCTCCTTTTCCTTTTAATGGTCTCTGGGATAATTCAAAAGAAAGAGTAGAAAGAGCCTGGGCTAGACAGGCTTTGTGCTCAGTGGAGAGCAGCCCTCTGCAACATCAGCTCAGATACAGAAAGGGCAAATGGCACCTCACAGAGGATTTCAGCTTCTGGGAAACCACTGCTTCAACCTGACATCAGTAAGGCTTAGAAGACACCTGCCCTGAAGCCAGTACTGCCCTCAAGGACTTGGAAGGGAAACCTAAACAGGAAACAAACTGGTCCTGGGCAGCAGGCACTAATTTATCTCCCACTCTGAGCCAATGGAGTACTCCCAGGCTGCCAGTGCAGGAGCTGGAGGTGAATCCCCAGGCTGGGAAAGAGAAGAAAGGCAGCACAGCTGCCCAGCACCATGGACTCATCCAAGCCTGCCAGGACACACAGTGCTTACAGAGTCCTGATCCTTTGTGTGTGCGCTGAATTCCTCTAGGAAAGGCCTTTACTTGACAGCCCTAATTCCAAGTAGATGAAATTTCCTAAATTACTTGTTTCTCCCCTCTTAAGTGCACTTGACAAAGTATCAAACACAAAAACCTGATTTCCATAGGATTAATTCTCAAAATAATTTCAAAGAATATTATTTCTGTTCTCTAGCATCAAAACTTAAGTAGAAGAGCTACCTCTCTCATGTCAAATCTGGTAGACGATGAAATAGCTCTTAACACAGAATTAATCCCACTAAACAATTTACTTTTATTCATAAGGACAACCCTGTTCTTGGCTCTATTTAAAAAGATAATCCAGAACAGGAAAGTGACATTGGATAACCATTTACCTGAAATCTATGTGAAACATGTAAGAAAGAATTCTGTCCTTTTCAACCAAGTTTACTGACACTCAATAATTTAGAAAGGTTAATTTGAATCCTTGTGTCTATAAAACCTGTCTTAGCAGGAGCAAATACAAGAAGCAGAAGACAAATTGTGACTGATGACCAGCTGTACCCACTGCAGCAGAATTGTGAAAACTTCAGCTACTTCAAGAACATTTTTGAGTGAGCACAAGTAATAATACATATATTTGAATAATCTTACCGGTTTAAAACTGATTTAAGCTAGTTTAAGCAAAATCTACAGAGCAGGTGTTGTGATGTGATCAGAGCATCACAGACCCAGCATGTGAGGATGGGCAGTTTTGAGCAAATATTAAAACAAGAAATGCATCAAGACCTCAATAACATCACTGGTGATTCATTATTATACTAGTGATATGGTCTGCAGAAGAGCAAAAAAGGTTTTCTTCTCCCCTCATTTCACTCCCAGAGGATGACATTGGGAAGTGGAGAGCAGGAAGGTAGTCAGGCACTGCAAGCTAGCATTTGTCAGCATCCTGCTGCCAAGCAGAAATTTCAGTCTGAAGCCAAGACACTTGGGAAGAATCTCTACACAATCTGAAGGGCAAGTGAAAGCAGACACACAGTTCCCAGCTGGGCAGGTAAAGCTCCTTCCACAGGAGATTTCCAACTACAAAGCCACTACTGGAGTTCAAGGCTTAGGGCAGATCAGTTCAAGCTCACACAAAGTCAGCACCGAGGCACGAGGAGACTGCAAGGTGTCACCTGAATCCCAGAGCCTGGTCCCAAGCAATTCTGTGCAGCACAGACATCCAGGACACATTTGTATCCTGCCCTCCCACCTTTCTTCTGCCTGCATCAAACCAGTACACTGAATTTAGTAACAAGATACCAACCCTGTGAATGAAGTTAATCTTGTGGTGTAACCACTGCTGAAATGTGAAAGCACAACAAATACTCCAATCCATCAAGGAATTTTGATTGGATTAGAAGCCCTCTGTGTTCCATCATAATCTCCCTGATGAAGGCCAAAAGCAAAACTACATCTGGAGAAGAGAGATTAAAGCCCCCATTAGAACTGTTTAATTATCTGTTATTACTGGATTGACATTCATTTCTGATCCAGGTGCTTCTCAGATAAAGAGCTCAGGTGCTTCATAACAGCAGTGCTTTATTTTACAGTGAGTCTTCTGGCCCAAGAACTGAAAACACGGTTACTTTTTAAAGCTGGGGTCAAGAAATAAGCTTAAGCAAGACTCCATCTGCCTGTCCCTTTTTCTTGCCTACCCCAAATTTTTGGGCTGCAGCCTGGAAGACAGGTAGGATTTTTGATTCAATTATAAAGTTTTCACGAGTTTTGCAGGAACAAGCAACTATTGGAAGGGGAGAAAGAGCCTTTAAATGAACCCCTAAGTTCACAAGTAAGGAAAGAATTGCAGCCTGTGCTCCCATGTTACTTGATGTCAAAGAACCCTCATAAGAACAAACACCCCTAAAAGTCCCCACAGGCAAAGGGACAGAGAGCTCAGAATCACCCACCAATCACAAGTTAAGTGACTATAGTTTCCAAAAGGTGGGCACTTGTTTTGCTGCTTGCAAAGCTGGGACAGCCTGCATGACCCAGAGTTCCTCTGCAGTCTGTCAGCTGGCAGGTACCACACTGGATCATGGTGTTATCCCACAAGAAAGACAAGAAATGCCCAAACAACCTTCCTTTCATTAATAAAGACAGAAATGTAGCCTTTGTATCTGAAAAGAGCTCAAGTGACGGGCTGAGAAATGAAAGATCCTGTCTTTGGGGACAGGCCCTGAGGAGGTTTGCAGACCTGGTCACTGCAATGTGCTGTTGCCAGGTTAAGATGTGGATTCGAATTTCAGCCCAAGCCACTGAGTTCCTTTGAGAGAATCACTGAATTGCTCTTCATCTCAGTTCCCAAAGCTGTATGACAGGGACAACAGGGACCTCTTTTCCTTCTCCTTCTCTGTCACACCTACATGGGGAAAGCTTGTCCCTTGCTGAGGTACCAGAACAGACTCTTGGTTTTTGTGTGCTGTGAAACACACCTCAGTAATGTGCCCCAGTACTGATCTGCCCAGGCTGCTGTGGCAGCGGGCTCTGCTTGGCCTTTCCCTTTGAGCAGGACAGGGCTGTGTCTGGTCCTTCCCCTCCTGCAGACTGGGAGCTTTAGCTGTGACCCTGTCACACCCAGCGAATGCTGTCGTGTCTCTGCAAAGCTACATGGAAGCTACACAGGCTGGAGAGAGGCATATCCACCCCTCTCTCTCCTCCTCTGCTGCCTCTGCACAGCACCACTGACAGCTGGCACATGAAACAGCTTGTAAAAGTCTTGGGAAGCAAAGAGAAAAAGCCAGTGTCTGCTGCCCTGTCCTCTCTGAGGAAGGGCCTGTGTTCTAGACATTGTTCTCCATGCCAGATAATCAGCAGGGCATTGTTCAAGGCCCAGCACCAAAGCTCTGTAGCACAACTGCCTCGTCACCTCACACAGCATGTAGTGGGTGACACCACATTCTGTCTCTCTACAGGATTTTTGCATACTACAAAATGTTTCTCCACCTCTCTCTTGTGGAAAGCAGAGCAGCAACAGCAGCAGAACAGGCAGACCGGGAAGTTTGTGCAAAATCCTTGCAAAACACAGTTTGTACTTCCAAGTGACACCGCAGCCCTTGGTTCTACCCATTGCCACTCACCTCAGGGGCTGTGGTAAAGCTTCTGGGCTGGACTGGCCAGCGCTGCTCTGTGTTCTGGTGGACTCTGTCCCTCTCCCCACAGAGATGGAGCAGGGAAATGCAGGCAGGAACTGCACACAAACACAGCCTGGGGACAATGAACCAGAGACCAACTCAGCTACAGACCTGGCTCAGCAAGTGGTGAGGCATTACAGGGCAATACACGTTAAGGTGACAAAAGTTCTTTGTTCCCTTTTCCCAAATGAGATCCTTTGGCAGCAGTTCTCCTCATTCTGCCTAACATTCTCAGACTCTCCTCTTTCAATCCTTTTGCTAAGGCAAATTTGCAGTGCAACTCCACTGAAACTGAACAGCAGGGTTGTATCTGCTTCCACACCTCTGTATGAGCCCACAGGCCACACACTTCCAAACATATCTGGCAGAACAGCTTTTAAAACTATACTTTTTTAAGTAAATGGCTGCAGCTGGCCCTTGTTTGGGTCACTAAACAAAAACAAGACCCACAGGATAAAAGCTAGAGCTAGTACATCAAACTTAATTAAAACTGCACATAGCCAGGACCAGAGTTTAGTCCCAAGGCCTTTTTTTAAGCTCTTCTGTAAACATAAAGCTCTACCTACTCCATACCCATTTCTGTTCTTATTGTGCAACTTGGTGCTAAAACCGAAGGCTCTTGGCAGGGGTAACAACTTCCTGCACTGCACTTGTGCACAAGAGTTTAGATCAGAACCCAGTGGGAACTGGAGCTCATGAGCATCCCCATAAAGTGAAGGGAGGTCTCAGCCAGGGTTACAGCTGTTACCTAGTCCTACAAACAGGACTTTTTGTGGTACTTTTTGTACAACTGTGACTTTTCACATATCACCAAAGCATCCCTAATGAACGTAGCTCCAATACGTTCCCTGATATATCCTTGCACCTAATTTTGAGCAGCACAGTTCAATAAACCAGACCAGGAGCACTGAAGTAATTTGCTTCAGACAGGAGAGAAATCACTACCCCAACTGTGCATCTCATAAATAACAAGACTTGACCAAGGCAATTGTTACCAACAACATACCCCTGGAATCTAATTCCAGGTAACTCCACTGCGAGTCAGGATTGCCTTGTTTCAGCTTAGTTTCATTCACTCTGAAATCTGATTTTCCTTTGAGAACAAGGAAACTTTGAGAACTTTCCATAGAGCAACTATCCAAACAGACACTGCAATTTGAAGTCACTGCCTCAATGTGAATACTTTTCAAGAGCCTATGAGACCTTACATTAAACACAGCTGCTTTTTCTGACAGGTCTTCTAGAACCTAGAAGTGCTTCCCATACCAAGACTTGCTACTTCCCTAGACCAACCGGTTTTCCTTCTTTTCTGGACAACACAGAGAGAAATGTGTCCCATTCCCAGGGCTGGGCCAGTACTGCCTTCCAGACCCAGGAATGTCCGCAGAAGAGAAAACACTTTGCAGAAGTGCTCAACAAAGAGCAGCTCAATGAAAAGCTGTGGAGCAGAGACTTCTTTCTTCTCCCAGGCAGCTGTTTCTGGAACAGGCTGCCCAGAGATGATGTGCAGTGCCCACCTTGGGGGCACCGAGAGCCCAGAGGGGCACAGCAAAGAGCAGCCTGTTCTCAGCATGTCCCTTCCAGCCTCGCTTTGTGATCTCTCTGCCTGGGTCGCTGGCTACACCAGAAGCACCCACCCTGGCTGCAAGCAAACTCTTCCTTCTGCTAATGCCGCTGATGAAAGCTCGTGTCTCCCTGACCTTGAGGCTGTGTTATCTCCTTTGGCTGCCAGAAGGCGATAATAGCTCCTGACAATGGCAAGAGTCAGCGCTGAGCCGGTGGAACAGGAAATCCCATTTCTCAAGCCCTTCAAAGCCTGCCTGGCACAGTTTCTCTCAGCAGCACTCAGTGAGATTACAGCACTAAAAATAACCCCCACAATAATTGTGCATTTAGAAGAAGAAAGGACTTGCCCTCAATGTGGGTTTCCCTTCCACTCGTGGCCTCAAGTATCCCCAGACAGTTGAACTACTACGGTTTTGTTCTCCAAATTAAGCAGGAGCTGCAGCTGTTGAAGTGGTTTTAAATAAAATAAGAAGATTAAAGGGTACAACAAAGAACTAAGATACTTTCCAGTTTTTAGACAAGTGTCTCTCTTCCCTCCCTGTTGTTTTCTATGGTAAGGAACTCAGAGCTAAATCTCTTCCTCACCAAAACACTCTGCCCTTCCAAGAGAAGCTCACATACAACTGGTTGTATACAGCTGAAATGAAGCAAAGGTAGGGAGGGGGACTAGCGCTGCAGACTTCCCTACAGAACACAATCCCTGTGGGCATTCTGCTGTGCTATTTCAGAAAATGTCCGAGCCTGATGGGTTAAACGCACTGTCTGAATCACCAGGAAAGAAGGCATACCCTGTGACAGAGGACACAGAATTAGCACTACCTGGAGGCCTCACACAGTGCCATTGTCTTTACAAACGACGTTTTTGCCTAAGCTCAGTGAGAGCCATTAGAGCTCAGTCATTTGCATCCCATCACTTCCATTAAAGCCAGCCTGACAACTGAGGAAGTTGTCACGCATTGTTTGCAAAGCCCGGACAATTTGCATTAGCGCTCTCCAACACAACCAACCTCTTTCTCAGCCCCCAGACTGACATGTGGCAATGAGATTTACCCTCCTGACTATAGACTCAGCTGCTCATTTGATGCATATACACCATTATTGCTGCATATAGCACGTGTCAGATACCGGTTCAATTAAAAACTGTTCACCTTAAGCACATTTTCCAGGTATACATGTGTCTAAACTAACATCAACTTGCAAAACAGACAAACAGAGAATGCCAACTGGAGTATTACACACTTGCCTTGTCTTCAGTTTACTCCTTGAAGGTCCTATGCCGCGTTGCTTCACCAGAGGAAATCAGACAGATGAACTTCAAACGCAGGCAATTTTTTAGCTACTGAGTCCAAAGAGGTAAGCTCTCCAAGAGAACCAAAGAGCTACAGAGGTCAGAACCTCAGCTAATGAAGTGCAGGTGGCACTTCATCTCCCAGCACCTCATCAGCCATCACCTGGGATGGGGTTTGGATCAGGGCAGTAGCCCCCACCTGGCAGCAGAGACAATCCAGCTACCTCAGTCACAGAGGCAGACCAAAATCCCCAGCTACATTTACTACTTGATTTCAGATTTAAGGTGTAAAATAAGAAGGCTGTTGTGTGGACAACAGTTTAAATTAGAAACTCAGTTTGGTCAAGAAGCACGCCCCTCCTATGCACTACAAATACAACACCATGTTGCAAACGACTGCGCTAGAACATGGCCAACCAGAAAGGCAGAATAAATGTGGGCAGGCCAAAGCATGGGGTCCTCCACTTTGCAAAATTGTTTTCTTCTTATAGCTTTTGAAGACCATAATTAGCAGTACTGGGGATGCTAATTGTGCATAGTACTGGACACATGAACAGAGGATAGAAGTTCATGAATGCTGAAAAGAGAGAGTGAAACAGAAAAAGCAACAGCATACACCTGCTGCCACAGTGCATTAAATCCCATTTCCCCTCACACTGCAGCCCAGCACATCTTTGTACTTACAGAGATGCAAATGACGTACAGCTGCTTCCCAGTTCGGGGTTTGCAGTGCTGCAGAGACCAAATCCTGCAGCACTTGTGATTCTCCTCATCTTTTCATCTTTGTCTGCTCCTCCACTCCCCTCCAGTTCTAGCAGACCAATGAATCCCCCAAAGGCCCTATAAACACTCTGGCTTTTTCCTAGATGAGACTGTATTTTGTATGGCTGCTGCTTGGGTGCCCCTGGCAGGGCAGAGTCTCCCAGCCACCCTCACCTCACCAGAGCCTCCCTGAGGCCGAGGCAGCACTATGGAACCTTCCAGAAGGTTTCCCCCTGCCTTCCCTCCTTGGTGGGCGGTGCTTGCCCCTCACGGCTCCTGGTGGGAAACCCTGGCTGGCCTGGCTGGGGCAGCCCTGGAGAGGGGACAGGAGAGGGGACACGAGGGGGACACGTTCGGAGCTGGCCGGGCTGTGGTGAGCACCAGGCCAGGGTGTGCCCAGGGCCAGCGCCACGGCCCTGCTGTGAGCCCGGGCCTGCCACGCTGCCCCAGCCCTGCGGGAAGCACCAGGCAGGGCAGAGCCAGGAGGTGAAATGCTGGGTGCAGTGATAAATCCAGGGAAAAGGCACGGAGGGCAAGGTGTGACAAACCAGCAGCCACATGGGCTGCCCAACCAACCAGTGACATACCCTGGACCCACACGTGCCAGGGACATACCTGAGCAGATTTTTCAAATGTGTGTGACTGAGCGTTTCAGGCAGGGAGGTGCAGCAATCCTTCCTACAGCTAAATCTGGAAGCAGCTCAGGTTAGAGAGGAGAACAATCACCAGCAGCCACAGTTTTTGGTACCGTGGTTTCCATCCAGACCAGACCTCGGTGCGGTTGCAATTGCTCTGAAATGTGGATTAAGCTTTTGGAACACATGGCTGCAGAAAGCCAGGCCTAGAGGGTTGGGCTGTCCTTGCTCCTCCTCGGGCCCTGGCGTTCGTTCCATGCCAGGAGGACGCTGCCTTCCTTCAGCTGCCATCTTCAGCTCCTGCAGTGCAGAGGCCATGCCACGGCACTCACTGGCTCTGGCACCGGCCAGGAGCTGGTTTTCACGGACATAAACAGGACACTCAACAGCTGGTATCTTTACTGAATGAATTTATTGGTTTTTGAACTAAAGTTGCTCACAGTTATTTAACAAGGGATACATCAGATTTTTTTGTCCATTTCAAACCATTAAATAATGTCAGTTTGTGTCTGTATATGTGTGTGTGCGCGAGTGTGTGTCTTCGAAGTACAAAATAGGAAGGATAACAAGAGGTATTGCTTTCATTTATTCTTATATCTTGTGTGAGTAATCCCCTTCCTGCTTGTACCACATGGGTTTTGCTGATATAGGTATTTTTAAATTATTATTATTATCTTGTATTGAAATCCCAGCCTTTTGTAGAGGTACAATGTAACAGAAGCATCAAAATCTATACACAAGGGAAGAGAAAAGAGGGAAAAGAAGGACGGGGGTGATGGGAGGGGAGCTTGGAGGAGAAGTAGAGAGAGGGCAGAGGCAGGAAAGACAACGAAAGCAAAAGAGACTAATTTACAGCAATGTCATGCAATTAAAACTGCCCCCCTCTCCTGCACCCTTGCCTCCCCCCCTCCCCAGCCATCACCCCCTGGTGTCTGACATGCACACAGCAATACGAGAGAGAAAAGTTTAAGAGTAGGGAAAATAAATAAATAAATAAATAAAGCAAAAAAATTAAAATAAATCCCTCCCATTTGGGGGAATGGGGAAACAGGGCAGAAGTCAAAGGTCTTTGCCCCAGTTGTGTCTTTAAAAATTCTTTTTAATCTTCAAACCTATGTACAAGTAAAACTGGTCCAAGAAGGGGAAAAATGATTAAAAAAACCAACAACGACAACAACAACAAAAAAGAACTCATCCAACATTATCATTAAAAAAAAAATCTTGCGATACAACATACACCCATAGGAACCCAACGAGCAGCAATCGAAGGTCATAAAAGAGCTGAACACTAATGCTAAGCCTACATTCTTAAAATCTCAGTCAAGAAATACTTCTCACTGTGTTTTGTCTTCCACGTGTAGAACCACATTTTTTTTGTTTGTTTAACCTTTGAGCTTGGGCCAGAATAAGTTACACTTGGTCACATAACTCTTGAGGAGGAGGAAAAAAGGTGGCAATTCTTCTTTCTCAAAGTCACAAAATGAACACTTACAAGGTTTCTGTGTCTTTTTTCCCCCTCCTCTGCAAAATAAATAAGAATCAATGTTGCCTCTACACAGTTATTAAACAGAAGATATATCTAACAGCTTATTTTTAAATATATATATATGTATATATAAATAACCAAGACCTAATAACTGAAACACAAAAAAAAGGTCCCCATCCACCCAATCCCACCCTCCTCCCTTTCAAAAGAAAAAACAAAACAAAACAAAACAAAAACTTTATAAAAATATCTTGCAGTAAATTTTAAAGTTTACAGTAGCTTCGTGATTAAGTCTCCCATTGCCCTGACTCCACCTTGTCTTGCTCTGATGAACCAAGTGCCAGTGATTTTGCACACACACACACATACACACAGAGGAAATAAAACCCAATATAAGTCTCTTTTCTTCCTCCTCTTCATCTTCTTTTTTTTTTCTTTTTTTTTCTTTTTTCCTTTTTTTTTTTAAGAAAAAAACCACCCAAGCCAACAAATGAAACTGATAACTTAAAGAAATAATAATACTGATATCAATGCAGCACTAGCAACACAACAATTGCCTCTAAATGCAGGGTGTGGTGGAGGATCCAGCTGGTTGAAGAAGGTCCCAGCGCGGTGGCACAGTGGCAGGGAGTTGACAGGTGGGGAGGAAGGTGTCGAAGGAGGAGCAGCAGTAGCAGCAGCGGCAACTGTGCCTGGTGATGGGAGAGACAGTCCTTGGCAGAGTCTTGTCCCTCTTCTTTGCTACCAGAAGTTGCCTTTTCCCTAAGTTTTAATGTTTTGTTTGTATGTGTTTATTCATTGAACCCCCTCTCCCTCCTATGTTTACTCCTTTCCCCTTCCAGCAGGTTAAAAAGCAAAATGATATAGTATAAAAAAACCAATTAGTTGTGTGTGTGTATATATATATGTATGTATGTATATTTATACATAAATATACACACATATATACATGTATATATAAAAAAAGGGGGCAAAAGAAAAGGAAAAGGTGGTGGGGAGAAAAAAAAAAAAAGATAAGAAAATCCCGTGATGAAGCTCCCCAATATTGTCTTGGTTCAACGCTTAGTTTTGAGTTGCTCCTGGCTGGTTTCTGATGAGAACGCGCTCTGGATTCATGGAACACTGCGCTCCCGCTACACCCGTCTCCTTCCCCACACCCTCCCTCTCCGGGCTGCGATCACCTGCGCGGACAGAAGTTGCCAAGGGTAAATAATTCACTCCAACAATCTGCAACCTCCTTTGAGCCCAGACTCTGCAATCCCATAACTGAGCACATCTCTCTGGTGGAGCACCAAAAAAGAAAAAGAGAGGGGAGAAAAAAAACCAGGCGTGCACTGGGGAGGTGACTGGGGAGAAGTGGGGAAGAAGCCCACTTCCTGAAGGGAGAGGGGAGGCTGGGAACCTCAAACAGGACTGGTCCTTGGACAGTCTACATCGGTTGCCTTCCGTCAACAAGTGTCCGCAGAGCACAGAAGGTGAAGCCGTGGCTGACATGTTAACTTTTCGGGATAATTCCTGGTAGCAGAGCGGAAACAAGTGGTGTCGTCAGAAACACAGAGAGAGCATGAACAGAACAAGAAACAAAACAAAAGAAAACAAAACAAACCCAAAAAAAAATCAAAAAAGAAAAAACCAAAAAATCAGGAAGGAGAAAAAAAGCAAAACATTCAAAAAAAGGGAGGAAAAAAAACCAATCGAAAAAAACCACAACCCAAGATCTGGTGAACTGGGTTTGTCATCTGTGCTACCTTTTCTTTTCTTTCTTTTCTTTTCATTCTTTCATTCGTTTGTTTTTGTGTTTGTTTCTGAGATATATATTATATATCATATATAAATATATATATGTATATATATACAGTCATTCCTTCATACAAAATTTGTCTATAGACAGTTTTGTACTGTTGTGGCAAGGTATATACATCCTTCTAGTTTAGAGGCTAGCTTGCTAAGGAATATTCTTTCATTCTTTCTTGCTTTTTTTCTTTTTGTTTTGTTCTGTTTCCTTTTTTTTTTTTTTCTCTAAGTTATTTAATTTTTTATGTGTTTATTTAAGGTTGGTCTTGTAGGCCGACTGATGAGACCATCTTTGCCTTGTCTTTGCCAGCAGGGTACTTATTGTCTCCTCTAGACCCATAGTCATTAGAACCGGAATCGCTCCGCTTGCTGTTTGCGCTATGCTTGGTTGGCGTGCCGGGGGGATGGCTCACCTGCCCGTTCTTCTCGTCTGAAAAAAGTTGTTTAATTACGTCAAAGAAGTTACTCAATGGGCTGCCTGGGTACACAAAACAGAGGAGACAAAAAAAGAAAGAAAGAAAGAAGGAAAAAAAAAAACGAGAGGGAAAGAGAGAGAAAAAGAGAAGAGAAAGAGAGAGAACAAACAAACAAATGAACAATGGGGTTTTTAACGAGAAGAACATGATGAGGAGATCCAGAGCCACGTGCGTGGGGGTGTGTGGGGGATGAAGACAATGAGCAGGAAGAGGAAGAGTGTTTAGAATGGGACACCTACAGAAATAAAGAACCTGGGAGCATAAAGCACCTAGGGGGAAGCTCCTAGTTTTTTCCTGAGTGGGGAAGCATTGCTGTCTCACCTGGCAGGAGGACACAGTACCACGTGACTGAAATAGGTCAGTCCATTACTAGGATTCACTCGGCCACTCCACATGGAAATGTCAGTGACTGTAATGCTGGACACAGGCAAATCCCATCCTACTCCTGCTGTTACAAACACGGGGTATTTCCATGTGGCTGCCCATTGATGCTTTATTTGCGGCCTTGCTAATCTCTCTGTCTACAACAGGCATCAGGCTTTCCTTGCTTGCATTTTATTTCTTTCTGAGTTTCTCCTTGCTGCCCTGTCATGACTAAGCCTGAAGCCCTGAGTGGTCCCAGGGAAGCATCATTTGGAAAATGAGCTATGGCTGAGCGTTGCCATCTGTGTGTGCGGTCTGTGGTTTGCACTCGCAGGCTTCTGAGCACCTTCAGATCCTCCCTAAACAGGTACTTGGAAATGAAGATGCTGAATGTGGAAGCAGGCTGTTACACATCTGCCTGCTTCTGCCAGGGTCAAGACCTACCACCTCACTGTCCTGAATTTATGCTCTCTCCACAGCACAGCCTCCATGGCACCGGCATGCTTTCCAGTGCAGTTAGGAGCCAGAGAGGGAGGCAGAGCTGTGTGCTGCTGGAACAGGCATCTCCTTCAGCCAGCCCCTAGATCAGGCTGCAGTGTTAACAAGGACCGGGCACATGCGTACAGCCTTCTGCACCACGTGGGCCTCCAGGAAGCATGGTTATATGCTCTTAATCTGCTTCTGTCTTAGAAGGTCTGCAGAAGGTCATACTTGAGGAAAGGCTCAGGAATTTCTAGTCCCCTTTCATTTTCTTGGATTGGGGGATTAATCTTTACCAAACATAGGAGGGGGTCACTCTTTGAACATGGATATTGAAGGTGTTTTTTATCCGATGTACACAATGGAGGTGATGCCTGTTCATGATCATTAAAACCCCATGATGGTTTTCTCAGTATTGGGACTGTTGGCTCTACCATTCTATCACATTCAAATAATTTCTATCTCCAGCTCTTGGAAGGAAATGGGCCCCTTGTATCTGCCTTCCAATGTGGCAGAATGCTGCGAAGAGTGGAACCTTTCATCCCCAGGATGGGAACATTCTGTCAGGAGCAAAGGGCTTCCTCATAGCAGAGACTGGTGGATACTGGTGGCTTGGTCATAATGTACTTCACTTTAATTCCAAACATAAGCAACCCAGTAACTACAGCAGGCAAGCACCTTCTGCACACAGCAATTTGACTGAAGAGCTTGTTGAGTACTTTCTTATTCTCTAACAGAAAATGCAAGACAGACATCATTGTCTTACACAGAGAAAGAGGAAATGCATAGTATTTGTGCTTTGCAAAACTGAATCTGTTACTCTTTTTTGCCTGCCCTATGCTAACCAGGTAGTGGCTGCTTTCCCCCTGCTTGTTAATGGGCATTCAGAAAAATCAAATGGCTGGTAAATAGAGTGAAGAATCCTAATCTAATTCATTCCTTGACTTCCTGTGCCTGCTGCTTTGTGGCCAATGTTCTGCTTGCCCTGGTTCTGTCACTCAGTTACACTAAAGCTAAAAGCAACAGGCTGTGAGTTTCTGGAAGGGCATCATTCACCCAGCTGACTGAAGCCTTAGTGATGGGCACAACCAACCAACCAGGCAAAGCACATATCTCAATTTCCAACTGAGAAGAGAAAGGCTTTCACTAAACTCAGTCACTTCAGGCTCAGACCTCCATGAGCTCCACCTGATCCCTTCCACATGCATGCAAATGCTTGGGAAAGGGGGTATCTGTTGCACATCTATGACTTCTACATTAGAGATTTCCCTAAGCCCCCCTAAAACTGTTTTAGGTTTGTGGGCACACACATTGTGCAAACTCATTTTTATCTACTCAGATTCATTTATACTTCTTTTAAGTGGAGACCATTTTTCAATGAAAAGAGAAAAAAGAAAGCAAACACTCAGCCTTGAATGCAGGAATGTGGGCAGATCTGGTTCTCAGGTGGCTTTGGACCCCTCATCTTCATAAGCAAATGGAGTCAGCAGAGAGAATGAAAAAGAGCACTGAAAAAAATGCTGGAGAGGAAAAGACTTCTGGGTTGGGAGAAAAGAGTAGGGGAATATCTCTAGTTATTCAGCTGAGCAGTTTATTTAACAAGCTTAGAGGGAAAGATGAGGGCAGAGTAAGCAGGGCTCTGCAGGAACTGGGAAGGTTTTTTGTTTTCATATAGACAGGAACAGTGACAAAAGTACAACTTGCAAGAATGGAGCAATAAAACACTTTAGAAATCATACACCTTGTATTTGCTGAGTCCTGATACAGGACTTTTTAGTCATCCTACTAAAATATGCAGCTCATGTTTCATCCACCCTTTCTCCACCCCATGCCCTACCGGCTTTCAAGTGCCTGGAGATTTATTGCAGCAAAAGTATTTAACAGTCTACTTTTCTTTGCCTGTATCACTGCTGGATTCCTTACAATCATTGGTTTTTAGTTAAAATTTTAATGGGAGGTAAGAAAATCCTTAGGGATGTTTAGAGAGCTACTGAAAATTAAAATAGGCCATTTCACTAACCCTTTCCTTCCTTTGCCTTTTGTACTTGAAATTAAATAGTAGGTAATAATGCCCTCCTGTCCTGGCAGTCAAGGAAAAACTGATGCTGGGCTGGTGGTTCATACTGCTCTTTGGATAGACAAGGAGTCCTCACACTTTTACTCTGGAGATACCCAAGAATGGGTCAGCTGTGCTGGAAGCATGAAAATGGTGCAGGGTGTTGTTCCTGTTAGTTCTCAGTTCCCTTTGAGGTTATAAATCCAGTAAAACAAGACTTGAAAATGCAGGCGATGATGGATTAGAATAGGTTTTTCAGCAATCTTCCATGCCTAGAGTTCAGTGCAAGATGTGTCATAGGCTCTTACACCTGTAAGTCCATCAGGGGGCCTCAAAAAGGCTGCCTTTCTCATTTCACAAAGTGAGATGACATCCCATTTCCTCTGGACAGGGATGAAGGTTTGGCTCAGTGATTCTTCAGAACATCCCTGGTGTTTCATGCACAGACTAAGGTCTTCTTTCCCCTTGAGAGCAAATGTTCATCAGCACAGAGCAAAGAAAGTGTAAAGGGTAGAAAGGGTGAGAAACCGAGAGAAGGATCAAAGGCAGGAGGGGAGGCTCAGAGCATTAGGTTTATGTCTGTTAGGAGGAGATGGATATGTGCAGTTCTGAGTTAGACCAAGGAGCTGTTTGCTGCAAGACAAGGAAAGGGAATGGGTTTGAAAACAAGCACTGAAGCTTATGAAAGGGTCATGTATTGAAGGGGTGCTGAGAGAAATATATTTCTGGAGAAGGGACTGGTTTGGGGCACCTGTGTGCGGCACTGTCACAGCTAAATATCATGAAAGAAGTCAAAACTGTGAATGGATTTGAATACAAGCACTAAAAGGAAGAAACAGGGCTAGAGATAGACACAGCAACATAGAAGGAAGCTGGGCAGGCAGTTTGCACCAAGCCTCACAGTCCTGACAATTTCATCTGCTGTTCTTAGGAAGCCTGTCTGACACTGACCTAGGCCCAGTGGTGTCACCACTTTGAGAAGCCAAGTGAAAATGGAGCACCTAGGTAAGAGAGGAGGAAGAAAATAAGGGAAATCACTCCAGGCATCACAAGTGATACCAGGAAAGGATGTACCTTGCAAAAACCCTGCTCTCACTTTGTAAAGACCTCACAGCTCTCCGCAGAACATAACAGGAGGTGGTGAACAAGCAGCTTCAGGACAAGCCTGAAGGCTTCAGTTACTGATTAAGTCTGCTGTTTTGTAACATTTTTAAGACAGTCAGATAAGGACTTGCCCCTCTTTTCACTGCAGCAAATAGCAACATTCCCATTGACTTCACAGAAGCAAACCCTGAGGCACTTCCTTCTCCTGTGAAACCATCTCTCTGAAGCCTATGTACTGTTAATGCATTAATCCTTGTGGTGCTGAACACAAAAGTTGCACAAAATAAATATGCCATCTGTGGGATTATCCTCTGTCTTTTCTTTCTGTATAGCCTGAGATGTTTTGGGTTTCTGCATGTATATCTTGGGCTTTGGGAGAAAGTGAATGGGAAAACATAGGTCACCAGTGGGAAGAGACACCTTTTCTCAACCTGACTTATCTTACTTCTTTCCCTGTTGCTTTCACATCATTCCTGACTGTCTTTTGCCTGCCTCTGTTCCTGAGGTTTTCCTCCTATACTCATTCCTTACCGTTTGGCCCATGTCTTTTTCATCCCTAGGTGCTCTGTTTTGATAGCAGCTGTGGTTTCAGTGAACCATGTACCAAAAATCCAACCTCTTTCACGTAAAGCATTAAAACACTCCTTAATGGGTGATAATCCATTTCCTTTCAAATCAATTTTGCTACTTTTATAGAGTTCTAGCCCACTTCGTTAAGACAAGGCATTTTTTGATCTGTTTGCCTTCAGAAACAAATGACTTAAAATATAGAACTCACTCCACGAGTAAGTGCAGTGAAAGGGATGACAGAATAATAAAGTGGCCCATTCCTCTTCATTTAGTTGCAGACCATGTAGGAGACTCCCCCCAGACTGAAAAGGCCCCAGCCTGTACAAATCTAAATCAGGCAGATACCTCACTCAGCTCACTAGCTACCGACAGAAAGTCCAGGGAACAACTCCAGTTTCTTGGCAGGAAACCTGAACTGCAGCTGGAAAAGGTGACTTACTTTCCAGAGCTCTTAGACTCTGCCAGAAAAAATGCCAACTGAAAATGGTGTCTGCAGGAACAAACTGCAGAACTACTGCAGAACTGAGGAGCTACTCAAGTTATCACACAGCACTGCCACAGGCATCCATGCCACCAGCAGGTGGGAACTTCCAACTGCTACTCCTCTGGGCAGACCTGAACAACCAACCTGAAATTTAATTGTTCTATAACCCATTCTTGTTCTTACTCCCCTAAAACATCCCATTCTCCTCTGCAGGAGGGTGGCCCAATATTTGTGTCTAGCATCCAGATGGCCATTCTTTGTCTTGCACATTTTTTCTCTCACTCTCATAAACACACAGAGAAGCTGAGATCCAGTTCAGCCTCTCCTCACAGTATTACTGAGACAGGTAGCTCTGGAATAATGAATTAGGGAATGGTGAATAAAGGCAGCAAAGCCCCGAAGGGATGAGGCCCATTTCCTTGCTGCTGCCTCCTGCACAGCTAAGGCATGAGTAAGGAATCAGAAACCAAACTGTCTGTTACTGATGAAAAGCTCTGGCCAATCCAGCACCACCACGTAACATTCAAAAAAGGAGACATGATGATGGAGGGGAGGGAATCATACATTCATTTGGACAGCTGGTGGCACTGAAAGAGCAGGCAAGGATAGTGGTGGGATGAAGAGATGCCAGATTCTGTTATGGAGTCACGCTCTTCTGGCAAATCGTCTGGTAAAGGTCCTAGCCCACAAATTTTTTTATCTACCAGTCCTTTTACACAGATCTACCTGCACAAGTGTGTGCTGAGAGGGGAAACTGATGATCCACACCCATAAAGCCACAGCAAATGACAGTACTGTTGCTACCCATTCTCTTAGAGATTTCTGCAGCTTTATTCCTATCTTTTCTGCTATAAAATGTCAGAAATGTATTGGCACTTAATAATACAATTTTGATCTTTCCTGCCAGATGGATGTTCACATATTATGTTAGGGGTTTCAAATTCTTCAACCTGTTCCTAAGGAGACAGATGACCTATGCATGCTGGTGAAATGTTGCTTCCTCATTTCCAGTGAATAAATCACTTCAAAAGATGATTTAATCTTCTGGTAAGGTATCTCAAACTTAGCTTAGTCCAGCAAGCATTTCCATGTAGCTTCCTGGAACACTGGCTATCATAAATAAACACTGTGATCTTAACTAAGAGTGAGATATCTGTGTTTTCTGTATTAGATATTATTACAGAGAAAAAGATCTTGTACTGCATAGTAAAAATCTAACCACAGCTGTCAAAATATGATCTGACATGAATCAAATAGTTCAATACATCTGGATAAACTTTTAGTGCCAAGTTGCCTTTTTTGTGGCTACCTTCTTCTACAGTGCAAAAACATGAGCACGAATTGGAAAATAAATGTCTCCCCAGCACAGCACTAGACTGAAGACATACAACTACAGTATGTAGGGAGCCAGCCATTCCTTTGGACAGCAAAGGATACTGGCAGAATGGGCAGGGATAACTGGCAAACCTGGCTTGAACTCTTTAGAACCACTGACTTATCTTACTTGTTGTGATCCACCCATTTTGAATGAGTATGTGATCTCTCAGGGGGTCTTCTTCCTTTGGTCTCTCAGCTGGGCCACAATTTGAACTGGAGAGAAATCTGAGCCATGCTCAGCAAACCCAGCAGCCAGCAGATTTTCCAGGAATATTAATAAAACCCCCTTGTTCTGACCACCTCATGGTGTGGCAGTGTTAACAGAGCCTTTCAGCTGGGAGGGCAGTGTGTGCTTTTTTTCTGAAGGTTCTGACACCAATATTTCTGCCAACAGTTGCAACTTTTTGGCTGCAAATCATCAACCTCCTCTTCCATCAAACAGCTACTTTTAGAAGTGGGATTACTCTAATTAATGCCAATATGGGTCAGGATCACTTCCAAGAACACCAAGTCCAGGTATTTGCTGCTGTTACTAACACAAAAACAGACTCTAAATGAGCACTCACAAAAGATACAGGCTGCAATTGCAACCCAAAGGTGATGCAACCAGTTTGAAACTACAAAATGTTTCCTAACTTCTCAAGCAGATTGGAATACTACTGGCATGGGCTTGTGTCTGTATGAATCAAACTGTGATTGCTGGATGCTACAAAGAGAAACCTTTGCTGCAGTGTGGTTCTCTGAGGACACGTAGCCCATGGCCAGCAAGCTCAGACAGCTCTGAATAGGAGAAATGTCAAGTCCTAAACACTGGAAGCAAAAGGGATGAGAGAGATGCACTGATGAGATATTAAAGGCAAGTGGATGTGCTGTGCTTCTGGTTTGATCAGATCATTTTGGTGATAGCCATTGGTACCCACAAGGAACCAAAAAGCTTCTTGTTTAACTCTGATGCCAGGAATCCAGGTTTTCAGTTGTAAGCAGCAATACAAAATAAATGTTTAAAAGTAAATACAAGGCCTTCTTTCCAGCCTTCACAGGGTTATGGTCCAAGATTCTGCAGGAGTGTATGGTTGTGCAGTGCCTAACATGACAGCATCATCTGACTGGAGCTGCACCAGTTATCCAAACTAACCATCTCCTCCTCTTATCATCACCCTCTTTCCATGGAAGTGCCACTGATGTAACTAAAGACTTCACTGAGAATCATCAGGGATGGAGAATAAGAAGCAAAGATTGCCTTACTTACAAGTAAAATTCATCCTCAGATAGTGGCAGTGTGAAGACTGGGAAGTTTACAGTCTTCCTGGGTTAATCTCAGAAGCCAAAGTGGAGGAAAAGGCAGGATTTTCAGAGCTTCCTGTCAGCTTCCAGCACCTTGGCAAAACATACTTACCAAGGACTCCAAAAAACCGGGAATGGGTGGGAAGGGGAGGTATCAAAGGCTATATACAGCCCTACCATGAAATCAATCACCCAAAGAAATTCTCAGCTCACTAAAGGAAAGACTTGAAGTCACTAAAATTTGTGAAGAGAGACTCTTTGCTGACCAAGGACTATTGAAATGGCATCATGGGCTTCCGTGTGGTGTGCATCAATGGCTCCAGATCCAATGAGTTCAGTGTACAATAAATGATACTTGCTTTCTAATTCCCAGCTTTGTGGTTGAAGCTGAAGGGCTTTTCAGTTTATGTATTATCTTGATTTTCATTTTTAATGTAAAGGCTCTGCAGAACCTATTAGAACCTTAATTATACAACCTATTCTTCAGTGAGATAGACATAAATACCAGATTAGATGGTAATAAACAGTTCTCTCAATCCTGCTTCAAAAGAAACAGAATCCAGCTTGTCCTTTTACAGCTGTGCTGATTTTATAAGGCTTAACGACAGCACATAAAGTGGTAAAGCTTATTTGTCACTAAACTGATTTGGCTGAGAATACACACAGGAATAGATCAGCTAAAGTATCACTCCTCTAGATGTTTTTCAGGTTACAGCTGCATTTTATATGTAAATATTTTAATTTTTACAAGGTAAATTTAATCTTATGAACAGGCTTCAAGGAAACCAGTTTAGTCTTCCTGGCAACAGCAATGCCCATTCCCCTGCTGAGATGGGTGAAAACATAAAATGAAATATTTCACCCCAGCATGCATTTCAATTTATTATAAGCCACATTCTTTTCTTCTATTGTGAAATACTATAGGTTGGCAGCAGTTTTCTGGTTTGCACAGGTAGGGTTGGTAGAGCAGCAGTTGTGTCATTTGGATATTGACAGCTCCTATGACAAACCTCATTGTTCAACATTAACTTTTTTCTCAATGCCAGTGACTTTATGCAAAATCACTCCTCAGACTGATGACCACTGCTAGCAGAAGATGAGATAACATTTAAAGGACTAAACGAATTTTCCTTGCTGTTGATTACAGCATTCAGTGGTTTATAGTGGGTGAAAACATGTTCCTCATTCCCACCAGAGCTTTCACATGGCTGAGCCAGGCTAAAGAACTTGATCAGCTCTCCCTACTACAGTGTTAACTCTTTTGGCAAGAATGACCTCCTGTGCTCAGTGTCAGAATAGGGAACAAGAGGGTCAAAACCCCCAGAGAATACAGTTTTTCTACACTATTTGTTATTACTAGATGAACATTGTGTTAACATCATGGAGGGTTCTCATCTTCAGAACCACAGAGAAAGGTTTGCCAAAAATAGGCAAATAGGCTAAAAGCTCACATGGTTCCCTTTCACTCCCCTGTCTAAACCATGGGTGAGCTCCAGCAGAAGAAAGCTCCAGCTCCTCACTCCCACAGGAGGGTGGAATTCAGCACAGTGCAGTCACCACTGCTTACACTGTTTGCGAGTTCACCAACAGGAATGTGATTTAAAGGAAGCAGCTCCATTAAACTCCTATAGGCCATCCTATCTCCTCTCTCTCTGGGCTGTAGCTGCCACAAAACAGTTTCCCTGCTGGCCTTCACCTTGTCTTCTGTGTCCCTTGTTGGATTGCTGCTGACACAGTGACAGCTGGAGGGCCTGCATGAACTGTGAGTTCATGAGCAGTGATCTCTCTATCTAGAGAATGCAGGGTGCTGCCTGGTTATCTCCATAGCTCAATTAACTTGCAAGCAATCAGCAGAATCAGCATTTTGTATTTTGTATGATGTGAATGCCAGATTCCAGGCAAGAAATGAAGTCTTGAGGAAGAAGAGGAATTTGCGGTCTGATGACTTCAAGGAGCTAAAGGTTGGAAATTAGTGTTCATAAGATCAGAAAAGTCACCTAAGAAATCAAATGAACTCCTATCTGAGCAAATGAAAAACTCCCACCAGCAAAGCTGCAATTAAGGGAAAGAGATTGCCTGAAACACAGGCCAAATTCTGCCTCAGTCACACATGCATAAACCTAATATTATCTCCATCATGACGACTTCCCTTTATGGTTACAGACTTCAGAACAACTCCAGAACAACTTTCTTCAGTTAATGAAGAGAGAGTGTGCCAGGTGCAGGTCCAGCTGGAGAGCAGAACCAGCTCAGTGAACACTTTCCTACCATCTTGTCATCCCTTTCACAGAGATATCTGAACTCAACCTAGATACCAGGATGGAAATCTAAAGAGAACAGAGTTCTCTCATACAGAATCTTTCTGTACAAGACCTGAACAGTAAGACAAAAACATCTCTCTTAGTATTTAGGCATTTCCACTGTTGTATTTGGACCAGTGAGTAGAGGCACAAGTACTGAAAGAAAGACGACCAGTCCATGTGTGCAGGGAGAGAAGGGAAGGCTAGGGACAAGTTAACCAAAATTCACGTAAGCCCAAGCAAGCTGAGCTGAAAGTTTTGCAGAAAACTTTTTTCTCTTATTCCTAGCAAAATTCCAAATCTTCAGTAGGTTCACTACTCCTTCAGTTAGACACACAACATCCTTCCCCAAGTCCAGAGGGGAGCTATGACAGTTTACTTTAGCCAAGTGTCTGACATAATTTGCTGTGTGTCTTAGGGAGAATTTAGAAGTGTCACACCCCAAGGACATCTGGGGAAGAAGGGGGAGGATGCAAAATGGAGTTAAATAACACAGCATTCCTGTCTCAACAAATAGCAGGAAACCAAGGGAGACAGCAGCTAGCAGGGCAGCATTCAGCTTCACTGCAGAAAAGGGTCTGAAGAGTCATGAACCAACAGCAGCAAGTAAAGAAAAGAGGAAACAAAAATCAGGAAAGAAAATCACTGGCCTGGGTTACAGTGAGAGAGGGTATCTCAAGTGTAACACCACACGTTTGTGCCATGAAGGGGAAAGCTGTGGTGGAGCCTGTGCATCTGTGCATGGATGGGGAGGAACAGAAAAAGGGATATGTGCTTGTGCCCTCCAGGTGAGTGAAAGACATAGAGGGTTGTTACAGGGTGGGGAGTCTCGAAAAGAGCATGGGGGAGCAGGGACAGGGACAGGGACAGGGACAGGGACGGGCAGGAGGTGCAACAGGACAGCACGGCGCATTGTTATGTTGCTCAGCAGGGGCTGGGGAAGGTGGAAAGGCACAAGGGAAGGAAGTTCTTACCACATTTGGAAAGTCTGCCAGTCATCAACTCCATACAGTTAGTGGTGTCTGGATCATAGAGCGGAAAGAGGAGGGAGGGAGGGAAAAACATAAAAAAAGGTTTCCATACCTCTGTGCATAAAGTATTAACTTAGCACATTATTACCTGAAGCAGGAAACATACACACATCTTGGTGTTTACACAACCCAGGCCAAATTCTGCCACCAACTCTATGCCAGTGCAAACCTGGCCCTGTGACTGAGAGTGGAGCTGCTTCAGTACTGCTGCCTCCACTCACCCCTTTATCGTGGCTGGAGGTATTTATGAGATGTGGGAAATACTCTGCCATCACATTAGCAAAATATAAGCCTTGAATGCAGTGTTTCACCTGGCTAGCTTTGCAAATTAGCCTGCAACAGCCAGGAAACGCTCAGCCAGCTCATATATCTACATCAAAAACCTGGAGAGAGGGAAGAAATCTAGCCCTGTGCTATTGCACATGGAGTGAGGCTACTTGTACAGCTCAAAATCATCTTTTAAACCCCAAAGGATAATGTCAAAGTTTCAATCTAACTCTCCCACTTAAATGTAATCTCTTACTGCTCTTGCTTTCAAGGTCAGTATTCACAGGCAATAGCAGCACTTCTGGAAAGGGTGGCAGAATCTGGCCCTAAGACATTACTGTCCACTTTGTTTACAGCTCCCATTGCCACAGACTCTGGGTGCTCCTTATTCAGGTGCAACAAGCAGAAGGAGCTCCACATGTCAGCTTTAAAACAGAAAGGCCCAGCCCAGCTGGACTCTTCCATGTGGAACCTGCTGGCAAGCTAGATCTGCTGCTGTCAGCCAGGATTCCCTTGCATTTGGGATCTAAATCACTCTGTTCCTGGGCATTGCGGAGCACTCACTGCTGAGCAGGTGGCTACCAGTTAAAGCACTCAGATCAGTCTCAGATCTCCCCTTGCCTGGGCTCTTGAGGAACACTTGGGTTTTCAAGAAATAGGTTTCTTGGAAAAATGCACACATGTGCTGAAAATCCCTAATTGCCAGGAAGCTCTAACTACTTCCTATCTGCTATAAAGTCTTCAGGACAGAGGGGAAGATAATTTCTCAGCATTCCTCCCCTTAAATATTGAGAAAAGTAATTTCATTAGAGGAGGAATATGCTAGGGTGAGCTGAACTCATGCTAGAAGAGCATGGATATGCATCTCTTCTGATGCAGCCAGGCTGGTGCTGCACAGGTCATCTGGGAAGCAGGGAGCAGAGAGGGCAGCTGCTTGCTCCAGTGACACTGGTCAGAGCATCTAAGCAGGGGTCACATGCTCTCCATGCCCAAGGCTAAAGGTGGGCTGGCAGAGGTCAGTGGGAGATGATACCCATGGAAGTTCTCTCAGAAAGACACAAGATTGAGAGAAAGAGGAAGAAGGATGGAGGTGAAGGAGAAGAGAACATTCAAGATCTAGAACAACAGAGGTGTCAGACAGGCCAGGAGTTTACCTTTGAAATGCTTTCCCTGGTCTGGCAGCCAAAGAATTCCACATACAATACAATTTCAGTACATTTCTCCCTGACGATGCCTAGCAGGTTTGAGAAGTGCCTACAGCTGCTGATTGAGTCAATTACTAGAAGTCACACTCATGGTCTGTATAATTCTTTTTTCTTTACTAACTTGGAGAACTTTGTTGTCTTGTGCCTCTTAGGGGTTCCTGTCCAGCCCCCTCAGAGTCACTACCCTTTGCTGTAATGCAGAGTGATGCAGATCTACAGTGGTAGACCCCAGAGCATTCACACAACCATTAGCAGAACTTAGAAAGAATACATAAAGAGCAAAGAAAATCTCAAATATGACCAGAAGACTGTTTCTGACTCCCCGCTCCAACACCTGGAATTTTCCCCTCAGGTGTATCCAGACTGACTGGCCACACAGTAACCAGAAATCTGGAAACAAAAATGTAGTATTTGAATAATGTCAGAGCAGGAAAACATTGTGTAAGATCCTCCTGAAATTGGTATTTCGGTTTCATTCCTCATTTTAACAAATTAAAGAGTAATCATGTCTCCTTAAGTTAACACTGCCTTTTTTCTTAAGTCTTTTGCAGTCAGCACAGCTCTCTTTGGTTCTTAAAGCCAGTTGTGTCACAGGTCTACACACATTAGTTGTGTGATTAGAATACAAGCTGACAGACCTACACACAAAAAAGGGATTGTAACAGAGGCTTTTTGACAGCTGAATATCTTGGGCTCTGGAGCCCATTTGGTTCCCCAAAAAAGTAATTTTGTATAATTCTGTAATTTTTTTTGTTATAGAATTAGTTTTGACAGATAAGAAAAATTTTCTGAAATATGAGACCATGGAAAAAAAATCAAACTAACACTAACAAAACTTCTGATTTGTCTTTCTCAAAACTTCTATGCACAATTAGGCTTTGAATTATCCATATTGTCAGGGCTAGTCCCAGGAACTGCACAGGAATTAATTTTTATTCGTAGTGTCTTTCCAACACCTGATCAGATTGTTTTTCCCCAATTCCTCAGGCAGAGCCAGAGCTCATACTGCATCACTTGGAAGACAGTGTAGATGTGTCTTCAGCTTCTCTTTTAGAATATTTACTTTAATACTTCTTTCATTTCCATCCTATTGTAACATCTGCTTTAGTAAATACTCTGTCTGATAAAGTATCCCATTATTTTAAAGCAGAATTTTTATTCTAATTGGAAGTCTCAGGATTCTAGCCAGTCAGCTTCTCCTCATGGATAGTAATCCATAATCCAGTGACTGTGGGATCCAGGTGTTACGAGAAGTGAATAAAGCCAGGGCCCAAAGGCTTTAACTGTCTGAGAAGCACTGATGGGTCATGTAACTGCATTTTTAATGTGTCCTGTTCATTTTACAAATTAAAACATAGTGGCAGTGTCAGCTCTCAATCCTTCTGATGATAAGGCAATTCCTTATTTTATAGGAATTGCTGGGAGTCACTCACATTTTGGATTTGACCAAGAGTCTTTCATAAATGACACCCAGTTCATCTCACTAACAGATGGCAAATGCTTTGGTTGAAGTAAGACCTCCCTTCAAAAGGCCAAACAAGCTCTGAATCCTTTAAAAACTACTAGTGCTCTACAAATTTTTCTTTCCCAATTTTCTTTATTCTTTAATTTCTATCCTACACAGATGTCACAAGGAAGCTGCCTGGTTTGTGATGCTTCTGATATCTCTGAGACCCATCCCAGCCCAGGAAATCTCACCCAAACAGCTGCTCCTCTGAGATCTCCAGATCCAGGGCTGGATCCCAGAAAGCACTGAGCAGCTCCTGCCAGATGCTCACAGCCCCCAGGAAACACCTCCACTAAGGGACATGATGTCAAGGGAGCCACCAGCTCCTCTGGTCCAAGGCAGTTATCATGCAGATTGAAATTCCCCAGTGTTTCTGTGCTTATTTGAAATTCTGTTTTTCTATCAAGACTCTGGAGAGCTTGGACTTTTTTCTACATGCTTTATTTCTGGACTACCAGTTAATTTTAATGAAGGCTGCTCAGTAATAATACTGAAGTTGTTTAGCAAAAACACAGTGTTCTGCCAATCCAACCAGGCATTACAGGGCACTTTTTGTAGGTGGAACTACGACAGCAAAATGAAGTAATTACCCTAGACACTACAAGAATGTAAGACATAAAGGGTCACAGAAGACTGCAGGAAACTTCAGACCTGAATGAACCCCAGAAAAAGCTAACATTCCAAACTGGCATTTGCAGAGTCCTTTTTTTGAATCTGCAGCTGGGAGTTTATCCTGCAAAGCACTTCATTTGCTCCTTACTCCATTTTCCATTTTGGTAAAATCCTTCACACATTTGGAAACTGCAGGTTTCTTACTTCTGGTTTTTTTGATGGCAATTTGCCAGCCTGCAGCTCTTGTGAGCCACAAAATACCTGGAACTCACAGATCAGTGCTCTAGGAAGAATTTGCACTGCCCTGTTTTGAAGCTAGATATGGTCTCTAAACACTTGTTTATGCTGATGACAGGCACTTCTAGCAGTAACAGCGAGATGCTCTGAACTTGGAGATGTCAATAGTTAAAATCTGATATGAAGCCAGTAAATATAATAAAGAAAAAGAAAACCTTTTACAAAGAAGCTTTAAAGGTTATTTCAGTATTGCTGATTGCCCGGTACATGGGAAAAAAAAGGGAAAAAATTCGAATATGTAGCATCCCACACTTGAAAACCAAAGCTCAGAGAAGCTCAGAAAATAGTAGGGAAATAAAAATTGCTACCCTATGAATGATCACAGATGGCTTTTGCATGCCCCTATTCACCAGCTGCTACTATTACTCTTTCATGCAAAGGCATCAGAGAAAAACAGATCATGATTTAATGGAAAGAGTGCTGGGCTGAAACAAAAGAACAAATCTCAGATATCGTCCTCCATGGAGACAGATCTTTTTATCCCAGCAAAGGGCAGTCTGCCCAGGGATTACCTAAGCAGAGATTCTGAGTATAAGGGCCCTGGATGGAGCCATTCATGGACAAGAGACAAGGCTGGCTGCTCTCACAGACAGTGAGACTCTATCCCAAAGGGGCCCTTTCATGGTCTCACTGAGCGTAATGGCTTTTGTGACACCAGTAACAAGCACACATGGACAACTATTCTGGGTCAGATCAAAAGGCCAAAACCATCTGAGAGTCACACTTGATGATCCTTGTGGGTCCCTTTCAGCTCAGAATATTCTGTGATCAGGTGCTCTGTGTCCCTCAGCAGCTCCACAGACACCCAGGAGTGCAAGAGCAGGCTAAGCACACAGAACACTTCTCCTACCACTGCCTCACTCACCACTGAGATTTCCTGGACCTGCTGTAGTTTCTCTGTTTAGCAGTCCCATGAAAATTTCTCTGCAGGGAGTTATCCAACTTCCCTGTGATTAAGAAGTACTCAGGGGAAGATGAGCATCTGTAAGCCCCTCACATTCAGAACCTGCTTCAGCAAGGAGTTCCACCAGTTCTAGATTACATGAAGACATGTTTTTCAATGGCTTTCTTGGTACTTGGCTTCCACTACCTTATGCTGGCCTCTAGTTTCTTTCATCAGGAAGAAAAAATGAACAATCAATCCCTATTTATGTTCTGTGCAAGTTATGAGTCACAGACCTGGTATGGTCTCAGCAGTTACGACACAGAGCTCCTGAAACATTAGGATACAAAGCTGGTATGTTGCACTAAATTTGTCCATCGAGACAGTGGATTTTAGAAGCATTACATTAACTTATGGAATGGATTTAATTTATTTACACTTTCTTTCAGGTAAAGAGGGAATCTATTTTCCTGCTTCAGAGTATGCCAGAAGAAATACGCACAGCCAGTCTTAGAAAGGAAAAATGGAAGTGAATGAGGGGGATATATGGAGGAACGGATATTATAAGGTGCTCAAGTGTGACACAGAAACACATCTGCCTAAATCAGGTACATAACAGGCTCACACACACACAGAGATGCATGGGCAACATGACATCTACAAACACTGTTGTCAGCTGGAGGAATGAAAAAGAGGAAAATGCATTCTGAAGCCCAGGCAGGCCGGCTCAGGGGGTTGGGATGCTGCATAGCAGATCAGAGGGGCAGCAGAGAGAATGACTCTCACTGCCACATGTTCCTTAGGCCTTGCTGTTCTGCTTTACACTGAAATCATTAAATCTTCCCCTTCTGCAGGTCTCCCTTTACATGCATGCACCTTTCACAGATTGTTTTCATCATCCCACCTGTAAGAGCATCAGAACTCTGTAAGGCAGGAGAGACAAGACACATAGGATGTGTCTGTGCACAAGGAGCCAGGAAAAGCTCCAGCGCTGAGCCAGTGCTGCTGGTCAGGGGACAGTCCCATGCTCAGAGCCATGGAGGAAGAGAGTCTAAGCGAGGGTGAGCTCAATCTGTTGCAGCAGTAGACTGAACCTGAACAGGGGCCCAACCTCCATAATCCCTATGTGGTGTTCAGAGCTGGCACTATGGGAGGAGAAGAGAAACAGAGAAGACTGCTTTGCTTCTAGTGAGAAATGCTGATTAATTCAATGACAATTTCTAGGAAGATTTTGCACACATTTCCAACCAGACACCCAGCTAAGCAAGGTGCTGAATGTGAACTTTTCTGTCCTTTATCCTTTTACTTCCCCTTACTCCCTTACTTACTTGGCTGGGTATGTGAACTACTGGGCCACCCTACTTTGATGCAAAGGTAGTCTCTTTTTTGGTAACAAACCCTTTATTTCCCTTCCCTTGCTTTTCTCTCTTTCTTGTATGCTGCTCAAACCTAAAATTTTCAGGTTGACTTCTCTCATTTTCAAGATACTCGCATATTCCTGATCAGGTTAGGTGGTGTGATACAGAACAGTTTGATACCCTGTGTTGTGAGCTGTCTTGCCTGGATAAGTCCCCAGCTAAGGGAATTATTATTTTTAAATTTCAAGAGACCATTAATTTTGGTTTTGCTCCATGTGAAGTTATCAGTTCCAGTCTGACATTATAGGTCAGGCTGGGTTTTCCCTGCTAGAACAATATGCTCTCATGTAGCTTCAGGCAGTAAAAATAATATGATTTCTTCATTCCAGAACCAGAGCAAAACTGTAAGTCAGATACATTTTTCATAGCAGAGTATGCCCATAACATTTCCCTCAGTCTTGGTCAGATGAATGGTTTTTATTCCTGCTATAATATGGTTTTCTTAGGAAGATATCCTGCTTCACATGCAAGTGTGCAAGAGGGTTCAAGTTTTTTCTATAGAGCCTCAGTAGCTAGCACTAATTAGGCTGAAGAAGTTAAGAGAGATCATCAAGTTATTTACTTTATAAATACTTTTTTCCTCGCAAGAAAGTAAGGGTACACCTCATTCCTGAAGAAACAAGGAATATCGAATGTTGTCCATGCATCAGGAGTAATATGAAATATATTTAAAGGATGCTTTCTGATCTCAATCCCCTCAAACCCACTCAGCCCTAGCATTTCCCAGGAGGAATGGCTAGCAGAAAATTCTAGCTGCTTCCTTGAGTTTGATTTAATTTCAAAAGTCCAGACAGCAAAAACCTGAAATCAACCACAGTTATAGTGTCCTTGTTTTTCCTGCTTCTGAACAGAATAACCCATGTCCTGGGCACCATTGTATTCCAGCATGCAGAAGGATCAGGCAGTGCTGGAGGCCAAAAGCAAAGAGGACACTGAACTGAGCATATTTCTCTGTCAGGTACTAGGCAGGCACACTTCTATGTGCAGTTAATTTATCTTTGGATGCTAAAGCCACAGTTAGACCAGAAGGATGTAACCCATATGTGCAACAAGCCGAGGACATCTGGGACTTAATTGGAGGATGCAATGCCAACTTAACTCCCCCACTTTTGTCTTGGCTTGTTCACACAAGGGTCAATAACAGAATTTGGCTCTAAAGCATAGTATTTATTTACTTCCTTTTCATCTCCCGCTCCTTCTGCCTCACTATCTTCTGCTGCAGCCTCTGCTCTCCACCTTGCACCTATTTATTTCCAGTACGTGCACATTCTTTCAGCTTTTCTCTACTTTTCCTTCCTTGATGCATTCCCAATAGCTTATCTGCCTTAAGTTTTCAATTTTCACCTTCTTCTTTGTTCTGTCCTTTTAGAGGATATAAGAGTTACCACAGAGATTTTGTGTGTGTCTGTACAACCACTTCAGTGTTCAGAGTGAACGCCTGCTACATAATGATGGGATGAGGCCAGTTTCAGTATTATCAATTCAGGCTGCCTGCACATCCAGATTGATGTCATTGCACAGGGTCACACATGTAAGGCTTTCTCTACCACCACGAGGAATTGAAATTTACTTTTCAAATAGATAAAACAGAGCTTCTGCAGAACCTTAGTATATAATTTGTGCTACCACAGTATTGAGAATTGGATCACACTCCTGGAAACTATTAGCCACCTTCTGACCACATGTTAATGGCTAAGTTAAAAGTAGCTCTCAAGTTTGTTCGGGGACCCACTGAAGCTGGAGGTTTCTAAAGTACGCCTGAAGGGTTTGAAAATCAAGTATCCTCTAGAGCATGTCCCTACTCTGGGAGTTTCTGGAACTGAAGAAAATCTGGAAGATCTGTTGATGATGCAGCTTTTGATGGAGAAGTGGGCAAATGGCTCTTTGGGCGGGCAGAGGGCAGAAGCTGTTCAACTGGGGAATGCGCTGGGAGCACTGGAGAGGGAATGAGAAACGGAGGAGTGGGGTGGGAGCAGGGAGTTACTGCTCTGTCTGAATGGAGCTCGGTTTTTTTTGCTGTAATCAGAGGGAAGTCTCCCTCAGCCTCCTGCTACGAGAGGCATTTCACCTTCCTGTCCCTGCTGAAGGTGCTGGACGGTAGAAGCCACTTACCTGATAACTGCTGCACTGAAGGCTGGTCATGTGTGCTTAACAACTGTGCCTGAATGGTTTCTACTACCCTCTTAAAGCGACGGCTTGGACCTGCCAGGAGAGAAGAGGCACAAGCAGCTGTGAGAGCAATGGGAGCCAAGCCCACACACAAGGCTGCAGGGAGAGGATCACGAGCATCTTCCCTTCAGTCTTGTCCCCAGAGGTGTCCTGACTGTGTATCTGTCCTTCAGCCAAAGGGGCTATGGTGTGCTGGGCTCAACAGGAAGAGGAATGGTTTTGGGGCTCCTTTTGTAAAGACAGAAAAGGTGAAGGGGTCTGTTTCCTTGTTACAACCCCGGTGGGGGACATGTGGCCACCCAGAAGAAAAGGGTGAGTGCATGTTTCAGTCAGAAGGAAGAAACTATGGCCTCACAGTGCCCAGATGAGACTCTGAGACTTTTGAACACGAAACAGGGAGCCAGTACCATGAGTTACACCAAAACTGGTGTGCAGAACAGCCATTTTAGCACTAATCATGGCAGTGCCAACTTCACCTCTTTGGGAATCTCCTTCCCTCCCTGCATTTCCATCACTACCACCACCATTTTTGTTCCTAATGTCCTCCTTGCCCCTGACTGAATTTTCCTGAGGTTAAGCCAGTTATAATTTTTCCTCTGGCAGAGCAATTTGCAGGCCTCTATTATCAGCAAGGACCAAGGCAGCTGGCACCCATTTTAGAGCTTTGCCATGGTTACCTGATAAGAGTGTGAAAGTGACAGAGTAGATCCCGTTCTCCTTTTGCGCCTCTCCGCCTTCTGTATATGTTATGTCCACCTGGAACTTCACTGGCTTCTGGAAGACAGCAGGACCTCCTGTGGACTTATATTCTGCACGGAAACTTGTCTGTGAGATGACACTGTGACTGAGACTTGGGATCTGAAAGAGGTTGGTAGAAGCAGAAAGTATAACCAGTGCTAAATGGAAAAAAACCTGCAAAATTCTGTTTATAACAACACACACTTCCAGAATGAGTAACATTTTCTAGATTTGCTTCTGGTCTTGAATTTTTAATGCACAGTGTTCTTGTGAAATCAGTAAGAGAACAGGTTGCTGGGCACCACAGAAGAATGCACAGCTGCTTACAGGACTGACCTAAATTTAAGGGTTGAATATTGGTGGAATACCCAACACACTTACGAATTTACACGTTGCTCAATTTCATACAGTCAGTCTTTCTTGTCCTACTCATCCACCATTTTTGAGAAATGCCTTTTGCTGAGCAAAAGGTGATATTAAGGGAGTGGACAGAAAAGTCAGTGGGATATAAAACTGAATATAAAAAACACCTAAGTAGCCTGGTCTGATCTCACAGCTGATCCTGTTTTGAGCAGGAGACCTCCTGAAGGCCTTTCCAAGTTCAGTTGCTTGGTGATTCTGTGATGTCAGATAGACATCAAGACACCTGAAGTGCTTGGGACATCCACAGGGAAAGGATGCCTGCAAATAACTCACCCAAACTTCTGTAAATATGTAAAAGAACTCTGAGAAGCTTTGTGACATCATGCAACATCTGTGTATTTAGAACCACTGTGGAATTTCATAACTTCCTAATTTTCAAGCAGTTACCTTTCACACTTTCCTCCAAAATTTAACAACATACTCATATTCTATTTATTGCTTCATAAAGGACCAGATTAAAAGAAAAATAAATAAATTACTTGGAAATCTGTCTCTAATCTCTAGGAGGAGAAAAATGAAGATGAGCTCTTTGAGAAGCTGACTTTAAGGGATTAATTAGCTGGATATGACAATGCATTTAAGTTTGGATGTTGCTGTAAGAGACAATTCACTGGTTTTGTACACAAGTCCCTACATCACACCTAAGCCACACGTGGGGTACACAGAGGATCACCAGTACAGACAGGAGAACACACCACACAACAATACAAACCCAAAAGCACAGATAAATGCATGAAATTGATAGAGTAAAATGGCTGCTTACAACCAGCCTGGGATGGACACCAGTGTCTGATGCCCACTACTGGAATGCACTTACTCCTTGTGTGCTTGTACAGTAACAAGGGTTACAGATATTTTTTTGAAGAAGTTAATTGCAGAATCACAAAGACTAAAATGGAGTTCAGTATTTTGTGGAAAAAAATCAATATAACAAACTCTATAAGAAATTAAGTTTCCTTCTCTTAATTCTATTGGAAAAAGTCTAATTATGTTGTTGACTACCTTGAATTGAAAAACCTCTTGAAATACCTTTGCTGTCCTGGCTTTTTCATCATGGTACCTCTAGATAATGAGAAAAAGGACTTTCTATAGGAAAAAAAGACAATTTCTCCCTGCTTTCTTCACATCTGCAACAACTGAAACTCTGGACACCAGAAGAAATGACCCTTCTTTCTGCCTTACAGCACTGAAGTGGGGATTTAAAGTAACAAGTGCAGATGTAAGACAGGCCTTTTGTCTGGCTGAAGTGGTGGAGGGCATACCCATCAAAGGGAAACCCAATCTGCTGCTCAGCCAGCGACTGCAAGGCTGATTTGACAAAGCAGCAAATCACTGTCTTGATACTGTGCCAGCAGTGTGCTCCACTGCTGTGGAATTCCAAACTCTGGCAACCTGGAGGCCTTGCCAAGAAGGCTGAAATCTTTTCTCACCTTAGAGAGCATTATCTACAGTTAGTAACTCATACACAGTCCAGTGCAGGCCATGTAAATTAAATCCACAGAGGATGCTTTTGAAGGAGCAGAGCCCCTGTCCAGTAACATGTGGCACATGGAGTCCTGGAATGACCAGTGAGGGATGCCTCCAAGAGGCAGCTGGGGTGACTCACCGAGAGGAAAGCGTGGACTATATCAGCCTTAATGGAGCTTAATGGTTTGTCCTTAATGACCACAAAAATCTGTTCTTCTTTCTCCAAGTTGATGAAGTTACCGAACCAGGATTTTTTGGCAAGCCTGATGTGATGAAAAGAAAGAGATGTTTAGAATATGGAACACTATTTCTTATTTCATACTTGCCCCTAGCTAGGAAAAAAAACATTAAAAAACACATGAAAAAGTTTTGATGACACTCCAGATGTGATGATATTACTACTAATAAGTGGGAAATAGTATCACAGAACATCCAGAATGACATTTCACTTGGTGAAAACTGATGAAATGATAGACCACACAGCCTAGGTCTGGCAGCATGTGTCACCAACAGTGAAAAATCAGGAGCAATGGTAACTCTTCTGACTGAGCCAACATACCAGTGAATACTGCATACATAACATACATATAAATGAGGGGACACATTTCTGGTTTGTCTCCAGGGATGTTTCAATTTCTTGTGACAACATGCAGATCCTGGCGACAAAGATTTAAGTTCCTTCCCACCCAATTTCAACTCCTTTGGTTCCTTCCCACCCAACTGCAACTCCTTTGGAAAGATGCTTTTCTAAAGGTGTCCTGGTACAGTCACAAGCCCTTGCTTCTTGAAGCAAGCTGTAGATTTCACTGGAGCTCCAATCTACCAGTGAGTGAAATGCACAATTATACAAGGCCAGGACAAAGACTGTTCTGTTCATCAGCCCCATTCACGGTGTCTATATAGTGTGTGAACTCTGGCCAGCCTACAAAGGAATGAATTTTCAGTATTAAGAAAGGAGATAACAACACCATGCAAGGCACAGTTCAGGCTTTCCACTGACAGCAGTCCAGATCTTCAGTTTGTTCCATCATCAGGTGGTGGTTTCATCACAAAATGAAATTGCTCTGTTTTTTCACAGTGATCGTATCAGCAAACATTTGACTTTGCTTATTGTTTAACCATTCCAATGCACTTCATTGACATTGGCTTTTAAGTTAAACAGGCTAAAGGAAGAACGCAGGGACATAAATGTTAATGAGAGACACTATCTAGACCTCAAAGTAGCATCTCTGACAGGTGTGGTTTCGAGAGGAGAAAAGAGACTGCCAGCTGTGAGACACAGCCAAAGACTTACTGGACCAAACTAAACGCAGGGAAAACCACACTTAAATCAGCCATGTTCCAGGAAAGAATTCAGCATGAAAATGTCAGAAATTAAAAGACCTGCCACCAAGAGATTGCCTTTTTTACCCCCTCTACAGCATACTTTATAACACCAAATCCAGTTTGCAGTATGGCAAGCAACAGGATGGACATCCATCACTCAGTGGAAGAAGACAATCTCTCCAGACAAGGAGAGCCATCTGCAAAAGGGATTGCTACATACCAGTTTTCCAGCAGAGCAACAAACAGCTGGAGCAGGCTGCAAGTAGCCTCACTTTCTGAGGCAAAGTGAGGCAGAGGCAGAGTAAGGACAGAGGATATGAAGAGAGAGGAGCAAACTAAGAAAATAATTTGAAGCCTAGGCCTTCAGGATAAAGAACAAAGCTTGACCTCAGCAGTGTCTAGCAACTTGCACTCATTCCCCATCTCAGAATGCTCCATGAATCGTGCAGCGGTGGGCCCACTGCCCATTTAATGCACACAGCAGAAAGACCACACCTGGAAGAGGGCTCAGCTGGGCAAATAATGATTTGCTTCATTTACTGCAGGCAACCAAAAATAAGAGTAGAGAAATATTCACTTGCAATTTGGTTAAAACAGTGCCCCCCACTCAATTAAAGTGGGCTGGAAACCTGTCACTCCCTAAAATATTCATAGGCAGCTGTAAATAAGCCAGTGAGCCAGAGATTAGCACAGGGAGCAGTAAAGAGAAAGGGCCTCTCATTTAAATGGTCGTTAAGGAGCCAGGGTTAGAGTGAGGAAGAAAATTACATACTAATTAGCTCATGTGTCTCTCACACACCACAACAACTCTGCAAGCCCCTGGAGAGCTGGGGCAATAGCTCCCTGCATGTAAGGGGTCTGTGCTCATTAGTAAATTAGCACCTGGTTATCCATCTAAAACGGCTGCTTGTCCTGGGCTTGGATGTATCATCATCTGAACCAGGGCTGCTGGATGGACTCCAGGGGCCAAGGGGAAGCATGGGCCTGGAAAAGTGTGCTTATTTAATTGCAGGTCTGCCATCTTAAAATATGGCTTTTCATTTTTGTGTTTTCATTAATGGTTTTGCTGGCCCTTCATTTATAGGTCTCTTAACAAGCACAGGTAACAAGGGCCCAGAACATTGGGAGTTTTTTTCCCTGCTCAACATGGTCTGGAGGCTCCAAAATCCATCTGGGCTCTTTTCCTTGGTGAGGTTATCACCAGTAATAGCAAGTCTGGAAGATTCACTGCTAGCCTGGGCTGTGCTCCAGCTTGTAAATCATTTGAATTCACTAAAATAATTTTGCTGGTGTCACATAAGACAGAATAGATGCCAGTGGCCTCTCCTGTTTCTGTAATGAGCAGAATCAAGACACAGCACACATGCACTGGTTTTTCTTCCCAAAACTGGCAGAACTAGCTGTACTCATACAGCTAGGGAATAGGTCCACTAAGAAGAGGGGACAGTTTTGGAGTAAATTTACACAATAAATTTACTCCACAATAAAGCCTTTTCTCCTCTTAGAGGGCATTAAGTGCTGCTAACTTGGGTTAAAATGCATATGAATCCTCAGCACCCTGAATGACACGTTCTAGCATTTCTCAAGATCAGGATGTAAGCAGAACAAAATGTACTTAAAATGAAGAATCTTCTCCTACCAAGGCAAACTTCTTAAAGGGGCAGTGGGATAGGTGATATGTGGGGGAGGCTGGGTATGTAGATTACACTAAGGAATCCAATCAGGTGTCCATTTGATGAAAAGCAAAGAAAGTAGCATGAAAATAGAGGCTGGTGCTTTATTACTTCACACCAAATTTAACACTCCTATAATGCTGTTCCTTTCCCTACTTTTGGAGTGTCTGACCACGTAGCCTTCTGTGTTCCCTCTCTGTCTCTGAGCACATGGATCAGTAACCTCCAGAGGTTTACCTGCCTGGCATAAATAGCAGCATTTCTACTCAAGCAAATGGAGCTTTGCAGGTTTAAAGCAGCTGGAGCTAAGTCTCTTTAAATGTCATCTCTAACACATTTTCTAGGGCTTTTTCACATGAGAAAGAACAGCATTACCCAGACATGTCAAAGAGTATTACCTCATCATCAAGTTTGTTAAATGAATGGCAGGCACTGCTGCACCAGACAGAGCTAGGACATGTATTTATCACCCAACCATGAGGTCAATACAGCTCTTGATAAGGATATCTTATTTCTTACAGAAAAGAAGAAAATATGGGAAAAAATAAAAAATGTGGAAGTGGGCACTGAGCAACAGACATCTATCATTAATGTATAATCTAGTTCATTATTTTTTATGACTTTTATTATGTTTACTGCAGGGTGCAGCCCAATTGAACTCATTAATTTGGCAATTACACAGAAAAAGAAAAGAGGGCCTTAGGCTTTGACTTGCATCCAAACTGCCTCAAATGATAGGCACTACTTCTCTCCACCAGCTTTTAAAGACTGAGTGGGAAGCAGGGAAGGCAATAAATTAACAGCAAAACTTCCACCAGCATAGATGCAAGGAAGACAAGAAATTTAATTCTAAAGTTTTCTGTTTTAATGGCTTTAAAAACATGTGAGATGAGAGTATTGTATATTTCTGTGATAGTGATGTGCCAATTTTATGGAATTCTCTCATGCCTCTCTATTAGTAAATGCCTGAAAGTTTTGAAAACACAGTATATTCCACTTTCCTTCCTGAATAACTTTACTAATCTCTACTTCTCTCTCTCCTGAAGTGTTTATCCCTCTTTATCTCTCATTCTGCAGCTATACACATAGAATGTCCATCTCACACCAGACAAAAGCCAGGTCTGGGGCAAGTTGTGAAGACAATACCATTGTCACCATTTATAAAACTTTCAGCTCAAAATTCCCATCCAAAACTCATGAATATTTCATACAAGTCTCTTAACAAGAGGCCAAATTGCCTTGGTTGGCAGGCTAAGTCTATGGGCATTGGGTGCACAAACACAAGCTGTGAAAATAAAAAGGAGTAATTTGGCATCTGTTGCATATTAGGAAGTGTTTGGAGCAGCACTCTGGCAGGGACTTCCAAACCTGCCATGCAGTGATGCACATTTGTGCAGTGAAATGGTTGAAATGTACACTGACTTTTAGGAATGAGCCTGGTGAATATGGAACAGCTTCTCCATGTCCCAGTACTGCTGCCTAGAATTAACACTGCATTTACTCTGGCAGCCAAAGATCCCTCTGAATCATCTTAGCAGAGCCTCCTGCGTGCTATCCTGAGGATGCAAACTCTCCTGTACTAAAAGGAAGACTTTTTGGTGCACAGTTAGTGCCAGTATCAGCCGCTGATTAGCCTCCCCAGTCCCAAAGAGTGATTGACTTGACAACCAAATGAATGAAGAGAGAAGAAACATGGTACAAACCCAGCAAACTCAGAAAGCTGTGAGAACATGAGGTGGTTACTGGGAGACTGTTTCATCATCTGTTGGCCCCCCTGCCATTACTGAGGTATAGATTTTATGTAGGGTCCTCATCAAAAGAATCATTTCACATCTCTGTCCCACCCACAGGACAACAGGTTACAAACAGATACTGATCCAGAACATAAATATGTCAGCTTATGACATTTAGGCCAAGAAATGATACTGGTATTTGATGGGAAAAGGGCAAAATACTTACTCTGGGGATGATTCTGGGGTTAAATTAGACATCTCTTCTGGTGTAGGTACTGCTCATGCATGGACAGCCAAAAAGAGGGAGGGAGAAAATAAATATGATTCAGTACACCTTCCATTTTCAGCTTGTACACCAATGAAACAATTCTGCACTTGCTTGCATTTGCCCATTGCCTCTGCAGGCCAATTCTGACATTTAAATGCTGGTCATATGTCTCTAGATCTCTCTAGAACAAGTGCTGCATTTCAAGGCTCACTCTGCCCTTAGGTCATTACGTAATCTTGCACTGGCTTCAGTGCTTTCTGGTCCAGACCCAAACACACTGTGCCAATAACTCTGTTGCCACTGCCTCACAGCCCAGCTGGGCGCAGCTCAGTCACTGCTGCCATTCTCTGCAGCTCTCTGACCACCTCAGTGGCAATGGCAATGACCATCACAGCTCAAAATCCATGGCTGTAATCCTCCTTTCCCATGGGATCACATCCTGGTACCCTGGAAAACCACAGGGTGTTGGGACAGCTGCTGCTGACATCCAAGGATAAGGCATGTGACTTTGTCTGCCCTTTGCTGGCATGCAAAAAAGCCACCTGGAGCCTGAGGAAGAAAATTTTGCACATCTCAACGCTCTAGAGACTTAGAAAACTGAACTAGGCCAGCAGATATGAAACCACTGATTGTATTAAGGAGATTTTTGCACCAATTACCAAAGGAGGCAAAAAAAAGCATTAACCAAGATCAAAAAAGCTGTGCTTCAGAAGGACAGCTTCAGCCTATTGCCTCTGGCTGTCTCTTTTTTTTCAGCATAAGGCTCAGCCTGTGGCTGTGGAGAGGCAGTGGAGCACAGCCACAGGGGAAATGGCTGAGCCCTAGGTTCACTTGCACAGCAAGTGAAGAAACTGAAGACAGATTTTTCTTGCGGTCTAAGAGCCACAACAGGGATAGTAAGAGCTGCGTGGCTGGAGTGTGAAGAGGGCTCAGGAGATGCTGTTACAGCAGGGGCAGTGGCATGACAGAGCCTGCTCACACGTGGGTTAGGGCTTGGCTGATGCTATCACTCTCATTTCCCACAGCAATATTCAGTCCTTGGTACAAGAATTTGCAAAGTCACAAAGAGGTATGAAATTCCTGCTGAATGTCTGCCCAAATCAGAACCACCCTGGGTGAGTACTCACCTTGTAATTTCCGACGATGGAAGCGAGGAGACCCCAGGAAACTATTCTTGATGGAGTTGAGCCGTGTCCTCCAAGGCATTCCTCCAATGCTGGGGCTGGATGGTGGTGTTGGGTTGGGTGTGCCTGCTGGGCTCTCCTTTGGCGTATGAACAGGTGTCCCCTTGGGGGTAGGGAGGGGACTTCCCCTTGGAGAGGGGTGAGGGGTGACCTGTATGATGGGGATAGATTTGGTGCTTGGGTCAGTACTAGAAGGGAGCAATCTAACAGGAGACATAGGGTTGGTCTGCACTTTAGGAACGGCCAGCTGTGGGTTAAAGCCGGCAGCAGGCGAGCGGCCCTGAGCGTTCTGCACAGGGTTGTTCTGGGAAGAGGGGGCGCTGGCATTGCTGGCAGGGAGTGGGTTGGATTTAGTAGACTGGAGTGGTTTTTCAGCCAATTTGCTCTTGGATGGCAAAGTCTGCGTCTTTGGGTTGGGCTGAAGTGCTGGCTTTGGTTGGAGTACATGTCCAGGCCTGGAGGCGTTCCTACAAGCATCAGGGTCCAAGGAGACTTGGGGTCGGGGAGAGAAAGGGAGGTCGGAGGTCTGAGGGGGGATGAAGAACTTTCTGATAGGCTACGAGACAGACGCAGAGTGTCCATGCACATCAAAAACAGTGAAATACGCAAAGAGCGGGCGAGCAGAGAAAGGAAAGTCAGAACAAAATCCATCCGAGTCACAAAGATGCACCATGTCACAAGGACACACAGGAGATGGAGGTGAAGGGGCAGTGGGGGGGAGGGATTTTGCAAAGAAACGAAAACAAACAAACAAAAAACAAAAAAAAGACATGCAGTTAGCTGGGAACACGGCATATTCAACAACAGCAGCAGCGGCAGCAGCAAGAACAACAGTGTCATAACAGGCTTCATCATATTAACCAACCACGTGTCAGCAAAGGAAAACAACAGAAAGAAAAGTACCACAAAGGAAGAAGGAAAAAAAAAGAAAAAAAGGAAAAAAATAAAAAAGGAAAGTAACCAAGAAAAAAAGAAGAGAGAAATGCCATCTCTCTGGGATTGTTCTGATTGCCCTGCAGTGAGAGAAGCACGATGCTGTAGGGAGGTGAGGAAAGGGAAGAACCACTCAAGCCACAAACAAATTGAGATGTGCCAAGAAAGGGACCACCTCTTTCAGCTCCATATGCAAACCCAGTAGAGAGATGAGACTCAGAACAGGTGTGTGATACATACAGAGTGGCAGGGGATACACACAGTTACTGCACACACCAGTCAGAACCTCTTTCCTTCCTCTTTACCCCTGGCTGGGTAATGCACCAGTTGCAGCCACCCATTGCAGAAAGAGGGGGAAAAGGGAGAGCGATGCCACTTGGGCACCCACTCTCCTCCCCTGATCTGGAATGTTAAACTGCTCAGCTTTCACCTGGAAGCTTCAGAGCACACAACACCATAAGAAATATAGGAACTCAGATTGGTGTTTGATTTTTAAACTGTTACAGCAAAAACTTCAGTAAGGTCTGGTAAATTTATTTATCTGGGAAGAGATGACACCTTCCATCAGACTTTATGCTTCTCCTCCAACATCCCTCATTGCATTGAAGGATAGCTTGATAATTGGAATTTCTGTCATAAAGTCTCAGAAATATTTGCCATTAAGTCCCAAGTCTAAGAAGAGGGTGGGGGGAGTCATTGTTTTGTAAGACATAGTTTAAAAAGAAAAAAGACAAGCAAAGTTCATAATCCACGGCTGAGGTATCAAAATGGGATTATGATTTTTTTTCCCAAACAGGAATATTTACACATGTTAAGAGGTATTTTGGGAAACCATTCATACTTTGACAGGAAACAGCAATAGACAGACTTGGAAGGGTAGAAGCCTTTTAAAGGTTATTAGCAAGCTAAAAATCACATTTAAAACAACAACAACAAAAAAAGTCCTTACAAATCATTGCTATTACCACCTTAGATTACAAGTACTGGAATAATTGTAAAAATAGAAATCATTACTCAAGATATTCAGCTTTGGTCTACCCTTTGATTTCTACGAAATATTACCTATGAAAAATTACACCATCACCATTATTATTATCCATACTTGACACCTAAAAAGCCTCAAAAAAGAACTAACCAGACATACCACGTACATGTAAGCTTCCCTCAAATCTCAGTCCCAGGTGAACATACTCACTAGGGACTTCCTTCTTGGGTGTGATGGATTAGCACAATGTTGCCATATTTAAAAACTGTAGAAATGCATTTAAGACTTATGTCTCTAAGCTGTATGCATCAAAGTTTTGAAATTACTTCAAAGAACTTAGGGTTAGGCCACCAAAATTAAAGGAAAATCAGTACATCAAAATATTTGTATTACTATTAAGATTGTAAAGTTAAACTTAAGTCTGCCGTGTTGCTAAATTCTCATTGTCAATGAGGAAGGAAGGGGAAAAGATGAGGAAAGTGTTTAATTTGTGGAAGTCACTATTGGCATCTGACTATTAACTATCTGCAAATGACACCAATGGATAAAACTCAAAGACTATTAACTATTATTATTATTGCAAATGTTTCCTTGCAATTTTTCTATTTTACATGTATGATGGCTTGAGAAGCAGATTTGAAAGAAATAAAGTATGATTCAACTCCCTCTTAAGCCATTAAGAATCTGAAGAGGCACCCTTAATTACCACATTTTTAATAATGAAATGAAGAACAAGATCAGGTCTCGATTTCAGCTGGTGCAATGTGGAACATCATTAGCAAGATCTTGTGAAATTTGGTAACTTTTATTTGCTGCTGAATTCAATTCCTCATAGAACTAAACCTAAGCAGTACAAAAAGTGAAAGGTATATTTGTTTCTTGAAGTATGTTCTCTTTCAATAATCTAAGGTGCTATTAGAAGCATACGTAAGGACATTAAAAAAAATATGATTTTTATTCCAACATTTCCTTTTAAGCCTCAAATATGACCAGCATTAATATCATTATGATCTGCTGAAAATGCCACCTGATTGCTAAATCCCTTTGAAGAATAAGTCATCAACTGCCTATTAAGTAATAATGGTAAGATACAGCGACTATGCGATCTTGTCAAACTTATTCTTTGATGTTGTCCTACTGAGATGTCAGAAATTGATCCCAAGAGATCAATTAATGAAATCAAGATTTAAGTTTGCTTCACTGAATGCTTATTTTGTGCAAAACACTGTTTCCATGCTCTTTTCCAGTACATTTTGCAGTGGCATAAGAGTTCTCAGACCTCTGCATTTCACTAGCAACCAGGAGTCCTGGTGCAGAAAGAAGGAAATGGATTTTCACAGGTCCCTAGGACTTCAAAGACATAGAGGAGACCTCAAGACCACTTATGCTGGTTTCAAACAGGATAACAATTGGCAGGAGCCCAAAACAGGTTTCAGGAAGTAATTCAATCAAGCAAAGTGCTGGAAGCTTTACTAGACTATAAACTTAGAGCTGACAGTGTGTCTTTATTCACAAGAATTACACAGAATCTTAGGGTGGAACTGCGATTTCCAATACTTGGAATACTTATGTTATCTTCATAGAACTGAGACTAGATCTGTGGATGTATCCATAGCTTAAGACATGGACTATATCAATTTCTAGTGGGGGATAGCATCTTCTCATGAAGTCATGGGAAGTATGTAGAAATCCTCCAGAGATTCTGGGCCAGACGTTTAGATAACACGCACTGTCACAGCCCAACAGAGTTTTTGATGGGGTCTAGACTCTTGCTAGGCACTGCAGTCTTAAAGTGACTTAGCTGACCTTTTCAAGCACTAGGAATACTCACTTTTATCCCTAAATAAGTTAACAAGAATTGGCAGGCCTCTGTCATTGCATTTAGAAGCTGTTACAACTTCACAATAAATGTACTATCAAGCATGTGTTGTATCAGTATTCAGTATGAATATTTAGTTGAGTGCATGCTTAAAAAGGGCATGGGAAGGTACCTTGTTTATAGGGATTTGAATGTTCTTTACTCATCCTAGTCAGTCAGCTTCTTACTTTCCTTTTAAATTTCCTAGCCCTCAAATTTGTGTAAATTATTTTCTCTGATTTCCTAATATGATGTATTCTGAGGCAAACAGAAGATAACCAGCATGCTTTGGTGCTTTACTGTGACCTAATTGAAGGCAGCTGTGAAATGGCTCCTGATCACTTGGTCTGAAAACAGGCTATATGCAGACCTCAGCTGGATATGGAGTGTTTAGTCATAGCAATGTTATTCTGTGTGCTTAAGAGACTGAAAAAAGGCAGGGGCACAGTGAGATCCCTGCTAACAGTGCAGGGAACATGTAAGAGAAATTTTCCACCTGCATTTGTAAGTAACATTTCCCTCACCACCATGAAAATTTACAAGCTGCCAAGGAAAAGCAAAACATCCCAGCTAAGAGCCACAGCTCTGGCGCAACAGATGTCAAAAAGCATCAAGCATGTGTGAGTGGATTGGACCAACAGATCTTGAAGCAGCAGCACTTACCCTTGGACTGCTGAGAGGACTGGTGGAGAGCCCAGACGATGCTCCGCTGATTGACCGAGACCTGGATGGACACAACAAGGAAAACATCCCTCAGAAAACTGGGACGAGTAACAACCCTGAACACCAGCCACCACAGGCACAGGCATGAAGTGAGGAAGAGGAGGGAGGCTGTCACTGGAAAAGGACATAACTCTTTCCTTTTCTTTCCTTTCACTATTGCCACGTTTTTCAGTTGTCCCCCCACCCCAAATCAAAGAAGTGCTGTTGCTCAGGGAGAATACTGTAATCCCTTTCAATCAAGGCAGTTGCTACTTTCTTTTTGGTCATCAAGCACATGGAAGCTACTAGGTCTGCTCTGTGCAAATTGATCAGCTCAATTCAAAAGCATGGTGAAGACATTCAAACTTGTGCTAGAAATTCTGTTTTGCACAGTGCTGGCAGTTACAAAATGAGACTTTCTCTGTCACAAGCAACATGGAAAATCACCATGTGTACAAGACAAAATGGTAGGGAATTCTTCTAGATAATAAAACCCCAAGTCTCCTTTACTGAAGCACACAATAATTTTTATGTGATGACTTCCCACTGAAATCAAAGATTGCACTGGCTTAGCCCTTTCCAGCTTCTCACTGATGGATTTCACATCTTTGCTCTCCAGTGAGAATTCTTGCTGCTGCATTAAGCAAGCCAGGTCTTCTCTGTGGATAACAAGTTCTGCTTTTGTTGATGACTTTACTAATATAAAAATTACAGCTCAGGTGCCCTCAGAAAGAGGCCAGTCAAGGGAGAGTGAACTGTCCTCTCTGCTGACAAGGTCACCTATACTGTTAATGGTCTTATGCTCTGCAGCAAAGGCCACCTATGGAAAATGTCAGCTGCTGACAATAAAATGTGCAAATGTGCTATGCTAAACCTGGTGGAAGAGCAGACAGGCCAGACTGCACAAACACTTCAGCAGATGAAGTTCCTAGGAGGAGGGCTGCCCTGCAGAAAAAACCCCACACCTTATGTGTGACTGTACATGAGTGAGCCCCAGAGGCAGCTGCTTTCTATCCTTTTTAAATAGAAAGTTGTCTTGAAGACTGAAACATCTTACAGGAGAGAATTTGGCTGAGAACCTATTTATTCAACAACCACCATGCAGCAATGTGTCAATATAGCAAAACTATCAATGTTTCCTACCTATAATAACCTACCTATAACAAGAACCATGAAAACAACTACTTGCCTTCAGGTAACAAACATGAAAAGGTGAAATTCCTGTAGAAAACTAAGTGTATAGATGTATGTATTTTAATATGTGTCTGTCTGTGTTTACACACATATATATAAAAAATTTATATAAGTCAGCTACTTATGTCAACTTATGCATAAGAATATAAAACAAATTTAGACCATAAACAGTATCAGTTTACTCTGTCCAGCTGTTGTAGAACAAAGCAGAAAAACGATCTCTAAAATGGTCTCCCAGACATTTATTATTAAATAAGTTTGAGTGGCAGAATTCTTTAAAAATAAGTGAACTGCAAAAAAGGAAGTAGTTCCAAGGAAAAAAATTAGCTACAACTGAACAGAATGGCAGGTTCTGTTTTCTCTACTTGTATCCTCTGTCCTGATGGTTTTGTTTGTATCCCATTGCAGTCTGTCCATCACACTAAGTAGGTGAAAATCAGAAGCTCACTCACAGAATGTTTTTTTGGCCAGATTAAATCTCAGCTGGCACTATGAAGATCTGGGGCACTCATCCTATGCAGAAAACTCCCACATAGGTTTTTTTCTTGTACCCTGATGTAGTCTGCCCATCACAGTGTAGCAGTAAAAAACTAGGCTCACTCCTGGCATTCTTTCACACTAGATTAAGCCTAAATTTGTACCATCAAGATCTGGGGCACTCATAAAGGTTTATGCAAAGTAATTTTAAGGGGAGAACTGTCTGCTCCACTTTTGAAAGACTACTGTATGTGCCTTTCCTATAAGTGAAGTAGCTGACTGCACCACAGATGTGTCGTGCAGATGGGAAGTCCATTTAGTTAAAATGTTCCTTGCATGAATCATCAGGAAAAGCTTCTTCCACACTATAAATTACAAGAGGAATCCATAGATTATTTCGGAAAAAATGTGGAAGGCATTCAGGTGCCCAGAGATGCAGTTATACACCAACTTAAAGGAATTATTTCCACCATCTCTTAATTGTGGTGGGAACGTCCTCTCTGACACTCACCTGAATTCCAGGATATTTGCTTAAAAGTTACACTCTGCTATTTCCTTTTTGCAATCAGGTGTTTCCAACAGTCCTGAATTCTCACTTCCCAACCCCATTGCCTCTTATTTTTTTGCAAAAAGTATCACACACATGTAGGGCAGAATATGGCAGTCCCCACCTCCCAAATCCCAATTCTTTATTGGAAGCAATATTTGAAAAATTGTTGTTGTGTACTGTGCTTTCATCCAGCCTAGGAGCCTGAGGCAGGGGACATAAGAGAGAGTTAGTATGAAATCCTCCTGGAAATGCATTCAGTATCCACATGATTGCTATTGAACAAGATTTATTTCTGCTGCTGATTTACATGCAAAATATGTAAGAAGTAAAGTAGGCCCTATAGCAAGCTTCAGTTTGTCCACACTGGAAATTGTATATAGGAGCAGTGGAAAGAATTTTAAAAAGCCTGTGTTCAATTTAGGTGCCGGGGTGAAAAAGAAAGCTATATGCTTTCAGAAGTCCTCCTCCTTTACCAGAAAGTGGTAGTATAGGATATGACACCAAGACTGAGGAGATTTTCCTTTCATCTTCTTTAATTTAACAAATCTTCCATAATTTACCTTTACAAATAGGATATGATTCTCAAGCTAGCTATAAAATCTCAGTACCATGCCCCACTATGTGGTTCTGTACTCCAGTACAAAAAGTGCTAACAAGCAAAAATGACAGATTTGTCCCTCTCATCAGGATCATTTCAGCTAAGCAATGCTGTAATTCAGTTTGTAAAAAACAATCACATGCACTGCTCCTGTATCTCAGAGTCAGGTGGACAGAACTGGGACAGGGCCAAAAGAAAGGAATGAAAATGTTGCATTATGCTGAAATTCTGTAATGAAAGAACAGGAATTTAAATTTTTAGCCCCCTCACCAGAAAATGAAAGTTTGAGGCCCTACAGGCAGCATTAATATGGCAGACTCTTACGTCTTTTGTGTGGAAAGAGGTACAACATCATCTCCATGGCTGTGAAATACATTATTTAGTGAGAAGTATTTATTAGTGAGTAACCTCCTAAGAGTCTTTACAGGCATTAAATGTTACTGGAAGTATTAAATCTATAATTATTCCAATAACTTAATACTAAATGCAACAATCCAGGAAACTGTGAACACTGTGTGTGACTCATTTTGCTCTGTGTTTTGCTTTCCTGTGTGCTTGTGCATTAACTCAATGGAAGTCATCAAAAGGTTGTTGAAAATAGAAGCTTTCTATTTGTGCAGTTGCTCAGATAAAGAGCATTCCCTCAAACACAACTGCCAGATTTAGAGACCCAATAAGAGACTCTTTAGTGACACAGTTGTTTAGACAAGCCTGGAGGGAGGAATTCAAAAACCCCAAAACATAAGGGAGGCAGACCCAAGGTTTAGGAGGGGGAAGATGCAGAGGGCACTCTAAACATGAAGTGGACACCAAGATCATTGCAGGCTATTCCTCCCATTCCACAGACTGACAATAACCTGGAGACAGCTGAGCTATGAAAGAGAGAGGCAAAGGACTGAAACGAAATGTGCGTGTGTGGGCTGGAGTTTGTAGCTGTGATGATTTTATACCTTATTCAATATATTTGATAATTCAAGGTATCAAAGTTGAAAGGTCCTTCATTTTAAAGTAATTTTGTACTCATTTTAGCCAGCTGCTGTCAAGCAGAAGCCATGCAAGGCCCAGTTCATGTCAGACCAGTTTTCTGAAACTGAATCCAGTTTCCAGCTGGTTTCAGAGAATGCAGAATTTCCTGAAAGGTGCAGGGCTGAAGCCTGACACTGCTGAGGTACAGATAGAGAGAAACAAGAGACAGGAGAGTGCAGCTGGCCTGGTAACTGCACTGCACATGTAGCACATGTACAAAGCATCTCTCCATCACCCTTCTCTCAGATCTGTTCCCAAATGCTTTTAGCAGTGCCCCTGCTAGGACACACTAGCAGAACATAAAAGCTTCACAGCATGAATTTAGCATCTAGGTCAGATTTGGCATTTGTTTCTTCTTTGAATAACCATCTCCTAGAGCTTTTTGTTATGAGTTTGGTACCCTGTTGCAGTCCCAGCAGAACTTGCTTTCATAGCACAGTTTTACCAGGATGCTGAATACAGCTGGTCAAGCTGGAGCCATGCTTCCAAGAAGGGGAGCCTGCAGCATGCATGCAGCGTGCAGAGATGCATCAGACTTGTGTCCCTGGGTGAAATGCCTTAGAAATTCTGAATTGGTTTGATTCCATGTGTGGTTTTGGAAGTCATTCCAGAAAATACCCAGCCAACCTCTTATTTGCTTCAAGCATGAATTGGGTGGAATTTGATACTCCTCTTTCCTTGTTCACTCAAAGCCAAAAAGATCTAAACTGAAACTTCAGGGTAGGAGACCCCTGACAATGACCTGAATCAACATGCAAGAGGTGAGCAGTCAGGCTGTGTTGAATCTCATCACTCTTACTTTTGGGTGTCTGAAAGGTACAAACTGTGCTTCCTCACCCCCTGATTCAGGGAACATGTATAGAATACCTTGGATGTTCCACAGTCTTACAGTCCCAGCCATGCAAATAACACTGTGACAGCTCTTACTGGGAATACTCATGCTTGAGTCAGAAGGTCTGCTCATGGTAACAACCACTTGTAAGATGAAGCCTTACAGAGAGTGCAGAGGAAGAAGTGTAGGTGCTGGTAACACACCTCTTCTTATTTTCAGCCCATACAGATGGTGATGTTGAACAGCACCACCCTCCTTAATTGGCCAATTATACTAAAGTTCCATCTATAAATAGTTTATAAAGGATTCAGAGATATTGAAGCATGCTGCAAACATGAGAAGTAAATGTTACTGGTGCTAATTAGCTTTCTCAATGTGTACCCTCTCAAGAAGTTTTTACTGTAGTCTGTAATGATCTATTACAATGGTTTTATTAAATCATTTATTAATATAATATTCTCCTTCTCTTAAGTATTTATAAATGGAACTTTAATTTGAAGCATGATTGCATTCTTAGCTGTACCTATATTGCCTTTATTGAAAATACAGAGCTTTGAAGATATATTTGTCTCTAGGGCCATCTGTTCACCTCTTAAGAAAACATATTCTAAAAAGAGAGGGAATACCCAGCATTTTTTTTAATAACATGGATGGGATTCAGTTTCATTAAAAAAAAAAAAAAAAGAAAAAGAAGAAAACTGGATAAATTAGGATTCAAATTAACTGGAAAATACCAAACAGATACAAAAGTGCTAAACAGGGAATGGGTTTCTTTCTCAGAAGGTGTCTGGTATCTGCACAGTGTCTGAGGACAGTTTTCTGTGCCCACAGACATTGAAATAGAGGGACAAATAAGAGAACAAAAAAAATAACCCAAAAGTAAATTATATGGAGTGTGACTCCAACATAAAAGCACACAAACACACACAAAAGCACCAAAAATGCTTCTTCCCACATCTCTCTCTCTCTCTCCCTGCTGTAAAGCCTCAGTCTCTGAATTGTATCAACCTGTGTTGCGTTTGGAAATTGCAAATGAAAAGTTCCTCTACAAAGTTACAACAGGTCCCGCAAGAGGAATAATCCAAAACTAGAGCTTACCCCAATGGATCAGCACTCGCCATCCTCGGAAAGGGAAAATAAAGAGAGAGGGAGAGAGAAAGAAAGAGAGAGGGGTGTGGAGGCAGGTGGAGAGAAGAGTAGGAAAAGCAGAGTGAAATACTGTTCGGAGAACTGAACGGTCACAATCATTGCCACCGGTGCCTAAGTCTTTCCAGAGACCAGGAACACTAGGGGGACAGTTTCATTGACCAGAAAACAACTTTTGTCCCACTCACATATTGCAGACACATCCAACTTTGGCACTGGGGAATATGGAGAGGCACACACTAAGGCTGCAAAAAAGAATTCCCAGCCAAATCCCAATTAAAGCAGTCAGCAGAGCAATGGGGTTCATACTTCATGCTGCATTTCTTTTCTGCCTCTTACATAAGGCACAGTTATATCACACTGTTATCCAGGAAATTGTTCTTTTTGTCCCCAGTTTGTTCAGTGCAGTGTCCCTCTGTCCCCCAAGCTGGCCTGGTAAGAAGTACTTTTTCTTTGCCACGAATGAACTGTGAAATGTATTGGTTATTAAAGCATGCATTTCTGAGCCAGCTTGGGAGCCCAGGGTACAAGATTGTAGCTCAAGCTGTGAATCTGCTTTGATACTGCCTTATTAGTCATGATGGTCTTATAGTCACGAATTCAGATCAGCTAGAACATACCAGCTCAGCAACCCAGCACTTATCTCTGTGGATGCCATCTTGTGCTCCAGGATCTCATTTTTCATTTAAAATAAATTCAGTCTCTGGGTCTTGTAGGTTGCAAAGGAAATCTTTCAAATGTGAATGGAGAATAAATCAATGCTGTGCTGAAAAGAGTCTGAAAAAGCAGTTCTAAAAGCAAACTGAATCTCTGGCATGTTGACTTTGAAGGCTAGTGACAATTGAAAACATCAGCATTCTTAATTTTTATCTACTAACCAAAGCATTCAAAATGGAAATAGAATTGTCAGGTTATTAAGTTTTCAGGGGTGCAGGTAAGCAAACTCAGGAAAATGTCACCACCTTTTCACATTAACAAAGATTAGATTAGAAATAAAAAAACGGTTTGGTGTTATTAAGCCAAATTATTTTCAAGTTAGGTGCAATGTTTTTTTTCCTCTCTGTCACTTTCTCTCTCTCATTCTCTCCATTTTCAATAAGAGGCTCCCAAGCTGCCAGAGCTACCTCTGGCTGGGTGAGGAAAATCCATTCGCCACAAGACAGAAATGCCAAATTTAATATATGCCCAGTAGATTTCACAGTTTACTGCTCAGTGCAACTAGCCATGCCTCCAGTTACATCAACATTGCAAGTGCTGGGCTGAGCCACCAAGGCAGTTTTGGGAACAGTTAAAATGAAAATGCAGTCAGAATAGGACAAAAAAGCTGTTGTGCTATGCATTGATAGAGAAGTGGAAAGAAGCATTACAGTAAGTTCTTTTTCATGTGTTTGAGTGACACTCCATTTATATTTCAGCCTGTGGAGTGCAAATTTGGGTAAAATCTAATTCACATATATATACAAATATATGTATATATTTAGGAACAAATGCTGTCCTCAATTATACCTGTACCAATCTATCTACGGTGATGTAACTGACAAGAGCAAATTGACACCCATTGCATATACTGGAACCTGTGTGTATATTTATATAGAAAATACACCCATATTCACACATGCAGAATAGTCAAATGTAAATAGAATGGGTGCAAGAAGGTTCAATAATGTTTCTTTCAAGTCATTTTCCCAATAGGGAAGGCACTGAAGAGGTTAACAAAGAGAATGGAAAGCAAATTGACAATAGGGTAAAGGAAAGGGGGAATGAAGTTTAAAAAAAAATGAACAATCCCAGGACACAATAGACCCAGAAGCGCAGACATGTGCATTCCCTATAATACTGAAGCAAGTGAACTACGGAGCTGCAGCAACCCAGATACAGAAGAAGAGAAGCACTGAAAGAGGGGGTGAAAGAAAGTCAGAAAGAAAAAGAAAAAGAAAGGGACAGTGGCCTCAGCTACTAAGACAACCATGTGCATCTAGAGGGAAGGGACCCTTAAAGATGCAGTATTCCTTTAAAAAAGGTATCATAAAATTGGACAATTAAACACTGAACAAAAATTTAATGGCCACCCTGATTTATGAGACCCCATTTTGCTGGGGTCCTCTTTGCTGGCTACCCCTTCCTTTCATGTGGTTGTGCACAGATCTAGAATCCAGGTTCTCTCCCATTCCCATCACTGAGGTCGTTCACTTGACTCAGAAGTGAGAGGGAGATAAGACCACAGTGAATGTGGTCCTCAAAAATTCAGCCTGGTCCTTGAATGAGCAGGACTGTGGGTGATCCTCATGCAGTGCTCTAACCTTCTCCTCCTGTCTTCTGAAAAATACCACCTTTGAGAAGGAACACAAAATGCCTATGTGGATTTAAGAAATTCCCACAGAAGATACAGAAGTGTCATTTCTTCTGCTCCTAACACAGCTGCAGCAGCTGCCAGAGAAGGACAAAGGGACAAGGAATGGTGCTTAGAACATCCACTGAAAGACTCCTCTCCTGTCACAGATAAAATGTATGCATCTCTTTTACTGGACCTGATTCCTAATTACTATGAAAAATCTCACTTTTGGAGTAACCTTGGACTAACTTTTAATGCAAGAAGTGCCACATGTTAAAGAGCAGAACTTACACATAGGGAGTATCAGAGAAAGGAACAGGAATTTCCATGTCTGTGCTAACAGCCCAGGATAGCCCAGCCTGTATAGTATAGTATATATACAGCCTGTATAGTAGGCTGTATAACCACTACTTCTTTATGGCTGTGGAACTACAAGGTTGCTAACAAATCAGGTCCAATCCAATGCCTGCTGGTTTTTGGCACCTTAGAGAGGGTGCTTTACACACTGCACGAGGCACAATCTCTCCTGCAAATGCACGATGCTCCTCGCTGTGGCAGGTTCAGGACTTGAAACATTGACCACAGAAGACTGTCTCAGACTGCAAAAGGCCAAAACAGTCCCTCACACATCCTGCAATTCTCCTGAGGCATAAGGGCCACCTTTATCTCTGTATAGAAATATTTCTATGAAAACGGGAAATGGAAATAAGAATGGTTTGCAAAGTCCATAGGTTCCTTTAAGGAAGCCATTGCGCCTCTCTTTTTGAATCATATGCCACACTTGTAACCTTTGGGTAAGCTTAGTGTTTGTTCAAAATGTGTAAGGATTACATTTTGATGAAGAGTTATCCTTTGGGATGCCAGTTTTCAACACAGAGAAAAATTCTCTTCCTCTGAGATCAAAAGTTTAGAAACAACATATACACTAAAAATCTATACAAAAGTATGAACGTTTTTTTGTGTTCATGGACCCACATAAGGCCACTTAAAGTCTGTAAATGTGGTGGCCTACCTGTCTTCCATTGTGCCTCTGTTGAGAGTTGGGTGTTACCCTTTCTGCTGTTCTTCAGCATCTGTCACTTGAACTGTTGGATTAGAATCATCCTCCAAAAACCCTGTTTTCAACCATGTTTTCCTCCTGTGTCCTCTGGGTAGTCTTAAAGAGCTTGTCTCTTACCAGAGGTCCTTAATATTTTGTCTATCAGACTGAATTTCCAAATTTTCCTACCACTGTTGTCACTCACTCAGTTGTGCTGCTGTCTCTAATGCTCAGAGTGGAACATTCTGGGCTTTCCTAGTGTTTTATATTCCAATCCTTCCCAAAGAAGTCTTAAGCAAATACATCTTCTACCCTGGGCAGAACTTCTACTCATGGCAGAACTGAACCAGAAATAGCAGTAGGATGAAATTTGAGTGGGGAAATAATTGGTACAGTCCAAGGCTGCATTGGGGATAGCCTCAAATGAATGGTACTGTACAAAAATGCACATAGTGTGGAGCTGTAAATATCCCGCCCTCTTTGCTTCTCTCTAAAGAAGAAAGAGAGAACAGCTCTGTCCCCACACAGAGAAGGTAAGTACTGCATCTTTAAGGTCTCAGCAGTGAGGTAGAGGAGAGGAACATATTGTCAGTGTTTATACCTTTCTTCTTTGTTGAATTTGGGATTGGCTTCAGAGATATCCAGGCTTTTACTGAACATTGTTTTACTATGGCAGGAACAAAGCGAGAAAACACAGTTACTAGTGTGGACATTTTTATAAAAGAGAGTCACCTGTAGCAATGCTGGACACCCAGTCCCCCAACCCATCCTCCCCTTTTTAAGCAACGCTCTGAAAAACCTTTCCTTTACTTTACAGTCATGGCTCAAGCCTACACAGTGCTCAAGTTCATTATCTTCCCCTGACTTCTGAGGTCTAAGATGACTTCCCCCATGCACACTTGTAAACCTTGCTCTCCTTTATTTAATTTAAAACCCAGGTACCATCTACTTTGTCACAGTGTCCAGGGAAAACAGAACACACCTGAAGCATTAATTGCAAAGCATTCATTACTCATGACTTTTCCAGAAGACCTCAACACTAAGCATGCTCTCAGAAAAGGTTAAAATCAGACCATAGAGCCTCTTAGAGGAAGAGTAATCCATTTTGTATTCTAATTTGTAGGGTCCATTACCACTTAACTCGCAACTCTCTTCCTTATACTCAGTGTATAGAGAAATGCCCGTCTTTCTCATCTTGGGTCTGAATCCCTGCAGCTTAGAAGTGAAATTCCCTGTGCTTTGCTAAAAGGGCAGCTCTCTGTAATATATTTCACTTCACTGTTTCACAGAACACTGCTTCCTAATGTTAGCTGATCTCTCATGCAAGCTCTCCACTTCAAAAACTAGAAGAAAATGAATAGTTAATGAAGCCCATTTTAGAATGGTTTTTGGACTCTCACAGCAAAGCTGCTGAAAATTTCTGCCATATCCCTGCTGGATTCTTGCTCCCATGGAATTCTTCCTAGTCTGTTGTGATTTTAGCACAAGGGACAAATTAGCTGATGTTAAACTAAGTTTAGAACCTACTTCTTTTCTTTTGACATTTCAATGAAATATCAGATAGTCTGAGAGGTGGGGATACCAAAACAGCAGAAGTAATTAAGATATAATTATGAACCCAGTTTAGTTGACAACTAGCAGGGAAACCCAAGAACTAACAAAACTTAGTCACCACTTTTAGAGGGGCTAGAATTTATGCATACCAACTTTGCCATTCACAAGGATCCATTGGAGAACACCTGGAGAGGTTGGCACAAGCATTTCAAGGAGCCTGTAAGCTCCACAAGCAGCTTTTGCGTGAGTTTTCCTCGTCCATTATTCAAAACCAAGTCACTGAAGGATTATGTTTTTCACTTAATACTTTCTCAGTCTGGAAGCTGCCAAGTTTTAAATTTCAGTGGAAAGATATGCCCTAAACAAGCCAAGACCAGACACTTGTAGGGCTCCCACACTGTTACCAAAAGCACAGATCATGATACAGACATGCAAACCCGAGGTCGTAACAGAAATCCTCCTTATGCAAGCAAATATCTGTTTACTACCGGGAAAGAGGAAAGTAGGACTAAATCACAAGACACTTGGGTGTGTTTTGTCCACTGGTGAGAAGTATATTTTTGCCAGCTCAAGGAAGAAGCAATGGCGCTGTTTCTCCAGATGTTTACACAAGTCATCTGTGTTTAAATAGGAGACCTGATTCCATGGTCAGTCTTCCTTGTATTGTAGGATAAAAGCACTGAATAGTTGTCTCTTGAGATCAAAAAAGGTAATTCTTAAAAAAGCATTCTCCTTGGGGATCTAAACCCTACTGCTGTAAAACCAACTGTCAGTGGGTCATTTCATGGGATATAATATGCACCTAGCCATTAAAAATCCCCATTCTTGGTGGAAGGCACCACTTGTCACTTTGTTACTGAGTGCTCTGACAGATGGTGTCCCATCAGCAATGCATTGTCCCCAGACACTCCCCATGCAGTGGGGTTCGTTAGTGAAGCCAGTTCGGGTTATAAACGACTGTGTCGCCAGCAGCACGAAATGTGCCATTGTCATCTCTGCATGTGCATGGGATGAATTATGGAAGCTCACACGTGGAATAAAATAACAACTTCCCTTTAACCCCTTCAAAAACAAGCACTACCATGCCCATCATCATCAATAATGGTGTTATTACTCCCTTTCTCCACCCTTAATCACACTTTTATGTCCATTCCTGACCTGTGGTATGCATTGCCCCATATCTCTTTTGTGCCTGCAGGTTTTGCTTCCTCCTTAAGCCAAAGACCTTGTTTACTGTTATGTAGCCTGGATATATCTCTCCCCTGAACTTATCCCAGACCTTTTGACTTCAACTGTTTCCTCATGTGCAGAACTGAGTGAGACATTTAAAAGCAAAAGAAATACTTTGAATAGCAAGACACAGCTTTGCCTCTTCAGGCTTCTGAACCCAAATTCAAAGTTTAGATATGAAAAAAATCGTTTCAGCTCTCAGAAAATGCTGTGGTCAATTTAACACCTCATGATTGTTCCATTCAGTTGGACACTCCCTGTGAAGGAGCTTTGGGGTGGGGAGAAGTGATTTGCCTCTGCCTGGCTCTGGAGGCCTCATGTCCCCCCCATCACCCTGCAGCAGAGTAAACACTGCAGGTGGAACGAGGAGTCAGTGCTGTGCTCATCCTTACTCCTTTGAGGCCTGTTAGGAACACTGAGCACACCCTGTCCTGAACAATTCCTTCACCCACACCTCACACCAAATCACATATTTGAGACAGGTTTCCCAACCTACAATATGTCAAGAAGTCTTTATGGCAGTCTCAAGGTCACATAGCCAGTCTGAAATAAGTCCTAGCAGATTCTGGAAATCACCGTTCTTTCTTCACGGCAGATAGAACTGTAACAATTGCCAGGAAAAGTTTCCAGCAATTCTAGGGGCCTCTGGAATATCTGTGAAATTATTTCATGTTCTTCACCCAGTTCTCAGTCAGCAAAGGGAGCTTCTGGGCACAGCAGGCTTTTTTTTTTTTAACAGATCTTAAGAGCTGAACAAATAAAAAATTATGTAAAAACTGAAACAGAAGTTACAGCATCATCATCATCATCATTCATATATGGGAAGTGTTCTTTATACTGATTGATTAATGCAAGTGTGAAACCAAATGCATGTGCTTCCCTTGGGCTAGTCATAGGGAGTGAGGAAGCAACTTCCATGGCTCACATAAGTGAATTTCCACAGTTCACTTACTCTCCCAGAACTTGCCTTGAGGAGACACCATTTTCCTCTGCTGTTTCTCCACAAGACTGACACTTTCTTTGATAGAAAAGAGGACAATTATACATATTCCATCACTTTACAAGCATGTGGTGATTTATGTGCCATTTCAGATGCATTCTGGCTCTGACAGCACATTTTAGAGGCATCTACAAGATGCCTGGACAGGGCTTTTCAGATTCAAGCTGTTTTGATGACATGGAGCATGGTGTTCATTTAACTTCAGGTGCCCAAAAGCTAGGAACCTAATCCCAGATAGTCACCTAGATTCCTGTTGTAGGCTCTGGAGACAGAGAAGAACAAGCAGAAGGTAATTTATCCTGTTTGACAGGTCACATGTGTCTGAGACCTCCCAAAGCCCTCATGTGTTCCCATTGCCCAGCCAGCCTGTATTGCAAGCTTAGAATGCATGCCCATACCCTCAATAATTAAAAAGGGGGGAGATGGGTCTTGCCCAGAGGACATGGTGGCTTCCTGAGGAATAACTGCAAGCAAACAGAACCCTTAAGTCCCTGGCAGGACTTCTGCACAAGCACTGCTGGCTGCCAGATCACGTTGCAGATGTGACTGGAAGGCGTAATGAGTGCTGGAGCAAACAGGAAAGCCCCACAGCTCCTTTGTATGTGTAACACAAAGCGGGGGAGCAGACCCAGGCAGGCAGGGCTCCTGGGCGAAGCACAGACCCACCTCTGTCCATGCTGTGCCATTTCGATGGCTCTGCGAGCAGGAACTGGGGATCCACCATCTGTCACGCTGAGAACCTCCATGGATTTCCTCTCGGGCCGCCGCTTCCCGTGCCTGTTCAGCATTGGGGAGTCCACGCGCTTCCTGGGGGGATCTGCCCGGAAACAAAGCGCTGTCAGCTCAATTCTGCTGGGACTTACCTCACACAGGTGGGTAAAATGCTCTCTCCACAGTTTCACTCTCACACCTCCCCCACAAAGACAGATCTCTTCATGATGGAGGTGGACATTTTTAGTTTCTCCCTTGTTCCAAATTTGCAAGCATTAAACGTAACTTGCAATCCACCTGCAGAGAGAAGGAGCCCTGCCTCTGCCCTGAAGGTGTTGTGAGCACTGCAAAATAGAGGTACAGCTATACCACAGCTTGCAGAAATTAGCTTACAAAGCTGGTAACAGTAATAACAGGATGATACAAGGTGACAGCATGGACTATAGCACAAGCTGCTAGGCAGAGCATGAGCCATCCAGGGATCCTGTGTATGTACCCAGGTTGCTCGAGCTTGCCTTCCACATCCCTGCCAGCCAGATTAAATGTGACACAGGGACAGGAGTACATTCAGAATTGCATTCTGCTCTGAAAGAATACCCTTTTTTTTGCATCTTTAAGATTAGATTTCAGGTTCTTCCTGCTGATTTATATTTTTCCTCCTTCAGAAGCATTACAAATTAAACAGGCTTGTCTACCTGAGACAAATCTTTCAATGAGAGCCACACCATACAGCTTTTACTACTATAGCAAATGAAATACTATACACATTTTAGTGTGTAACAATTCTATGAGGTATCAAAGTGCTACTTTAGCTTTGCAGAGTGCAAACTGAGGTATAAGAGATATTTAAAGATATATAAAAGATATATAAAGATATATAAGAGATATTTAAAGGCAATTCATTCCTAAAGATGTTGACAAACATTTACTGAGGTTCTGAGGAGTACTTAAACTGTTCTGAGAAGAGTCTTTAGATGCCAAAATGCATTGCAGAAGGTGACTTGCCAAATCATCCACCTCTTCATGGTGAAGCAGGGAACCAAATACAGACCAGCTGAGACATTTTATAGCTAACACCACACATAGCATCAAAACAGTATAAAGGAGAAAGGCGGAAAAAAATACAGAAGGATTTTCTTTCCTTTGCTTGGGCTATTTTAGTTCCCTGCCTCTATTTATAGATACGTTTTTAATTTTAGTGGGGACCACTTGTGAAAGAAGGCATCCTTCACCCCTGCTGTTACAAAGCAGCTCACAGTGCCCAGTCCTTAAGGCTTCCTCTTCTGCCAGAATTCCTGTGCAAAACCAGAAAAACCACACTTGACAATTCTACCTGTACTGCCTGCCCTTTATTATCCTGCCCTCACACCCACTATGTACTCATTCCTTCTCTCTTTCTAACATCATGTTTTTTAGAACAATATCTCTTTGAGGCAGAGCTTATCCTTGAAACAATGAGCATAAGCTAAGACGGTTCAATGCAAATGGATTAGTGATAACAACTGACCCCATTACAGTATAACCCAAGTATCCTTTGTGTTAGAAGTAGTAATATTCCACTTAAAAATTAATTAGATAAAAAAGTGTACTTGCATCTCACTCCATTTCAAACTCTATCCAGCAATAAAAAGATAGTAGAAAATGGTATAGGCAATGACCTCCAGATAAGAAAAAAACAGAGTGCATAAAGCTAACAGAAAAACAAAGGTAGATAAACCAAATAAAGCATTCATACTGTGTGACTTCAGCTGCATATGTGTAAGTGGTCAAAAGTAAGCTGGGACAAGGTTTAAATATTTCAAACTCCTGCTTCTTCAAGCAAGTTCAAAATATGAGAAAGAATTCATGCTACAGAACAACTGGTAGTTCAGGAGTGTATCTACACCATAGTAACACATATAACAAGAATGTTCAGTGTATATATAACACAAAATGGATACAAGTTTTGTAGCAGGATACCAGACATAAAAAAGGAAAGTAAAATAGAGCAGTTTAAAAGAAAGGAAGAAGGAAGATGAAGAAAGCATCAAATGTCAAAAGAATGGTGATGAATGAGCTCAAACAAATAAGTTAAACAATAAAGAGAAAAAGCCAAGAAAAATACTTTATGAACAGATATTTTAAAAGTCAATTTGATCCACGAATGTTCAAAACAGGAATGGAAACTCAGCCAAATGACATTTACAAAAGTGACATGCCATTTTCTTGAAAGCTGGACTTTAAAACACAGCAAAGAAGAAATATGAAGAGGAATTAGCAAAAAACTTGAATTACAGTCTTTTGTACAACCATCAGAAAGAGAAAACCTGAGAGAAGAACATTAGCCGGAGGGGCCATGAGGGAATCAACAGAAAACTGAGGAGGAAAAGGATATTGCTAACAAGCTAAATGATTCTTTTGTATCAGCCCTTTCTGCTTAAGATGCTGGAAGAAATTGATTTCTAATCTATATTTTAAGTTATCAAAGACAGACAATAAGCAAAAAGAGCGGGTGGTGAAATGCATCTATAAATTCAGGAACAATTCACAAAAGTTGGATGGAAAATACATCCAAAGCTTGCATTAATGCAGTTGAGCTTCTAATAAAGATATTTGATCCCTATTTAAAATTGGCTACAATCCTACAGTACACATGGCCAAGAGTAGCAAGTATTGAACATACTTTTTAGAAAGGTCTGATTAAGAAATGACAGGGCACCACCACTGTCAAGGCTAAAGATACTAAAGAATTATTTATATACACACCCATCCTGCCAAAATTACTTAAGTGGTGTCATACAAAAGCTGTAGAAGATTTTGCATAAGCCCAGGAACTAAAAATAGGAAAACTTCCAGTATTTGCCCTTCTCTTCTTTAACTCTCTGGACATGGTGAAGAAAATTCAGGCCATAGCCCAGTGACAGTGACAATACTGTGGAAGCCTTTTCCTTTTACTTCATATCAGAAAAGCAAAGCCATTCCTAAGGATTTTTACATACGAAGATAGAATCATATAGGTAATGATCCAATTATAAATCTGCCTTCTCACAGAAGGTGGGAAATAAAGGTTCACCTTCTGAGTTTGGATGAGGCATCTCTATCTTCTGTACGTATTCTGGCCCAAACTTTTGTTCTCTGGTTTATTAAGAAACTTCACCCCATAAAATCCTTTTTCTCATGGAGACATTAGTTGACATTCATTCTTTTTACTGAGAAGTTTCTCATTCCCATGTTTTAACGTAAAGAAAATGGAGCTGCATGTGAAAAATGTTGGAAGTGGCCCTTCCTTGGCTCTTGGAAGAAACTTCATACAGCGGAAACAGACAAAAGGGACACCAGAAGAAAGGGCAATCTGTAGCTGGCCATATTTTCACCTCTATCCATTCTTTCTGAGACTTAATATGCCCACAAAGATGAAAAAGCAAAATATTCTCAGATGCTTTTTTTTTTTTGCAAGAGCTCAGACAATACACAACTCTCATGAACATGGTTTCTTCAAGCTGCTGCTATTAAACTGTTACTTGTTCTCTGCTTTTCTTTGTTTGTGCAAGGCCATTGCTAATGGCTAATGATGAGATATTCATCAGACACATGACTGCTCCTAATTAAACCTTGCCCCATGTTCTCAGAGATACCGCTGGGAACAGAGGACATGGAAATCCCCTGTGGAAGAGGAAATACAAACACTCAAAGAATAATGCTCAAATGTGTGGGTGAGGCACATAGATGCAGTCAGTGTTTCCCTGTTAGGAAACATTTTCACTCCCTGCACAAAAAAATACAAGAGTGGACCATAATATTTCAGTTCAAACCATGAAAATACTTTGGCATGTAGAAGAGGTATGCATTGCATTTAGGGCATAGCTACATATTCACTTACATGCTGGGTTTGAAGATTCTAGAGTCATCTTGTTTTTTTTCTTATGACAAAAGCATTTCTAAAACAAGATGATGCTGTCCTTACACGGCAGGATAATCTGTTTGAGTCAAAAGCTGATTAGCGGAGTGCTAGATGACAAACTGCACTGAACAAGGGGCTTTGGACCACAGGACCTGCAGCTGGCACAGCTACCCATCTTCATCAGGATCCTTGCTAACATGGTCTCTGTAGCTCCACCCAGGCAGGAGTTTAAAATTGCTGTGTTAACTAAGAAATTTCATCTCTTCTCCTGTAGAAGAGATTTCCCTGCAAAATTATAGGGCCTGGAGCCTGGAACTTGGATAGGTTAATAATTTAATGAAGCATTAGCAAATGCTATGCAATATAGCACTGCCCTGAAAGCTCATGAGATTCCAGGCCTTCCAGTGAAAATAAAGGGCACTTTGCTTCTAGTCTTCAAAGTGCTCAAGTACAATACCTGAAAATCTCCACATTTCTATGCAAAATTCTGTTTCAGATAATTGCTAGAAGTGACTAATCCTTTATTAAACTTGTCTGCACATCAAGACTCCCTTATATAGTTAGCTCCTTGGGAAGCAGTTTTCCTGTTGTCTGGATTAGTGGTGATGAGCAGCATCCTAAAAAACCAATGAATAAATAGGAATAAAGTGGTATCACAAGAGCTTTGTAAGGTATGTAATCTTATTGTGAATTAAGCTTTTAAAATCTTTCTAAGTCTAAAAACATGGGAATTTGATTTATGTACTATAAAACAGCTAAGTTATATGATTCATACTTTCAGCAGTGCATGTATTCACTTCCAGAGAAGAGAATGTGCACATATGTAACTGCAGAGGGATGCAGCTACACAGTTTCTTACTAACTGAAGTCCGTGAGCAGCCTTCTGCAACACCACACTGAGACTTGTAATTAGAAAATTCTGCCACTAGATTATATTGCTAAACCTCATCTGCCTGCATAGAGTCAGCCTGTGCGTTCACAGCTCATTTTTTAAGATCCCATTCAAGACCTACTTGGATGTTTCTGCTCTGTGAGACAGGCATGTCTTGAAAGATGAAGCCTTCTAGTTTAACCACAGAACAGACCTGCCTGCCCCAGGCTGAGGATTCTCACCAGTGCTGAGTACACCATTCCAGTGGGAAGGTAACAGCGATGCTAGGGTTTGGGTTTAAATTAAAATAAAATCAGAATCTAAAAAAGAAAAAAGTGAAGAGGAACTAGTTCAGACAGGTTTATGGTGACTAAGGTCATATCTGCAGTACCTATTTCATTTCTAGGGGGAAGATCCTCATCTTCATGACTAGGATACCTCTCCTTCCGGTCAAGCAGAAGAAAATAAATCATTTTTTCTTGGTTTTCTCTGAAAAAAGGAAGAAAAAAACCCTTTTACATTTGAGAAGAAAAAAAAGGTCAACATGTACATAAAATTTTCTCATCAAATAAACAGTCACAGTGACTCTAAATGAGCTGGATGTGGTCATAACATGTACATGACAGCTAGATACACAACCCAGAAAGCTTTTCAGACCCTTGCTGCCTCCAACAAGCAGCTAGTGAGGAAAGGAAAGGAAATAAGATTCCCATATTCCACAACCCGGAACAGAGGCACAGACAGTCAAGGTTATGTGTCCCCAGGAAGTTCAAACCAAGAGTGGCAGCCACACAGGTCTCCTGAGCTTCTAAGTGCTCTTTCTACCACCTGTCCCTCTTAACACCTCAGGACTTAGGCATAGGTTTGAAATAAATAAAAATTTGGAAACAAAAGCATATCCAACACAAACATCAGCAATGATACCTCCCCATGTGGACTGTGCAGCCCATGTTTTCATGAAGTGACCTGGCTTGGCAGCTAGGGAAGAAATAGCACAGTGGCTGCATTGCTGGTCAGGCTGTGAGCTTCTGACCCGTGGAGCAAGAAAGGCTCAGTGCTCGTTCCCATCACCTCACCAGCAAATGAACTGCCAGAGGGTGAGAAGTTCTTACCAGTCACTCAGAGAGAGAGAGAGAGACATCAGTTAAAGTGCTCTCTACCTCTCCCCAGGTTCATAAGCATCCCAGCCCCTGGACACCCAACTGATATGAAGACTGAGCAAGTGCTTACTCTTCCGACAACAAGTCCTGTAAGAGTTTATTTCGGTCACGGAAGCAGCCTAACGAGTGCATGCTATCTAACACGTCTGGATCAATATCCTCCAAGGAAGGCAGAGAACGAATCTGCACCTTTCGAGGGATTGGTTGCTCTGGTTCTGGCTCATTCTTACCCCCTCTGCAGAGGAAAGAAGATGAGAGAGAGAAAGGGGGAGGGAAAGGAGAGAAAAGAAACATGAGTCACAAATGAACCCATACTCTGAAACACAGCCTGCAGCAACAGATGGAAACAGCTTGCTAAATTCCCACTGAGAGACCAGAGCTTCCAACCAGACAGATATTATTCTCATAAGAAACTGTCATGAAGACTAAGACTGACCAGCAGGTTGTGGATTTGGGTCTTTAATGAGAAATGTCTGTGTTCAGCCAGCGAGGCAATAGGAACTTCACTTACCAGTGCCCTTGTAATAGAAGCAGCTGCTCAGCATCCTAATGCCAAACATTTATAAAACACTACATGTTTTCAGAGATTTTGTCTCATCAGCTGGCCAGACCTCAGACTATCAGGCTGAAAAGTACAAGCTGAATGATTCCCTATCAAAGAAGGAGCTCTGAACACTCTTTTTCACCAATTCTGATTATGACCGGCACTGCAGCAGTTTCTTTCGTTAACACTTCCAATGTGATTAAGAGACCTCATGCTCAGGCTCCTACTTGACACACTTTAAAGGGCTTTGGGGGAAAACCATGCTGCTTAATTACACACCCAAACATGACAATCTCCGCTTCTCTTAAGACATGCAAATTTGAAAATTTTGGCTCAAGTGCAATGCCCGAGGTCAGTGGCAGACCTCAGAACACACCATTAGCAGTAGAACATATTACTCTTTCAAATGTAGTTAACACAGGCTTTCTGCACAATTATCTCATCCCATTCACTAGGCTCAGGAAATATTGATTATTCATTGCAATTAAAGGCCATGACTGCAAGAAACAGGTCAAGGTGTCAGGGTATATCTAACTGACTAATGATATATATTGCAGACATCCTGAATATCCTTTGATTTTCTTTTGGAAGGCAGTGAGCAATTAATGTAAACTCTATCCACTCAAAGAGGTGGGTTTGGTGGTGGTGTCTGTGTTTTGGTTGGAGAAATTGTCTACTCTGAACCTCAGCTATTTCTCAATAGCTGCTTCATGCAATGTTGAAGTTTCCCAGCTCCGTGAGTGGGGTCCTCCCCTTCCTTTATGTGGTTCAAATGTGTGACTGCTGTGTCCAAGCTCCCAGCATGGACAACAGCAATCAGGAATATTTCAACTGTCACCATTTGCTGTTTGTAGGGGCTGTGTTTGGACTAGAAGAGATTCTTCTTTTTGATGCTGGAAAAAATAGGGTGGCCACAACTTGTGAATTTGCTCACACAGTTTAAAATATTCTCACTCAATGTAGCTATCCAAGGATCTACACAGAAAAAGGAGTTCCAATCCAAATGTCCTTACTTTTTCTTGTGTAAGCTAGAAATCAGCTCTGATAAGTTCATATACATGAGCCCAAGGTCTCAGCCAGTGTACCAAAAATAGAGACCATACACCTTAAAAAGAGCCAATGCAGATTATCTCCTCCGAGGTAAGAAAGCAATACTAAGTCAATGTATCCAGAGTAGGACAGTCACATGCTGGGACAACCACAGGAGATTGCTGAGTGCTACCTGGAATTCATTTTCAAGCAAGAAATGCAGTTGTGAGGCATCTGTTCTGTTTGTGGGACATCACTTGCAAAGTCTCCTCAGAAATGTTCGTTTTATCTTCTTCTGAAGCAGTAAGAATGTGCTCAGCCCTACCTGGATGTCATGGAGTCACTCTGGTACTCATTACATGGGTCATGACAACATGGGTCAGGATCCCACCTCTCTTACGAGGAGCACTAACACATACCCTTTCAGTTTTACTCAATTTAGGGGACTGTAAGTAAACACGGAGGACATAAAATCTGCTGCTACTTGGGATTTGTTCTTGTGTGTTAAACCACTAAAACACAGCTTCTGATGGCTCCATTGCAGAAGTGAGACTCTGCAATGCCACCATGATCCTGAATCTAAGGGCTAAACTCAAAAATCCTTGTTCAACTAAAGAAACATCTTATTCCTTCTAAGAGGTTACTACTCCTACCTCTTAGAATTAAGATCTAGCTCTCAGAAGGTAATAAGCAATGATTAGTTCATAACCTTGCACTATTAAATCCAGTGATGAGCTTGTCATTAAGATAAATTCTTGCAGGGTAGACCTTTGAACAGCAGCTGAGTGTTTTTGCTTTTTAATGATCTACAGTTCACTTCTGAAAAGTATTGACTTAATTAATCATTCGTGTTACAAGCAGATGTCCTTAAGGTAATTAAAAGAGATTAAAAAGAATTATTGTCTTTCAAAATTTCCAGGAAACCTGGATTTCCCACTAGCTGCCCTTGTCTGAACAGAATATACAATTTTCTTTAGTATCAGTCAGCACAGGAGCCGTTTCTAGAGAGCACAGCTTGCCATCCTCCCTGCACTCCAGGGTGGCATTTCCTTATGCCCTGCACCTGGTCAGCCTCAGATACAGTCAGGAATTTTCACACCGCCTCATCAGGTACAAGTTGAATCTGCAAAGAGGTGTCTTGTCATTTGGCAGCGCAATTCAGAGCTTCAGGAAACGAAAATCACCGGGTCTGGGCTGTGATTGGCATGACTGCAATGCCTGTTCCATTCTCAGTCTAGCAGAGTGACAAATTTGTTGCATTGCAGCCCACACAGACATCAAACAATGTCACACAGTGACTACTGCAAATCACATATATTTTTTTAAAGGCCCACATGAATGTAATTGCTGCTTTAAAACCCACCCTCTTTTGTGAGGATTGGTGGATACAATGGCTGTGATTCCTGATCAGGGTGGACTTTTTCAGTCTCTCCATGAAATTCTCTCATGAATTTCACCGAGATGCCCATTTGCATCAGTGCAAAGCAAAGCAGAACCAGTACATTTATTCTTTTTCTTGATTTAGCAAGTTGGTACCTTCACAATTAAGGCAATATACTCAACGTTACAGGAGTGGGTATTTACCATAATAGGTAATTTTATTTGTCCTCTTACTTTATTAAAAAATGTGAAAATAACTGCTGTTTATTTTCTGGTTTATGATAACCTGCATTTGAGGTAAAAATAAATTATTTCAATTAAAAATGCTTGAAAAACCTCACTGAATTAATTTGGGTGGGAGAGCAAGGACTGGAGGTTGCTGAGGAAAGGTTTCACTTAGGTTTCTTTCTTCCTTTTTCAGCCTTGTGAATCATGATTTCAGCTTTCAAGACCTCTTTCTCTGCCTGCCTAAATCTGCAATTAAATCTTTTCTTCAGTTTTATAGTAGCCTCAACATTTATTTGAAGAATCAAGTGAAACCGCTTCAATTTTCTGAGTACAACTTTCAGGTCAGTAACCTATAGATGACAAAGGATGAAGATTTTACATAGAATAGTAGATAAAATAAAGAAAAAAAATTAAGGGGTGAGCAAAACAGCCATAGGATAAAACACTACAGCCCCTTCTGTGTCAGCATGAGTATTTCCAGGCAAAATAAATGCAAAGAGGTTGTGAAACATTACCAGATGAAAGCAGTTGAGTTTTGGAGACGGCAAGATTATTCACTGACTAAAATCAGCCACAGGATGTTAACCTCCTGAGGTCAACCCTTGGCCAGTACAGAGAAAATGAGAAAGAGACTCATTAAAAAAGCTATTTTGAGCAGAAACTTCTTTTTAGGCAATCTGAAGGGACATCTGAAAGAGCCTTTCTGCACTGACTACCCCGGGAGTCCAGAGGAGACTTCCTTTTGCAAAATCCAGTTTCTACTTCTGAAAACAGCCTCAGATGCTGTTTACTGAGTCAATTATCAAAGAGTCTGACCTTCATTGAGAAGTACATGACAGTGTTCAAATGTTTATGTCTCCAAAGGAAAAAAATTTTCAAATTCTAAATATAGACTAAAGTAATGCACACCTGCACAACTGCATATGTGAGCCTGGGACAACAGTCCTTCAACAAGTGAAAAATTCCAGGCAAAAATCTTGAGGAGGATAAAAATAACAATATACATGATCAATGACTTTTCCTTTAATTTCCAGTTCTGATAAAAGCCTGGAGAGTGTCAGATGATTTCACTCCATGAAGAAACAGAGGGAATTATCTGTGCAATCTGATGTAAACACCATTTACTTCTGCAACTGCTAGCAAGACCTTATAGGAGGGATTTTAGAGATTACAATTAGAGATTTCCCCACTCCATTTGTTCAATATTTACCCATGAGAGTTTAAAAAAAATGAAAAAAGTATGTGTAGGAAACCTCCAGTACTTCTTTGGTTTAAAAAGGTGCCATGTCTGGTAACTGAAGAGAACATGGAAAAGCCATGGGCAGAGTGCTGCCACTATTTCAGGTAAACTAAGGTTTTTGTAGTTCCAATTTTTTTCTTAACTATTCAACAAAACCCCCTCAGGTCCTACTGAAGTCATATAAATCCAGAGGTGAACATGGCCCATAAAATAGAATTAGAGAAAACAAAACAAATAAAGAAAAAGTGGGTTTTTTTTTTCATGGTGACAGGTTTATATATCAGTTCACATCATCCTCGAGTACTTCTCAAGAGTAATGACAGGATTATGAAGGTAGGACTTTCCTTATCACCCACCTGGGAAATGTGTCCAAGCATAATTTCCTTGTTTATTATGTGAAATATTCTCCTTAATTTGATTAGGATATCATAGTAGAAAAAGTTTATTTACTTAGGCTTCTTGAAATACTACTAAGGCTACACAAAGAGCAAGGTCACTTTTAAAAGCCATCAATCTTCCTTACACCCAAACCACCAGACATGTACTTTTCTCACAGACCTCCTGTTTCACTGTCAGGACTGCTGTTTTTAATCAAGTCACAGAAGTACTCTCACATCAACAGGTTACAAGGTCAGAAACAGCCTCATAGTTTGCTATGAAAAAGGAGTGGGATTATGAGACAGAGAAGCTCTTGGTCACAGGTGCTTACTTATCAATACCATCATTTTTGTTTCTACTTCAGAGAAAAGCCAAGATGCCAAGAAGGAACAAATGAAAGCTTTCTTGTCAAGAAGGTATTACAAGGGATTGTCTGTAGCACTTGGATAGCAAACTAAATATGGTTGCTAGGTGGGTATTTTTTTGCTGATCACCTGCAGGTATCTCTTTAACACAGCAAGTTGCTGGACTGAATGTCTTATTTTAAACAGTTGTTAGCCATTGTACAAAAAACGTTCCTGGGTTGGTACATATAAATGCAATTATATGAGTAGCAAAGGGTAGAAAAATAAAAAATAAGATGTTTCTCTGTTCTCTGCCTCTTTTTCTCACATATATGAAACCTGCTTTCAAACTCCAGCCTCACTCTTCTAGTGGTTTCTTCACAGAACACTAGAATACCAGAATCAACAATGAACGTATGCAAAAAAATTTTTAAGAAGTTACTTACATATACCATATGTGTTTCTGAATATGTTCTAGCTGTAAAGGAAAAGAAAACAAGGAATTAGTGCTGTAAAATAGAAAAGGTAACTCTACAAGTCATCCTTATTCAAGGCTTATTCAAGTATATCCAAAATTTCAGAGATGGACATATGCATACAACAGAAACTTTATGCTGCATAAAGAGCTACTCATCCTACTGGAATAAATACCCATCCCACTGGAAATGGCACTGTAATTCCAGACATAATTCATCAGTCAGGAGCAAGTCCCAGGCAAATGCTGAGTGCAAAGCTTCACAGGTAACTGTTTTGGAAATTCAAGCTTTTCCCTTCCCAAGTCCTTCCCTCTGTAATCTAACTGCTCCTTTTTGTATGTGCATAATAGCTGATTCTTTATACTTGAATTGCATTTCTAGTTTTGTTTTGGGGAAAAAGAGAGAGGAAGAAAGAAGAAAATAGGTTCAAACAGATAATTAACAAAATAATTTGTGCATCTGTGGCATGACCTTCCTGGATACAGGACACATTCTAGATTGGCTTCACATTTATCACTGAACTCCAAGGACCAAGCAGAAAAAGGTTCTATGCAATTTACTAATTCTGCACCTGAACATGAGACCACAAATTTGTTTTACTTCCCTCTTTCCTGTTCTACACATGAGAATTTCACTATGCAATGAAGGACTGATTAAAGCTGAAAGTAGCCACAACCACCTATGGAAGGCAGATTCCACCAACATTACAATGACATCTTTTCCCACAAGCACAGGAGAAGAAGGCAATATGATTTTTCCAAGAGAAACCCTTAACAGCAGACAGAACAGAAGGTTCATATGACGTACATTCAGCAGAACCTTCCAAATATGTTTTGTTTTAATCATCACAGCAGAAAATAACTTTTCTTAGATGTCCAGGGATTATTTGTTATGTGGGAATTTTTTTTATATTCATCATTATGCAGCACCTTTGTAGGTGCAGAACAAAATGCATACTCACTGCATATGGGCTCACATTTGTGCAACTTTCAGGGGAAAGATAGGAGAGAGCTGGAAGAAAACTCATATGAGAGGAAATCACAGACCAATTACAATGGTCAGGAAGAATGGTGACAGCTGTCCTGCTCTTATTACAGTCCACTTCCACAATAATTAGAATCAGAGAGAAAAAGAAACAAACAGAAAAGGATAGGAACAGACAAACAACAAAATCTCAAAGATACAAAGTGTTTGCCACAGAGACCAAGGAATCAGAGACCTTTGTGCTATGGAACAGCTCCGTGTCTGGGAAAGCAGTAAGACATGAGTTTGGCTAAATATGAGATCATTCTTTTAAGTAAGTCGGGGCTTTTCCTGAAAACAAAGAAACAATGGAATGCAGCTTAGGAAAGCATGACAGGAGGCTGGAGGGAACAGTGTGGGAAACAAACAGCCTCCTTGAAACCCCAGACTGCATCAACACTGCAACCAGAGGTGCAGCTGGCACTCACATATCTGTCTAAGCAGCACCAATGCCCCCAGCACACAGATCCAGCAGCCCAGGCAGACTGGCACAGCTTCCAGCCGTGGCACCAGCCTGCCACAGTAACTCCCCTTCATCACAGCCCCCTGCATTAGGCATCCTCTAACCCCTGCTCTCTTCAGAGCAAAGTGGAGTATTCCTGACACACTGTCACCTCCCGGGGAGATGAAGACATGATTTGGGAGTTCCCCCAACAGCCTGGAGACACAGCCCTCTTCCTTCTGATTCTGTGCAAGCTGAAGTTCAATCACAGAACATAAGGAGAGCCTGTTTTGTACAGCTTCCATGGGGCAGGATTTTAGAATTGTTCCTTAACAGATGTATAGCTCTGTGAGGATCTGCTAAGGGGTGAACTGCGCCTCCTGTGCTGGTAAAACCACATCTACTCATTATTTCCCATACACCACATGGAGGGTTAGAGAGATTAATGATTTCAGACAAGATGCAGATGATACAGCTATGCAATGTCCAAGTCTCTTTCATGCTTGCTTTTTCTGCTGCATTTTTTGTCTCCATGGGACACTGTGCTTCTGTGTGCCTGTGATATGCAGAAACACCATGGCAAAGCAGACAACAGCACTTCAGTTTCTGAGCTAGAGAGGGGAAAGAAAAGAGGGTCACCAGTCCATGTCTTAGTCACAGATCCTCTGGGCTCCTTCAGAGAAGATGTCAAATGACTCCTGCCCGCCCCTGCTGATCAACCTCCTCCAAACTAATGAACACACAGCATTTTTCTGAAAGAGATGCCCCATTGCACCTTGGTACACATCTGAAGGTGTATGACAGCTCTCATGGCTGCTGTTTACCCACACATCTGCCGCTCAATCCACATCAAAACCATTGCTGTGAAATATGCTGAGATATCCCAGATATGAAAAGTATTCTACAAACCCATTTTCTATGCTGATTCAAATGTAATTGCATTGAAATGTTATTAGAAGTGTGCTTGCTGCTGCCAACATCTTCACTACCGTTCTAAAGGTGATTAATTAATGCTTTGTTGCTTTTTGTCTGCATTGAAGTGACAGGAGGGTTATGGGAGGGCGATTGGTTTTGACAAGGAGAAGTCTGCATTCTTCCTACTGTGCAGTGCAGGGGAGGGAGATACACAGTGGGAGCTAATCTCACTCCTGCCTTCATTTAAACACAATGTTTAAATGTGTTTAAGTGACAAAGGCATTTAACAACCCTTCCCAGAGGGTTTTTCTTACTGTTTGCACATGAGTTTGCCCAGTTTAATACCATTTTATGGAAGCTGCAAAAATGCTGCTTCCTAATGCCTCCTAGTCACTGCAGGCAACTGTCTCATGACATCATCTCCGAAATAACAAAACATGCTCAGATCCACTGCACATGTACAGTCAGAGAGATTTCTGCAGGCTAAGATGCTGTTATGGAAGGAGAGGGAGAATTCCTTTATCATGGTTTTACGTAAAAATACTTCCAAATACTAAACCTGTACAGTGAAGAAGCATGGAGGAGCCTCTCTCACAGATGAGAGACCCACTGTGATACAGAGCTGCACAAGCTCATCAGTAAAAGAGGTCTCCTCCCACAAAGAGCTTACGTCTGAATTCTAAGGCAGGGAACAACAGATGGAGACAGACAGGCAGATGGAAAACAAGACAGCGCTGTCTACATCCTCGGCACTGATCTCAGCAGAGCAGTTGCCAAGCTAAGAAGTTCTGCCCTGAAGAAAAACTTTCTTAAAGTCTGTGGATATAGATGAGGGCTTCTGAACTTGAACTCATGTCAAATTTCAAACTTCCCTGTCCGGAAGAAGACCAGCCTCAAACCCATCTGTGCATCCACACCTCAAATGAATCTTCTTCATCCAGAAGATCCCCTAGTCTGAGCTTTAAACCTACTGTGTAATGTCAAGACACAAAAACCCTGTGGCTTTTCTTGGCCACACAGTTCAGGCTGGCAGTGCAAACAGCACTGGTAAAACCATTACCCATTTCAGCAGTAGCAGCTGTAATAAAGCAGCCTCCAGGGACCTTGACATGACCTCCCTACGTCCACGGGGCATGAACAGGCCCTTGGCAGCCTAAATACATCAATTGGTCAATTGCCTCCATTCTACAGGTTGTAAAGTGAGAAAATTTTAATTATGGAATAGGCACCTTGCCATAAGGCCTTCTACAGAAATTAATCAGGTGAGTTTTCCCTTCTTAATTTCTTAATATTCTTTAGATTCTGCATAGCATGATTAGCATCAGATCCAAGAAAAAACAAAATCAGAAAGCAGAGTGAAGATTCTGAAACTAGGTGCAATTAAAGGAATTTTTAGGTAATATTCAGGGATAGGTATTTTCACCTATGTGTACACCCAGCATAGAAAACAAGTCATTCTACTCTAGTATAAGATGTCAATGTAACAGCTTTATTGGAATAGCTTATTCTGCAATATCTGCTCTGATCCACCTTGCTCTAGAAACAAATTTTCAATAGTGCCAATCCATCCTTAAAAGAAAAGTGCCTCTGCCCTTTGTCTTCCTGGAGAAGAAAATACTGGCTGAGAGTACAACTGGTTTCTACTACAGGAGCTGTAATTCTCTGCTGTAGCAAGACTGAATCATTTGAAAAGCACATAACTACAAGAAACCTCATCCTGCAGTACTTTAGGCACCCAGAGCACACCTCCCTTAAGCCTTCTCAAACTTTATTACTACTTCACTTTTCCCTCCTGACACTATTCCTACTAGAAGGTTGTCCCAGAACCCCATGGATATACCTAAAATTCTTCTTGCTTCTAGTCCACTTTCCTTTAAAGCCATTTGACATATCTTTGGTTTTGTGCCAGTATCTTCCTTTAGCTTAAATAATCCTTCCCTCCCTAGTAATTACCTCTAATGAATATGCAGATGACCAGTACAACCCTTCTTAGACATTATCTGTGTACATTAACTGAAGCTCTTTTTATGCCATACTGTTCAGACAGGCTCTTTCAAATGCTGATCAACTTAGTACTCATTCTTTGTTTGACTTCACCTTTCATAAATATGGGTGGTCAGACACACCATCACCAGGAGCTAGGATCAACTTTTAATGAAAAGTTTATGTTTAATAAAAGAAAAACACAAAGTCTTTTATTTTACAGCATGTTTAGTAAAAGAGGCAGAGTAAATGAGAGTGGTCAAGGATGTCCCATTAACCATATTTGAAGCTATTTAACACATGGTGAGTGTGAACAATATTCCACTAAGTCTTGTTCCCACAAATGAATCATATACAAAGAAAGTTAATGCCTGCTTCTTAAGGCTGGAAAGGGCCAGCAACAATAATTGTGAGTACCCTCCCCTCCATTAATCTTCTCAAGCTCCAACACTGAAGCAAATGATGACAGTTAAATGTGAATGCTGGTTCTGTTTTTGTTGATCATTTTAACAGATGGACTGGGGAAGATGTGGGTGTGCTGTGAAATGGCAATTACTGCAGGGAGGGAAATGCAGTTGGATGAAAAGGAAAAAAGATACAAATCAAAAACAGAGGAACAAAGCAGAGAGGGGAAGTGAAAAATGAAAGAAAAAAATTCTAGTCACCTTACATTTCACAATATTTTTCTGCTGAATTCACTAGTGAGGTATTGAGCAAACGATCAGTAACAGTAACAGCTACATCTGTGCTTATTGTACCCAAGCTGCAATTTTGCTCACATCTTTGTATAAATACCAAATTGATTCAAGTGAGATATTTTCTAGGAATAGAGGCTTCCAAATAAACCCATGTTTACACCCTTTTTCATAGGACACAGCTAAAATAGAATTCAGCTCTCTCCTCAGAATGAACTCTATATTCCCAGCTCCTGTGCAGTAAACAAAGAGCTCCCTTCTGCCTGGCAGTCAAAGCAAGCAGCTCACTAACAGCACAGGAGTGTGACAGCAGCAGGGACAGCAAACCCACAGACCCTCATATAATGAAAAAAAGACTGCAGCTAATAACAAAGAGCCAACCTTTCTTCCTCCCAGCTCTCAGCTCTTTAATATGTATTATTTCAAACTCTTATTCATAATTCAATGGTTAGTGTGTGGCAATAACTACCTGATCTGGGTTTTTTTCCCTCCCTAAGGAAGCAAGAGGTTAATTTTGATCAAGAAAGGAAGGGGGATGAGTGTCACTCTGAGACCTTGAATTACCTCAACTGCTTTCTCTCCTATGCATGTACATTCCCAGCTGTATTGCACAACTCAAATTATTTAGGGTTATTATTTATTATTTTCTGCCCTGTGGAAAAATTCAGAACAATCTGAAGAAGGATCTAGCACTTGATGACCTGCTCCCTAACATACTTAGACCACTGGCACTTTTTTGAGAAAAAAAATCCCAACAAAACAAGAGAGAAGCTGGTATGTTTACATCATGGAAAGGAAGCTAAGCTTGAGAGGGACTTTGGGACTTTCTTGGCCATGAAGAACAGCTGTCTCATCTCTCAGGATATTGCTTTAACCTCTGCAGTGTTCTTTCTGTGAATATACTTGTGAAAATGTTATTCCTTTCTTTAAAAATCTGTTTTAAAAAGGTCTTCTAAGGCGCCTAATATATTTTTTTTCAATCAGTGCTATTTATGTACTGCAAAATGTGATGGCTACTGGGTTTGCAAAATACTAGAAATAACATAAACTTTTCCCCTATGCCACCAAATAGAGCATGACCTGGACTGGTAATGAATGCAAGAAAAACCCAGATGTCAGGTACTATTTCAGGGAGTTGTGAAGGGAATTTCAGTGAACTTCTTAGCAGAGAGGTGCCTGCATCACAAAAGCATCGTCACAGCTGGCACAGACTGATGCTACTGTTACCAATCTCAGCAGAGAGGCCAACCAGTGATCTGAGAGTTTATTTATAAATATTTTAGCAGACTGAAGAAGCAGGAGGAGTTTTAAATTTACATTTCTTTATACATACTCCCACTCAGAATCTGTGAGCTTAGTAAATCTGTATAAAATCATCACCAAGGCCTGACAATAGGATTTACAGGGGCAATCTACCCATAAAGGCACACGCCTCCACTGACAAGCAGGCAATCTTACTTTCCAAAATTATTATTTGAATTGCCAATGTTTTTTAATTCCCTAAAACATTAACACAGCGTCAGTAAAGGATACAATCACTTCACAGTCCTCACTCTTGCAGGGTCTCTGTTGTAGTGATGGGATGTATCCTAGATGCAGACTCAGAGCTGAATGCCAAGAGCTCGGCACTGTGGGACTAAGTGCTCAGGACCACAGGGCACAGGATGAAAGAGCAGACTGGCAGACACTTGCTCTGAAGGCCGCTAAAGGATAATGCAGAGCAAATGCAGGATAGAATACAATGCAGCTTATGTGGCCTGAAGTGAGAAGTCAACACTTCTGTCAGAAATGTAAGAAAATCACACTCTGTTTAATGGCAAAGCTTCAAATACCAGTACTAACACCTGTGACCTTCAAACACTTGCATCATGCCCCCAGCAAACTGCTGTATCAGACAGAAGAATCAGACAACTCAGGTGGACTCGAAAAGGTGTGAATGAGCCAGTAGCTCTGTGATAAGCTATGAGGGATTTCTCCTAAATGCTTAGTGTTACATATGAAAGGGAATCATGAGGCTACAGAATAAACACAAAAGCAATCTGTCCTCAAGACTCAAAAGAGATGGTATTCTTCCCAAAGACCCCACCAACTCCACTCCTTTGCTCAGGAGGAAACACATTGGAATGCCACCAAATCACCAAGTTACCTTCGCTGCTCAACCATTCCTGCAACAAAGCGAGAAATGAAGCCTTGCTCATGAATCCTCCTTACCGTGAGACGTTTCGAGGCATCCACTTCAATCATCCCCCGCAAAAGGTTCTGACAATCGGGGGGGATAAAATGGGGCATGTGGAACACTCCACGCTTCACCTTCTCCAGCAGTTGCCGCAAGTTGTCATCATCGAAAGGCAGGGCACCCTGCAGGGATGGGACAGAGCAGTCAGTGGGAGAGAACTGGAGACGGCCAAAGGAGAAAAGCCAGGATAAGCAGGTGAGAGAATGGAAAAGAGGAAGTCAGCTCATAATACATTATTATGAGTGAAAAAACTTTTTATCCATTGAAAAAACAAAATTTCTTAGTGCTGCTGTATTTCCTCTAACATAGGAGACAAAATTGAGGACATTGTTTTTTCTATTAGACCTTTAATTAGAAAATGACTACCAGTATAAAGTAAAATATAAAATATGAAATTGCCTTTCCAGGCAAATTCACCAAAGATGTGTGGATTCACTTAAATTCAGTTCAAGCTTTTGATCTGCTGGTATTCCTCCTGGGCGTACTTTCACAGCAGCAATGTTTATCGTCTCCTTATTTTTAATCTTCCTGAGACACATTTATTGCAGACATTGAAAAGGAGGTGAACAGCTTTTGAGAGACTTTCAGTAAAGAACACGCTCTTTCTGACAGAGCATTAAAATGACACAGCTGAAAGAAACCCCAACCAACATTAGCCTTTGGAAGCAGCAGACATTCCACCCGTTTAATATACTCCATCCAGTTCCCATGCTGTGGTCAGGTCATCAGTTCCTATTGCTTCCCTACTGTAGCTCACTTACATGAATGGCTTGAAGTTTTTTTAGCTGAAACTACATTTTGAATAGATCATCAGTTTGCCACAAAAAGCAGTAAAAGACCTATCCTTGCTGCAAGGACAAAAAGGAAAAAGAGAAGTCGAAATCTTTAGGATAACTCTACTGACTGCAGCTGATATCCTTTCATAGCAAGTCTGCACCTTCCTAGATATTCTCACTTCCTTCTTTCACTGCCTAATTCTAGTAGGTGCTGAGCTTCCTTGATTTCCAGGATGGCTTGTGGGAAGCTGCAAGCTGTCAGCTGCTGTGATAATGAAGTTTTAAGCTGTCAGCTCTGGCACTGCTCTTACTACAGTGAGTAGTCCATCTGTATAAGCAATCCTGTGTCTATGGTTTAGGGAGAACAACAGCTCCATTTACAGTGGCCGCAGGAAGCCACCTGATGGCAGCCACGACTGGGCACTGCTTACTGGTGTTTGTTCATTCCAGTGGCCTTGAAGGCAGAGCTTCTCCCTGCCTTCTGTAACCAACCTCCGGAGTTACCTGCATTTTTCCTATCCATTCCAGACTTAAAGGAAAATCAATTCTGATAGTTCAGTACTTTGGCTAATGCAATTTAAGCCCTGATGAAGTCAGAAAGGACACTGTGTGGCATTTCCTGAAGGTAACAACTACATCTCTTTTATTACTACCATCTGCTATCATATCTTGATAGTTTTCGCAGGGTTTGTCCTGACATAATTAACTGGCGAGCTCTACACTTTCCATCAATAATGGACTTATTTCAATAATTCTTCCGGCTCATGTGTGTATGTAGGAACAGATGAAGATGCAGCAACAGACACCCAAGCTTGACAGAGAATCCCCCTGAAAATGAAAAGCCTGCTCGACAAATCCTAACCATCTTGACACATTCTCTCTTCTGTTCTTACGACTTCAAGAAGTTATATTAAGAGCTCATTATATACTTTTATTTTATTAGCTATGAAAGCAACTTCTCAGTAAGAGATGACCAGGTGCTATCTAGTGTGACAGTTAAAGTTCTTCCAATGTAACATCAAGATAAAAAAATTAAAATTTCAAAAATGTCAGTGAATTGTAATGACTAAAAAGTAAAAAGGAATAAGATTGGTTAAGGGAAATTAAAGCATCATACTGAGATTACTTTAAGATATTCTGATTTGAACCATTAAAAAAGAATCAGCATGTCCTTTGATACAAAAAAACCTCTAAAATTTAAAAGTATTTAAACAAAAATAATATCCAGAATTTATCTCATTTTACACTGTACAAGTGCTTTTTCCAAAATAAAACATTTAAGTGAAGCAATTAGGTTTACTGATAAATGTACAAAAATATCACAATTTTACTTCAGGCTTGTTACTTTTATAATTATAGATGATCAGATAAACTATTACAGATATAAAGCACTTAACATGCACATAAAACCTATATTCATATTGACTATTTTACCTGCACGTGATATATGCTTGCATTAACATAAACTATATTTTCCTACATTATACTATGGAAATTGCTAATAACTGCCAAGCCTATCTGCCTTCAGCTGGACACCCTTTTGTTGGATGTTTAGGAGTGTTATAATAGAACTTCATTTCAGAATAAATTCCACAGAGAATTGAAACTCTGATCAAAAGAAGGATAAGTTAGACGATGGCACATTTTGAACACTTAAAGTATTACCGAGCCAGATGGAAACTAATTTAAACTTTGTACTACTGGCTCAGTTTTATATTCCCATGTGTACCAAATTAAAATGTAGCTCACTGCTTTCATGAAACAAAGATGAGGCTCTCAAGTCCTTCCCTGAAAAAATACTGCAGTTAATGTATGCATATACCTGCTGAAGCACACATATACATACAGCAGAAAAAAGTGAACACATCCCAAACCCAGCCACATCTTGATCCCGTGAAGGACGACTTGTTTGACACACTCTGTATCCTGGAGTTGTAACCCTACATATCCTTACCCATCAAAAAACGTGGTGCAACATCACAAAACAACAAAGAGCATTCACAAAGACAAGTTTTTGTTGGCTGCCTATGCTCTTCTGTGCAGGGCAACAGTGTTTCAAAGAAGCAGTGAAATATTCCTCATGCTTTTCCTTTGGGGCTGATGTAGAAATAAGAGGAAAGGATGCCACTGAGAGATACAAAAATAGAGGACTAAAAAAACCCATCCGTACATGATGTCAATAGAATTGCCATTAAATACAGCAGCACTTTCAGATTCTTCTTTTCTTTTTAAAGGCTAGTGCAAAGAAGATGACTCACCACTAGCAACGCAAACAAAATGACTCCGCAGCTCCAGACGTCTGCTTTCCTTCCATCATATTTTTCTCCCTGTGCAGTAAAGACACAGAGGTTCAAAAGACCGATCACTAGTAAATGAATTAATTATCCTTGAGGAATGAGAGAGGGGAGAACGGGAAACCCTACATTTAGTCCAGTTACCTGCTTCCCAAGTTGGCCTTCCCAACTAGGAGGAAGCCACTACACAGCCGGCTAAATGAATTTTTGTGAACATCAGCTTGCAGTCTTATCTGGGATCTGTGAGGAAAGGCTCAGAAGTGGGAGCAGGGCAGGAATGGTTGACAACTCACAAATTATCAGATCAGGCATTTAAACAGAGTAACAGGTGCCTTAAGGACATCTAGCAGGTGTGTGTTTCTCTGCCTTGGTTCTTCAGGGAGCGTGTCACCAGCCATGTTATTTGAAAACTCATAGTATTGTCTGGACAGCCTCTCCTGTGTGCTTCCTGTTTGACTTTACAGTACAGACATGCTTTGGAAGAGGGCAATCCTGGGCACTGAAATCTTGGATACTTATTTTCAGAGGACAAAGGGAAAGCAGGGGGAAAAATATTGTTTAGTGGAAATCAACATCACTGACAGTCAACCCCAGCTTTTCTACTGAGATGACAGCTACATCAGAGACAGGAAAGCTGAGGGGACTACGTCCCTTGGGTCAAAAGATCAAATTAAGCCAGGCTCCTGTACTTCTGTCTGATCACATGGGGCAAAGGCACTGTGAGAATAACATACCATTATTTCCCAATGTGGCTTGATTCAGGCCTGACCCAAACAAACAAAACTCTATTTAGGTTTCTTGTGGCCTTTTCTTTCCCTCTGCCTTGGGCAGACCCCGAGTACAGAGGATCTATCTGGGTACTTGTAATGAGGGACACTTCAAAAAAGGTATTTATGTACACTAATATTAACCAACTTACCCGGATGACTTCAGGACAAGCATAATGTGGTGATCTGAAAGACAAAATACAGTCAAATGAGCATGTAACAGCCTGGTATTTATGGTTATGTGCATTCCCATTTTGTTTAGCAGAATGATGATAGATTTGCTTATACAGAATACAAGTGCGCAAACCAGCACATTTTTCCTTACCTCAACAACAGCATATTTCTAACAAGCTCAGAAAATGGTCAAGAACTAGCATAATTTACAACTCTGTGGCCCTGCTACGAATTTCTTAAAAACAAGGAACGAAGGGAAGATGAGGCACATTCTGTGAGTATAAAATTCCAGCTCTCTAATCCCACCATTTAACTTGGCCTTGTATCTAACTAAAAGGAGGGCCCACACTGCAAAGCCTTTTACAGGAAAAAAGACAGATGCATCCCTAAACCACGTCTGGTGTCTCTTCTGCTAAGATGACTGTCATTTACACCAATGGTCACAAAAGCTGCCAATACATGATTGCAGCATGCCTTTTCTTTTTCTTTAAAAAAACAAAAAAGGATGGACAGTAGCACTATTACCTGGTGAGTTAATATATTCTTTTCACATCCTTGTACCCATATATCTCTTGCTTGATTCCTGGCTGAGAAGAGTTAATTACTTCAACTCGCCAGGTAATAATTTTAATTCCTAAAGATCATAGCCATGGCTATTTATTTTATAGCCTTCATTAAAGTAACTTGACAAGTAAAAGGGATGCAAACTGTCTGAAATCCGTGTGCAAATCATGCTATTGTTTATACTGACACCTCCCAGCAGTCCCTGAGCCTGTCTTCATTTGTGCATGTGTTTCTTGTGACAAATGCAATCATGGCTGGGCAATACCTGTCTCACAAAGTAATGAGCAAACTAGAAGCACAGCGAGGTTAGCTTTGTGCTAGGATGCTATATTAATGCCCAGTGAGACAGCCCATTAATTGAATTTCCATACACACTACATTATCTCGTGGCAAAATATCATCCCATGGGCACGGAATGCCCTGATTTGGTATCACAGCTTTTGGCAGAGCATGACAATAAACTCAGGGTACACTTGGGAGTGCAGCTACCTTGACAGCAAAGCTTCCAAGAGGAGAGAGAAATGCAGTTGATCCCTCAGAAATTTCAGAATAAGTGGAATTCAGCCACTTTATCCAATATTTAATACAACACCAATCCTGGGCCCATTTAAGAGATGGGTTATTCACAGGTATTCTAACCAGTCTGGCTGCTCAGTAGTGCCTTAGTTTAGACCACATTTTAAAAACCTTGGTTCAAGAGTCAAAACAGCTAATGAAAGCCAGAGCCTCCCTCAGAGAGCTGGATGGAGCTGCTCATTGGAAGACCGGAAAGAACAGTCTTGTGTCTAGTGGGTAGGGCAGACTACCCAGGCTCTCTGTGTAGCTCTGTACTGACAGCCATGGAAACAGGGACAAGGTTACTTTACATTTTTAAAAGCTGCAGTTGCCTGTTTGAAAAAGGTGACCAGAAGCTCACCATGAGTCTACTCTTGTGACTAAAGCAAGAGCAATGCCACTGCAGTTTTCACACTACAAGAGAGAAAGTGAGGCCAGAGTGAGAAACTGAATAGCTTAATGTACAAATTCCCAAACTTCCAAAATATATTGTTTCCTGTGAATTTGCCTCTTTATGGCAAACCAAGACCTGCACTACACCTATTCTTTCCAAACCCCCAAAGTCTAAAACACAAAAAGTCACAACACTGGACTAACACATGATTTTGCAAGCTTTTAGAAGACAAATTATTCTTGGGAGAATGCTTGACTAGTGATGTTGTCTTTTTCTCATATCTAACAGTGGAGTAGAGGGTACAGACTATCCCTAAGGCACACACAAAGCACAAGTAAGGAGCAGCACCACAACTGGGACTGCAGCCCAGGCCTGACAAGTACAACTCTCACTAGTGCTGAGCTGCTTACACAGAACACTGAAGGAGGGCAGTGTGGGAACTGTAGGGAACACAGTAATGCAACTGGAATTTGGAAAAAATCTGCATGGCAGCAAAAAGAGTACAGGACTTGCATAGATCAAGGATATTTGCCCAACTTAGTCACCTCAGAACAGAAAGGCCAGTTCTAACATGTTCTGTACATCACATTAGGCTTGAAAAATATATGGGAGGTAAAAGGAGTGCAGACACATCCTAGGTAACTGTCAAGCTCCCATCACTTATCATGTTTGAATTTCTTACTCTCACATGTATTTTAGGTTCTGCAAGGTACAGCTGCCTCTCTGTGTGAGTCATGAACACACAGAGTAAATGGCTATTACATGGTTTCTGCAGTGCCTGTGGCTGACGTAGAAACTTTAGCCAGACTTCTCAAATCCTGCATGGCATCCTGTACAGTTCAGCAATATCCTTCAGCACAATCATTTTTGGATAGCAATGGCACTGAAGTGCATTGGAAGAGTCAGTATCTCAATTTGCAGAGTGTTCCTGAATTTTTATTTGTATATTATGACTCCAACAAGGATTTCAGAACTCTTAATTGTGGGTGCTGAGCAGTGCAACCACCTTGAAAGTGCTAACATCCTTGAAAAGAAGAATGTAAGTGTTGTGAAGAACTCAAGACAGGTACAGAGGTATTTATGTGTCCCACTAGCAAATGCCCTTGGAATGTTTTCCTTCCTGACGTCTGCTCAGCTGCAGTGGAATGTGCCATAGATCTTAAAAGGCACCACTGAAATTCTGCAAAAGTCTAAGAATCTGGGTGGAGAAAATGTTATAATAAATCCTTTGAACAAGCTGGATTGATTAAATCATTCAACAGCTGCATTGCAACTGCCCAGAGAGCACAGGTTTCTGGCATTGCCATTCTGAATTCTTGCCAGCACACACTAGCTAGATATCTGCAGCATTAACTTGGCTAACAGCTTTAAAAGGGATCCTCCAGTCAGCCAGAATCCATAAAAACCTCATTTCCATGCTACCAATCACACAGCAACTTCAACTGCTGTTAAGACAAAACTCAAATTTAATCAAAAATCTATTTATCTTTCTACAGAGTCATGAATATTTCTTTGGCTCTTATCACTAATTATTCAATATAGATGTGTCAAGAGCAACATTCCCTGTCTCTTCCCCTAGGCCACCTCCTCATCATTCTGCTACATCTCTGTGCAGCAAAAGCCCCAGTCTGCCCTTGATAACAAATAAATATATCGCTCAGCAAGATCAAGAAAGAGTTGCTGCCTGCGGGTACCACTGCAAAAAAGCACTGATGTTGGCAGTGTTGATTTCCAGGGTGATAGGCATTTTCCAAGGCTAGTCTCCCTAGGGCAGGAAGGGCTCTCTGAATGGTCATTCACAGCTGTGACTCTAGGACACAATAATCTTAAGGATCTTAGGGGACCTTAGAGCATTTACATGGGATTTAAACCAGAGGAAATAAGACAAGGGAAGAATGGTGAAATCCAGGACAGCTCAGGACAGTTAAGTCAGGCATGCAGAAAGAAATGTATATATCCTTGATGTATCTCTTTTGAATTTCATCTGAGAAACTAGAAAAGTAGTTCTTGACCTGTGCACATCAAGATCTTGTGTAGCTGCAGTAGATCTGAGACAACCAGGGCCATATCTTCAGTGCAGATGTGATGTGCCTGTTAGTTTTTTTCACACAGTTAGAGAGACCTGCACTGCACACACACAGTGTGCGCACACACAAAAATCCATTGGGCACATATGGTTTATCTGGGAACACACAGTAACTGCTTTGCCAGAGAAGTGGTTGGTTGATCAAGAAGGACAGGAGAAGCTGTGTGATCTGACTCCACATTGAGACAAATCATGTGTTACACTGCCTGATGGGTCCCCAAGTCCCAGTAAAGATGAGTGTCCATGCCTCAGTCCTTTGGTCCCATGCCTTAAGATGGTACTATGTGGGGAAGAAAAGCTGCTTTGAGTGCCATCCTTTAGGCCTCACAGACAGATGCAGAGTTTCTGCAGACAGGGAGGAACAAGAAATCTCCTTTCCTCTGTTTTTATTATTATTTTATTTTATTATTATATTTATTCTTCAAGGCATGAAGTTACCTTGATATAGGATGTTGTATAGCTGCAGAGAAATCCTCACACATCTGGCTGTTTTTGCTGTTGCTCAATTCTAGAGTCCTTCCTTCCCCTCTCTTAATCACTGTCTCCAAGCTGGCTTTCAGAGGCAGGAGTTACTCACTAGAGCAAAAGGCTGCCTCTGCTTTCCCCCCATGCTGGGCAGCAAAGGGCTGAGATGAAGGGGAAGATCAGAGGAGTAGCAAAATAGATAAAGGGAATTCAGGAGAAGGACATGGGCATTCCGAGAGAGAAAGCGACAGCCGCGGATCACAGAGCAAAGAGAGGCAGGAGGACACTAACGAAAGGCTCCAGCAGCAGTGGGTACTCAGGGCTAAAGTGAAGGCTGTAATTAAGGTAGTAGGTGTAGTTAAGGCTGAGTGCTGGATTGCCATTAAAGCTTCAACTCAGTCATTTACCTTTGGATGAGAAAACTCAGCATCTAGCCCTCAGCCATCTTACAGCTGTTTATTCCTCGGGTGCAATTACATTTTTGGGGAATCTGCAAATCAATTCATTAATTATCAGTTCATATTTTTAAATCATGGAACCTTTAAGAGGTTTTAATTTTAAAAATTAACCAGACCCTTGTATTAAAAGGGCATAAGGATTACCAAATTAGGTACTCAAAGTTAAAAACTGGCAAAAAAAAAAAAAAGGTTGAAAATGTTACACTGTGCTCTGTAGGTAAGTCAGTTGGATGTGTAGCTAATGCCTCTTTTCTACTTGTGACTGAAGTTGGGAAGTACTAGGGAACTTTAGTGTCAATAAGGACAAGCTTGCAAGAATGCAGCTGATTAACACATGGGAGAATCAAACTCTCTGTCCCTGCTAGAGAATCCTTTAGTGAAAGAAAATGAACAGGTGCTTTAAACAGAGATGTTGACAGGTAATTATGCGTTGCATGTTTGCCAGTTTTCAGAATCACAGTGCTCCACATCCAAGTTTAATTTCCAGCATTTATAAGCATGTGGAGCAGCAGGGGCAGTTGGTAGGCACTGTGCTCTCCCAGTAAAGGACTGTTATCAAGCACCAAGTATCCTGAGGTATTGGGTCCCAAGAGCATCGAAGTGTACACTCAAAACTGGTTGACAATTTTGAGTTTCATTTTGCAAAATCCTGTGTCCTCATAAAAATGGAGATAACCAGACCAATGTGGCAAACATAATATGAAAACAGTATAATTAATACTTGGAAACCTAAGACACGGTGATGAAATCCTACCTAGCATTCATAGCAAGGCTTGAATGCAGTGAGCAGAAGTTATAAATGGATCCATAAAATAAATGATGAGGAAAACCCAAACATTAAATAGCTGTTTACTCACAAAAACACACCATCCAATCATCAAATGAGGCAAAGATTTGTTGAAAAAAAATCTGTACAAGCTTGTACTTAATGGGCATATCCTAATGTGCACAGGCTGAGTAAATGCTACACCGCCAAGCTGAAGAAAAGCACATCTTAAATTCTCAGGGATTGATTTGCAAAATCCAAGTTCTTTTAGCATACCTTGTGATGTATTGTAGGTGATGCTGGTACCAATGGTCATTAATAAGGTTGTCTGGTATTTCCCTTTATAATCTTCATTTTAAATTCCTTGTAACTTACTTTCAATTTAACAACAATTTACTTGCTTTTTGTCTGTCACAGACTGGTTTCATGTATTTATATGCATGCATGCTGTGATTGGGCTGAAGCACTTCCACTATCTATGTCTAATTTTAAGTAAATGCTTTCCCATATTTAAAAAAAAAGAGAAAAATTTCTGGTATCCTCCCCTGCAAAGGGAAAACCTGAATATTTATTTGCATTCTCTAGAAATTATATCATAGAAATATTCCATTTCACTAGAAAACTGCAATTTGCATTTACTAGCAGAAACTCTCGAGAGCATTAGGATCAAAATCCTACCTGCGGTGGCAACACTTCACAGAGTATTTTTTTTTATCTGCAACTGAGCTGCTGTGGGTGGGGTTACCACATGGTGCCAAACTTAGAAACAAACTGAGTGCAAAACTAATGAAGTAGATCTAGGACTGGCAGCAACTGACTCACACAACCAGGTAGCAGAAACTAGAGCTGGAACCTAGTAAAAAAGAGAAAACAAGCTGGGATTTGGGCCAAATATGGAGCAGAAATGAATGGGACAAGTCAGCTAGACTGTGGTACAAATCAGGAAGGAGACAGGAATCCAGTTCTGGAAATGGAAGCTCCTGATGAGATGATGTAAAAAGCACTAATACTGGCATTTCCAAATTGAAGAGCTTAAATTTGCAACCCTAACAATGACTGCATAAGTTTTAGATATATGTTTATTATAAGGAGGAAAGAATATGTGCAGCATCATGTCATGTAATTAAAATCAGAAAGGGTGCTTGGACAGGGAGATGTATCTGCCCTCTGAATTATCTGCTTGCCACAGGTCTGCTGATGCATCAATGACTTGCTAAGATGGAGAACTGCAGCAGAGAAGGGCAATGCATCTTGTCCTAGACCACCATGAATGCCTTCAGCAGAAACAGAAATCAAGCTCAGATCACCTGGGTCTCAGATAACGTGCGGTTTAACCAAAAGGCACTCACTCTTCTTGCCTAGTGACAGCCCAGGATGGATTGGTCAACCTCTCCTGCTCTGAAACACTGCAAAGCAGCATGCCAGGAAGAATCACTGAGAAAGAGGTGGGGAATGTCTCTGCATGGATGGGTAAAGAGGAAGAGGAGCTGAAGAAATCTAAAATAATAGAAGCAGCAGCCTAACACATCTTTCTCTTCCTTCCTTGTCTGCTGTTAGCTGACAGACCCTCCCTGCTTCTGAAGGAATGCAGAGACTCACTGTGTTACTCTGGCATCTCAAGGACCATCTCTCTGTAAGACTTGCAGAGCAATTTCTGCCATAAGCAGAATTAGTCCTGCAGAGCTTACACACAGCTCCTCTTCTCCTTAACGGTCTAAAAACACTAAAGAGAACGACAGCATATTCCTCTGCACTGTGCATATGCAGGATTTACACAATACACTTCTATAATGGGGACTCATTACAATCAAGGCCGAATGTGCAGTCTGTCAACAACAAATTATGTCAGAGAAACAGCAAGTCCATCCTTGCCTCCTCCTACACAAACACATCTGGATAGAGCTGTTATTGTGTCCTCCAGGTAGTCTGTCAGTGCTATCAGTGCTACAGAAAACCAAGCAGGCCTAAGGAGTACCTCCCAGAAAACAGTGACTCTGAGATATGCAATTACATCACACCTCAGGCTACATGAGGCTACTCTTCATGATGCCAGTCAAGACTCTGCAGTGACCTGAAGACTACCCAAACTTTGGACTAAACTTAGCAGTTCACTTGTGATAGCAAAGAATTTTTGACTGCAGTCTCCCTGCTTCCCTGAACTGACAAAGTTGGCTGTATCACACAGCTCAACCCCATCTGAGCCTCCCACTCTGACTGACAGAAATACCTGGAGACTCCCTGCATGACTGTCAATGGAAATGTTACAGTTTCATCTCATTATCAGTGTTCACAGTATGGAAAAGCCATTCTCAAAATTAACTTATGGGTGCATGAAGGAGCATCTCATTAAAGCTCAATATCTCAGCCATGATTCACTCTGTTTTGTTCCTTTTCATGCTGGCTGAAAGTACCAACTGCATGGGCAGGTAAAACTGTTGCCTTGAAAAGCTCTGAGGCTGGTTACTGCATGTGCTCCAAGGGAAAGGGAGTCATAACTGGATTACCTTTCTCAGTGAACAGTGTGGCATAGTTACATATTCCTTCCTTCCTTCACCCACCAAACCAAAGAGATCACACGACACCAGTATCAGCCATGCTGGGCTGCATGCCAGGAGAATTAATGAAGTGGTGTAATAGCTCACATGGAGGTCTAGTGATTGGCAACACACTTAAAATGCATCTGCAAGGCAGGAGATCATAGCGTTGCTGCTGTGTTCTGTTTATTACAGGCACATCTCTTCCGTTCCATTGATTTCCTTATTAGTGCATTTTAAGGCCACAATGTGGGGGCTGGATCTGCTTGAGGCATGCAGGTTTGAATTCCAGCACAGCTTATGGGAAGGAAGCCTCCCTTTGAGACTCCAGATATGGATAACAGAGCTCGGTGCTAACCAGAACAGGAACCCTACAGAGAGGTTCCCAAGGAGTATGAAAAATCCTACAAGGCAATTGAGGCTGGGTTGATTTTTGTACTTCCTGTTTTTTTTTTTTTTTTTCTCATGGAAGGAAGAGGAACAATTTTCTCTAGAGGGTATGGAGGCTTTGTGGCAACTGCAGGGAGGACTGCATTTCCTGATCTAGAGGGAAAGCCTGAAAGAAGCTGCAAGCAACAGATGTAAGCAGAATCACAGAATGGTTTGGATTGGAAGCGATCTTTAAAACTTAACTAATCCAATGCCCCTGCAATGAGCAGGGATATATTCAACTAGATCAAGTTTCTAAGAGCCAGATCCAACCAGACCATGAATGTTTCCAGGGATAGGGAATCTATCATCTCTCTGGGAAACCTGTTCAGTGTTTTACCACCCCCAACGTAAAAAACTTTTTCCTTGTATCTAATCCACATTGACCCTTTTTTTACCTTAAAACAATTATCCCTTGTCCCATCACTACAGGTCCTGCCATAAAGTCTGTCCTCATCTTTTTTATAGTCCCTCTTTCAGTACTGAAAATTTGCAATAAGGTCTTCTGGAGCCTTTTCTCTCTAGACTGAATAACCCCAACTCTATCAGTCTGTCCTCACGGGGAAGATGTTACAGCCCTCCAACCACCTTCATGGCCTCCTCTGGGCCCACTAGGACAGGTTCATATCCTTCTTATGCTATGGATCCCCAAATCTGGATGCAGTGCAGGTGTCAGCAGAGCAGAAGCACCCCTCCCTCTCCCTGCTGGCCATGCTGCTTTGGATGCAGCCCAGGACAGGTCTGGTTCTCTGGGCTGCAAATGCACATTGCTGGGTCACATCCAGCCTTTCATCCACAGCACCCCCAAGCCCCTCTCAGCAGCACTGCTCCTTTAATCCCTCAGTCTGCACTGATGATAGTGTCTCCCTACCCAAGTGCAGGGCCTTGTAGTTGACCTTGGCATCACAGCTCCTTGCTTTTCATCTGTTCTGCTAAGAACTCAGATCTTGACAGGGACAGGAAAGAATCAGTGGGTCTCTGTTTACTCACCAACCAGCATTCTATCACATCATGAACTTCAAATACTTTTGCTGTCCATTATTCATGACTTGGAAAGCAAAAGCTAGGACTGAGAGGCAGTGGCTGGGCTTTAGAGGGAATCACGATGGCTCCAAGACTACCTTGAACTGCCTTGGTCCAGAGAAGACACCAAAAAAAACATGAACTGTAACCAGCTGAGGATGGGCCTGGGCTGAAGTAATCAGAATCACACTACCAATGGCCAAGAGAAGTCAGCCTGCATGGGAGGAAGTGGAAATTTGCTGGCACTATCTGGTTTCTGTGCTTGCTGTTAATACAAATTAACACAGCTAAAAGCTGGTGTAGTGGTGTCAGGCTGCAGCAGCTCAATGCAGCTGCTGCCCTTCCTACAGCTCAGTGCCACAGCCTCTGCACAGTCACCTTGGCACTGGGAATCGGGAGCATAGTCCAGTGGTGCCTGAAGGCAACTGAATTTGCATGGAAATGTCTTTAGACTGCCCCTGCAATATTCCTCCAGGCAAGCTTCTTTGTACCTGCATTCATGCCCTGCCTGTCATTGCAAAGGACCCTGCTTCCTCCCTGTCACTCCTGCATGGGAGCTGACAGAAGCAGTGTTGAGCATGAATGTGAACAGCTGCATGCAAGCAGACAGCCTACAGAGGACATGCAAATTCCATTTAATAACATTTTTCTACCCCCTAATATTTTTTCAAAGCCTCTTCTTAAAACAGTCAACTGCTGCTGTCAGTTTCCAAAAATTATATGGCCAGTAAATGCAAACACACCAGCATATGCAGATGAAGCCAAACCTGAAAGTCTTGATTTTTATATCTGTATGTGACACCTGCAGTGACCTGCTTTGCACTGTACAGCACTAAATCCCACTGCTTTCAGCTTTCTTCTACACTACATGCACCATATAAATTTACTTGCTTGGGAAACACCAGTGCAGTGTGTAGGACTGCAGATCTTTAGTGAAATCCTTTCTGTAGACAAGTTCTATGTCTGGAATGTGTCCCTCAGTCTTGTAATATGCTTTGAGACACTCACCCACAACTGGTTTCTAACAAGCTGTCCCCAACCTGCAGCGATGCCATCCCGAAGTCTGCTATCCGGATGTTGTTCTTTTCATCCAGCAGTAGGTTTTCTGGTTTTAAGTCCCTGTGGCTGTAAAGAAAGGGTCAAAATGTAAATTAAATTATCCATAACAGCTTTCCTACTCCATGATTTGCTTTTTATCCAGAACAGTATCCAACCTGTTTTCCTTTAATTAATTTAATTTGTTTTCCTGTCCCAGGCAGGGGAACACACACATCCAAGATCCAATCCTTGCAGTATTCTAGACCACCCTAGATGCCCTCTCTTGATGAATGGAAGGCCTGCAGTGTCCTGACAGGAAAGGAACATGTTCAACTTCCAGTGAAACCAACACAACATGAGGGAGAAACTGAGGGAAATAGAAGGAGGAGAATTTCAGCCTGGATTTGGGGCTGGTATACTCTATCATATGTCAGCTCCTTAAGGTAGGAGGCAACACCATCAATTTATTCTGTCAACAAGAGGAAACAAACAAATGATATAAAGAGTAAAAACCTTCTTGACGTAAATGCTACTGCAAAAATCTCCTATTAGGAGTTGTTTACACAGGCATAAGACTTTGAAATAATTTTGGGTAATTAGTTCTGATGGAAAAATCCCTTCAACTCAGCAGTGCTTTTAACGGAGAGTGTCAGCAGTAGAAGGAGAGAGGATTCCTTCCTTTCCATCAGAGCTTGATTCTCTCATTACCTGTCAACATGACAAGAGCCAGGCAACCACAACCTTCATGATGGCAACTCCTGCTCCAAATCATATATTGATAAATTTATTAATTTCCACTGCTCACAGCCAAAACCACTGTGCACCCATGTCTGCATCTAAGTACTCAGGAGATTCTGTACAACTATAACATTCACTTGATTTTACATACAAAGACAAAAATCTTGCAGAAAATTTGTGATGAATGTGCCAGGTTTTTTTCCTTTTTATTTGCAGTTCTTGGAAAGTCACAGAGATGAGAGAAGCATTTCAGACAGACCAAAGAAAAAGCTCTTTTATTGGCTTTGCTTATGACTAGGCAAAATTACTCTGATAATATAAGGTCTAAATAGCAGCACCCAAACAGGCAGGACTGTCAGCTTCCATGGATAGGCAGAACACAAACTTCTGGGAAATGGACATCCAACAACACTGAGTGTCAGGCAAACAACACCCACGTGCAAAAACTTACAACTAAAAGCAGTTCCTCTGACCAGAAACTGAACTCAGCAAAAGAACCAGGTGTCAGAATAGTCAAGTGACACCAATCAAGGAAGGCAGGCTTATCTTTGTGCCATTTCCTCTTCACTTTTTAAAGCATTGCTCTAACACTCCTCATGCATGCAAGTGTAATTCTACCCTTACAAAAACGTAAAGGCGGACAGTCTCTTCCCTCTCAGAGCAACATGAGCAGCATGTCAATGTATTGGAAATTAGATCCTCTGATCTGAAGAGAAGAGGAATGATTGGTTAGAGACAACTTGTAAATAATGCAGGTAAATTCTATGTAAAACCAGAGCACATGGTAATAGGATACCTGGGGACTGTAACAATTATTTCCAAAGGAGACTCCCAACAAAACAGCACACATTCAAAGCAGTTACTGGCCATTCATCCCACTGAGACCTATGATTTGCTCTCTCCTGCTTTTTAAAATTTAGTCTCCAATCTTGCATAAATATGATGAACCCTGCGTGTTACAATAGCCTTGTTAACAATGACGAAACAAGCTTGTGGATAATAATTGTGATTCAGATTTGTGCACATTTTCATCTGAAAATGCAAAAGGTGCTTTATCCAATCTGTACTTCTCATAGAAATTTAAGGTTTGAGATAAGAGAGACAGAAGACTTATTAGCTCTATAATAACCATCAAGATAGTCATAACTAGTTGACAAAAAATGCAGGAGATGAGTGACAAGGAAAGGTTCCAAAGGCAGCGAATGACCAGTTAATGGCCAGGAAAAGAATCCCTGAATGTCACCATCAAGGACGGCAGCAGACAAAGGCAATATCATCAACACCTGCCAAAGTTTAACAAACTCCAGCACCAGCAGTGAAATGGAGTGAAGAGCCCATGGTTCTAAGGCAAGTGAGGAAAGCTGGATGCTAATGAGACAGTAGTGTGTGATTTCATCCTTCCTCCAGCAGACATTTGGGACAGTTCTCATCTTACAACTGCTTTCATTAATGGTAAGACCTTATCCAGCTGGGGAGGTGTGCTGCAGTTCCCCTGTCTGAGGACAATGCTCAGGGGCAGGTAACAGCCCCTGTAAAATGAGTGCTGCTTGTTTGATGCTATGAAACAAGAAACCTCCCCACAGCTCAAGCTGAGTGTGTGTCCTGCTGTGCAGAGTTTTTCGGCAGCTATAGTTGCCTTTCAGTCTTGGCAAGTGCTCCTGGCTGACTGCTGAACACATACACGGTATAGAAGTTGAGGGTGCTGCTGCCTGTGCCTGTTCCACTGCTTGTGCACTGCATGATATGGTATGATTAATATATACAGTGTATAGCAGACATACTGCTGACATGTGACTTTTGTGCCTAAAAATTGAATCCTTTGCTTATCCTCAAATTGTGTGGCTCATTTAGAGAGCAGGAACAACCAAGATGGAGCATGACCTGAGCACAGGATGTCCGCAAGCCTAGATGTACACTCAGAACACAATATCTTATTTCAGGAACATGGTGCAGCTAAAGGAAATGCAAAAATGTTCCCTTTCCATGGCTGAGAGCTTCCAGCCTTGGCAGATCTGCCACAGGCCCCAGCTGGAGCACAATGTGTGTGAATCTTGAACAAGCCCCACTTCCCGACCACTGAGAGGCAGTGAAAGGGAAGGGACAACACCTTTGAAAATCGAGACAATATTCAATCCTGGAGTCTCCTTCTCCCTTCTTGTCTCCTTCTCTCCTTCTCCCTGTGTCATCCTGTCTTCCCATCAGCTGGGATCCACAACAGAGTTTAGGCCTGGGGTTTTAGGGAGAATCAAGTGGGGAAATGAGGTTCCTATAAGTTGGCATGTATATTATGGATTTTTTTGAGAGTCACTGCAAGAAAGAGAGGAAAAAGGGGGTACCACCATCCACATTCCAAACATGGAGTAAGCTTCACCTCACTATGCTGCACAATGTTTTTCCATGAATGATCAGCCTGATGGAGGTCTTTAGGCAGAGGCACTGACCTAGCTCCCAGTGAGCATTTTGAAAACCTTAAGTTGGGATCTGGGGATCTGTGGGACTAGGATAGCATGCGTGAAAGTAAAACTGGAGTAGCAACAGACCTTAATAGTTTTCTTTTCTTTTCCTCCAGATACTCATCAAAATAAAACCAAGAAAATTTATCAGCTCTTCACAATAGAAATTATCACTTCACTGAGCAGAGAGGAGAATTGTTACATTTATGGCTGCCTGGCTCCCAAAATAATAGAATAGTTTTGATAGCGCAGTTTTGCGTCTCTGACCCTTCTCCATCCCTTTTTCAAGACAGTCTCTAGTGCTCAGTATGGATGGTTAGCCTAGAAATTTCATGGCAGCCTGAGCATAAATTTTGTATTTTGGCAGCAGTGCTTTCAGAGATCAGGGTGCCAGTGGGATCAGCAGTACTTGCACATTCACCCACAAGAGAATTACATGTCCCAGTGAAAATTTTCCTCTAGCTGGAGCATTTCTCTGACACCCATCTTTGGGCCACTTTGAATTGGCTGAGGCAGCATCCTGGGGATAGCAGTCAGGCCAGGAGCTTGTACCAGAGCAGCAGAACCAGCAACGCTGCCACTGAGAAAGAGATTCCTTCCTGCATTTGCATTTCCCATCTTTGTATTGCCAGCTTTTCAAGTGCCAGGGGGAAGAGAGAGAAACATATGGGAATAGGGAAGGCTTGTTATAATTTACCTAAGAGCCCAGTAGACCGGACTGTCAAATGCACTCGCATTTGAAAAAGAATTCTCTTGTGCCAAAATGAAACAAAACAAAACAAAACAAAATTCCCAATGTATCTGGTAATTACTTGGCATTAATGGAACAGTGCAGAGTAAATGCATTTAATCTGGTTCTATTCCAGCTGATCTCTCTGGCTCTCCATGTCTTACACGACTGCATCAACTCCTCTCTCTGCAGGTGAACAGAGGACTCATTACCCTTTCCTTGTTCTAAAGGCTCTAAAGCTGTAGGGGCTTTATCACATGGCTGGAAAACCAGAAGAGAAGAAAGCAGCTTCTTTTCTGACAAACACATCAAACCCTCCAACTGAGCCTTGCATAAGCTGAAAAGGAATGAGAAAGAGAAATGCAGGATTGCAGAACAAGTCAGTGTAACCCTGACTCATAGTGGCCATGGACTCCCAGAGCTCCTCAGCCAAGACAACAGCACAAGAAGTCAGCCTCTGGAGCCAGCATCCTGTGGGCTATTGAAGGGAGAGCATGTGAGTGAAAGAGAGCCACGGAGCAAGCTGTGGTAGGGGAAGCACACGCTGTCAGACTCTCTGCAGCATCCCTCTTTCACAAGTTACAACAAAGGCTTTACAATTTCCTTGCAGCCTAAGATGGATGCAGAGAGAGCTCTGAAAAAATTGTTCCATGGAAATGAGCATCATCCTTGGAGAAGGTGCATGGAAAATGAAAGGCACAGATAGGCATGAACGTGTTCCAGCTTCCCACTTCCACACTGGCCAGGCTTGCTTGCTAGTCACACCCAGAGAGGCTGTTCAGACAGTTCCTTTAGCTCGCTCCGGTGCTTTTCCAGTCCATCCTCCTGCTCTCAGAATATCCCTGTACCTGTACTGCAGCAACTGCAGGAGAAACGCGCCCTGCCTGTCACCCAGGGCTGCCAGAAGAATTCTGGTGTAGGGACAGACTCTAGATCTTGGACTCAAAGGAGCTGTCACCTGGCATGAGATGACAAACGAAGCCATTATTTTAAGGTGGTGTTTGAGCTGAAACGTTCGTGTCAGTTTCTATGACAACTCCTTGTAGGTCACAGATTTCTAACCCAAGAAACCTCTTAATTGGAGTAGTTGGAGGTCATTTGTACTAATCAAATTGTTGGCTACTTTGCAAATGCTTTTCTTACTGACCTCAAACTCCCAGAAGGGCCAGGGCACAGAATAATTGTTCTGCAGTATGCCTCTTAAAGTGCCTGATGTGATGCAAATACCTTATCAGTAACAATTAATAGCATGAGAAGCATTATTTTCAATTTCATGAGAAGAAAAAGCCTTTGATCTTATTTTCTCTTGCTTTTTCTGCAAATAATATCCAAACATGTAAGTTGCATCTACCTACAGAAGATTCTTTCTTCATGGTTTATAGCCATGGTAGCTATGCTTAAATTTAGTAAGTTTTCACAGAATTCTGCAGAACAAGTAAACATAATTATAGCTAGGAAAAAGGACAACATCTATAAACATACCAGGAGGCCCGGGGAAAGGTTTGTATGCATAAAATGCTGCTTGCTTTTAAACAATTATTTCCATTGATCCACTAAAATATATTGTTTCTCCCTGCCAACCTCTCCTCAAAGCATATATTCATGCATTACAAAGCCAGAACAGCCTGTCAGGTCTGATCACCACCGCTGCACTTCCCAGAAAATGTTACCTGGTTATGCTTACAGTAAGACTATGCCGTTTTTGAGTTTCCAGTGTCTTACATAAAGAAGAAAACTTACAAAAATACATGTTCCCTGACTTTAGCTGAGCTGGTAACTTTGCCTTTGGCATTGCAGCTGCTGCATTTGATGGCTTTTCTCTGGTTCTCTATACAAGGGATATCTGAAAATGCCTCACCGTTTTACAGTGAGTCTTGAGCACAGAACTGAAACTTCTGGATTCAGGTAATGAATGGTGAGCTTTCAACAGGGTAAAAATGCACCTTTCTTACTTCTGACGGCCTGGAAGAAAACTTGAACACTCAGGTACCAGAAAAACAAAACAAAACAACAAGCCAGCAAGCAGTCTTACTAAACTCCCCCATTTCTAGACCAGTTTCACATCTGGAGGCCTTGAGTCATGATTTCAAAGTGCCCATGTGTTGCAGTCTTCAGCATTTGACAGACCCTCCCTGCAGAACACCCCAGCATGCTCCTTAGGGACGAAGCAGGGCAGAGCGGGAGTTCTGAGAGGGTGGCACTACATGGCAGAACACGGCAGCTGGCATCCTTCAGCTCTCTCCATTTCTCAGAGACACCCCAGATTTCTCCCTAAAAGCCTGCTTCCCTTACTGACAGCGCCCTGCAGCTCCTGCCGGCAGGAATATACCAGAGATTTTGGCAGCAGCGCTGTGAAATCTTGCAGCGCTGTTTTGTGGGGAGCCTTCCCCTCCCGGCCCGGAGGGAGGAACACGAGGCCGAGCCAAGGCAGGCTGTAATTGCTGTCCCAGCCCTGCGAGTGACACATGGCCGTGCCCACGCAGCACACACCACGGACACTCCGCATCCCTCACAGCCCTCCCCGGCTCCGCTCAAACAAGCACAGCCCCGGGCAAGGCGAGCAGAAAGGGCCCTCGTAATTGTCATTTATCAATATTCATAAAGAACCTGCTTTAACCCCTCTTGTGCGCGCTCAGGGAAAAAAAATAAAAAAAATAAAAATAGAAACACAGAATGAAACGCAACCAAAATAAAAAATAAAATGAAATAATCACCTCCCTGCTCATTACCGCAGGGGATTTCCTCTCAATGTCACCACTGCCCCGCGCAGTAATTGGCATTATCTGTTATCTCTGAAGCCATTATAAGGTTTGCCACGGGGCATTTTCTGTAATCATATTTTTATTTGTCAGCTCGCGAGCCGCAGACGGCGGAGCGGAGCCGGGCCAGGCCGCGGGCTCGCGGCGGGGCAGGGGCCGCGCGGCGCCAATGGCGGCTCGCGCCGGTGATGTCACGGCCAGCCAATGAGGCGGCCGCAGCCCGCCCCGCCCGGCGCTGCAGCATTCCCCACAGACACAGGGAGCGGGCTCTTCCCGGGGAAACCGAGCGGGAGGGAGAGCCTGGCACCCCGCCCCGGGGGCGCTCACACACGGATCCCCGCAGGGAACACAGCCGGGCACCCAAGCAGCAGAGAGGGGCTGAATGCTCCGCATTCAAAAGGGGCTGCTGGTTCGGGGTACCCGAGGTACCCCCGAAAGGCACAGAATGTGGGAGAGCAGACACCCAGTACGGGGCGAATGGCAGCTTAGGCAAACCCATCGGTTATGTCTAAAGAGAACCTCTCAATGGAGATTCTGGGATGGCCGCACATGGATGTCCGGGGAAGCTCAGGCCCTGTGCCATGCATTCCCCGCTCGGCGCGGCCGCTCCAGGCACTGCGGCGCGGTGCGGAGCCCGGGAGCGCAGGGAAGGGCTGGGAGGAGAAGCAGCAATGCCGCATCACGGAGCCAGGCGCTTGCCAGCTCGGGGAAGGCAGCGAGGTAGCACAGATCCCATGTGATGTCCCTGCGTGGTGCCACTCGTGCCCCTGGGTCCCTGGAGTGGCACCGTGCCATGTCCACACAAATGTCCTCAGAGAACCCGGCAGTGCCTTACCCATGAGCGTTCCCCCATGGCCAACTTGCACCACAAAACCCTGTAAGTGACTGCACCACAGAGTGAAACTCACCAAATATTGCCCCACTGCTTCCAGTAAATAAAGTAAGAACAGGAAGCACATTTTTAAAATAAAAAACAGACACAAGCTCCACACCTATTCTGCTTCCTTTTCTCAGCTGCTTGTTTGAAAATACCTCCCAACAAAGGTGATCTCTCCACACAGTAGCAGCAGAAGCTTTCTACTGATGGGAGGGGGACTTGGGAATCCTTTCTGAATCTTTGGTTCAGGAATACTGGTGTATCAATGCATTCAGTGAATGCTGAATGTGGTTACATGCTGCTGTTAAAGTAAGCCACAGGTATTTCCCAGTGTTTTGGGATATACAGGAAGAAGATGGGACTATTATATGGGTATGGGGACACCAGGCTATCAATCTATTCTGCCAGTAGGCTGGAGGCACCCACATTTAGTCATTAACCAAAGCAGAAGCTTTCATTTTTCAATGTGGTCATAACTGGATAACCTGGCTGATGAGATGATTTGTCATTTCACTGCCCCACGACAGGACAAGGTCAGGCTTCATTGCTTAGGAAAGCACATTAAGTTTTACACTCACATATATATTTATGCATGCTCTGATTTTCTGATAACTGTCCAGAATACAGCACAGAATAGAACACAGACCACACAGAGTGACCTGGAGGCAGAGCTTACGATTTACTGCTAACTTAGCCAGCACTAGATGCTTGTCAGGTGGGAGTTAGCAAGGAATGGGATTTACTGTCCAACGAGACTACTGCCCACAATCCAGTATGTTTAACAGAGGAAAATGGATTCCTCAAGATAGACATGTATCTGCCTATAAAATATCACAGAGTATTAAACCTACAGAGGTGCTAGCCTGTTTATCTGTCTGTCTGATGGCCTTACCATGATCCTCAGTTTATTAAAGTCTCCCAAATCCAGAGGGATCCACAACAAGTCCAAAGGACTAGCATGTATGTGCATGTTTTAGTAGGAACTTCTCTCCCAATGGAGATTCTGATTTCTCTGGAATATTCATCTGGAAGCGTAAATAATTTCTCTTCAGCTGTACTTAAACATTTTTGAGTGTTGTTGGATTGGATTCCTTAAGTATTAAGCCAAGTAGGGAACAGAAACATGTATGTATTCAATCCACCAGTGGTTATGCTGCCCAGTGCATGTAAAAAATAACAGGTCTACAACCTGCCAAGGCTCATGCTGGTTCTAAGGAGGTTGTGATCACTCATGTAGTTGAATAGCAGGGAGGAAAAACTGGAATTCACAGAATAAAACTGGTCAGAGGTCACTGCCGACAGAGAAAACTTAGATCCTCTAGTTAGGGCATACAACCTGCTCTGTCTTCTCTGGGAATTTCTCTGACTATTGTAACCCTTCCTGTGTCAGGTAGGCATTGTCCTCACGACCTTCTCACCCAGATCTACCACCTTTGAACTGCCTCTTCTGCTAAGAGTATGCTGCTGTACTCTTCATATACAGTATACTCTTCTTCATATATCCTCAAGAAAGGCTCTTCTTTCCTTCTCCATTTATTAGAAATATGTTCTTCTACAGATCACTGTTTTCTGCTGAAATGACTCAGAGATGTAGGGGGAGGGGGCTAGAAGACCAAGTTAAATATTTAAACATCCATTTTCACTGTGGCCATCTGGTTTGTGACTTTTCAGCACAGAACTGGGGGTACAGAAAATCCCTGCATGGCTACTGAGAAGCAAGCACACAGTGATTATACAAATCCAGCTACTGCAGTACCTCTGAGTGGCCCTTGGCCTCCTGGAGTGGGGGATCTGTGGCTGGCTGTGGCTTTGGAGAAGCAGCCATGCAGACATAAAATGTAAATGTTCTCCCCCAGCCAATCCAAATGCAAGGAGCTGCATTTGTGAGCAATGAGCAGGCAGTTATGGGTCAGCAGCTGTACAGAAACTCTTGTGCTCAGACTGATTGCAACAACTTGATTTCAGTATAATTTAAATTATCTCAACTTGCTGAAGATGAAAGAGGAACTGGTCCAATATAAAACAGTACCTGAAAGCACAGGTTAAACCACACTCCATGGTTAAATAATATGATGGAGTCAGTAAGAAAATTCTTCCCTACTGGAAAGGAAATTAAAGGCAACAGTGACTCAAATGCCCAGAGGGGACTCAGTAAAGGTTGCCAAAAGCCAGCAGGTTTCCAAAAACTGAAGGGAACCATAAAATAACTTTGCTGTATTTGCAGTTGTCCCAGGTTTCTTCAGGGATTCATTTAGATACAGTGTATGGAGTTCTTAGTTATTACTAAGTGCCACAAAAATTATGGAAATGAAATTCTTTTTCCTCGGTGGTTTTGGTTTTCCTGTTTAAAGCCTTCCCTGCAAATTAATTCTTCTCCAGTGAAAAATGACAGATAGTCTTTTCCATGAGAAGTCTGTCTGTGACTGGTACACTGTCTCACACATGGACAAGAATTCAAAAATACACCAGCACTTTACCCAATGCTTTTAGAGCTTTACAACATCAGTTACTTAAAATTAAAAGTATCAAGGTAAGATCCCTTTATTGTAGCAGGGAACTCCCACTGGAAATGGCTGTACTCACCATATTGAATGACTATGGCAGAAATCTAAAGCAGAGATGATTTGTCGGAAGAACTTCCTGGCTTCTTTTGGTGTCAATCTTCCTTTTTTTACGAGATAGTCGAAGAGCTCCCCACCTGACACATGTTCTAGCACCAAATACCTAGAAAAACACAAAGTCAGGATTTTTTAAGTACATGATCACACCAACCCCCTCACACTCACACAGTTATAGACAAACACTTCTGTTTATACGTAGTCAAGGGGAACACTTCCAGAAATAACAGTGGAAGAGAACTGGCATTTTAAAAACAGGAGTTAATATGTTTAACAGTGGTTCTGCAAACTTCAGACCTGCCATGGTTGGATTCAGTGTCCAATGGCATAGCAAGACCTAATCAGGAAGCTAAAAATTACTCCAAAGACCAGGATGGGAAGCAGAGAATAATCAAGTATAAGCTTCTATAAAAGCTACAGTGGAGTAAGACTCTTTACCAAGAAGCCTCAGGTCCTTTAACCAAGCTGAAAATTCTTTTATAAAACAGTTTCAGTGGCAAAGCTGCAGTCAGAACCAGACAGATGTCAACAAACCAAAATGAATTGAGAAAAGGTGAACAATGTACAATATTAAAAACCAAACAAACCAAAAATAACTATGTGTGTGTGCAGTCTCTATAAAAGCTTAGCTTTTGCTGCTGAACAGCAGTGACTGGCTGGAGCAGCTGCTTGGCCTTGCAACTCACAGGTGAAAAATGTGGCACTGAGTGAATACATGTGGCACAAAGGGGGCCTAGGAGCAGGAGGGGAAACTCCCGACCTCATACAGCACTCCTGGCAGTCACAGAGTGAAGAGTGAAACCTTCTGGAAGGAAAGGACTTGCCATGGATGGACCATCTTGCTGTTTTAAATAGGGCTAGTGAAAGGCAGCCAAGCAAAGGAAAACTGTCTAAATCTCTGGAGATGTTGCCTAATAGTGGGAGTGACAGTTTTCCCAGGGAAGTGGCAGGAACACCATCAATGGAATCCTTTAAAAACAAACAAGTTGGAGTGTACTTCTCAGTCCCTGCCTCCCAACAGTGAAGCAGACCACACTGAACAGTATGTGCAGCATGATCCCTCAACCCTCTGCTTTACAGCATAATACTTTTACTACCAGAATTAATCAAACTCCTCAAATTCGAATAGACAATGAAGAATAATAAATCCAGGATACTGTAAAATTTTTCTGTACCTCAAGCAGCATAACCTCCAAGGAAATTTCTGAATTTGAAATGAAAAGTGGGGATGATTAATATAAATTGGGGGTCTTAATTAGCTCTGTTTTCAATGTTTCCAAAAAGCTAGGACAATAGAAGGACTGAAAGCAGTTGTGAGGAAAGTAAAGCTTGCTCAATGATAATGGCATTAGCCTTGAAGTTGCAAAAGTGGGACCTGAGCTCCTGGTCCATCATCATCTCCTGTGTAACTTCCATGTGTCAGCTCCCAGCTAGCAGAAGGAGAAAGCACTTCCCCACCTGACAGAAAGACAGACATTGGTATTGTCTTGCCAGCTAAATAAGTACAAAAAATTGACAAAACCATAAAATCATGAACTTGAGGGAATTAAAATTGTACTTTTGCATTTTTCGATCAAAGTCAAAACAGTTACAAGAAACAGTAATATTGAGTTTTTAAAATTAAAATCAGTTAAAAAAGAGAAAAATCTTAACTTGAAAATCCCATTTGGAATGTGTGGGTTATCTTCTTTCCCAACAGATGGGTAGTTGCCCAACTGTCTGCTGGGTACACCCTGGTAATTTGGAGAGCACTGTTTATAGACATGACATTTTGTGAGCAAGTCATTCAAACACAGAAGAAGGCTGATATGCAGCAGCCATGGGCACTGGGGTGTCCACACTGTCAATCCTTGGTTCCCAAACCCAATCCTTGGTTCCTAAGCCTTGGCTAACAGACAGTCTGGTAAGAAGGTTTGCTGCAGAATTCATTCTCCTTCTCATATTAGAGACAGATCTGGCTAACTATCCAATATAGCAGACCCAATTCTGGCACAGAATCAGTCCTAAAATTCTTCTTGACAGCTTGTTGTCTCACTGTGCCCAGAAGAAGCTGGATACAGCAGTGCATCGTGCCCCCCAAATTCAAATTGCTGGCTGTTTCCTTTTTCTGGGAGATATCTTACAAAGATGATTGCAGTTACAGATACAGAACACCCTCCACACTGGCTTCAAACAAACAGTTTTTGAAAAATACAGACCCAGCTTTTCTGTCACCCACAGCAGGAACTGTGAAGCAATTTATTTTCATCAACTTCATCTTATTAAAAACACTCAACAAAAATGCACTGACACGTTGTATGAAAAATAAAACAAATTGAAAGACAGGGAACATTTACAAGGTTATTCATTTTTTGCTTGCCACCTAGAAGCACTAGATATAATAATGGAAATGAACAGGGGAGAGCATTTGAAAAAGATTTGTGCCTATGACAAGTCAAGGGACACGGAGAAGCACGAGAGACGATGTATTCTGATCTGACAAAGCCCCCAACGTGACATGAGTGAGAAGGACGACAAACACATTCCTCAGTGCTTGAGTGCAAGAAAGAAATGCTGCAGGGATCATTCCACAAGCACTATGTGGCTAAGCTGCAGCTAGGATTTGTGAGCTCAGGTTGTTATCTGCCAGCCCTATTCCCTCCAGTACCTTGTGCATTTTTCTAGGAGAGCCCCCAGCTAGGAGATTTTCTGTTTAACAAGGACATAATTCAGCACCTGCCTCTATCTCTGTGCAAGCCAACATTCTGCTGGCACATGACATGGCACAGTAGTAGTACACTTGTTCTTTCCAAACAGGCCGACAAGAGGGGTTTAAACATTTCCAAGTGTTGCACTGGTTCTAAGCACCATTGGATACCTACACAGACCCCACTAAGTGCTGCATGTCTGTATCTACCCATCTGTGTGTGTGAGAGTGTGCCTATAACTTCACAGGAGAAGAGAATAAACACTCTGAAAAGCCGAACAGAAAAAGGAAAGGAAAAGAAGAACCTTATTCCCTGGGTTGGAAAATAAGGCATACAGACACTACATCTTTCCTGAATCCATGGCAGAGAAAAGAATCCAAATCTTCTGTGTTCACATCAGCATCTAAATTTCTTTACTTTGGCAAAGTGCTACGGGATTGGAAGTATGCTAATGCCAGCTCTTGGAGGATCTGGGAGAAGGTAAATAACATGTAGCCTGTAGGGAAGAAAAACACTAAGAAGCATTTTCATGAGTCTCCCTTTCCTTTTATCTTTCCCAGGTATGACAGGTTTTCACTTCATTATAGTACTACTTTTCCAATTTATTCTAAGCAAGCAAGCAAGTTCTGGAAATCCCAGAACAGTAACCAGAACTTCTCTCCTATTACATTTAGAGATGAAAAGCAACTTATTGGTGAATGAAGTTTTGGGGTTTTTTTTATTCTATCTATGTAAGATTAACACATCAGTCTTTCTTCCCATGGTAAAAACATAAAACAACCTGTGAATACATGTGGCACCTCCTGCAACAACCATTGCAAGAAGGTTCAGGAAAAGGAGAGACCCAGTGTCTGGCAGGCAGTGTGCACACTATGTGCTGTGATGATACAGACAGGAGCCACGTTAGGACAAAAGACTCTTCAAGAGCACCTAGCTCTCACATGTTGGATGCTCAGGACATGCCCTAACTCTTCCAATTCTTGCATTTCACACGAGAGAAACAAGTTTTGACAAGCGTTAACCTCCTTTTCTTTACTGATAGGGAACTGTGAAGCCAAGTGACTTGTCCAGGGTACAGTCACCCAGTATCAGAGCTGGGATTAGCACCTGAGGTCCCTTGTGCCTTCTACTCCATGCTATCCCCCAATTTCCCCTTTGCCTGTGAGGACACTGAAAAAGCCAGAAAACAGCAGGGTTCTGCAACTCAATATGAAGGCAAGTGTATGTTAAAAATAAAGTCTCAATTACTTTTTCCTCACTGGATATATTCTCTAGGAGATTCCAAATATTCTCACAGACTGCAGCTCACTTTCGTACACACCAAGGTTTGCATCTTGCATTATTTTCTCATGTGTCTGCTACAAGCAAAGACATGAAACTAAAAATCTCTAGTTGAGTTTCAATGCTTGAAGGAGAAAAGAGTTTCCTCTTTAAAAGCAAAGAAGCTGAATACTAAATACAAGAATAATTGTGTTGATTGGAGATGAGCAGAGAGATTGCATCCAGCAGCATCTCATCCCTTTTACCATCTTTCCATCTGCATCCCATCATCTCCACCTTCTCAATAAAAGATTCTGAGTTCCTAACCTCAAATGACCCATTACAAATAATCAGAGATGCAAGCTTAGAATAATCCTAGGCTTTTTTCTTTTTGGTTCATTTTATTTATTTTTTCAGGAGCCAAAATAGTACATCATCAGCTCTCATCAGCTCCTTTCTGAAGGCTGGTTTTTGCTGTGATGCTTGACAGCAGCTTGGACTTCCCATTCCCAACAGTTGCTTTGTGTATGGGATTGTAAACTGGTACTGTCCCATTCTTATCCAGTGCCAGTACAGCAAGGACTTCACCATGATTAGATAGGTTGCTGTTGCACTACAGTCCTATCACTTAAAACATAAAAAAGGACACTTGTTGTGGTTATTTCTCCTTTCCATCTGGTGGACTATGCCACAACTTCTTAAGAGATGCCTTTGCCCATGCCCTAGGGAGCTTTGAGGAATAACTCAGAGAGCCCTCACTAGCCAGGCAGCTACATGCTACCTCCAAATCAGGACTGTAACTAAAGAAACAGGCTGGCTCTGAGCAATGCCAGGAAAAATACTGTTAAAGAAAGACTCACTGGCACAGAGAACACCAGGACCATGCACTACCAGATATTTCTGGCAAAATCACAACAAAAAACCCAAATGCAAACAAACACATCAGTTATTATCTGTAAAGAATCATAACTACATTTTGTTACTTTTAGCCAGTAGCAAAAATGGTGTGAAATGCTAAAATTCTTGCCAGATGGGATTGCCTGCAGCAGTCCATTAGTGGGTATGCAGCTCTTGTTTTCTCAGGACAATTTACAAGATACTAACAGCTACACCAATTATGTATTTATTATAAAAGTGTTAAATGGAGGGATCTCTAGATGAAAGCTCATGCTGAAACACAAAGTATTTCAGGTAAGTATTATAAATGCAAAAAAAATTAGGATTACCAAGAAACACTCTCTAATGCTCTAAGATGGAAGTCAATTCACACATCTCGTTTTAGTCAGGCAATAGAAGGTTTGGCCATCAGTGCTTGCAATTAGCTGTCTGTTAGGGAAGCAGTTAATAATTTATTTTTTATTAAGTGATATTACATTTACACATATAAAGTACAACTTTGTTTAACCTAAACAAGTAGGTTTTCAAGTTGCTCTTCAATGTAAGCCTGAATGTACCACTGGGTACCATTACACATCACTGAGCAATGTCCTAGAGCTTTTACTATGCTAGAATTTGACTAGATATCCATGTGGCCCTTGTTAGTTTTTAAGATGTATGGCTTCAGCCATACACTCCAGCAAGATGCAAAACCCAGCTGCAGTTATATAGAAAGAGATACACTCAAAGACATAAAATATCAGGTGGGAATCTCCATCATAAAGATAGATAAGTCTTTAGTTCTTGTCTGTCCTGATGTTTACTGTGCCAACAGCTGTAAAACTTTCTTAAGTTTTGCCCCAGAATTAAACACAGACTGGAGTGGCTGCACCACAAATGGTAGGGTTGGCACTGCCACAACCTTGATGAACCATGGGCCATCTCACAGTAATCCTGGCAGATGATTCACAAGAAACTGGCTACTCCTTGTGACTAATTAATTTGAGAGCTAGAAAGCTCACTACATTTCAAAGGGACCTCTCTTAGGGAACAAGAGACCAACAAAGAAAGCCTCTAGAAGAAAAAAGAACTGGTGATTCTCCTTGCAGGCTACCACCCTACTTGCAAAATGTCCTTCCATACATATATATGGTTGAACATATATGTGGCAGGGAAGAGGTTAAAAGTTGCCCAGGCTGACATGCTCTGTATTTCTTTGACAGCTTTTTCTCTGCACTATTTACTATTGATTAAATAATCTCTATCAGATATGAAGCCTCTTGTTATTGGCACAGCCTATAAATTATTCAGAAGTTATATAAATTCTTATGGCGGGCATGAATTTTTAAACCCTTATTTGGCACTGGGCCAGGGGCTCTGTATTTTTTCTTCCCCTCTTGCCTGCAAGAAAATGTGCATGTGTTAGATTTCTGTTTTCTAAACGACAATTTTAACTCGAGTTTGCATGTTTGAATGGATATTGTATTTGATTGCTGGTTACATTTGGGCATGAACAGGTTGGGGCTTTTGGGGAAAAGAGGTAGTAAGAGATTATGCTGCTGTGCTCTGTGCCTTTGATTAATTTGGGATGAAAGGTGTTTTGAGCAGTACCTTCATGGTGTATAGTCATGGATGCCAAGGCACTGCAGTATCCATCCTGTACGGGCACATGATATGGAATGGATTTAGCTAGAGGGATCCTCAGCACAGGATGGGCAGAGCTGAGACAACACTCATCAGGTCACTGCTGCAATTCTGTTAGTGACTTTACACTTCAGGGCTTTCTTCTTCAGAGCTAAGTGGCCTTTGGTGTAACAACCAGGGCCCAGACACACACAACACTGCCTATCAAAGTCTGAAAGAGAAGTCAGGCATGACAATGTACTGTGGCTCTGAAGCAACATCCCACAGAATTACTCATGTCAGAGAATTGCTCCACCATGGGCTTGCTTTTCCCCATGCCCAGCATCATGGCCTGGATGGTATCCAAGCACACATGTCAGGCAGTGAGCAGAGAATACAGTCAGGCTTTTGGGCAGTGCTTATTAAGACTTTGTTGCATAGGGTGCAGCATTAATCCCCACCAGCAGCTCTGCAGGCCCTGCTTTGTGTCAGGCTTGGTGTTCCTCTTGTGAGTGAGTGGTCACACCCTCCGCTCCTACCACTGACTGGATTTGTTCCGGCTACACATGCTAGTCATTCCAGACAGTCCTAAAACAAGTCAACAGCAGAAGAAAAGGGAGTCAAAGTAGCTGGTTACAAATATTTTCCTTAGTCTAATCAAGTCACAGGTAGAATGCTATTCTGCCTTCCAATCATGTTTTATTTTCTTTCCCTGTACCACAGCACTTGACATCCCACAGCTTCGCTCCCAAGGTGCACATCTACCATAAAATTAATTTTCAGTGCTGAGCCTTTAGAGCCACTCTGACTTTCTGAACTCTCCCTCTACTTTAGAGAGGTTTCCCTGCAGATGGATTGAATGACAAAGTCTTGGCCTACCACTAAGAAGAACACACAGAACATTTTTTAAATCTTTTTGCATCTTCTGGCATCTCACAATAAGTTTTCAACACAAATAAACAGAATTACAGGAAAACCCTGCAGGAGAGGACAGGCAGCACAAAGGCCTCTGCAGACACCACCAGAGCTGTAAGTCCTTGACTGCTGCTGCCACCTGATTTTGTATGAGCCAGAAACGTGAGCTGTGCACAGCTAGGAGGACATTTTAATTTTCTTATCTGGCTCATTGTGATGCACCTTCATCTCTGAAATCAGGAGGTGGTGTGTTGTGTACATTGAAATGAGATTTGGGCACTTGCCCAGTGATAGCATTGTACTGATGAAAGATGAGAAAGGCACTTATATTTGAAAAAGGTACTGAGGAATGCATGGCACACTTCAGAGCACAATTGTCTGGTGTCCACTCCTTTCAAAACAGATTCTTGCCTAAAATGCTGATCAAACTGGATGACAGAGATGTAAAAAAATGCTGCCACAAAATTTGAAATCTTAAATGTGAAGATTTGAAAATCATTCAACATAAATCCACACATATATACACAAATATCTGTATGCATCTTGACATAGAAATTTACAGATATATATACACAGACATCAATGGAAAGTGAATCAAGAAATATCAGTATTACCATCTGAAAGAAAAGTGCATGGAGTGGTTGTAGTATGTATTTTCTTTTCTATTTTATTTCCACTCCCCACCAAGCCCCTGACAGCTGAAACTAAACAGTTAATCAAATGAGATCAAAACAGATAATGCCACCCCTGTTGGGAGTTCTGCAACAGAACTGTATCAGTCAGCTCAATCCCCTCTGGAGAGGGAAGCTCCATCTCCTGTGGACTGTCTGATGGCCCTTAGCTTGCCAAGCTAACAGCTCCTCCAATAGGGGACAACTGCTTTTCCATGATCCAAAGAAAAGCTGAATGTATTCCATAAAACACAGTAAATAAAACTTTGCGTAGGGTCAGCTCAAGAAAGACCTTTTCTATACGGGGCACAGAGAAAAGAGGATCATCCTCCCCAGGTTCATACAGCTCATCTGCAATGCAAAAATCACCCAAGGAGTGTGTCCCTCCAGTGTATATTACAGAACACATCAAAATTTTGTTATTATCTGTTACTGCCTTGCTCCTTCTCTTAATACATGCCCCATCCTGGAAGTGTTCAACATCAGCTTGGGTGAGGCTCTAAGCAACTTGGTCTTAATTAAAGGGAAGGGGTGGAACTGGATGCTGTTTAAGGTCCCTTCCAACCCAATCCATTCTGCGATGATTCTATGATTTGTATTTCCCTAAAATTCCTGATTGTCTGCGTTTCCTTAGTCAAACTGAGTGGTGCACACACAAGTTTTGGTAGCCCACTGATCATTCCCCATGCCAGGCTACTTTGATTAATTTTGATCTTTAAAAAAGAGAGGATGAACCCCCATCCTGGCTGTTTTTTCTATTGACATTATATGATGGGAGAGATGGAGGCATTGATTGTCTGTAGCTATTTCTAAATTATCTATTACTGTGGACTCCCAATCTTGCTTGAAGGCCATCAGTGTGATCATACAACAAATATGAAATAATTCAACTGTCAGTAATATTGTTCATTTAGCCAACACAATATATATCTGAGGCTGTATGTCACTTAGAGAGAGCCACAGTGCCCCCTGTTTTCCCCCCCACACCTAGATGTGTAGTCCACAGTCTTACTAAATAAGACAACTCAAAATGATGGATAAAGAGATGGAATAATAGATTTCATAGCTATTCCCACCTCTCTAACTATCTTGGCAAAAAGAACCATACCAAAATAAACAGAAAAAGACTACTTGGCTAACACACGTATGCTAACAGATTTTTGTTATTATTTTTAAAAAATCATTCTCAGTCTTAAATAAACTGTGGAAAAAGGATTTGATTCATGGTCGCATTAGGAATCTACTCAACCAAAGCCCCTTGTCACAAATTAAATCACAAACTAAAAGTCAAACATGATTTGTGAAATTAACAGTTATCGAGGAAATGCTCCCCAGTGCTGCATTGTGATTAGTCTCTGGCTTCTGAAATATCACCCATAATTCATGAGCTTCTCTGAAACCATGCCACTGCTGCTAGTGCTGGGATGGCATGCATGATGGAAAGGTGCTGCCACAACCCCAGAGCAATCCCTTTCCTGATGCTGGTGAGAACCAGAGGTCACTGTGTCTTATTATTTGGGAAGGTCCACGCAGACACATTCTCAGCCCCCACGCACTTGTAACACCTCACCCCTCTGCAGGCACTCTCTTCCACCTCTCAGATTTATCAAAGGCCACAGCTGTTTCTAATTTTGAACATGGAGGCTTGGCAGAAGCTCTGCATTGTGCCCTTTCTTTAAAATAGCGACTAATAAAAAATGAAACTTAATTAACAGTCATTTGTTCTTTCAGAGTCAGTGTCTTTCAGCAGAGGGATTTGGTGCCTTTGCAGGGGGATGCAGACAGCTTAATCTTACAGGCAGAGGAACTACAGCACAAAGCAGACTTAGTGATTGTTCAAGGCTAAACGGTCATTGGCAAAGCACGCTTTGGAGCCCAACATTTTTTAGAAGCCAGGATATCCAGACATAGCTTAAAGATATGGGATGCTTTCCTTTTCAAGGTGATTTTCATCATGAAGATGTTGTCCTGCCAATAAATGCAGTATTTTTTTTTAAATAATAGAGTAACACCATTCCCACTGCTTTGAGTGTGAAATATTTTTCACAGGAGCAAAACAGCCCCCAATTCTTATGGGGTAAAGAAGGAAAGCTCAGTTTTTGGCTTTACAGGCATTCAGATCAAGAAGAAAGCTTCAGCACCTCTACAGCCCATCCCCTTGTGGCCTTTCTTCTGCATGTATTCTTACATTATCACCACTGCCATCATCAGCTGTTTGCTCTTTTCATGCAGGAGTGTGTACTTGTGTGTGTGTACCTAGGGTTACACAACACAGAAACCAACATACCAAGAACATTTCCTCTCTTTTAAGCAAAAAAGGGCTCTCCTCCCCGCTTTCACCTTAATACAGAGAAAATATCTTCTGCCTCTCTTTTAGGAAATTAAGGGAGAATGTACTCCCTGTAAAGCCTGATTTCCCTTTGCTGCCTGTCTGCACACAGAGCAGATCTGGGCCTCTGTCTCATCTGTGGCAAACAGGGCTTCATGGAGCCATGACCATTTGTGCCACTGAGGACTGAGCATTCAGCATGCAGCTCTGAAAACATCTGAGCCAGCCTCCACCCAGTGCCTGCACGAGCTCTTTCTGGCAACTGCATTCCACCTCGGATGGCAGGCTCTGCCCCAAAGGAGGAGGGGGAAGCCAAGGGAAATTACTGCCTGCTCTACTAAGCTAACCCTTAGGCAGAGAGGCCTCGCTTCTCAGAAGAGGAATTCATTGCTCCAGTATCAAGACTGGATGAATAGTCCATGAGGGACTGTTACCTCCATTCAACACACTTTCTTTGGATAAACAGTCATTCCCTTCTTGTGTTGAGACACTAAAAAGAGGTCACCAGTGGATGGTGGCTTTTAAAAACTGTTTAATCTTTTTTAACCACTCTCTTGTACCTGTAATAACCTGTTAAAAAGCTGGAAATAGCAGAGTTCCCTACTGGGTCACCCTTTTCTATTTGGAGAACATTGATTTTTGTCCTGTTGCGCCATGATTAATGTGGCCTGTTTGTTTGATAACAGATACAACGTATTTAGTGCCCTAAATCAAGCTAAAGTGATTGTCTATGGACAACATCCCTGTCTGGCACTGGTAATGATCTGGAGAAAAAAAAGTCTTACAAAAAAAAGCTTTGCTATGCAACTGCCACTGCAGAACCATCAGGGGCCTATAGTGGCCTTTAAAACCAAAATCTGTTGCTGATGGGACAAATTTAAAACACCTTTAGTGAGAGTTGAGGGTTTCAATGAAAACTGTTAGACAAAGGAGGTTATCCAAATTATCCACTCTAAGTCTGTTACAGCTTTGATTCAAAATGGTTCCAGATCTTACAGGTACAAGGGAAGTAGTGGAATCTTCATTCCTGGAAGTGTTCAAAAAACATGTGGATGTGGCACTTGGGGACATGATTTAGTGGTGAACATGGCAGCAGTAGGTTAATGGTCAGACAATGATAAAATTTCATTAATGATTCTATGATTCTGTGAAAGTACAGAAATTAACATTGGAAAAGCCAGGGAAATAATGAGTGTTCATTCCTCATCCAAATACCAAATATTGCCCAGACATCAGCAGAGGGTGAAAACACAACTAGTTCCATTCTTTCAGAAACGTACCAAGTTCCAAAACCCCTCCCTTCTTCCCTCCTTCCCTTCCCCTTCCTCTGGCAAAAGCCAGTAATACCTACAAATATTTTTTATTTTCGTAAACATCATGCAGCTTTAAAACATGGGGATGTTCTATCAACTTCAGGATGGCTATTTCCCGCTCCACCTGGAAGAAACAAAAAGAAATAGAGAAGATTAGAAGCTTGGTCTTAGAATACATTAGGTATTGTCACACATTTTCTTCCCATTTATCCATTTTCCACTCCTCCTCATATGCAGAGGATATGGAAAATTGTAACAATGTATCTTATTTAGCACTTACATAATTTAAGAAAAATTCAATTTATTCAGCCTCAGCACTCCCTGCTTTGCAGAACCGAAAACCAGCAAAATTTCAAGGTTGAAAGAAAAGTCCCAAATCTACCAAAGAAAATTAGCTGTGGGAGTTACATGAGCATTCAAGGCTGCTCCTGCCTCACAATCCAAAACCAGTGACATATTCTCAAAGTACAGAAACTCGAAGATGTCATGTAGGGCTCTCCTGACCTCCCACAGCCACAGGTGAGGCTGCTCTACAAACTGCATTCTTAATTAATGCTAGAAACTCCCTATCCTGAAGAACTTGCCATGCATGTGGGGGAGAAGATATACAGCAGTGTGATTTTATAACTCCAGAACTGAGGTGCAGAAAGGGAAAGAAATATAAGAAGTGACATAAGAAGTCCAAGGCAGAACAAGAAATTAAACCAGATTACTGGAGAGACAGTGCTTGGAGCCTTAAGCGCAAGACTGCGCTTTCCCTCAATTCCCAGGCTGCCCAAGTGTGGCTACTTCCAAGAGCAGCTTTCAGTGCTGAGTTAACAAGTTGTGACTAAGTCCCTGTAATTAGTGCAAGCCCTGTTCTCACCCAAAATTCCTATCATGACCACTAAGGGTATTCATTAGAGATGGAGTCAGTGCAATTCCTCAGCTGTTAGCAAAATCGCTCTGCTGCTCGAAACCACACTGTAACTGCTCTGATTTGACCTAGGCTAAGTTGAAGGGAGTTAATGTAGCACTGTGGAGACTCTGGGTATGTGAAATAAACTCTGCAACAAGATGCAGTGAATGCATTGCACAGTCGGGCATGCCAAATTTCAAGGAATCCACAAAGGCAGGAAAAAGACCTAAAGAAGCAAACAAGGACAACCAGGTAGCATTTTTTCCAGTCCTTTAAATAACTGATTGTCCCAGAGCTGCTATACTGACAGATAAACCATGAACAAACTACAAAACCATCCCTTAATGTCTTCCCTGCAGAGATCAGATGAGTAATTAGGAACTTGCCCTAGTGCACCTTTAGTTCTTGATGTCCTTTAACTTCCTGAGAGAACATCCTGTGCTGAACACAGACAACTCCACCTGAATGCCAGTAAGATCCTCTGCAGGAAAGTAGAAATTGGTAGTTTGCAACACCCTGCAGAGGAGGATTCCCCAGCATGTTGGTTATCACCCCAGATCTCTCTTCCTCTACAGCATCACATAAAAACAGCAAAGGCAACTTTTGCACTGCATCATCCTTAGCCTTCTTCACATACAGGATGGAAGAAAGTATATTTGTACATGTGCCAATCTCAGTCTTTCAAAGACACTTATTCCTCTCTGCAGAGTCAAAAGTCATCTGAGAGATTCCACTTCCACACTTGGGATCTCTGAAAATAGCTCCTTCAGAGAAGTGGGGAATGCAGTTAAACATGTATGTACACAGTTCAGCACTGCTAGGAATTCAGTGATAACCAGTGCTTGATGGTGACAGGTCTGTGGGTGTTAACTTACTCATGACCAGCACTCTGATGAAAGCTAATTATACAAACAGGAAGCAAAAGCTGGGTAGATTTCAACTGTTCACCTATTTCACCCCAGACCCAGGGGGTAGCTAGCATATTCCATTTTTGCCTCCTCTTCAAAAAGACCTGTTACTCTTTTCTCTTACAAGATATGCACTGATATTTGCAGAGGGCTTGTTCAACGCTATAACTGATAAAAGTTAGATTTGCTTCAAAAATGAGGAAAAACAAGACAGAAGAAGCACCCACTCTCACGGCACTCTCCCAATAGTACTGAGATGCACCATCAGCAGCATGTACTGCAGCTGCTCAGAAACTGCAACTCCAACGAAGTTCCTTTTGGATGGGGAAGTACAGGTATTTCATGGGGAATGTGACCAGTGCACTGGCTGTGACAAGGATAATCCAATCCCAGTGTTCCTGTGAAAAATAAAATTCCCTACAGATGAGCTGTGTAACTGTATTGGTGTTTCATTTCAGAGAAACCTCTTGGTTGGTTCAGTGGCAATGCAAGTTCAGATCAAGTGAGTGATGGATGGCAGCATCCAGTCAGAGTCCTGCTTGGTTACTGTCCTAAAGCATGAGAAGAGGCAGTGACTTATGGCTACCACTTGGAGGAGGGAATTCAGCTACAGCAATGTTTGGTAAAAAGACAGCCAGAATAGAAAGGCAGTATCTATTTATGACCTATAGATTTACTCTAGGAACCAAGTGAAAAGAATTAACCCAAGTTGCTTTCTTTTTCCATCATAAGTATGTGAGTGTAAAAGGCTCTATGCATATTAATTCCTGGGAACTAAATCCTAGGAGGAAATACAGTTTTGGAGGTCTCAATTTCAAGCCAGGTATGTCGAGAGCATCTGTCTTGATGTGCCTGGCAGCATTTGACTGCAGTGTTTTCAGTTCAGTGCTGTGTTGTCTGCACCAGTCAGCTCTCCACAGCCTGCTACCTCTTCTATCTGTAAACCAAGGACAAAACTGATCCACTTATCTCAAGTGAGATGTTTTATGAAGGAAAAATGTCATCACTCTACTTCTTGTAGTCCAGGACTTTGACCCATGTAGAGGCTCAAGACGCTAATGGTTGTATTACTTTAGGATCTAGAGATTCCAGGTTCTCTAAACAGCAGTCTGATAAAGCTCATCCTCAAAAAACCTCACAGCAGTGTCCTGCCTCTTTCTTCTTTTAAAGCAAAACAAGAGTTCAGAGAAATTTACAACAGACCACCTTCTCAGAATTAGTGCTGCAGTCAGTACTGATGGGTGACTTCCCTGGATCCTGTTAATTTTTTATATGCCTACAAAGAAGGCAGTAATTGATGCAGGCTGGACACAGACTGTAGATCTCAATAGCAATGTCACTGATGCATGGCTCAGGAGGACCTAGCCATCATGTCACTAGGAAAGGAGAGGTATCTGAGCTCATTGGCAAAATAAGAGAGGCCTGAAATAGCATGCAGCTTTGCCCTCTGCCCCGGAGCTTTGCCAGCCCCTGGCGTGGCTTTTTTTGCGCAGCCCTGTGTTTGCAAGCCATGGAATCCTGTCCAGCTCCGAGCTGGCAAGGACAGGGGAGAGGAGAAACCCTGCAGGGGTGTTTGCTTTAATGCACATGCAATTATCAGAAAGCAGGGCAAGCTCAGAATAGCCTGTCTAGGGAGGCTTAGAGCCTGTGATAAACAGGAAACATGGAGAAACATTTGCCTAATGGTTAAAAGAGAAAGGAATAAAGCAAAGCTTTTCTGATACATGAACGCTGGGTCACATCACAGGATCCCAACTAAAGCCAGGGTTGTCTCATTCCGTGGTAGGCTACTGACTGCCTTGAGTCTGGGAGAAAGAGCTGTGAAAGGCTGTGCAGGGCAAAAGGAGATGCATTGGTAATGTGTAGCTGTGCAGGTGCCATGCAGGTGCCAATTAGAGGTTCTAAAAATCTGTGCAGGAGGTTGATTTGACAGGATGCTCCAGTGATTCAGCTAATGACAAAGTGCAACACGGGGCCCGTAGAGGAATCATGCAATACTTTGCATCGCTCTCCTCCATCTCTACTTCACTGTCATACTCCCCCAGAGGAAATCACATCTTTCTGGTTTAAGCCCATCTTGTCAGAAAACTTGCACTGGCAACAAGTGCTCTGGTGTCTTGCCTTTTGAGTCAGGCACACAGGGTGTTAATTCAGTAAGAAGGCAAGGAGGGCAGGTCAAAGGAGCCTGATAGTTTGTCTCGTGAAGAAGGAAAGTTTCCTTTTCTCTTGCATTCATTAGCTCAGTAACTATTGGGTCACTCATGACCCATCTGCTCCTTGAAAAATGAGGCTCACAGCTGTTTCATTTTACCAGGCTGTGTTTTATCTACCAAACCTGTGCAAGCACTGTGCAACAACCATTGTTGCAGTTTCTCAAAGTACCCCTACAGGCAAAAGGCTGGGGGACAGCAGATGACATTTCTCCTTGGAAGCTTTGAAGCTCACCAGCAGCACACCAGAAAGCCCTCTCTTTCTCCACTAGTATCAGTAGCTCCCATATGGCTCAAAACCCTGGCTTGAGAAGGAATTCCAGAGCTGCCGAAATGGTGAAGGGCAGCAAAGCCCTGCAGGATGCCAACATGTTATGCTGTTCTTCCTACTCACAGAGCAAAATGGTGCAGGGAGGGAAGGTGTGGTAAGTTTTCTTGTGAAAATCAAGCTCTCTAATGTTGACCCTACTTTGAGGTAACTAATGAAATACTTTTCAGAACTCATGGCTGTCCCTCAGTTAGGAGAAACTCATCCAGGACATGACCTTTTCTGAATTCAGAATTCTCTACACTCAGAATGAACTTCAAAGGATGCAGAGATTTGGCTGCTTATCCAACTCCTCAGGCTAGAACTCAGGTTGGAAACCTTGTACCAGAGCAACTACTTTCTCTAATGTCTGGCCTCCTGTGCAGTAATTTGCATTTCCATGATGAGGGCACAGAAAGCAGAGTAAATCACTCTGGTATTTCACTGAGTTGAAGTGGCAAAACCAAAGGCCACTTCATAGGAAGAAACTAATATTAGGTTCTCTGAAAAGTCAGTGTTCCTGCCATAGCAGAAATATCACAGCAAAATACCTGAGTTTTTATTAATTTGGTACTTATGCTTTCATGTTGTGTGGGAGTGAAAGTTAAAAATGGTGAAAATGCCTGGCTTTGGTGAAGACTGTCTAGGTCACCTGTCCACTCTTGCCCATAATGACAGAAATAGGCTACTCCTGAAATCGGAAGAGAACAGCATTAAAGCATAAATGGCTTTATACAACAAGTAACTGCAGGCCCATTAAGCCCTGTAGGGTCATCACTGCTGTGATGGGACATCATTCCTCCAAACAGATTAAGCCATTACCAGATCTAAGCAATACCAAAACATCTAATGCATTATATTAGTTGCATCCACAATTTCTATGGAAGCATAAATAGAATTGAAGTGGAAAAAATATCAGGGTTTAAATGATTAAAGTATCTTCCTCTGCAGCTCTGAATTTGGCTGATTTTTTGTTTAAAATGGCCTTTCATTACCTTTATCCAAAACTTATTCAGTAGTCCATTATGAATGCAAATGGAGGACCATGAAAGTTGTGCATCTGTGGGGAGTATTTCTTGCTACTATTGTAGCCATTAACCTCACATTTCTGAATATACTGAGCCAGATTCAAAATGCATTGAAGTCAACAAAAGACATCAACTGACTTAAGTGGGATTTGAATCAGACCTTCTAATGATCATTAAGTGGTATCTGGAAGAAATCTTCTACTGTACAATTATGACTAATTAAATGTTTTAACATGAATTCAGGTTTTCTGTTAAGTACTAGTAATTGCAAGAAGATTTACAAAAAGTAGATAAAGAGGGGGAAAACTAGACTTAGATCTCCATAGAATCAGACAGCTAGACAATGCTTTACAAAACAAAACAAACAGACAAAATTACTGGAAAGCTAAGCAATTCCTCATTTTACTGAAGGCTCTATCATGGGGTCATTCCACCACAATTTTTGTTTGCATGTGTGCTTTTCAAAGCTATTTCCCCATAAATGAAAATGAAAATAGGTATGTGTGAGAAGCAAGTGAGATGCATACTTGATTTTAAAATTTGCATGTGCAGACTTCTATACCATGAAGCTTTGGGAGGGAAATTTACTTTCCACAAACTAGTCTTATACCAAAATGTCAGTTTCTGCTTGTCTTTTTCCATAGTCCCTTCAAACTATTAAACTATTAAACAACTATTAAAGCTCCACTGAATTTCAAAATTTAGCATAAAATCTGAGAGTACGAAGTTCACTGGACAGATACTGTGTTGATTTTCTTGGAAATCCTTTCTGCTGTTGCCAATGCACCTCCACAACAGGATTCATGGCCTGGCCTGACACATAGATTCCAAGGTCTTGAAGGGACAGACCCTACAGGTTATCCAGCCATGGAAAATCCTACCCAGGAAGGTCATGGTTTAACTCTGTAGTTAACACCTGCCGTGCTCCTCAGGGCTCTGCCATCAGCTCCCGAGTAAACATGGCACTTTGACTTATCTGCAGCGTATGCTGCTTTAAGGAGCATCAGGGCTTCATGCAAGAGACACTGATGGGAGCTGACAAGGAGTGGATTTATTCATTCAGCACTTGAGATTATCCGCTGCCCGGTGGTACACAGCTAACGAGTGACTGACACACAAGACTCTGCCAGCAGTCAGCAGAATGGGTCCCTTCCACTGGAAGGCAAAGAGCCTCCCTGTGCCTCCTGTCACCTTCAGTGAGTGCCACATCCTGGCTGCCATCGCCGAGTAGTGCAGGACACAGGGCCTGCACAAACCTGCAGCCACTCTACAAGAGAAATAACCTGATCTTTGACTTGCCTTTCTTTTTCCCTCCTTATCCTGGTTTTTCATGTTAACATACACCGTGCTTTCTATAACTCGTGCACCCAGCCTGGCATTTATGAGAAACCTGCCACCCCCACGCAGCAGCCACAGCCAAGTCTGTGTGAACACTGGCAACCACTGCTCCAAAGCAGCACACTCAGTCCCTGTCATGTGTGCAGCCCTCCTTGCCATGCCACATCTACAGTGCTCACCCCAAATGCAGAGCTGTAAGTCTGGTCCCCCCTAGCAAGGCAAAGAATCAAAGAATCACAGAAGAACCTGAGTTGGAATGCACCCCCAAGGGTCCTTAAGTCCACTTGCGGTGTCCTTGGGGGCCCTGCACAGGACATCCCAAGTGTCACACCATGTCCCTGAGACTACTGTCCAAATGCTTCTTGAACTCTGCCAGGCTTGGTGCTGAGACCACTTCCCAGGGCAGCCCGTATACAAATGTATGCTGGGCTCATTTCAGGGGCCCTGTGCAGGAAAGAAGTGCAATTCATTAGTAATTTTCCCCCAGAAGAAGTTACTTCTTCTGAAGAGAGAAGGTGGAGCCCTGAACATTTAATGCCTTGTGGGCTGCTATGCTAAGCTACAGAAATACAGCCACTCCCCACAGAGAAATAAGCTGTAAAATTACAGGCTACGGAGAGTTCAGCTTCAAATAATACAGGTGCAGAACTTCTTGTATTATTTGAGATATCACAGATTTAATACGGGCAATACCAAACACAACACTGGAATGCTGGAGCCAGAGTGTGTAGAGAATGTAGAAGGTGATGAATCCCATTAAGGAAATATGGGCAAGCATAAAGGAGTCAGTATAGCACAGTAGAGCAAAATGTTCTGCCAAAAATATAGTGCAGAGCTTCTGAGAGCATTGGTTGAGGATATGATAAGGCAGAGGGGTTCCCAAGAGCACCTAGGAATGGGACTGAGACAGTGAAGTGATGCTGACTGTGCCATGGACTGGATCCTTGAGGGAGTCCACCATCAATAGGAAGAGAAATTTGAAAGCACAGTTTTGGAAAAGCTTCAAAGGATGATTTCTCTACCATTTCCTATGTGTCTCAACTAGCCTCTTTCTCCCTCTTCCTCTTTTTCTCCATTAGTCACGCTGGTCTTGTTTAGCTCTTTGGCATTGTCTTACACAAATGTCCTTTACATTTTCTGTAATACTTTTCCAGAAGCAATCAATGGGATGGCTGCTATTTCCTTCTCCACATCTTTCCTTAATGGCCATCTCTGGTTCCCTGAGAAGAAATAAGGCAGATTAACAAATGCTCCAGGAGAGGGCAGAACAGCTGGAGCTCTGCAGAGATTGGAGGCAGAATGCCAGACTACATCCCTGCCTTGCCCTTCTCCACAACAAGCTGAACAACATCATTGATTTCAATGAGTGGAAAACAGATAATATGATTTTTGTTATTCTGCTGTATCTCCTGTCATTCACTTTTGGTTGCCCCTTAACTCTTTAGACAGATATTTGTCTGTATTTGTCTATTAGGATCTCGTTTCAGCTGAATTAATAAACTTAGTGAGATACTAACAGCTGATGTCTAGAAGGGATCCTGCAGCCCAGTAGTCCCTCACAGCTGGCAGTGACAGAAGCAGAGTTTGCACCAACCCACAGCTCACCCCTCTGTTTCCAAAATATGGTGTTGAAGCACAATTGCACCTCCAGAAGGACACAATCCCAAACAAACAGCAGCATGGACCTCATCCAGGAACTGTGAAGAGGCCAAGGGCAACACATAATCACAGAGTTCATGTTTGCACTTTGCTTTGCAATTAAGAGGGAGCTTTGAGGGGAGGCCTGGCAGCTGCAGGCAGAGGCATCACAGCTGACTTCCTGCCAAAGTGTGAGGCCAGTGGCTGGCTACTCAGGGAGGCCAAACAACCCTCTAGCCCAGTTCTTCTGCCCCAGCATGTTGCCAATGGTTTCTATCACCCTGCAGCAAAAACAGCAGCTCCCACCTCATATGCACCAGCTCGATGATGGTACTTCCATGCCCATTCCATCTTAGGGACATCCAAGCACTGACTGATCCCAAGAACTACTTATTCTTATCTGTGATAAGAAATCAGTCTGCTTTGTCCATAATTCTGCCCTCAGTGTGTCTCTTTAGTGGCATGGCCATATCTGGTGTATCTCCGTAATGACATGAACCAGCGCTTCAGTTCCAGCCATCCCTGCCCACTGATCTGGAAGAGGGATTTCAACTTTTTCATGGAGACCCATCTCAACCACAAGCATGTTTTTTCAAATCTTGCAAAACTGGGCTGAACAGCATGGGAAATCAGCAGTAACCTCTTAATATCTTTATTTCTGCACTACCTGTTTGGATGTAGCCAGCAGCAGATGAGCTCAAAGCCTGTTTTCTCAGCTCTGGTGACTCACACAACAAAATTAGTGGCCTCAGCCTCACCTCCAGGTCAGGAGTAAAGTACTGGTGGACAGTTAAGTGGCTGTCATAAAACTTTCCCCTCCCTCACCTACAGCACCTCAGTTTGGAGAAAAGGCACAAGCTTTCACGATGATCCTAACCCTGACACAAGAGCTCTGTCCGTGGTGCTTGTCACTTCTTCCATCACATCAGGGATACAGCAAAGACAGCAGCACTGTCTGGGAGTTTTCCACTGGGCTTTAATCTTCAAAAGAATGACTAATAAGGCAGGAATTGAAGAACAAAGCAAGAGGCAGAAAGAGAGAGGAGAAGAGGAAATAAAATTGCCTATTTAGCCTCAGTCTTGAGGCTGCCTGTGCTCATTCTCTGCCTCTCCTCAGATTCACCCTGCAACAGAAGACATTACAGCAAGACTTGTACTCCCCTCAGTGAAGACAACATCCTCCTCTGTTTTGTACAAGCAACAGAAGCTGCAGAAAATTAGCCCATTGCTGCCATCAGCAACCAGGATCTCTCACAGCTGGGAGTTAAGAGATCAAAGACAGCAATGAAGGAACATTTTGTTTCTCAGTTATTTTATCTCTGCTCTTCTCATATCCTTCTCATCACACACCAGTCCCTTATTGCTGGAGGTGCTGATGACATCTTGCAGACTATCAACATCAATATCAGGATCAAGAAGCCTCTTGGCAAGCGAGGTTTACAAACAACATTGTAAAGAGAGCTTCTTGAGCATCTCAAAACAAGTGATGAGGATAAGTTCAGTCATTCCTTCTCCTCATTGTCTGAATCTACTTAGCAAATGAGGACTTAAGACACCTCTGGCCATATCCAGCATATGCTCTGGAGCTGAATATAATAATTTGTCACATCTTCGTTATATTTTCCAATACATTATTCAGTCAGGTCAGACTTTCAGAAGTACTTGGCATTGGCCTATCTCGTTATCTCAAAGTCTGTGGGACTCTTACTACTAATTGAGACCAGAGCCAGCCAGTAATGATTGGCAAATTCCATCTTTAAGTTATACATCTCTAGAGATGGGTCTTGTAATATGAGGCCTGCCTTTCTATTTATGAATCTGTGCCTCAGACATTACTTCTCAGATCCTGCAGTATTTCAGAGCCATTCTGAGTTCTAATGGTGAATTCTTCAGCTTCACCACACTAAGCCATAGCCAAAACATATTCCCTACCCTAAAACAGGTCCTCTTTTCCACATAGTAACAATCACTTCTGCAGTACGGTCTTGAATTACCTGTGTCACTCCAAAACAAGCTATATTGTCATGACAAGTGTTGTACTGCAATGCAGATGCACCCCCCAACACAGCATTGTTGCATAGAGATCAGGGAGAGCAATGAAATTAAGGCATTTTAAATTTGAGAAGGTGGTATTTTTATTATTTCTGAAGAAGTTGTGGTTGTGTATCTTCAAAATAGTCAACTTAGGTGCTATTATCTGGGTCTCTTCTCATTCCTTTGTATCTGTCCTATGTATCACATCTAACACAGAATTCACAGCTATTTGGCTTTTGATGAAGAGCAAAGATACGATGCAACACTTTGGTAAGTCAGGTGACAACACATCACTAAAGAAAGTGCTAATGACTCAAAAATTACATAGCTAAAGCAACAGGAAAGTTCAAACGTTTAGCAAATTAACTTAATTCTCTGAGGACAATGGACTTGGATGGACATGCTTATTCCACTTATTCCTGAAAGTGGCAGAGAATGCATTCTAAAAAAAAGATGAGAATTTGAAAACTGGGGCTCACTTAAATCATACCACCTGAGGCCTGTACACCTTGGGATGCTTTGGCACACATACAGGCATCCTTTCACAATCTAATTCAAACTCTCTTGCACTTGCCAAATACTTAAATATATATATGTGCAGATCGAAAAGTGCTCACAAACATTTCACTGAGAAGATGGCAGGCTAAATTTGAAACCAGCAATATTTGAAATGGAGAACTGGGCTAGATGTAACCCACTCCCACCCCAACTTTTCAGTGTTTTCTTCAAGAGATCACATTCATCAGTCAGCTGAACCTTGTTCCCAGATGTCTGGGATATATGAAAAACAACCTGTGAATGGGGGAGTTTTCCAGCACTCACCCTTAAGGTCACAACAGAGTTTTGGAATGAAAAGGCAAAGGATGCTGTTCCTGTCATCCTCTCTCTACAGAAAGGAAAACCAATTACCTCTCTTTACAGGGGACATAATTAGCTCCCTTCTTTCCAATGGAGAAAGCCTTTCCCCTAAGCTTATACTGCCTCCCACACAAACACAGGACAGACAAAAAAGCAACCAAAATCTTGCTGAGGCGGATGCCATGCTGAGGAAACCCAGCAGTAACCTCAGATATGAGGAAACAGTGCCTGTGCTGTGAGGTTTGCGTGTTGAATCCTGGCTTATGCAAACGTGTTTGTGAGCAAAGTAGCACAGAGATGCTCTCCTTGCACCATAGAGAGCTCAGAGCATCAGCAGTTGGAAAGGAATTGTGGTGATTTTAGGAGGCCATCCCTCTTCCCTGCAGAGATCTACACAACTGTTAAACAGTTTTTCCTTTCCTTGGTAACAGTCTTAACTCCATGCTAAGTGGGCAACTTGAGGGTTATCCACAGTTCTGTCCTGTCCTTTGGTATTATTCTGCTGCCCTGTATTTAGAGTAGGACAATGTTCTGTGTTCTGTATCATACAGGACAAAATTCCTGTATGTAGAGTACAACATCCAAACTGGGAGCCTGTTCTTTATTTTAGATTTTATTCCTTATGCTACCACAGAAGCCACATAAAAACAGCCGCATTCTGTGAAATCCTAGAGACTGAGAACCCTTTTTTTGGACTATTCCTTCTCTGGCTTTGCATTCTTATTCTTGCTAACGTTTCCAAATTGTTTCCACATTGTTAACTACCTTTTTCCTAAGGCAAGAGTGATTTTCCTGGCAATTTTCCACTCATTTTCCATATTCCCTTCAGGATGGCTGGGGACTTGGAACTTGTAGAAAATGTTTTACTTCCATTTCAAGAAAATGTTTGAAGTGCATGCTTAGTCTACACCATGACTCTATAGCAATAAAAACAATAAAAGACAGAGAAGTGATGAAAGAAAGTGAGAAAAAAATCACCTTGCAAGACCTAGCAAACCTATTGGACAGTAACACATTTAATTGGAAATGGTGGCCAATATGAATGTTTTTGGTGGCCAGCCAGGAAGCTGGAATAGTCTTTACTTCTGACCCATTAAACATGCATTTTGCAAAGCTACTTTTTTGATGAGATTCCTTTGGACATGTCTTAATCTACTGTCGTTCCTCTTCCTTCTATGGGAACAGTGACCTGTTTGAGAAACCTGAGATGTCTCCACAGGGTATAATTTAGCACTCTCCAGGCTTGCCAAGATCCCTGGTGCTCTCTTGTGTCTCTCTGATCCCCTATCTTGCTCATGATCTGCAAAAGATCAGTCACATAAAGCCCACAGGAGAGGAGGCTGCTGCCTACCTACTGAAGGCCTGAGTTTGTCACTTCTACCTTCAAACAAATGAGCAAAGCTTCACTTACAGAAAATATACAGAAAGCTCTGATACACTCTTATTAAGGAAATATGAAGCAGTTCTTTATATCTGAAATAAGCAAAAGATGAAAAAATCAAACAGCCCTCCCTCAAACCGGTGTGAATATTTTTAAATAAGGCAATGTTCATTGGAGAGAGAAAGAAAATGTGTGGTACATGGCTGTGTCCTCTCTTTGATCTTAACTGTAATGGCCCTTCCTCATGCTTTTCCATTACAGGTGTGGATATTCTCCAGGACTCCAAATGGAAGTCAGCATTTCCAATCAGCTCTTTAACGGGATCACTCCAATGGTGATCTCCTTTAGACCTGAGGATCCACCTGAACACCCAGTTTGCTGCAAGTTTACTTCTGGGAGAAGGGTCTGATGTTATAATAGAAGCCAGGACCTCAGAGGTGACACAGGACTGCAAGAATCTGCAGAGGGTTTACATGAATGAATGAGTTTGAATTTCAAATGTAGGCCAGAAGCAGCCCGCCCAGCCTAATTTTTTCTCCCTCATACTGTTTATTCAACCAAAAGGATTTTCAGATGACCTGAGGGGATTGCCTTCATGGGTGAGTGTGCATTTTACCAGAAGTCCTATTTGGCAGAATGGCTTTTATTGTAAGCATTTTGGTTCTGTTGCTCCTGCCACGTGCTGCCGTTCTTGGCCTTCTGGTAGTCTCCAAATTCTGTGTGAACTTCCCTTTCCCCAGCACACCAGGGATCCAGCAGATGCACAAACTACAGAGTTGAACAATCACTTTACGCCTCAAGCACTGCCAAGCAGTTTCTTGTGCAGCTTAGGAGGGCATGCACTGCTGCTCTGCTACAAAAAAACAGGGTGTCCTTCTAGAAACACCTTCATTTTGGTTGAAATGCCACCTGCATTTTACAGGAGTGATCCTGAACCAGAAAAACTAATCTGCAAGGGGTCAAAATAGGAATTGGATTTTATTTTTAACTGAGGCTGGAGAATTTCCTTCTTTCCTTTTTCCCTTCCCCTTACGACACCTCTTGAAATAGAGTTGCTTTCCCCAGCCCCAAACCCACCTAATGCCAAGGGGTCAAGCTATGTTGCTTGAGTTCTTTTTTTACCTAAACAGTATGGGGGTGTGAGATAAGCCCTTGTTGAAGCCACCAGTGATTAAAACATCAGCACCACGAGGAGCAGCTGCCTTGTGTGCAGTCAGCTCTGTGAGCCAGCCCCAGTCCTCTCTCTGCCATAGTGGAGCAGCTCACCTCTCTAGCTCTGCAGGGCACCCTGAGCTCTGCTCCTCACACCCAGCCTGCCTGCTCATTAATCATCTGAGACATGACTGCTTCTGCCACAGCTGCAGACACCCAAAGAGGGAGGATGTTGTCTCCTCCTTGCCACGCAGGGCTGTTCTCCCTTCCCCAGCTGCTTTCAAAGAGAAGCACAGTGGCTGTGGCTGGCTCTTGGGACATTCCAGCAGAGTCGCAGCATGGAAATGTATGCCTGCAAGAAACCTCCCATGCAAAAGGCCACTGTGATTCCTGCAGAGTTGGACTAAAGACTCTGTGCCTGTTTCCTACCCAGGTATGTCAGGGACACATGCAAGTACCAGCTGTTGGATGAAGCACAACCCCTGTTCCCCTTCAGTCGCTGGAGTGTAAAATCATGGGAATCAAAACAAAAGTCAGAGCATTTCTGAGGCTCCTCTATTTTTCCCTTAGAGATAGGTGACTTTTCTGCCTTTAATGCAGCAGAGAGACTTGAGGAAGCTGGCTGTGCCCTTCAAGCGCCTGACAAATGTAACTGCTTGGCAACATGCACTGTGCAATACTGAAGGGAAAGTCCTCTTACAGTAACAGCTTTGCCAAACCAGAGATCAGCCACCAGCCAGAACAGGACTGCCAAGCATTTCCAAAATGTAAGGCACAATCCCATTTTTCAGTTTACCAACAGAAAAACGAGGGAGCTGCACAAGACCTGATGTGCTGGTGCAAAGCAGATGCAGCCATGTCAGAGCTTCTGTTCCCTCTGCAGCACTGGCTGAGCACAAACAACAGACAACAACCCCTTCACTGTCACAGATGACCCCTCACAATGTGGTTGCTTTGTCCTGCAGGACAAATAGCAGGGATTCAGAGAGAAATTAAGAAAAAGAACTGCTTTCCACAGACCCCCAGGGCAGCTTTGATGCCCTTGGGGCACTTCTACCTTCACACAGGACTTGGCCAATACAACAGTTCCGCTTAAACCCAGTGAGAGAGGATTTAATATTTCTTTGATGGCGACTTCCACCTTTCTTTCCCTTCAGTGACACCCCTCCCCACTCCCTGCCCCTTCCCAGCCCTCAACAGCTCTGGGAGTGGCCAGGTAGTCTATTCAGGAATGATCACCATCCTTTTTGCATTTTGTTCCTTTGTCCTTTCCAAGCAAATTATCTTCGGGACCCTGGAACAAGCCGTCACTTCAGAGCACCGTCACTATCACATGGACAGCAGCCCCAGGACCTGCAGGACACATGTGAGCAGCAGGCCGTGTTAGGAAGCATCAGCATTGAACACCTCACTGGCACATCTTCCTCACCAGGGACTGCTCCACTCACTGTAAAGCCACCTCCTGGTGCTGAGGTAACCTGCATCAGGCCCCGATACCTGGTAGCATCCTCTTCATTCCCAAGAAAAATATTCTTCAAACTGGAGCACAGGGATTTCCTTATATTAGAATGAAGGAGCTTTCAGTCTCTTAAAGAAGCTTTTCTTTTCCCCCCCAAAATGCAACCATTATATATTTTTTTAAAATCATCATTGAGAAACACTAAAAAGCTTTCTGTAATACTTCTTACAGGTACTATTTGCTTCCTGCTGGGAATTCAAGTGCTGTCAGTGGAAGCTTCATCAGATGCTGACAACTTCCCCCATCAGGAATATCCCTGAGGGTTATTGCAGGAGGCAGCAGCAAGTAATGCCCACAGTTTCAAAAGGCCCAGTAATGTTGGGTTCTCTGCACTGAGAACTGAGGTTCTCTGCAATCTGTCCCCAGGGACAGATTTTCAGCTGTTAAACCACCCACAGTTAAAATATTAAGAAGAATCCCCTTTCCAGTGAGGGACAATATAAAGATTAGGTTTCCAAGCTTTTCACACATAGCAGTGGATCGGTCTAATGAAAATCTGGTCTAAGAATGGAAGCTGAGCCCCTCTGAAAAGTCTATGCCTATGCCTAAATTTTTGGAAGTGATAAAAGGATGCTGCAGGGTTCCACTAAAGGTAGGAGTAGCGAGTCTCATTACAGCAAATATTTTCTACATGTTCCTCAAGAAAAGAACTCCAAATACATGATACATCAACACTCTTTGGCACAAATACACATCTAAACCAGAGAGAACACTAAAATGAAAGAAAAAGTGCAATACTTTCTATTGCATAAATATACATAGTTCCGGACGTGAATTTGAATGACATGTTCATCCAAACAAAATCATAACCACCTAAGCCCTGGAGGTTTCATGGGGTGGGGTTAAAGTTGGAATGATTATCTGAAGTGATATCCAAAGGAAGCCATAAAGCTGTCTAAGAGTCTCCTAACTTAGTCTGGATTCACTGGGTCTGCTAAGACTCTGGCAAATGCCATCATCAATATTGACTTGCTCTGACAGGATATACAAGGGAGCCTGTGAGGTTGAGGTGCTGATTTGTGATTCAGACTCTAGCTTCACTTTCTGATTTTCTTAATAGCTTCTTCTGCCCTGCATGGGCTGCTTAATCTACCTGTGTCATAGTTCAGTATCCAGAGAAGGCAGACACTCAGATATTGGATTTTACCCACATTTTCCTGCCTTTTTACATGCATTGCCTGTTTAGATGTAAATGCTTCAGGTCAGAGGTGGTCCCTTGTTCTGTCTTTAAACACAGCTGTGGTGTCTGGTGTGCCAGGACACGTGCTAAGACACACCCTCTGACAAATGAAGAAATGACATTTCAAATGTCACCACTAACTCAACTTAGAGCCTGCAGAGAACAAAGCAATGGGAGGTAAAGTGTGCAATATGTCACATGGAGCAAAATAAAAGTTCAAAGCATGCTGCCATGACTGAGCACCTGATTGTGGTTGGTGCTGGGGCTCCTCCCTACTGCCCTGGCTCCATGCACAGCATCAGGAGTCAGGAAATAATTCAGATGTGCTCACGTAAGTCAGGAGGAAGCAGAGGCACTGCACACCCTCCCAGCACAGGAAAATACAGTGCCTCGAAAGCAGGGAGGGAGGGCAGACAGCATTACAGGTGCACTAGAAATAACAGAGCAAGCTTCATGCTGAAAAGCAGGGAATCTTTGTCATGACAACAGAGAGAGCAGTTAAACCACACAACATGCGCAGGGGATGTAAAGACAGGAAGTACGCTGGCAGCACTGCAGCAGTGAATGATGGTTTATTTTTAACAACAGTTTCTAAAACAGGAGCTGGTGATTTTGTTTGTCACTTTTTATTTCATCCAATTCTCTAGATGGATACTAGATCTTTTTGCAAGTTTTTTTATTTATTATGGTTTCTCCTTGAAGCAGAGAATGAAAATGCTGTGATAAGTATACTGAAAGGTTCACTTAGTTTCAGCTGCAGTTTCCCTAAGTGCTTCTGTGTCCCCTGCTGAACTATTGTTTTGTAATGCAGTAGAGATGGAGAACGCTTTGGGGATATTCCACAGCTCTCCTCTTGCCTCCACTGCACCACAAAAGAACCATTTTTTCTCTCTCCTCCCTTCATCCTTCCTTTCCTGTAAGGGGACAAGAATGATCAAGAAAGAAAGAAAGAAAGGTGTACTGCCACCTTCCTTGGGCCTTTTTCCCACCCACTAAAGCCTTTCAAATCTAAAGCATTAACTAAGCAGTTCCATGCTTTGCTCCTGCCCCATGTCCTTCAAGGTGTGTGAACACAGCTTGCTCTGCAGACTAACAAGGCACACAGCAACGCTCCACACTGGGGACTAACATCAGGGCACCAGAGGATCCAGAGCTGCAGCTCAGTGGTCTGAGGAACAAGCTCTGCCACTGTGTCCCCCTTACTAATGGGCAGTGAGCATAGAGGGCAAGTGTGACTAGGCAGGAGAAACCAGGCTGTCCAGGGAATGGTGCAAGTGCTGGGCTTTGCAGTCATAGGGGTGAGTCACATTCTGAATTGCTGTGCTGCTATCTTAGTTACAGTAGATGCTAATTCAGCTGGTCAGGTAGAGTGTGCTTTTAGCAGGCTAATACGAGCAAGCATATTGAGGCTCTGGGACTTTTACAGGCTTCAGAGCTGTTCTGTCTATCCTAAAAGGAAGACGTACTTGTGAAACGCAAATGCACAGCAGGATCTGGAATACCAGCCTCCTCCGGAGTTTTCTGGGATGGTGTCTAATGAAAGACTTTGAACTGTTTGGCAGATCAATGGAGCAGTTTATTCTTCTGTGATGTTTTCAGAGAGCCTTGGATCACAGCCTGTGAGGCTCTTGCACTTGCACTGCCACACCTGCAAACTCTCAGCTGGTCTTTCTATGCAGAGGGGAGGTGAAGAGGTAGCAAAGGGGGATGAGATTCAGTGCCTGCCCTTTCCTGAAGAGGCTGTCAGTGCATAGCAGCAGAGAGACAGTCCTCTGGGTGCTGCTGCATGAAGCAGAACAGACACAGCTCTTCTCTTGGTAGCTCCGTGGACCTGTGGTGCTGACAATGACAACAGCTCGTTGTTGTCAGCTAACACAGAACTACCACATCAGTCTGCCAAGAGAAGACCCAAGGTGCCATTTTTAGGGTTAATTTATTCTGATTGGAACTGTGCTCCAGTCCCTTGGGACGTGACCCTTATCATGGAGTTTTCTGAAGGGAGTGAAGGAGCAGAGGTGAGATTCTTAGCCAAGACATCAGAGCCAAGATGTTCTCTGAAACACCCTTTGTTGCCGTCTCTTTGCAAGCCTGCAGCCTCCGCTCCCTCCTCCCCTTCCCAAAAATAAAGCTCCATGATGTAAAAACATTCCTTTGGGGCTGGAGGTGGAAAAACTAGGACACCACAGTTCGGAAAACGCTCAGCACTGCATGAAATATTCACTATCAACCAAAACAGGTTTACCCGGAGGAGGGTATGATGAAGAGGGAACAGGGAATCAATTTCACTGTCCTATGGTTTGTTATTCTGGCTGCTTCTTCTACTCTCCAAATAAGCTGAGCTTTTTGGAAGCTTCTGTCTGACCCAATTCCCATTCCCTCACTTTTCAGTCTGCACATGCCTTCTGTTTTGTGTGCAAATAAACACTCATCCTCAAGGCATCTTTGCCCAATCCTAAATGCTCCTGCTTTTTTGAACAGGGCTAATAGTGTAACAATTTATCAGAGAGAGAGAGCCAGGGAGCGCATGTGCAGCTGGGGCATCCATCAGCCTAGCACTGTGAGATGGGAACCGAGACCTTCCTTTTCCCTTCACAGAGCCACCTTCTCTGCTCTTCAAACACTGCACATCATCACTGGGTGAGAATCAAAATAATTCTCTCGATAACTGATTGCCAAATTGTTTGTTCTGGAGTTTGCCCAATGCAAATGACAGGAAAAAACCTGGAAAACGTGGAAAGCAGGAGAAAGGCTTTGGCAATCTAACCACCCTCATGTGTTTGCATTCTGCCTTCTGCAGGTACAGGTCTCAGTGCAGCCCCAGCCTGAAGCAACATTAGCTGTGTGAGTCTGTGTCCAGGCACACACAGGGAGTTCAGCCTCATCACCAGAGATACAGCATTCCAAGCAACAATGAGGTGATCAGACAGTGCAATGGGAAAAGGGAGATCAGTAGAGGTGATGGGAAGGATGACATCAGCTAAATCTGTGGTTCCCTGTAGGTATCCTGGGTTGGGAAACCAAGGCGAAACCAAAATGCCCAGGCAGAGCTGCACTGGAGGAAGATGATACAATTCCCAAACTCTCATAATGACAACACATCTGGGAAATCACATCTTCAGTTTTTCCAATGAGCTCTCACAGAGAATGGGGCTTAGACACAAAGTCCAGCTCCCGTACACTGACAGCTTAAAAAAAATGCTACAAATAGAAGTTAATCTGCAATTAATTAATTTTCCATTCAATGAAATGCCAAACATTTTATGAAACAAAGGAGTTCTTTAAATGCTGCAAAGGGCATTTTCCTAATGTGAAGAGCATGTGCACCCAATACTTGGTCTGCTCCAGGTGAGGGTCTATATTTTTCTACCAAGCCAGGGAAAAACAGAGAAATTCATCTTCCTTGATGCACGGCACCTTCTCCACCCTCACAGCTGGAGCTACTTGGCTCACTGGGACATCCCAGGCCATTCCTCTGAGACCTCTAAACAGGCACAACAGGACTCAAGTCATGGCCAAAAAAAGCCATGTGTAGCCTGGATGTGTGAAGTTGGTCCCATATTTGCAAATGTTATACTAAAAGAAGGATTTATTCACTCAGGTGAGTTTGGTCTTATAATGCAATTCTTTGTGCTGGTTAAAAAAGGATTTATTTGTTTTACATTTATAATTTAATTGTTCATATTCTGTTAAGACCCCACTTAATATCATGCCTATGTTGTGATACCTGTAAGTACAAACCAGACAGTTCTAGCCTTACTGAGACTGGGAAGGCAGTGAGGAATGGAGATTAGAAGAGGGCTCTGGCTAGTCCTGGGTTTCCCAACAGATACAGGCAGCTATTGCTTATGGAAACACACTAACAAACAGAGCAACTAAGGAGTGAGGCTTCCCTAGTGCATCTGCCCCTCTCACCTTCTGGCAATCGGTGAGGATCACTTGACCAGGAATGTCCACCCAAAGGCTCTCTAACTCTTGAGCCTACACACACTTTAGGCTTCCCACTATTCTGAAGTTCCACTATAGGCTTTTTGTTCATTTAACCCTCCACTAAAACAATCGCATAATTACTTCCCAGTCATTCTGGCAGATATCTCACTTCTTAAAACCAATGTTCTCATGATGGGCCTATGGTCAACAGCAGCCAGGACAATGACTCAGACTTCAGAGTATTTGGGAAAAGAAATGAAGGCTACCTTACAGTACCATTTTCAATCTATTTTTCCCCCCAGGAATTAGCTCTGTTCAAGAATTCCACTCACTAAAAGCAGCAGTGTTTTCTGTTTTGTTCAGTGAAACTACACAATAGATGACTGTATATGTTTGTCTTTCTTTTTTTCTCTGTAAAGACAATGAAATCTTTTCTTATTCATAAATAAGAAATTCCTAAATGATAATGTGCTAGCTCTCTTCACTAATACTTTTCTAGAGAAGTAACCATTGGAAAAAAAATAAAAGAAGAATCTGTAATCACTGGCAGATTACAAAAGGACTAAACAGTTGGATAGGTAACAGGTAAATGTCATGTCATGATGGAGGAAGTGGCCCGGTAGAAAAAAGTCATAGATGAGTTCATATTTATACCACTGAATTAAACTGGTAAATATTTATTACTTCAGACGCTCGGCAATAAAGAATTAGTTATTTTTACTACTTGTTATTTTTACTTTTATTTTACTACTTAGTTATTTTTACTGCTTGTGTTTGCTTTTAGGAATAAACCTGTCCTTTATGATACAAAAATTTGCTCCTTTCCTTTAATTGAGACACATGAGAAGAGTCCTTAATGGGGTGCTCCATTTGACAAAGGTCAGTTCTCTGCTGAGCCCCCAGAGGGCTGCAGCAGGAGCTGCCCTCGGTGCCAGCATCATGGGCGACCACCGGCTGAGCAGCAGCAGCGCATTCGAGGAACTGCACATCTCTGCTCTACTGACAGATCTCTTCAGACTAGACTCCTCACCAGGGGAGGGTCTATTTGTTCTTCATACAATGTCAGGAATATGAAGAAGTCACATGGCCACTGCTCCATTCAAAATTCAAGTCCCTGCTAAACAAGCAAAGCCCTACTACCTGCATGAACCACTATGCAGGTTGGTTCTGCTGGCTTCTGCAAGAAAAACCAACAGTGCTCCCAGGGCTTTACAAATTGCTTAAAGAGACACTGTCTAATTCCTACATACTCTGCAGAGCTTATTAAAATCCTCCAGGAGACAGCCACAAGCACAATTAGAGCTGGTTCCAGTAGCACACAGCTGCATCCTGTGATAAGCAGGGGATTGAGAGCATGGCAACACAATTTGACTCAGCCAAAACAGCTATCGGGGGGACTGATCATCACTATCTTCCCTTCTGACATGCTGTCACTGTGCTGGCAGCAGCAAACTTCATAGGGAATAAGCACACCTGGGACACAGCAGAATTTGGCAGGCACCTGGAACTCAGCAGATGTCAGGTGTTTTATATAGCATGCATTTTCCCTGGAAAGTCAGTCCATTTGGATAAACATTCACTGATGCAAATGGAGACACCAACCCTGCTCTCTTCCACCTGCTTGCTGCATTATTTGGGAAAGCTTGGCCACCATTTATTTATTTATGAGGAATTCTCTTTGAGAGAGGATGTATCCCTTTTTTCCCCAAGCAGGAGTCATCCCTGCATGTTCCCCAGTGACAGCTGGTGGTTTGCCTTCATCCACTAACAGCAGACACCAAGGCCAAGCTGACCTGACGAGCTCAGATTCAGGGCTCTATGACATTTCATCAGTCAAAATGCCCCAAAAGCTTTTGGGCCCTTGTGTGCAGCTTCAAACCACAGGAGTTTGGGGTTTCCGGGGCAGAAACAAGAGGGAAGGTGAGGAAAAGCAAAATCAGTTTCAGTCTTAGGGAAGGTTTCAGTGTATGGATAAAATTTTATTTGACACACACTGGCCACACGACACCTATGTCTCCTAGTCACTAGGTCATGTACTATCTTGTTATAAGGTAATTATCCATGCAAGGAAGAATGCATTAAATGTGAATAATGGCAGCCTATTGGTGACTGATTTCTTTCACATGAAAAAGGGGAATGATGTCTGGAATCACCTAATAAAATTTTAAGTAATACTTTAGAAAGATCTGATGAGCAAGTCTTGGGGTTTTGCTTGCTCTTCACCTTTCGGTTAGGCACATAATGGCCCCCTACAAACTGGAAATGATAATGCTTTATTTGCAGGACTGTGATATAGTTTCATTCACAAATTCTTCATGGGTTTCTGGTGGAGATTCATTCACAATTTCTTGCAAAGACTGTGAAACTCTTTAGTGAAAACCAGCACTCAGGGTGGTACAGGGGAAAGGTATCACACCAGGGGCAAGACTTGGTGCCTTTCTGCACCTCTGTCATCTAGCTTTCATGTGATGCCAGGTACATCACTCCCCTTGATCTATCCTTTCACTGACTATTGAGATGATTAAGTTTTAGAGAAAGGATTTCCTATTTTTATCTGTTTGTACAATACCCCATTCACACTTCAGCCAAGTCCATGCAAAATAACAAATAATAATTTCCAAGACTATTTCTACCCTGTGTAATTCTGTTAATACATTTGAGGCAGAAAAGATACTAGATTAGTAAAATATCAGTCAGAAATACAGAAAGCCTGCCCCTCTGCAGCTGCCCAAGGAGAGCTCTGGAGATAAATAGCTCAGCTATTTCTAACTGGCACATATTGTTCTATGGGATTATTAATGCCTGCTGCAAACTTGGCTTCCAGTGGGTGCCTTCTCTGGGATCAGTGGGTGTTCACAAAGCTTTTCCTTTGCAGAAGGTGTTAACAGCACTGCTTACAAGCAATATCCCCAGTGTCTTTATTATCATGGGGATTTCTGCAGATGGCACACAGTGGTGACTGTTAGTAATTTATAACCATTCCTTGCTCTTATTCCTTCTTTTCCCTCTATGCAAGCTCTTCCTACCATTGGCCAGCTCTTGCTTTATCCATAGCAGACAGTCTGCAAGAAGCCTTGGCAAAGGAGTGAGTGTGAGTCCAAATAGGATGGGCAGAACACCTCAGACAGGTGCACAGCTCAGGGGCAAGTGACAGCACAGCCTGAAGTCAAACGCACCAGCCCTGGGTTAGATGAACTGGCAGCCAGCCACCAAGACAAAGTGCCTGCCTCCAAATTCAGCAATGTCACGAGGAGGGAAGGACAGTGGGGGTGGCACAAGCTGGTGAACACACGCAGGTGAACCAAATTGGGCAGCAGAAAAAAAGATGACAAGGAAGACACATACTAAACATATTTCACTACTGCAAGCTCTGTCCTCCTGACCTTGGCCAATGATTAATGTTACTTTAGAGCACATTCACATTTGCTCTTAATATTAATTCCTCTGGACTGTAACTGGGAAATATGCCACTCAGGCTGCATTGGGGAACCTGGGAGATGGGGGATGGATTTTTACTGCCATTTAAATAATTTTGTTTATGCCTGAATTCCATGCTGTGCAACCTTCTCTCTCGGGATCAGGTATCACACCTCCCTGCTGTACAAACAAATGGCACATTCGAGTTGGTCATGAAGCTCAAAGAAAGTGGAGGAGAATGTGGGTGGAGAGAGTAACTGTTCAAACATGACAGGTCTTTTCTTACCTATTATTCTTCCTGACAGGTTAAGATACATCTGGCAAGCTATTTTCAAGATGCAAAGAGCCCTGATCTTTGTTTAGTAGAAAAATTTGCATGGTGTGAGTTGTTGGGAAATTCAGGACCTCAATGAGAGAAGTGGGAAGGACTGTGGTAGGCTGGTAAATGACAGCCTGGAGATACAGACTGAACTCAGAGAGAGGTTCCTGACCCAGAGCCTGATTCGAGGCCATAGGAGAAGCTCTTGGAAGCCAACTTGTGAATGTCCAGACTACAATGCCCTTAGCTTTTGCTAAATCACAAGCTAACCAAATCTGCCAGGATATTTCAAAGGAAATAGCAACCACTGAGTCTGAAAGTTCCTCTTAATTTGCTTTTCTTCCTGATATTTACTTTTCCACATCTACAGTTGTAGCATGTAATCCCTTCCCCTTCTTTCCTTTCTTCCTGTTTTTACTTTACAGTTACAGGAAAATCACAGAGAATTTTCTACTGAATTCTGCCCATTATATTTCTCATTCATCTCCTAGTCTCCCAGTATTTCAGCCAAATCTGGGATGCCTCAGATAGAGAATACCAGATCTTTAAAGAATATACCAGGACAAAGCATTTTGAGCCCAGCAGCTATTCAGTAAACTGCAGTCACAGCTGGTCACTGCCTCCCACCAAACATGGCCTGTTCCTGGCCTGAGTCGAAATCTGAGTGTGCTTCTCCTGGGGGAGCAGGGCCATCATTTCCTGTCACCATTCTCTACGTGCACCTGGGCACTAGCTGTTTACACCAGTTGGCACTTCCAGTCATCCAAATACTTCACATAATTCATAAGCCTAAAGCAGTAAACACCCACCTTCCTGCCATTTATATCTTTCCCCAGGAGAACTCTGCTCAGAGACAGCATTAAGGCTTCTGCTTTTTACCCAATTTTCCAGCTGGGTTAACTGAGGCATGCTGAGGTCAAGTGTCTTGCCCAAGGCCAGCAGTCAGCTGCTCAGCCATCCCTCGTGCTGCCAGGCCTGCGGACATTTCCCTCAGCCGCTGGACCACGAGATCCCTCCGAGCTGTCCTGTGGCACACGGAACCTGCAGGCCACAGGAATCTCTGGCTCTGGCTTCCAGCTACAAGACCTGCTGGAAGGGAAGGAAAACAGCAAGAGGCAGCGTGGTGGGGATGGAGCTCATGCAGGTGTGGGAATTCTCCTTTAGGAAGCAAAACAGCTGCTCTTGCTGACAGACAGAGCCTGGAACCGATCAGCTTTGGTAAAAGCGGCACTTAAGCGTGTGTCAGAGCCTTGGACAGGCAGATGCATGGAGCCTGCTAAAGGTGTGCCTTCCTCAGCCCCCCAAAACCAGAAAGCATCAAAGGGGAAACAGGTTTAGACTCTGATGGGGACTCTACAAATGGGTTACCTCAGTTCACATGAAAAGCAGCTCCCACAGAAAAGAGAGGGAGGTGGAAACTGCATCATGCTGCAGTTATGGGTTTTATTAGCAACAGAGATATTGGAAGAGAAAACTTCACAGATTGTACTCAGAAACTTGTGCTTTTTGGGAGAAGTTCAGCTAAATACAGTCCTCCATTTATTTAAAATACACAGAAAAAATTTGTCAAGTTAATAGGAGGAAGGGTGGCACACAAACTAAAGCCAAACCTACTCTGTTTCAAGAAGAACTCCCTCCCACATTATTCCCCAGCCCCACAACACATTAGAGAAAACAGCCTATTTTCTCCTTAGGATAAATACCCTTGTGGCCCAAAACCAGGAGTAGATTTACTAGGGATTGTAATTGTAACTGCAGTCCTAACACTTAGCCTCACCTGATCAGCACCTTCCAGTGTGCCTTCTGTGCTCCCAGGCACATGATGTAGCTGCAATCACAGGGTTGCATTTATTATGAACTGGGAACGTGACAAGATCAGGCTCTCAAACTTACCATAAAAGGCCACTCACTTGCAATTGGTAGAGTTTACACTTCTGTACCTTTGAATTTGCCTATGATTTCTTATTGGGGCTGGATTTAGTTTTGTAAAGCAGTTTTCTTTCTCCTCTAGAATTTACAGGATAAATCACATGCTCCTCACATCTACATGTCTAGTTCCCTCTTTACACAAAAAAGCAAATTTTAGAAAAAAATAAGCATTCTCAAATTGTTCTGCACAGGAAGCGTACTTAAAACTTTCCCTGCTCAGCAGAATATTGAAAGGGTATTATATTCTAAAAAAAAAAAAAAAAAAAGTTTAAAAAAAAAAAATCTTCGTCCAGAATGAGAGGTTCAGTTCTGAGGTGCTGTAAGAAGCTTCTATTTGAACAGCTATTCCAGATAGCCTCCATATTTACACAAGTCCCATAGTCAACCTCACAAAATTTCAAACAAGACACAAGAGAAATACTGTTCTTGCTTGCCATTGTGAACAACAGTGATTAAAATACAGACCTCAGGGCCAAGACTCTGGACGGTTTTCTTTTTTGACCTTCAGAAACGACAAAGAACCCCCCCTCCCCGAAACTTCCCCAAACCAGTCACTACTGGGGCTAACCCATAACAAAGTTAGGCTGCTAACAACTCCCTCTCACCTCGCCATGTCTGTCAGCTGTCCTTGCATCCACATATCCTCTTTATTCCTTCTTTTAGTTCTTCAGCAGAATTAATACAACTGAACCCTGTGCCTGCACCTCAGCCTCTCCCATTCACTGTCCACATCAACTTAAAATGCTACTTTAAAAGCTAATGTGACTGATGGACCTTCTCTTCTGCCAGCTTTGAGACAGGAACAGTAATGAGCAGTAAGGGGATGTTAACATCCTAAACCACTGCAGGAGACCAGAGCCCCCAGTCCCACTTGGTGGGACAATGAAGAGCAGGCTTTGATTCCTGTTTAGTAATCTAAAAACATTGGTAAAAAATCTGGAGAACGTTTCTGTTCTCCCACACTCAGCCTCTCTGTGTTGGACAGAATATCCCTAAAACCCAAAAACTGATTTACTACATTATGGATCCATGAGAAAAAGAGAAGAGCTGAGAAGCAGCATGCCAAAGCCAAATGGCACCAAAAAGCAAGACATCTTCATTCCTTCTAAGCTGCATAGTCCATGAGCTGTGAGGGAGAGCTTCCAGCCCTTCCTTCTGATTGCCACCCTCCTCCTTCACACTACAAGGCTATTTCTGCGCATTTGGTTATTATTTCACTGAGTGTTGGCTGCTAACAATTTAAAATAAGAGAAACAATTAAAAAGAAGCAAGACAGTGCCTGTGCAGAACCTATTGATCACTTTGTTCTCTGTGTCCCTTTCTATCTGGTCTTTCTAAGGACCACCAGGCAAGATATTTTCTCATTGTCGGAGGGATTGCATTATTTTCTGTGCATATCCACTATTTATGTGAAAAGAGGGACAGACACTGTTCCTTATTTACCTCTTCTCTCTCTCTCCTGCTTAAAAAACCTAGTCAGCTAAGGAGGGGGTAACCCATATAGCCAAGATAACAAGGGACACAAACTGAAACAGTGAATATAAACCAGCAGCTAATATGAATGGTTTTGCTAATAACATGTTTCTGAAAAATTGCTGAGTCCCAAATGCATCACTGTAATGCTGACAAACAGATTCATGGAAGCTTCAGTAAGTTCACAAACTGGCATCCTGATTGTGAACCTGGAAGCAGAAACCCCTCCCAAATTCCTTTGAAATTAATATAATAACCAAATTTGCTGAGGAATATGCTCCAGGGAACTTTGCATTTAGGTCAGCAAGAAAGACAAAAGATACTAAAAAGGCATTTGCAATTTTACAGTCCCTATCACCAGCACAACTTAAAGACATGGGTCTATCTACACTAAACACTGCAGAGGGTTTATTATAACAAAAGCAGTAGATTGTTTATATCTCACTGATTGCCAAGCAAAGAGGAAATTGGGTTGTACAGAGCTCTCTATACCAGGCTGCAGATGTCTGAAATTAAGATGGAAACCAGAAATTAAAGTCTTAGCAAGGGAAAACAGAACTGCCTTTCCTGGAAGCTGAGTGCTGGCAGGAAGGGACCTTGGTAGTGCATTCAGACTGTGCATAAGAACTTGGAGCACGTAACTGGCTGCAGTGATTTATAGGCCAGCACAGCACTGGGTGCAGATTACAGTTGTGCTGATAGAGGCAGAATAACTCCTGGAAATGAGATGCTAGCCAGCACACAGCAAAAGGTAGATGGAGGCCCCTGAAGTGCTTCAGATTGGAAATTACATCCTCCTCTGCTGCATGAATAATTGTTTGGCTTCCATTAGGAAGCCTCTCAATTTCTGTCACAGTTTTGTTGATGTACAAACAATGTCTTCTTTTATAACACGGACAGTTCCTCTCTCCCCTAATGGTCTTGGTTTACATCCTTGGTGTCAAGAAGCAACTGGTTATAAAGTCAAGAAAAGACAGTTAACAATAATAAAATGGAGTAAAAGATATGGCTACAGTAGAAAACAAAACTATTTGAAAATTTTCTCTTTCCCCTGCAAAGCATCTAGCTGAAGAGCTCAAAGCAGCGATTTTCAGATAAACTGGTTTTAGTTCCTCAGGCCCCTTGAAATTAAGACAGGTAAAATTTCTGTCAGCCTGCAAGCTGTGAGGCAAAGGCTGTGAGAAAAGCAACTCAGGAGTTTGGAGCACACTCATTTAATTGACAGGTAATTTTTAATGTCACCTATTTAAAACTACTTTGCTATGCAATATGTTGGTGTCTCACAAGAGTAGCTGACCTTGAAGATTTGAGGACAAATGACCCATTTAAGGAAGCAACACTGTGATTTCTTTTTGCTCTCAACACTGTTGCACAGAGCTGGCCACCACCATATGGGCCTCTGCCACAAAACACACACAGGGAATTGACAGTGCACCTTTGCACTCACTACAAAGTCCACTTGCATTGAATTCCCACATATACTGCTGGATTTTCTTCCCAAACTTTGCCTTCTGCTTCCATGCCACAGCTCCTGGCTATCCTGGCTAATCCAAAGATACAATAAATTTACTACAAAGAGACTAATTTCCTTTTGTAAGTACTCATATAAAAAGCTGAGTACTACAAAACTTATTCTGATATCAATCTGGCCTGAACTTAACTGGCTAATTAATTTATTCCTGCCCATGTCAATGGGATTAAAACTTCTGCCCAAGTGCAGGAACAGATTTTAAAAATACCAAAAGCAGTTATTGAAATATCTTTCCACAGCTCAACATGATACCAAAACACAGGTGCTAGAGAAGAATCATTTGCTGACAAGAAGTCAAACTTTATTCAAACTTCTGAAATAGACTACAAATGCTGCTTTTATAGGAACAGCTTTTTAACAGAGGCCAAGTAAAAAATGACAACTAACCATCAACATTATGTGTTCATGCAGCACAGCCAGAATGAAAAAGATAGAAAGAAATTAAAAATAAATTTCAATACTATAAATTAAAAGATGCCACAGAAGGTATGCAAATTGCATGCCACAAGGTCTTGTTTTTTGTTTACAAAGAATGTGTTTTCAGTTTGATGGAGAGGCATCATTACGGAGGGAATTTGAGGCATTTTAAATAGCAGAAGCACTCATTAAGTATTCATTTTTAACAGGAAGACTGAAAAAAAATTAAAATTAATGAGGAAGATGAAGTGTGGGGGGGGAACTTTGAAGATGACAGCTTCTTGCTAAAAAAAGGCACACTTGATATTAATCGCAAGCAGTTCACACACATGCATTACTCCAACTCCACTGCCACAGTGTCCAGCACCAGTTCACAGCTGCTTCATGTTCACTTCACGTTAGGATACTTGGCAAAAAAGACAAAGCACAGTGGTGCCCTCAGACACTGTGAAAACAAAGATGGAGAATAGATCACCAGGCAAAGGACATGGCAGAGGCTGTTTTAAACTCAGGTGATTAAACACATCTGCAATAGCAATCATGGGAGACCCTCAGGAAGAGGTAGAACTACAGTCTACATCAAAAGCTCAAACTGACTCCAGTAATTTCTGAGTAGAAACGCACAGGTACTCTTGTTGTACCACTACAATGGATCTTCTGTAAACAAATGAAATTTTTCTGGGCCAATCTGTAGCCAGCACATTAAAACACTGTAAGACCTTTTACATTTCTTAAAAAATCTGCCTGGTTTAAGACCTAGTGATCTGGACATCAGAGAGGTCTTCTCAAACATCCTTTCCTATCCCTGAATCGTAAAAGAAGGAAGAAACCAAGTCACCTTTCCTTAAACACACACACAGACTAGACTGCTTAATTGATATACAACACACAAGTTTTAGAAAATTCAGTCTAAATTCAGCTGTCAATTTGTTCTTCAGTATCCTCACACAGTAAAATAAAGTTTTGATTACTCTGTAAAAATATTTGTGTGTTTCTTTTAAATGCTCATATTCTTGAAGAAGGATCTGGGAGGCAAGGGGGTCCGGGTCAGGCTTGCTATAAAACGTGGTCATTACCAAGCACAGATGTAGACAAGACTTTGTTCTCTCTGGATCTCTTAGTTTAGAGTAAAAACTTGGATATGGAAACAATTTTTCCAAGCTGAACTGACCCTGGCAGTGGTAGAGTGGAGGGCATCCTGGACAAGTGTTAAATGCCTGGGACAAAGATGATCAAAAGCATTAAAGCAGGAGTTACTGCAGTGAAACAGGAGTAACAGGAGTTGGATGAAGATGTTTGGAGGAATTAATATTTGATTTTGCTCTTATTTCACACAGAATCTTCCAGAAGATTACTTCATGCTAAACACTCTCTCACTAGAGTTATGTTTTACAGTGTGATGCTTTTTTATATTGACCATTCCCACTGTCCCCTTCGAGTTCCTCTCCTGACCCAGCAGAACCCCGCGCAGAAGAGGTGCCCAGCATGCCAGACACAAGCTGAGGAACACCTTTCTGAAATTATGTCCAGGTCTGTTCCAAAATCCACTGAGATCAGTGGCAAGACTCCCTCAGAATTTGAGTGAGCTGTGGCAGGCCTACATAAAGCCTAAGCTCATTCAGAGGAGAACTAAGAAATTTCCATGCTGGGCAGAGATGTCTCAGCTAGCTCCAGACAAGCTGTCTAATGAGCCCAAGCTGAGTGCTGCCCTGATATGACTCTCATGTTTCTGTCCCCACATGGGCACACGTAGAGCTAACTCAGGTGTCTCTGCATGACTCTGTATTGCATCATGCAGACATACCCCAGCTGCTTTGTTGCTTTGTAGCAGCAGTGACAGAACAGGCAGGTCACAACTATAGGATTATTTCTTATTAATATTTGCCCCTTTAAGTTTTGGCATCTTCAACAACCCTAAGTGAAAATGGGTTGAAAATACTGCATGAGAATTCTCCTTTAGGACTCGGTTGACCCAAATACACAATTCTCTTGCTCTGAATTCCCCAGTATGGTGCAGGGAGATAAACTGCTCTGTTTCCTCTTTCTCTCTTGCCTTTTTTTTTTCTTTCTTTCATAATGCTGCATTGCAGGACCACATTTTCTGATTATCATGCAGTGTCTTATTTTGATTATCCTTTTCTCAAATTAAACAATTTTGGTAGTCTGAGGAAAATCAGGAAAGATCTGTCTCCTGCTCTCAGGGGGTAGGTAATGCCTTTCCATAATAGGTTAGCTTAAAAGCATCCTTAGAGCCAGAATAGTGGCTGCACTTCAGGGGACTGCCAACATGACTATATTCAGACAGTGGCATGACAACACGGAACTAAAAAAAGCCACAGCCACAGAAGTCCCCACCGTTGATGCAGTGACAGCATGAAAACACAATTTTCACTGGTTGAGCCTGCCTGGCGCAGGGTGAGAGGAACGAGCAGGGCTCTATTCCCAACAGCAGTGCTGAGCTGGTATTGCGTAAGCACTTTCACAGTGCGGCTGGCACAGCTATAAAAGAACCTCCTCTCGCTCCCTGTTGAGCATTCGTAGACAATTCTGCGTAGCCAAATGACACAAAGAAGGTTTAAACACTCCTATCATCCTTGCAGACTAAGCACAGCCATGACAGGAGTAATACCTGCTTTGGTTCCTAAACAACTAACCTTCAGGCGTGAAAGCTTTGCCTCCAGGTACCTCCACCAAGTACGTAAGTTTCTGAAACAAGCAAACGGAAAATCCTTTTTCTCACTTGCAAGCTTGGACAAATCTGAGGTACAAAGCATAGAGAAAAAAACCCCAACAACAAATAAACAGGAAAACCTAAAATACCATTGGTTTTTATGGGCACATTTAAAAGCAGAATCATACTGCAAAATTGGCTCTTCCAGCTCCTTAGGAAACCTGCACAAGCATCTAACCACTGCAAGAACACTCAAGGTCACAGGCAAGCTTTTTTTGGAGAGAAGCTGCCTTCTAAACTGTAGTGATAAACTCTGCAAAGCAGAGCCTTGTATTGCAGATGAGATGACTGGGAGATCCCTAAATCAAATAGCAAACTATAAACACTGTACATAAATAAGAGCTTTACTGAGCCCTGTCTCTAAAATTCATACGCAACAGGAGAGTTGAAATGGGAAATCTGGTCACTGCTCTGCTTTGATAAATTGCTACACATCAGCACCAAGCCTACTCTTCTGATTTGGCAAACTATGTTCAGTCCAGCTTTCAAGACCCCAAAACAACGGAGTGATAGGAAAGCATGGCTATAAGCCCACATCAGTACAGAAAAGGAGGAGAAGGCAGCACTGCTTATAGTTTGCTTCCACCAAGCTATTCTTGCTGGCTCCATGCTGCAAGAGCTTTACCGGAAAAATAGAATAACATGTGGAGAAGAGCTCTCAACACTGTATCCGCACTATTGTGTGGATACTGCCCATGTATCCACACAATTCTGGCTCCTGAAGTCCCATATGAGAACCAGAACCTGTAAAAAGGCAGAAGTACCTGGGAAGTAACTGCTTTGGGATTTCCCAAAGTTCAGGACTGATGTCTCCCAGGACACCTCTCCTTCTCCAACTCAAGCTCAGGACTCCTCTGAAACAGAGACCACTATCCTACAGTAACTTAAAGCCTGGCTGTAGACAGCAGGGAGCTCTGCAGATCATAAAACAACGACCTGTTTCTGGCATCTGCTTTGTCTTGTTTTCCTATGAAAAGACACATCGGGCCAGACTGCAAGTTATGCAACCTGCAGTAACTCAGCTGTCGACAGGCTTTGACACAAAACACCCCCAGCAGAGACTTCCCAAGGTGCTTAACACTTGAAACAGAGCCCTGGGATACAAGAGAATGGATGAAGGGATTGGTCACAGGTTAGTAAATGGGGAGGGAAAGCCACAAATTAAAGAGAATTCACTGCAGGAAAATGAATGGTTATGAAGCCTTGCAAGAGAATAGTTTTCTACAAAACTGGAAATCTTAGCTGAGATGGGATTGCCACATGAAGCCCAAACAGGAAAATAGGCTTCTGGTAGTCCAGTTAGTCACTCACTGTATTTCTAACACTGTTGTGGCATGAAGAACTACTTGGAAAGTCTGATCTGTTATTTGCATGAGAAAAGGGTAAGGCTAGCAGAAAAGGATGAAACAGTCTGTCAGTTAAGTGTATCATTTGTTCAACTTGTAGTGGAAGGTGAATGAAAAGGAAAAGAATGGAAATGAGCTGTGGATATGTTATCAAAATAGAACTAGAGCACAGGTGAGACAGGGAGCAGACCTTTCCCTATTTCTTATGGACATATGAGTACTGTAACAAAGCAAGGCAAAAAGTAGTCCCAGCCTACTTCAAAGTTGAAACCTGCATGGTCTCTCCCCACCAGCAGCTCCAGGTTTTCTAAAGTAACCATTTATAATGTTGCAGCCTAGGACTCCTTACAAGAAAACAGAAAACTGGCCCCATTTTCCACTCATGCTAATTCACCATTATAGGGAGTAATATAGACAGAAATGCACTAGGCTTGAAGACATTTTAAACAAGTTTGATTGCAGAGCTGGGGAAATGCAAAAGCAGGTGAAGAGAAAGACACACGGAACCAAAGGCTCAGAGGCTGAACTGTTCCAGGAAGAAGAAAGTTAAGCCTTTGTCTGTGATTAAGTGGCTGATTTTGTGAAGTTGGGCAGGTATCAAGAACTGGTTAATTGCGGGCAAGAGAGAGTTACAGTACAAAGTGAAAACAGAGCAGTCCAGGGGAGCAAAACAGCTGCCACAAAGTCTGTTTTCCCTTGGGCTTCCTACTTAGCTTTTAAGCTAAATATACTTTCCAGCTAACCTGTTCTGTGGAGCCAATTCCCTGAAAGTGTTGGGAATGCACCAAGACTGCAGCCTCACACGTTGAGGAGCTGAGGGGTCTGTACCTGTGCAGTGTCCTGTCAGATTCTGCACTTGACAAGACTCGAAAGAAGGCAGCCCTGCTGAAAGCATTGTATGCACATATTTACACATACCTCCTAGCAGATGGCCAGCACACATCCCAAAGCAAGTGCCAGACTTACCAGGGTGTGTGCAACAGCAAAGAGGAATGAAAGGCAAATTACTACACAAATGGGGAGAAACCTGCCACCTTAGGTTCTGAAGCTGTGAATGGCTGAAGGACAACAGCCCCTCTGACACAATATTGTGATCTTTGCTGCCTCCAAAGCTGGCTTTTCATGAAGCAGTCACACATCCTCCATGGGAACTGAAGCCATATAGATACCATCAGGTGTAAGACACCGTGTGTGTTCTATGCTGCAGTATATTTTGGGAATCCGTTTATCGTCCATGCTACGTGCATGCTGCTTTTTCAAAGGTGCAATTTCTAAACTATACGTACACATTTACAAGCAGCTGATTACAACTTATTCCAGTTCTACTCCAGTTTTCTCTTCTGTGTATTTTTGTGACTGCACTGCACCAGCAGGCCCATGGGGTGAATTCAAGTCTAGGGGAAGAGATTAACTTACAAAGCCATGCAGTCCATGCCCTTTGGTGCTTTGGGTGAGACGTCAAGATCCCACAGGAACCTCTGTGTTCCTTCTCACATCACTGTGGCATGCACAGAGAGGGAGGTGCCCAGGAGCAAAGAACATTTAGCATAATGACTCAGATGGGTGGTCAGCAGTTTAAACCAGCCACTTGATGTTACTATAATGAGGATTCAGTTTAACAGTCATTCTGCATGCATGGAAATCCGTCCCATTCCCAGGAAATCACTTAAAAATAAAATGAACTAAAATAAAATCATCTGTTTGAGAAGAAGGAGGTTATGGCTTGGAAAATGCATAAAATGGGTGGAGTGAAAATGCCCGTGGGTGAGTAAAAATTATTTATCACAGCGAGAGGATCAGGGAGCCTCTGAGTTTCATCTCAGAGATGACACAGCAGAAAAAGAACTCCTGCAGAAATTAGCTGCAGTTCTGAATCCAACAGGAGTAGAATCCTCTTATGATAACTTTGAGATTAGACTAGCACGTTTTATATGCATTCTGAGCCACCGAAGTCTCGACTGAAAATTAATGAAAGTTATTTCCACTATGAGTAGCAGAATTACGTCATCTGCTACTTGTTCACCCGGTGATAAATACCTGTCATCTATTGTCTACTAAATCAATTTAAAAATTCCCACCTATACATTCTGATGCATCCAGGAGCAATCCTCATCTTTCAACTACAAAATCATTAGCTTCCTGAATCTCATAATGAAAACTAATTCATTGAAACATATTCTCAGGAACATGCCTGGCCTATAAAATCCTGAAACACATTCTTAATTTCTATATGGAATAAGTATAGGCTCTAAGCTTAGGTTATCTAAACATCAGTATATGTATTAAATCTATCAAGACAACCTTTTTGCTATGCCCTGAATAATCTAATTCTGCTTGGCTGTCCCAAATCTCCCATTGCATTGTGTGCTAAAAGTCTAGGCATTTAAACTCCTGACCATAAAAATAATGCCTGAAGTGCTGATATACCTTGGCTGAGATACTGTAACTTTGAAAAACCATATCTGCATATGCAAATAAAGTACCTGATGATTCTGACTGGCTATTTACAGCACTTTATTTAAATCAGGCTATGTTAAATTCTGCCCTACTGAAGGTCAGAGAGTGGGTATCAGATTATTAGACAATGATGGCACGATTGTGGCATCTTATTTCAGGTTAAGGATGCACACAACCCCTAGCTTTCTTTAAATTTAAAAAGCTTTTGAAGAAAAGATAAATCAAAGTTTCTAAGGCATATATATATGAGTAGTAGTATCTCACAGCTAAAGGTCTGAGGATACAGAACTAATTAGAGGGGGTTATAGCTTTAAAGAAGGATGGCTGTGGGGTAATCTAAGGAGTGGTATATAGAGAACTCAGAATCCAAACAGGAGAAGAAAATTGTATTTCCAGGAATAGTAGACAGTTATAGCAATAAGGAAGAAACAAGGAATTGTACAAATGGTATTGCTGTTCAAAAAATGTGAAAAAATAAGGGGAGAGAAACCAAGCATTTCTAATGATCTGCACCTGGAAAACAAGTGGAAGATAAATAGAAACTGTAATGAAAGGGACAGCTGGAGGGATGATAGACGATGGAGGTCAAGTCTCTGTGAGAACCAGCAATTTGAGAGAGTGAGAAATGAAAGAGTCAGAAATAGCTAAGACCTCTTTAGAAGTGCAGTGAAGGTATGTCAATATGTTAATTATTTCATCTATCGTCTGCTAGCTGTTCCTCAAACTATACCCACAGAACTTGTCTATACCTCGAATTTGATTTGTATCTAACACTTAAATCACAGAAATTCAGTTGCCATGTCCTTTATTCCAGTCCAGTGCACTTGTGATCTTACTTCCAGTGTTACCTCTCGCAGATCTCACCTCTTGAGTCTCCAGGGAGGCTCTAAGAGAGTATTCCTCCATTGCCTGCTAATGTGGTTGCTCTATTGTTGGTATTCAAAGCAAAAATGAAATGTGATCATTACCATGAGTTCCTTTAGGCTGCTTAAAGGAGATGCTTAAGTCTCAGCATCTCCTCAGCAAAGAAGCCTTTGAACTAGACCTAAACCCACTTCTTGCTATGTTTATTTTCAGCTGTTGAGACCCCCATTCTCTGGGGGTCTGTTGATTCTCGATTTTACACATGAATTTTGATTTTGCTGACCCTTTTCATACTTAATTTTTGTGGCATGACTCCTAACTTCACTGATCAGTTGTTTCTGCCATGAGGCTGCAACATACCGTACTGTCTCCACAGCTCCCAAGTGTTTCTTCTTCCAGCTCCTATAGATTTTTAAAAAAAAAATGCTTGAAGTCTTTATTTGATGACTGACAAGTTTATTTATTGCTGGAAGCAACAGCCACAATAGCTGGTCAATCTCTCTCCTCACATCTGCACTGGGGCTCAGGTTAGATATTAGGGATGAATTAAACCACAAGGAGTGCAATGCAGCACTGAAACAGGCTGTCCAGGGAAGCTGATGAATCTCATCCCTTAAGGTTTTCAAAACCAAGACAGACAAAGCTAAAGCTGACCCATGGCAACAGCAGTCCTTGTTTGAGTGGGAGGACGGACTACACAAACCCTCAGAGGTCCCTTCAACCATTGTTTCTATGATTCTGCACATTTGTCCAATATTTCACTCCTGCACACTCTAACAATCTGTCTGTCTTAGATTTCTCCATCCTTAATATCTCTTCTCTTCCTGAGGCAGTATGTCATCAGCCCCAGACCTGACATTTGAGAGTCTGAACCTTGGCTCAGTCTGTATTGAGCTGCATCTGCAGCCAAACAAACACAGAGAAACACTAAATCACTGGTGTCTGCCAAAAACCCAGGTCAGTTAGCAGGAGGGCAAAATGAAACACACACCCTTTCAGTGCACCAGCACCAAGCAGGTAGCATGTCCTTGGGCACTGCTAATTGCTGCTTTTTCCTGAAAGTGTTCCCACCACTATCAGCCTTGCAGGAAGGCAAAGACATCATTTCTCCTCAAAACTGAAGGATTTTATGTTAACAGATCTCCAAGGGGGTTTTTTACTGTTATAGGCAGCATTTAGATCTCTTTCTACCAGTTGCTGGATTTCCATGTCAGTCCCTCCGAAATACTTCTTTTTATTCTGATAAATAGATAAATTTAGTCTACTGAGCAGGGCCCAGGTACCTTGTCTGCTATACTGGGGATATTCTGGTACTACAGAGCAATCAAATCTCCAGTTTGAGTGCATTGCTTCCCAGAAGGAGTCTGGTACTCTGAGGTACCTCCACAAGACTACTTTCTAGTCCAAGTTCTTCTGTGGCTGCTAAAGTCACAGCTTACACTCCTAGAGGAAAAGGAAGTTAAAACACAGCCCCAGATGACTGTGAGAACAGCTGTGTGCCACACTGCCCTCTGTCCAATGACCTTAGCCATTTGTTCTTAAGCAAGTGTTTTTATTTTCTGGATTTGATAAATCAGGGATTGATTTAAGAGGTGGAAATGAGGATAAAATGAACCCATAATACCTAGAGGATAACATGTACTCTCTTTCTGTGTGCGTCTTTCCTTTGGAAGCGCTGCAGTGGACGGTGGGGGACAACAGGAGGTTAGCAAAGGACAGAAGGGATTTAGGAGGGAAATTCAGGGACAGCTGAGGGAGCAGGAGTGAAGAGAGGAAATTCATCAAAGAAAAGAGATAAGAACATTAGACTAAGGGGATTTATTTCAGGGTATTAGGAAGGAAATATAAGAAAGATCTCTAAAAAAGAACTTTATGCTAAAGTATTTTACATATGGAGGAAATTTCCCTATATTGATAGCAAGTTTGTTCTGTTGGACCATCTACACACACAGATGTAGAAATGCACACCAGATTTCTGACCACAGAGCAATAGTAAATTCCAGTCTATTACAAGGATCCATGGTGACATTTCTGACAGTGTAACCAGACTTTCAGAACACTCTAAAATGTAATCTATCAGGAATTCTTATGAGACAATGATATTTCTGTATAATGACTGTTGAAAATCTGTTTCAGGTACAATGAAGAAAACTAGCAACACAATCCACATCTCCTGATACATTTGTTATAATGGTTTTTGCATATTCTGGTGACTCAATTTCAGATCTTCTAGTCTTGATTATAGTTGATATATAGAGCTGTACAGAAGGGTGCAAAAAGCTATTAGGAACTGGAGGGTAAGCTAAATTTCACAGCCCAATTCCTTATGAAAGGACTTGAGATAAAACATGGTTTAAATATAATGATATTATTTATTTCCTGTAGCTATGCCTGCATTTGAAACTTACAGATAATAAAGAATGTTTTTCTCCTGGACCAACAGGAAACCCAAAAGTAGAAAAAAACCTACAGACCTGCACTCTGTGTTACACCTTGCACCAGTGACATTCTCTCACAAGTTCCCTACTCAATGTACAGAAGAGGAGGTACTTGGGAGAGCTGCAGTATAAGAATGTTTGTGTCTGTGGATTATGTGCCAGGAACAGGAACAAGTGATCCTGTTTTATAGGCCAGATTCTCCTTCTTGAGTGTTGACCTCTATTCACCCCTGCCTTACCAAAATGTTCCAAAACCAGACTTGGAATGTCTTCATTTTAGCATAACCTGGAGCACCAGTCCCAAATTTCCCAAAAGGGGAATGACTTTGATTGGCTGATTGAGTTTTCACCAAGTGTCCTTGAAAAAGCCAGCCTGCACCCCAGAATATCTCGCCACTTTTAAAAGTTGCTGTTTCCACTAGGGACAATGCATGATGTTATAAAAGAGATATTCTCGAGCAATTGCTGCAAGCTGAGAGACTGCCAGAGATGCACAAGTTCAAGATTAAACTCAATCTCACCTTCCCTATGGTTTGTAGGAAATTAAGGCAACATCTCCATTATCCCTCACATAACACAAAGCCTTTGCTGCTGCCTCCCCATGCAGCTGAGCACAACATGCTCCATTATACCACAGGACTCAAGAATACCAGGTGTTCTGACAAAGCAGCCATTTCTGCTCCCACCTTGGAGAAAAATCAACCATGCTATGACTGCAATTTTTGTCACTGTGTGGTAGCTGGGCTTGGGCTCTCCCACTGTTGGCATGCCTGGAAAATTCTCCTGGAGTTGGACGTGAAACACCATTTAGAACTAAAACTCGAGAGTCTTCTCTGTGTGGTGTGTGCATCCACAGCAGGGGAGGGCAAACAATGGTTTATTGCTACAGGAGGGCTCTTCGTGAACAGACCAGAGTGTTAAATCCATGCCAGCTGTGGATACAGCATCTCAGGATGCCAGAAGGCAAGGCAGCAAGTTCAAAAATAGCACCTGGTAAAAGGGAAAATGCTCAAATACCTAAAAACTCACCACTACAGAGATCAACATGCTCTAAACAGCAGCAGAGCAAACCCACAGCAGAGTGCACCAAGCTCCATCTGACAGCTCTGGCACTAACAGTTAATTGCACTGGGATTGGGCCTTCCCAGATTTTTCCTAAACTTCTGCCAACTACTTAATAGCACAAACTGCAGGGAATTGACTGAGTAAGGCCTGGTTTATACTTAACAAATGATCAGTAAAATGTTCATGTTGGACAGAAGCATGATAAACAAACAGGAAGAGCCTGTATCCCCTAAATGACAGTGCAGTTCTTGGCTTTCAGCTGTACCAGTTAAACATGCATTAAGAGACACTTTTTTTTTGAGCTGGGAAACTCATACACTAAACAGTGCTAGGAAATACTTCTTAGAGAAGGGTAGTGCTGGTTTACAGGGCACCATCCAGTTGTTTCAGCAAAAATTTAAGATAATCTTTGAACAAAGTCTTTACTCAAATGGTTTGCCTGCTACATACAGGAAGGGACTACATCCCTTAATTGGCATGGATCAGTGTACTGATATTTATGGTGTTTATTCCACATGATGATGCAGGGTTAAATACCTGAACCAACTGTGGTCTCAGTCAATCTACTCAAGGATTTATGTCCCATTACTGCTAGAGCTGTTCTGATGACACTGGTTCTCTTTTCAAGATGGAAGAAAAAAAGAACTAAAAGCCTTCCAGACAAGATTCTGGACTGTGAAATGCAAACCAATGTACAACGGAGTGAGAAGTCTTTTCACCTGCGGTTCCACTTGCCTTTCAGAGTAACTCCTACTGCTTGTCCTTCCCCAAAAAATGAGCCTCAAGCCTGACAACAGCTGAGGATCCCAGTGCCTTCTACCACTCCCACATGTGGTGTAGGGACACATCTTTCTAGCTAGGGATGGTGGGTCTGCCCCAAAGCTGTGGGCTCTTGGAGCCTGTCTCAAGGCTTCCAACATCTTGGCATGATAACATTGGGCTCAGAGGCAGCGGGAGTCCCGAACAGGCCCTTTCAGGGTCTCTGCTGGGGTAAAATGCAAAGAGGACTCTTCAACAGCCTGCTACAAATACAGAGATAGTTCAAAAGAAACCTCGACTTTGATATATCAGGAGTTCATTGAGATGAAGTTATTTCAGAGAAAACACTTCAGCCAACCAACAGCTTTTGATAAAACTAAGCTTTGGCCATGGAAGAGGAGAATTTACAGAAGCTTCAGTAGGGAAAGGAACACAAAGTTTAACTATTGTCAGTCTCACTCCAAGTGCAAGGACACTGCAATTACAGTGGAAACAGTCCAAGCTGAACAGAAAGGGATTTTACAGGCTAATTATTGAGAGTAGCTTCACAGGTGGATGAAGACTGGAATGCTGTGCGCATTCAGATGTCTCATCTCCAGGAGCAGTTACTTCCCATTGAGGCATTATGGTTGTAATCAACTGAAATGAAAAGTAAAAAGCACTCCTTGAGTTCAGCTAGCTCTGGCCTGGGCTCATGAGGGACATTTACTGCTGCATGACCAAGTCAGTACACAAGAGTGGCAGACTGTCTATGCCTATGTGTTTGCACACACGAGGCTGTGGGTAGAACATTTTGGGTACAATAGAGGTTTAAGCCAGACTGCTGTAAAAGGCCAATTATTTTAATAGCTTGCCCAAATGCCTCAATTGATCATACTAACTTTAGAAAGCAAAAGGCACTATGCACATTTGACAGGTTTGTTCCACTGACAGGTACATCATGTGCTCGTGATTCCCGTTTGATTTCCTTCCTTAAGAATGCCTCTGTGTTCCTTGTATGTGTGGTGGAAAGTGGAGGCGGAGAGTCATTCTCTGAAGGAAAACACAATTACCCAACTTCTTTAAATGCTCAAACAGATGACAAGTGAACAGGCTTTCAATACTCCCCAGCAGCTCCAGTTTAAAACCAAACACTGCATTATACATTCAGTAACAGATCCCTAATCCCAAACTCCCTCTAGCAGGAGGGAGCCAGGGGGGAAAAAAAGTCCCTTTCATTTTGCCTGTATTTTTCATATTGCAAGGTGCTTTTTTATCTCATTGAACTCAGAAGAGAGACTTGCAGACAGGATGCTGTGCTGTGCTAACTGGGTTGCTACTCGAATATGAACAAGGGTCACAGGCACAGGGGCTAAGCCTGCGTTTGTGCGCTCCTGGTCTTTGATGGCTGCCAATCATTCCTGCAGTTTGCTCAGTGCCTATGCATGTCACACACTTCTAATCTGCTCTCTTTCAGGGCTAAAAGCTGGCAAGCATCTGGTAATGCTCCAGGTTAAAGATAAACCACAATGAGGATGAGAGTGTATAAGCGTGAATATACTCATTTATACACTGAAACCTACATGTTCAACAGCAAGTGAAAATATGAGCAAGTACACGCTTTGGGGAGATTTAATTTCCTTTATCCTTTCATCTTTTTTTTTTTTTTTTTTTTTTTTTTTTTTTTTTTTTTTTTTTGCCACAAGTACAAGGTCCTCTGGGTTATTTTCTTCTCACAGCAATATGCCAGTCAATTAGAAGAATAATAGATCAGTGTCAGCAAGTTAGCATAGTGCTCCTGAATCAAGAAGTCCTGGAAAGTTTGATGAATTCTTTAAAACCTTTTTCTTGGTAGTTCTTTTTAATAAATGGAGATAATTTCCCTCCTATTTGCTATTTTTAATATAACCACCTCTAAAATTTCATATCCAATATCCTAGAGTACTTTAAATGTATTTCACTGAGGATATCCCATGGCCTTGTCTCTTTATTCATTTGTACACAATGCTAGAGGTACTCAATGGGATTCAGCAACAGCTTAACACCATTTCCACTGCAATCAATAGCAAAACTCCTAAATACTGCAGCTGGGGAACAATTAGGCCACTATTGAATACATCAGAAAAAATATTGATTTGGTGGAATTGAGGTTTGGTGTTGGTGAGTTTGGCTTTGTTAGTGTCAGGGAGACTGCCCTTGTTGTGATCAAAGCTGATCACAACTGAACTTGAACCAACTTCAGTCCACTTCTCCTTCAGATTTAACTTCTCCCTGATGCTGTTCTGGTAATGATTTCTGTAGACCAGCCTGCGGTCACCCAATATCACAGTCTGTTCTTTTAAAAGTTTGAAAATAAGGTATTCCAAGTAGAAGCTGCTGTTCTCAAGTATTGCCTTCTTAAATTCATTTGGGGGAATGTAAATTTCTGCTTCTACAGACAACTTGCACAAGTGCATCTCTTTATGTCTTTATGCCCCAGACAGAAATATGGGACTTCTCACAGATTTCAAGTGTGTGACTGAAATTCCCAGCTCCATGGATTGTCAGGCCAGAAAGGCTGCTGCATTGATCTGATCACAGCTAATGCATAGCATGGATCAGGAAACCAACTACACTTCCTGCTTCAAGTCCAGCATCTAAAGTTAAACTTGGATTTTAGGATCTTGGATTTTAGGAAAAAACACTGCAGTGCAAGATGAAGTTTGACTTTCAGAAGAAAAACTCACTAGAGCTTTGGGGGGCTTGTTCCAATTAGTAACTTCATCCAGTGGTCAAATAGGCCTAGTATTTCTACATGTAATCTACCTACAGCTTAAAACTATTAGTTTCCAATCAGCTTTTTATACCCAAGATTGTCATATCCTCTGTTATCACATGCCTATCCTCTTTATCGGTATTTACAGACTACAATTAAGCTATGTGTTAGCCTTCTCTTTAATAAACTAAGTCCCCTGAGTCTTATAAAGCACGACCTCTGATTGTTTTCTTACTCTCTCAGATACTTTCTAAATTGTGCCCAATTTCTAAACTTTTTTCCTTGAAGAACAGGCATTGTAACCAGACAGGGTGCATTCCAGCAGTTTTTGCAACAAACAGTGCCAGCTACAACATGACTTTCTGTAGCAAAAGAGGGAAAACAGAAGAAAGGAAGAAGCCACAGAATGGAAGGGAATGAAGAATGAATGGCTTAAAAAGAGACAACTGAAAAAAAATGGAGAGGGAAGGAAAGACTCTAAAGTAGGATGAGGTAGCAGAGAAATAAACATTGAAGTAGAAGCTCAGGAAGAAGTAAGAGATGATGAGAGATGATGAACAGGCCAGGCAAAGCAGCAGTTATTTACAAGTATGCTTTCATAAGTTATCCTGTCAGTTCCAAGAGGAAGTGACACTCGATTCTCCTACCTATCCTTCCACTCAATCATTCCAGGCAATCAGGGATCTCCAACACCGATTGCTGCAAGACCTTTTGTGGTTAAGAACACAGAATTGTGTGCAGAATTTTTTGGAAGCAGAGCTCATTAGCCTCCCCAAAACTCACGACCTGATACAACTGAGCTCCACAGCAGTGGGACTGCTTTTTTTCCCATCTCCACAGCAGTGGGACTGCTTTTTTTCCCATCCCCTACCCTGGAAATACCTGCCTTGCTTCAAGGCCAGCACTGGAGGACTCAGAAGAAACAAAAGGCACACTGACACAAAGGACACACATGGAGCTCTGGGCTCCAGTCATCAGGCCTGGGACATCTGTGGCTTTCTGAGGATGCCTGCATGTTCAAGTAATTAGACCAAAGCCAGCTGTCCCCTTCTCATTCCTCACCCTTTATGCTCCTATTGCTTCTACCACCATTTCTGTCCAAACAATGATTTGTCTGATGGATCACCAATGAGTAGGTTTTTTGTTGTTGTTTATTCTTTTGGAAGGCTGGAATGGAAGAGAACTGGTGAGACAAAAAAGAGGAGAAAGGACTCTTCTGAGTATATCCCATGAGACACCTCAGTGTTTTCAAATGAGCTTTTGCCATACCAGAGGAAAGATTTGCTTTAACCTTTATATTCTGCAGTCATAAACTCCAAATGCTTGTTTTGGTGCTGAAAATGCAACCATCAGTAGTGAACCTGGCTGCTCAGGAAATGTTACTGCTTTATAGACAACTCTGGAATTCTGGGCCTAATTTCCCTGTCAGTGGTCCAGATGTAATTCAAGGAAGTTAATGAACCATATTTCAATCTCAAGACACTCCCTGCTTTCTGAAATCTTTCCTGCCAATTTGTGCTAGAGCAAGCCAGAAGTCCTGTGGGACACAGGCCTCCACATCAGTGGGGTTTCTGCTGAAGAAGCCCAGTGAAGCTTTCACCAGTTGAGGGAAGGCAGGAGCGAGAACAGAACCAACCTTTTCCCTCAACTGTGAAATTACATATGTAGCTTTGCCCCAAAGCCAGGACCCAGACAGGCCCAAGCTGGAGCTGGAGATGGAACACTGCTCCCCAGCCTGCATTTAGCAGTCAGGGCATGACAAAGCAAAAGGCTGTGTGTGCACGGAGCAGCCCCATCCCCTGACAGGGCAGCGAGCACTTGGATGATATACATTTACTGCAGCCTGTGCTGCATTGTGCCTGCCCGTGTATCATCTCCATAGCAGCAGTTCTGCTAATTGAGACCAGCTGCTACAGTTCCAAATTCTTCTCTCCAGAAATATCGATACTACAACGTTATGATTAGAAAGCACTTTACCAAATGCCTCTCAATTCTGCACAGCTCAGATGAAGAGCAGCTGCAGAGAGAAGGGACAGTTCCCTGAATATACAGAATAAAACACTGCAAAAACACTGGAGAAATGAAGGCTACCAGAAGCAAGTCAAAACAGAATAATGATGACAAAGAAAGCAGCCTGCTGTATATGCTTCTGCCTGTCACTTTAGATGTTGAAAGCACCGTGAGCAGACTTTCTCCTTATGCTCTAGGATAAATGGCCATAGCACTGCACTGTTACAGCTTCATGTGGCAGGTGTGCACGTTTGTCAGATCCAGCTTTTCTGTCCAAGGAGACATTAAAGCAAAATCCATCAATCTGAGCCTGGCTTGGAAGAGTAGCTGTGGTCCTGAATCATTTGGCTCCAGGGGCTGCTCTGCACGGCCCACTGGCAAAGAAAGTCACTGGAACTGATAAGCTGGTGGGAAGCCTTGCAAAGTAGGAATGCCACCACACCACAAGGACTTGGCCACACTTTTTGCTATCTCCCTGTGGCTGCTGGCTCCACACAGCAAGCTGGATACTTTGCAATGGTCACAATGGGATTGCCAAAAGCTGCAGCACTTTTCCCCTCCAGCCAGACTGGATTAAACTGGCTATCAGTATTCTAAATTCACATAGAAGTCTCAGGGCCTGTCTGTGACCACCAGGCACAGGGCATTCCTGAAAAGACATCTGGTTACTGAATTTATGTAAGAACTGGGCAAACCACTTCAATCCCATCTGTTATTCCAACCTCCTGAGCACAGAGAACAGAATCCTGGAAAGAGAAAATCTCACAAAGGATTTGAAAATGAGAACCACCATGCAATGTGCAATTTCCTCCTGAGAAAGATGCTGTACAATCTTAGAGAAAACATGGCACGCTCCAGCATGTGGCTGTGTAAACAAGGGCCTAACACACCGTTTCACTACTCAGATTTCATACTACAACCGAGGTAATGCAACTCAGCTAAAGCAGAGAGATCGCTTTGCTATGCTAAGTGATTTGCCTCCTACTCTGAAAATCAGCGAGGTAAATAAAGTGTTTTATATAAATACCAGACAGTTTCTCTCACCAAATAAAATGTTCAAGTTTAAAAAAAAGATTGCTATTATTTTGCTGTGGAATATAGTCAGTGCTTAGTGTCCCATTCAGATTTTACCATTTATACACAGCTCTCTTACCTATTTCACATTCTAACTTTTGGTCTACATTAGAAGTCTGCTTGAATCCACAGTACTGCAGGAGAGGGAATGCAGTTGAATGAAATTCCAAAAAGGTAAAGTCCGACCATGTTACAATTGAGTATAAACTTTCAGAATCCTTGTCTGAAAAAAATATGAACTCACATTTTTTGTGTAACATTCACTGACTGCAAATTACACTCCATTTTCTTTCTGCTCTGAGTAAGGCTGCTATACTTACTTGTGCTGGGAAACAGCTGACACAGAAGTCCATATGGGAAACAGGAGTGTAAAGATGAGCTTATATAGAGAAGCTCTGTGTGCTTATACAGGGAAGTCACCTCAATAAAGTGCTCAACACTGCATGCAAACATGTTAGCGTAATTTGCAGGTGACAGCGTGACGGAATTCTGTTGATTGCAGTGCAGTTGTGTTCCTTCCCATCAAGCTGAATTTAGCCTCTCTAGTCACCAAATCACATGAATAAACTGCTATGCATACATTTATTTTATTTTTAGGTCTCCAAGATCAATCAATGACATTCATGTGAGGAGAATCACAAGGCTAGGTAAAAAACAAACTAAGCTCTTCTGAATACTAACAGCCATTGGGGCTATTGGGAGAAACACTCTGAGGGTTTCCAATGGCACAGCTCTGTGGATTGTAAACTGAATTACAACAGCTTTAAGCAGTTGTGGACTTGGCACATCAGTCATCACAGAGAACTCATGCAGCAGAGCAAGCAGTAGGAATATTCAAGTAACATCCACCAAATCTCTTCATACTGACATATGTACACCTCAGCCTGCACTTTACCATGATGACACTGTGGTAGTGCTGAAAGTCAGGTGCCCAATATACACTGGCCCCAGCAGAGAAACACCATCTCTGCAGCTGACTCTTTATTTTGTGCACAAAGCACAGGCATTCTCCCATTTCATTTCAGCTGCCCTCACCTCCCCCATAACTAAATTATTGTTATTATGCTCCACATAATCCTAGTACTGACAGGGATGTTTGTTATACATAATTAAAGATATTAATTTTGCATGGAACAGGAGACACAGAGCCAGGAACTTAATCTTTTTTTTAAATCTTGCATTAGAAAATTACCTTCATTAGCACCGACTCACTGAGCTTCTCTCTGTTGACAATTTTTATCGCGACCTTCTGACACGTGACACAGTGAACCCCCAACTTCACAAGCCCTGCAAGAGAAACAAAGCAAAATAGAAAGGAAGAATTGGTTAGAGGTTGAGGTTAGTTGTCAAGGGTTTTCCTTTTAGAACACCATCCAGATATTGGCAGCTTATATGCAAACAAATCCCCATTAGTACCTCCTCTAGCCAGAAAAGGTCTTGTGAGTAAAGGAAACCCTTCAGCCCACATTGTGACCATTTGACAGTGAAGTCACCAACATCACTGATGCTCCTGCAGTTTCTGCCACTAAAACTGTGGTTTTGTTGAAGCACTGTAGCCCAGCTCTCACCACTCGAAGTGTGTTCTATCAGGAAGAAGTTCTGGCAATTGATCTGCACTGGACTAAGGGCTTTTCCTGACACCTGGCATCAACAAAAGCTTGGAAATCAGAAAAACTAGATGGTCAAATGCTATTTCTACGTTTCTCTAACTCCTTCCAAAGTTTCCATGATCACAGTAAAAAGACACTAAATTATGGCTTCCCTTACTGTTTTAATTTATCCTGCTGGATAAAGTTAATACTGTGATGAATGCATTGTGGTGTGGAGGAACATTAGCTTATGCTGCTACAATTCTAAGTTCTTGTTTGTTATTACTTACTATATTCTTGTCCTCAAAAAAGATGGAGTACTGTTAACTGATTATATTGCCAAAAGGATGTTGACATCCCTGACAGGATTAGGATATCTGAACTATCATCAGAATATGGAACACCAAGACTTAAAAGAAAGAGGTAAGTAACATATATGAGCCGTTATCTTCTGCAAAATTTTCATCTAAGCCTGGTGACTTACATGAAGGTACATTGAGATACCTCCCACAAGTGAGTTTAAGATGGTCCCTTGAGCTCTTAACTCTACTGCCACTAAGAAAATTTGTAGCTGGAAAAGTTGTACTTCATAGGTTATTCAAGTGAGATCTTGTTTGCTTCAGGTTTTACTCTTGTCTAACATGCACATACAGCACACCACCTGATGGGCTGGATACCATCCCACTCCACACACAACATGCCAAATTGCCATTTAGGTTAATTCAGTTATAACTGAACTAAAAAAGAAATGGCACCTCCCTGGTGTCACTGAGACCTGCTGTGTTTTGCAGGGCATTTATGAATAATGACAACAAACAGTAGAAAAAAGACTAACTTAGTTCCCAGCTCCTAGGCTGGGTCCAGGCAGTTAAGAAGCCAACCCCATCCCCTAATGCAAAGAATGAAGCCAAACACATTGTTTTATCTGGAATTTGAACACAATAAATTCCAGATAAAGCAATGAAACACTGAACACAGGACTTCACATGCCTTACTGAGGGGCAAATAGATTCTTGCCTTACTACAAACTGGGCCAAATTAAGTGAGCTAGAGTTTCATCAGGGACTTCAGCAATCTTCTGCAGGTACCTGTCCATCCTTTTTCTAAGCAGTTAATCATAAATTTGGAATTATTTATCACTGGTTATTATGTGGAGAAATAAACTCCCAACTTGTTTCCAGTCACATCTCTTTTATGGCATGCTCAATGTTCTGGATTTTTCTAGCCACATAATTTCTCAGTCTCATCTGGTTAAATGCTGACATCCTCACTTTCAGCCACGACATAAACAAGTCATGAAAATTAAGAATGCAGTGCACTGACAAATCCATTTGAAGCTGTGTACAGCAATAGTGTGTCCTCTGCCTGAAGCAACCGAGAACCAGAGCTGGGGCAAGATGCTGTGATGTGCAACCACACCCACTCTTCTGTCTGCATTTTTTCTATTCAAGTTGTAATATTAACCAAAGCACTTCTGGCTCTATGTTCACTGTTCAGAGCACCTGCAGCCTTACTTATGCTTTTTCCCTTTGGCTTTGTTGTGTGTTTAGATAGAGGCTACTTAGCACCACCCTGCTAAAAGTGTGCACTGTTTCTATCTGTGCTGATTGCTTCCTTCCTGCTTCTAGGACAAACCACAACCTTACATCACTCTTGCAGCACAATGACAGCATTTTCTACATTGCTCTTAGTTACACTTTCATATCTCAGTAGAACTTTTAAATCAGTCCTTGATATCTAGACTCCCAAGATCTGTGGCAGTGTTGTACTGTACCATGGCATGGACCAGTTATTTTCAGAGGTCAATAAGGGTGACAAACAACTGTTGTCTAACTGGTTCTCCACTAGTGATACACCAGACTTCTTATATCTCACACTTCAGGGTTTAATTTCAAATCTTGTTGCTCCCAAATCAAGACATCTGACTGAATGTGGCTGATTTCTAAACTGCTTTTCTTGTGTCCTCCCTGAAGCACCCTGTCATTGAGCCCTAGAAGGGTTTAACCATGAACTTCTGGGACACAGTCATGCTGCATATGGTATCTTCACAATGTCCTCTGTCCTTGTAGCTATTAACCTAGCACAGAAGCTCAAAAATTAAGATTAAACTATTCTGTTTACTCCAATAAAAAGTTAACCAACTGTGAGAAGACAGCAAACACTGTGCAAAAATAAAACTGTTACTGAATTACACTGATTTTATATTGAATTAATTTCATTGACCTCAAGAAGTCATTCTTGATTTCTGCTATTGTATCAAAGGACAGAATGAGAAAACATATGTGAGATTTAATGGGTCTTTCCTCTTCTCCTGATTCGCATTTAAAAAATAAAAAAAAAGAAATGCACTGTCATTGCTGTCTGTTTTGTGGAGATCATAGAAATTTTAGACAGTCCTCTGAACAGCCCAAGACAGCACTTGTCACTGTACTAAATTCACTGAAAGTAATTTTAGGATAAAAAAATAAAACATGTCGCTATGCCTCGCTTTCTCCCTTCTCTCTTGGCCACCACCTTTTGACATTTGCACGTCGGCCTAAGCAGAAAAAGAAAAAAAGGGAAAAAAAATCCTTCTTAGTAAGTCCATCTATAGGATAACACTCTCCTCTCCTGCTACTACAAAGAAAGCCTCATTGAGCTGAGGCAGGCAGGGTCTGTCCTCAGGACTTCTGTTTCTGTCCTGTAATTTCAGTCAATTGTGAAACTACACAATTGAGATCCTGTGGGCTTCTTATTCTTAAGGAGCCCTTTCACTGACACAGAGAACACAAACCATTCAAGATGTATTATTTATCTACATAATAACAGAGCTTAGAGAAAAGCAACTATGTGAATAAATTCCTAGGCTGCAACTGAAATAATGGAAATGGCAGAAATTCTGCTTGGAAACAACTGCCCAAAGTGTGCTTACAGAGTTGTGGAAGAGGTGGTGCATCTTCCATTTTTTTCCTCTTCTGTATCTGCAGCTGTTAATGAGCACTTCAAAACTATATAAATCCCCCTCCAATACAGAGGTGCCAATAAGTTAGGTACTTATTTGTAAAGCTTATCTACACAGTCATGCCAGCACAGGTACGTGTGTCTTCTGCAAAGGAAACAAACCCAGCTGCTGTGAGAATATTTTGCACTGACTTGGCTTACAGCAAGTCTGCCAGGCAACAAATAGATCTTGAACTTGTCTGCTTCATGAGTAATTAACCCCTCAAATGCAGGCAAGTAACCTTTCTGACTGCTAAAGTTAACTCTGGTCTGTCCTGACAGAAAATCTAAGATGCCGTGGCAATCAACTGCTTGAAGTTTCCCTCACCACCCACACGCTGTCACACACTCACTGCTTCAGGCACACCTCAGATCTCCATCTATGGGTCATTCCTGGGGTCTCTGGACACTGACATCCTGGGGCTTTAAAATCAGTTGTTGCATCCAATGAACTGCAAACATTGGGCTGCTTTTGATCTTAGCCACTGAACTGCATCAGAACCAGCCCTATAATTGCAGGCTGGGGAGTAAAGGAGAAAACATGAACACACTGGAAAGCAAGGGGATGTGTAAGTTAACACTGTCTTTTCATCAGCATTAAAAGCCACGATTTGGAAACCAACGACCATGAGAAACCCCAGATGACACAAAGATGCCACTGAAGGAAGAAGAGCAAAGGGAAGTGTGCAGGGCTGACACAGCCCAATGCAGCAGTGACCTGCTAATAATCATGCCTGAGCATTTTTTTGCTTGCAAACTCCCACTCTGTGGATGCTTACAGATATACAGATAGTTTTTGAAAAGGACAGGAGCTTATGTGATGAGCAAGGGACAGATTTAGATCAGCTGGGAAGGTGGACAGCCCATCCTAAAGCAGTACAGAGAGAAGATTCTTCTTTTACTCAAGAATGTTGTGTGGGGATGGAGAAAGGAAAGCTTCCCTCCAGCTGAGACAATATATTCACCGTGAATCCATGACCACAGCAAGTGGCCAATATTGTAACTGGTAATCACCTTCAGGACTTGTCAGCCAAGGACAAAATTTCAGAAGAGACTCATTTACTTTTGCCTTGCATTTTGTGCAGCCATTTTTCTCTAACAGAAACTGAATAAAGCATTAAGAACTTGGAGCTAGTGCTATTTGATATGCACTTTACAGTTGTGTAAATAGTAGCATCTTTCTAATGATCCTGTTAGTAGAGCTCTTTGTTAGAGAAAGAAACACTCTAGGAACAAGAAAGAATGTTTTCAGTACTATCCAAACCTGAAGTCTGCCAAAGACACCAGTCTGAAACAAATTATCATTTTGAGCCAGAAAGAGAGAGTAATAAATAATGAAACACCACTGCTGTTTAAACACAGCACTTATGGCATATTCATTGTCAGTGATGTTCCCAGTCTTTCAGAAATGCTAAACACAAGTAACTTTATCCTGATTTTTAACCATGAGGCAAATAACTACTCAAAGAAATAAAGGTAGATTTGCTATATTTAACACATAGTATTTTTCCCATAATAGGTAAATAGAAGTCTGTTGCTTTCTTTTAAAATAAAACCAACCTAAAGTAAATTGCTGTAGTAGGAAAACTCGACACTGATTTCAGAAGATATCTGCACACACATGTTGCTTGCTCTTCACTTCAGAGCACATTGTCAAAAACCTTAAAAAATCTGAGCAGAAAGCCCTGGTCTGGCCAGAAGTGTCTATTTTGGCTGGATGAGCAATTAAAGGGATGTCTAGAGAGAAATATCACTCCTCTTTTAACTTGAGTTAGCTAATTGCCAATTAATTCAAGTCAATGAACACTCTGCTAATGTTAATCTAGGCACTGCAAAACACAAACATTTGTGGTTTACTTCAGGGCTCAAGTACTGGCAACAAACTATCTGGATTAGAAAAGGAACACAAGTTCTAGGCTGACAAACTCCAGTACACTGTTTTTCAAAAAGCTTGATGTGTATATAGTATTGCTGCACATGAACTTTGTATATATACTCTTTATATATAAATAATTTAATTTTTTATCCCCAGAAATTGGAGGTTGCTGTTGTAAATCTTGAAAGAATTTATGGATGTTCATTCCTGAAAACTACATGCACTAACATTTGCAAGACCTGCAAACCTCAAGGATGCCAGTCCAGAAAATCAACCCTTAGAGCAAACAAAAGCATTAATGCATGCAGGGTGGAGGACAATCCTAAAATGTAATATTCCTCCTCTTTATTCTCCATAGTTATCTTCACAAACCCTGCAGTTTCAATTAGGGTTAAATCAGTTCAGTTGCAGTGTCTAACTCTGCTGACTACAGTGAAGTTGCTTTAGATCTGCAACAGTGGAAAATGGATTAAAATTTGGCCCACAGCAACATGATTTCCATTGCCGTAAAATAAGGATAATAACACTCACTTACTTACCTTGCAAGGGCTGTAGAAGGATTAACTGATTAATCCTTACAAAGAATGTTGGAAAGGGATATAAATCCTATCCAAGTTTTACATATTACAACCAGGAAAACTGCATTCTAAATACAATCTGGAAAGAAACCTCTAGATAATTTCTTATTATTAGCTTCCATTTCACATCCCAATTCTTTTAGAGCACAGATTTCTGGTCTCCAATGATGCACATCTTATACTACTCTTAGTTGCACTGGAAAGAACTTTGTTACTGAGCATCCTACTTATAGAAACCAATAATTGCCCTTAATTACTCAGTCTTCTAATTGAAGAGATGTTTATTTTTCTATAGCAATGGTTATCTCTAATTATTGCATTTAAAATAAACAGAGACTTATATCAAATGACACACAAATTACATGGTATCAATTTATAATTGCATAATGGGAAAAGGAGGTATAGGAGAAATCTAGAAATCTAAAAGGATGAGGATGGAGCTACCCAGGTTGGTAATGAAATATTTTGATTGTGGACACTTCTACAGACATAGTCTAGTGCTAAAAGGCTGTTCTGAGAGCTCATGCATTAATTGTTTTTAAACTGCACAAACTGTAATTATGGTAGGACTAAAGCCAGAGCTCAAACGCGCAGCAGGAGCATGGAAGGAGAGGTTCATCAGTGCTGAGATCCACATGCCTCAGCTCAGAGCTCAGGAGAGCTGCACACTAACTTGCCACAGCCCAGATTTAGTGTCCTGAGCTACGAGCACTGTCAAATGTCTGCTGGCTCGGCCAGCCAGAGGGACACACTCCTAAGTTCAGAGACTGGTGAGAACAACGCATCAGCTCAGATGTGACTGGATCCACATGCCTGATTTTAGGGAACAAGAGGCACAAACATGTACAGATATATATACACACACCCAGAGCAGCTCAGCAGGAGCAGTTTTTACATTGGATGCCTCAGAGATTATGGTAGGATCATCCTCCAAGCTCAGCAGGATCAAAACACACAGAACCAACATCACCTCTATTGATTTCTATCTTGGTCTCTTTCTTGCAATATTTCATAAATCAATACTTCTCAGAAAATCTTTATGGCCCTGAATATAGCAAAGAATGTGAGTGATGTGAGTGTTGAGCCCTTTTGATGTGCCCTCTTTCCCTTCTCACCAGACACACCCACATAACTAAAGAAGCCCCCTCAGGGAACCAGGGCACAAACCTTCATTAGCACATTAACACTGCTTTTGCAAAATACCACTACTTCATCAGACAAACTCTAACAAACTCCTGAAGTCCTCTGGGATCTATCAGCAGCTTGTGAAGTCTATGGGCTGAGTTCAAGTCTTTGTTCCTGTATAAGAACACTTGGGAGACTAAGCTTTGCTGCAAGTGCAGACTTCAGCCTCCAATGCGGCCATCTGGAAGTGTCAGGGCAGCACCACCATCCCTGCACACAGGGAAGGACAAGAGTGGTTTCACTGGTTTCAGATTCTAGAGACAAATTAAAATACAACAGATCTTTCCACTGATGCACCTGGAGAAAAAGCCAAATTCTTTTCACATCTCTGGATGGGTATTGGGAAAACTCTGCTTTCTCTCACAACTTCCCTAGTCAGAAGCCTTTTTTCTCCTCTTTCCAGGAGCTGTACATCTCCTTGTAAAGCTCCTCTTGAGGAATGATGAGAGCCATGTTCCCCTTCAGACTTCATTAATCCTTTGTCAGGAGATGGCCAAAGACAGCCATTTTCAGGTATAGCAGGAAGCCAGCAGAAGTCTGTCTATCCTGTCCATGGTATCTTTTGGAAAACATGTTGCTGTAATTAGTTAACATCTGGGTAATAAGCCACAACACCCCCACTTGGTCCAGTGATCTGTTGAGAAGCACTGATGCACTAATAAGGAGGGAACAGTGAGCATCAGAGAAAGACAGCGTGAGGAAGGAGGAGGGGAAACAGCAGATAAACTGCTCTTCACATGTACCTTTAGCTGACGCTAATCCCATTTTCTGTGCTAATATCTTACATCTCCCCCTCTTTACCACACCTTTCCATGTTCCATCAAGAAGTCCTCACAGCCTTTTGACCCTCCCATCAGCCAAGACTGTTTCAGCTAGGTTATATGTATATTAAAAATGTAATTAAAAAGGGGGGTTACCATGGAAAACCTTTATAGAGCAGACAGAGGTCATGCTCTTCACGAGATTAGGCTCACCACAGAACACTTCATCTACCCAGCTCAGTGCTGATACAGCTTACTCTGCCCCCTGACATCTCTTAATCACCCCCTGACAGATTCCTAACAGGATTTTCACTGAGTGCTGATATGCTGCCCTTCAGTAAGGGCTCAAGAAGTGATTGGATTAACCACACTTGCACCCATGCCTTGGACAAGGGGCCAAACAGCAAGCCACAAGCTCAGGCAGCCCCCAGGAATTCCAGAAGGGCTTGTTGGTAGCAGTGGGCTATGGCCCATACACAGGCAGAGGAGAGATGCATTGGACAGCCACTGCATATGTTATTCTACAGACACTGGTATTGTTCCAAGGACAAATTGCTCTGTATCCTGTGGAACTAACAGAGACTGACCACTTGCAGTTCCACACCCTGAATTTCATTTCATTGTCCACCACAAAACTCTGGATCCTCCTCCAGTCCACTGCATCTATGGACATCCTACTTCACTTCCACTCTCCTCCAGTGTCCTGACACCTGCAATTCCTTCCCACACCTCTATCCCCACTGAATCTAGTTCCTTATGTCTCCTGCAGTAATGCCCTCCATAGTTTTAGCCCTTTGTCCTGCAGTTCACCTGCCAGCTGCACAACTTCCTTCTGTGTACCACATTATCTCCCTTCTCCTGTGTAAAAGACAACAGATGCCATGGCCAGTCCAGATCTGTGAGCACATGGTCACTGTAAGAAGTGCAGGAAATAGCACATTTTCTTAATTGTACTGAGTATGACAAACTCCAAGCCTCTGGTTTAGGACAATGGGAAGAAAGACCATCTGCAAACTGAATTCTGATTTACAAACAGGAAAGTCACAGCAAAATAGAAACAGAATAAAAATGTAAGAAAAATGAGACTATTATAATTTTAATGAATAGAAACAGGCATATTTAAAAAACCCAATCTGAACAAACTTTAAAAAGTCTTGCCTTTAATTTGAGAATAATGGCTAAGGTCACAGCATGGAGCTGAAAGGATTTATTGACTCCTACACCAAGAAGAACAGGAGCTGTCTGCTCATGTAGTACAAAGTACACTACAGCTGGTTCTCTATGTTCCCTATGAAGAGAGGAAAGCAGGGCATCATATTCAAAACATAAAAAGGCCCAAGCACCTCATTAATTTTAGGTATGAGAAACAATGCAATACCTACAGAGCACGATCAGCTGTGCTTCCACAGTAAAAAGAAAGAAAATAAAATGAATTTAATTTCCTCGCGAAAGGAAGGTGGTTAGATAAACTGGAACATTACAGCCCACCTTCTGACACCCAGTTTCATCACATGGAATTCGTACCACAGGGTCTGAGGCTAAGTATGTCCTGAAATATGACATCAATTTCAAACTCAGGCAGGAGCCAGTGATTATAAAAGGATGAGACCTCTGCTGTCAAAACACCTCTTTGTGTCAGACTTCTCCTCCAGGATTTCTATGCAACAACTCCAGCCTGGGCTTCTGGAAGATCTCACAGTGAATTTTTCTCTTCTGGAATGATTCCATGGGTCTGATCTAAAGCCTTCTGAAGTCAATGCAAAGGCTCATCTGTTCCAGGAAATTGCAGATCAGTTTCTTCAGCAGCAGCTTAGAGCTGTAAAAACCTGGCTTCTTCTAATAGGTGTTGCTGCAGACAATGACACTGAAGTGCTACAGATTTGGCTGTAGAAGACTTTATTCCAGAACCAGCTGTTCTCAAGGGTTACCAAACTGTACAACTCCCTGTATGTGTTAACTATCACACAGGTAGAACAAATCTGCAGGCACAGTTATTGTTTGATCTTCATAAACTTTTACTGCACCACCTCCCTACACAGGAAAAGGTTCTGCTTTTAATCACACTGGTATTTTCTTAGTATCAGAATAAAATGCTTAAATTAGGCTTCCTACAAACACTACTTCAAGGCCAGAGCCTTGAAGTAGTGTTTGTAATAATAATGGTGTTAGTAATAATAAAGAAAAGAGTAAATGAACTTTCTAGAAGTCAATCTAGAGTCTCACGCCCTGTGCTTTTTTCTCTGATTGCTTTCTATTGTATTAATGATTTTATTTCTTGGCCCCACACATTTATCACAAAGCATTAGAAGACTTCAGGAGGTTCAATCAGAAGATTCACTGTAAGAAGAAGGACAATTTTTAAGCCTGGACAAGTACATAGAAATGAGCAAACAAACAATAAGCAGCTTGTCCCTACAGGCTACAAACCTGAGCAAAACTTAAAATACCATCCCTCAAAAACAACACTGCCACGTGAGGACCCAGTTTTCCCCACATGTACATTACTGTGACCCGAGTGGCTTCCTTGGAATTGTTCCCAGCTCCCTGTGACTGAGAACAGGCACAGCAGCCCTGCCAGCCTCTCCAAGGAGGTGACACAACACAGCACAGGCTACAAACAGCGGCCACAGAGGAGCTCAGTGTTGACTCAGAGTCACTCACGCTCAGAAGAGAAGGCAGCTCAGAAATAATTGAGAGTGCTGTGCCTGTTCAGTGTCCCAGCATACACAGGGGATAAACGTGCTAAAATAACACAATACTGCCCAGTATAATAATAAATAATGGCGTTAGACAAATCATGTATCACTTCCTGAAAAGCCTCTGGCCTTAAGGGATACTGCCTGTACAGGGCACAGAAAATACTCTTTTGTCCTTATGAACATTACATGCACTTTAGTTCTTTGGTTTTGTATTTATTATGAGCTCCTAAGCAACAAGATACTGCTATGATATTTTTTACTGTACTGCGGGGTCAGGCCACCTGCACACTCAGGCCATGGCCAAGTTGCCCAGAGTTGGATATGAAGGGTTTCTCCCTGAACACAAAAATCAGCAGCTGAAATAGCTCATAGACCTGGCAGGACAGGTATCACAGCAACAGTGAGACCCTCTGTGCTTAAAACCAAGAGTCAGAGGTTGCAGTCCAAATTTTACTAGAGTTGGTAATTTAAAAAAACCCTCTCAGCCAGAATGGAAAAAGACTTTCAGAAGAGAATCAAGAACTTTCAATGGCTGAATATAGAAAAGCCTCAGTCTTCAGACTTGGACAGCCTAATTCTGGTACCTCGGTCCACAAACCAGTGAGTCTGGCTTGGTCAGATGGACAAACAAAACCAGTTTGGGAAACACTATCACAAAATGGTGGAACAGCCCTGCCATATGCACAGGATCTGCTTCCTGAGTTCCAGCCAGGTCAGTGAAGGTTCCTGCACAAGCAGGCTGGCCACACACATCAGAAACAGGAGAGCAGGAAGGCATGTGGGTACTGTGAGCCCCACCAACAGCAGAGGGTGCAGCAGACACAGCCCCACAGGTTTCGCTGCAGAACAACCTCGTCTGAGTTTCCTGAGGGACCATTTTTACTTGCATATACAAGACTTTAACTCTTCCCTTCTACTTCATAGGATACAAGCCCCTGCAAGCTCCAGGAGATAGAGAAACACAGAAAGAAAAGCTTACTTCTTAGAGAAAGAAGCTAACCTCCCTTCAGAGAAGGAGCAGAGGTGCTACCCTCAGGTCACATTAAAGGGAATTAAGGAAAATCTGTGGCTTTTGTGTGATTACAAGTTTTTAAATACAACAGAGAATCCCTCATCTCAGAGCATCAAGTGTAAATCCCACTAATAACTACATGAAGAATCCTAAATAAAGGTTATTTTAAAAATCCTTCTCTCTTTGCAGTGTACTCTTCTGAAAATCCTTCTCTTCAGCTGCATGTAAGTGTTGCTGTGAACAGTACCTAATGCTGAAATGGGCAGAGAAGGTGCCCTCTGAAACCACAGAGGCAGCCAGGTGAGGGAATGCGAGAGCAGGAACATCCAGACTGCACTTGGTGGCAGTGCACTGGAAACTGCATAAAGAAAATCAGGGCAGCAGATGTCCAGGTATTCAGCAACAGAGGTAAAGAAACAAATGAGGCCTTCTCTAAGCATGCTGCTCTGATTTGTGCCAGCAGTCCATAATTTGCTGCTGAGGAGGAAAAAAAAAATCTAGAATTTGCTGTTAGTTACAGTACCACAGAATTATGCTGTGAGGGACCTCTAGAGATGATCAAGTCAAAGCCCCTGCTCAAGCAGGGACAGCTAGAGCATGTTGCCCAAGACCAAGATGGATTTAGGGTATCTCCACAGAAAAAGACTCCATAACCTCCATGGATTGGTTGTTTAACCACCCTCACAGTAAATAAAGTGTTTATTGTGTTTAGATAAATTCTGTTCTCATTTGTGCCTGTTGTCTCTCATCCTTCCTATCAGTGGCCACCACTGAGATGAATCAGATCCCTCTTCATTCCCTCACAAGAGGTATTTATACACAATGATGAGATGCTTTTCCAACAAACCAAATCATCCAGCTCTAATCTTCCAGAAGGCGGCTCAGTTTCTCCATGTTTGTGGCCCTATCCTGGATTCACTAAGCCCACGTTCCCTGGACTTGTGGAGGCCCAGAACTGGATACAGTTCTCCAGTTGTGAGCCTGGGCAGAGGAAAGGGGTCACTTCCCTCAATCCAGCTGATCCTGCAGCCCAGGATAGTTTCCTACCCTTGGTACACCAGTGCCCTGGCTGGCTCATGGTCAGCCTGGTGTCCACCAGAACCCTGAGGTCCTTCTGTGCAGACCTGCCTTCCAGCTGGCTGGTCCCCTGTGTGTACTGATCCCTTGGTTATTCCTTCCCAAGGAATAACAGCACTCTGCATTCCCGTGACAGTCCTGCTGCTCTGTTCTCAAGCCTAAGTACCTCTGGATGGCAGCACAACCACCTGGTCCATCAGACATTCCTACTGGTTTTGGTCTCAAAAACACAGTGTATTGAATTTGGTTCATTCAGTGGCTTTCTTCCATTGAGAGTCCATAGATATTAGTGAGCAAAGAACACTTTCAGAGCATTTTAAGGATATTTAATGGAAAAACAATGCTTCTTTGCAGCAATTTTAAAGAATATTATCTAAATTACTTCAGGTAATTCTTTATGTTTTCTACATGTTTTATCCTAAAAGAGAAACTGTCCCCTAGGGTTTTCTAGTTAGTACAAGACAACCCAAAGAAAACGAAACCAGAACCTGTACAACAAAAGGAGAGTGAGAACAACATAAGGAAAGATGTGAGTGAGCTGGTTGTTTTTCTTCAGCCATACCACAGTTCATTCTCAGGAGTCCTAAAAGCACTGGATAAATTATAATTGAAGGAAAACTTCACATGCTGCTTCTCTGACTACAGACAATGCTGTGGAAGGGCCACTGCAAGACAAATTCTTGCTTTTATTGTCTGGATGTGTGAAACAAGACTTCTTCTCATCCCAACCTTCCTACTGGCTCCTTCAGCCTACATACCCTCTAAAGAAGCCCATCCATACAAACTGCTCTCTAATTCTTCCCACACAGCAGGGAAGAGCCACTGTGGAAGAAGAGCAACAATCCACATAACCAAAGCTGAGACTTTCTCCTCCAGAGACCTGGCTTTAAGGTCTGGTTCGTCTCATTCTCATTCCCAGTGAGGATCCAGCACAACAGAGTCTGTTTGCCCAGAAATTGTCAGGTGAGCAGTGATGTGTCCTGGGAAGCAGAAAGAGCGCTGCATAGTGTCTGCCTCACATGCTGTCCTACCTGGTCAAAACAAACTCTTTAAAAATGTTTTTAGCTTTATGTTTATTTTTAAATGGAATCAGCACATCTGGATAATAAATAATGATTTTTCATTTTAAAATAAATTTCATTTCATTTAAACTTTCAGGCCAAATATATGTTGATGCAAATGACCTATAAAGAACATACGCCCATCTACAGTGACTAGAAAATGCCAGTCATCAATCTACAATGTAGCAAAAAAATGTCAAGAAAGGATGCAAGTAAATGCACATTAACTACATTACGAGTTCAATGAATGGGCAGCAGAAAAGAATGTCTTCCTAACCACAGAAGTGAAATGCTAAATTTATTTTGCAAATATCATAACTGGATGGCCACCAACTTGAAAATGAACCTTCCTTTGGAAAATACCTAAAATGTAGAAATGACAAAATAAGGATGGAATCAATAAACAAAATCAAGACTTTGCCCTTGCTGATTCAAACCATAATAAAAATCCACTATTTAAATTGCCTTGATTTAAATATAAATTACATAAATTTATCAAATCTGTTTGTCAGATAATATTTCTCCTCACAGCTGTGAGCTAAGCTCCATGTCAGAGCTTAACAAGAGCCTTGCCTCCTCACCCCTTCTGCACTTAACTGGCGCCTAGAGCCTTGCTCTGTGGTTTGAGATTCACTTTTCCTCATCTGCTGTTGAGTGTGGGAACTCTTCAAGATGGGGGAACATAAGGAATTACATCACTACTTGAGATGGGCTCCAGCTTCAAGACAAAGCCAGAGAACCGTACAAAGTGCTGGAGCCACTGAAGCAAACAAGGTAGAATCCATGCTAACCAAGAAACAAAAAGATAGTAATGTTTGCATATATACAGCAATTTGCCCTCTCTCTCCTGCCCACATCTGAGACAAAGCATGGGGTACTATCCTGGCTGCCTTTGGAAAAGCCCAGCTTTATGACACAAGTAAGGATAGGATGTAGCAGAAAATAGTTTTCTCCAGTATTTTTTCTCAGGCCTCATGAACATATTTCAGGACTACAGAGAAGATTATTTTAAAGAGAAAAATATGGAACATAACACAGAAACAGGTGAACAAGAGCCCCGTGGAATTGTTACTGCTGTTTATATTGGAAGACTCAACTCAAGACTGGGACTCTAGTGTAATAAACATAATGCATTCACATGGAATAGGTGCTTGGCCCTGCCTTGGGGTAGATGGTTATGATCCAAACAGGTAAGGCACTCACAGAGTACACCTAATTACCTGCTATTTCTCTGCTAGAAGATAAAGACTTTAGGCATTAAGGAACTGGGAAACTTGCTGAAGGTCACACAGAAACCCTGTGGCAGGGTAGGAAACCATGCACATGCCACAGTCACATCTTAAGGTGGAGGGAGAAGGCTGCAAAAAAGCTACAAATCCACCATGAATGCATATTCAAATGCAAACCACGCTGAAACATAAAAAATTGGCCAGTAGATTGTCATTTTAATAAAATTCCAGACAAACCTCATACCTACCTCCTGCTACAAGAGTATAAAAGGATAATAATTCCATTTGTGCCACAAGGTCTGTTCCTGACTTAGAGCAAAAAATCTGAGAGCAAAAATGGGGTGCTTTCTGCACCCCACATAAATATATAATTTATATATTCTGTGAATATATAAATTTGGTGAGAGAGCTTTCAAATTTATGATCCATTTAACAAAAACAGCAATAACAAGATCACAACACTGTATTTTAGATAGGAGAAAGGATGCCGATTCCGGGAAGAAAGGAAAGAACAGGAAAAAAAAGGAAGGGAAATGTCTTTCCTCTGTGCAAGCATTTCACTCGCCCTGCTGTAGGAAAAGGATGGATCTGTAGCAGAATGACAGGCAGCACTGACAGACCAAGCTGTTTCAGTGGAGAGGGCTAAGCGGGCTGTGTTCGGGCGTTACAAACCTGGGTGCCACGATGTCCCCAGCAGCAGCAGCAGGGCTGCCAGGGCTCGGTTTGTGTCCCCTGGCGCCGGGCAGGCTCCCGCTGCCTCTGGGGCCGAGCCCGGGACAAGGAGCGCGGCCGGGCTGGCAAACGCCGAGCGGCACATGCGGGGAGGGACAGGACAATAATCTCCATCTGCAGCACACAGCTCTGAATCCCTTCCCCGGCAGCTCAATAGGTGCATCTGCTGCCCCTCTGCTAATCCTCAACACTGTTTAAAATGCAGATCAGTGGAGATCACGCCTTTTCTTTCCCATTACAGACCGTACCCTAAAAGAGCTTTAATCACACAGACAATATTCTATCTCTCGCAGGGTCTGCTGCTTTATTCTTTCCTCTTGCCTTTGTTTGGAAGCCAGACCTTTGTCAAGCACTAGCAGCAGCAGAATATAATTTTGCAGTGCGAGGTTTGAAGCTAGCTGAAGCAACTATAACCTTTCCTAAAACTGTGGCAATGTAATTAGAAGACTGTAACTGCAAAATATAAACAGCAGGGAACTCGGGTCATAAGAACCTCCTGAGAAAATGCATCCTAAACCCCTGGATATGTTGCATGATTTTAAATGTAAAAAGCAGCATCAGCAGACTTCCTTGCTTGTCTTTGTCTCCCTAGCACTAATGCACCATGACATTTTTTGAGATGTCAGAAAGTACAAGAGCTACAGAGGAAAGCTGTGATTGGTTACATGACTGTAGGCTGAGAAAAATTATTTATTTCACAGAAAGGGCATATTCATGAACATACATATGTGTAAATGCTAACCTGAAATAACTAGTTCTTCCCAAGCAATTCTACTGCCAAATGAATGACCCTGTAAGCTGAAAGGCTGCTCTTGCTGTGACGAGAAGGAGATTATGCAAGTCATCATTGTAAAAATAAGACCGTAAGAATCACGGTAGCTGAGCACTGGTCCAGCCCTGAATCTTCTAAGAAGTGACATTCCAGAGCCCTCCCTGCTATGGCTGTTGCCATCGGTGCATTTCACAGGATAGGACCAGCCCGGAATTCGCCTCATTTATGTTTATCAAATTGATTTTCTTCTCAAGCAACCTTAGATCCCACAAATAATTGTATGGCATAATACAGTAAATCTTGTCTTTCCCTATATCTATAAACCACAGGAAGAAAGATAAGCAAACCAATTATTTTAACAATCAAGGTATGTCTGTCTTTCACAAATGTACAACATATGGTGGAGAGGAGGGCAAAGGCATTCTTCCTGTGTTCTTACTTTCTAAGAAATATGTTCATGGCATGGTGATAAAACATAGCACAGCACTTCCCCTACCACAGAGAGCAGGATAGATACTGAAAGATTAAAAAACACACAAGGGATGTGACTAGTACTCCTTGTATTACTTGTACAAGTACTCCTTGCTACTACTACTTGTTGAGCCACCAGATTCCCAGGAGACCAGCTGAGGACAATTCACTGCTTGCAAGAGTTCAGGATGGTACCTGGACTTTGGTAATCCCCAGACCTTCCCTTCCTGAAATGACAGCTGCTCTGCAGGGACCCTCTGCTGTATCAGAGCCAACTGGGCATCACAGAGGGTCTTGAAAGGCATCATCCTATGGGCAGACACAGCCCACAACCATTCATCTCATTCCTCACCATAAATACATATGCTCTGCCCATTTCTTAAGACCAGGCAGGTGCTGTGCTACCCACTGACTTCCTGGACAGCAGGAAACCTAACATATTCTGCCTGACTTACACATCTGTACATTAATTGCTGGAAGCAGCAGCCCCATCCTTCAGAGCCTCATTCATTTGAACTCATGGGATCCCAAACAGTAGGTCTGTGTCTGCTGGATTTGCTGATCAAGGACAGCCCAGCATGTGGCCCTCTTCTGCCAGTTGGCATCATAGCAATTAAAGGAGGGAAAAGACCATGGGATAGGTCATTCCATGGGCACACAAATGCATTTATTATTTGACTCATTATGGAGACACAAGATGATTTTCAATTAGCTGTCCAATGGTATGATAGAACACAAGACACTTTAATTATGTATTTCATGGACATGCCTCAAAGGTGCCGTTTCACTCTCAAAATAATTAGCTGCATGCAGAGAGTTCCAGAGAGCCTGTGGTTACTTTCCTTTCAGAAACAGAAGAGTTATACAAGTTTGCTGAAGTGCAAAGGCCTCCTGGTTGCTGCACCCAATGTATGTGTCCAGAATCACAGGTGCCTCTGTGTGCACCTATGGCTGTATTCCCAAGGCAGCAGAGAAAGTGGCCAGATGTACACTTCCTCCCTGGGGAGCATTAGGTCCTGCAAGGGAGTCTCTGATGAAGCATCCTGGGATGCACACCCACACTTCCACATGGACTCCCCAAACCAAATCCAGGAAAGCAGAAGTGAAGCAGAATAAAGCAAAAGGTAGGGAAAGGCTGGAGAGAACCAACAAAGCTGAGTCATGTTCACTTCTCCTCTCACCGAACAGCAGCACTGACCTGCAGCAGCAGTGTTTCATTTGGTATTTGTATAAGTAGTAGCAAATTACTACCTCCTGATGAAAAAGGCAAGGAAGATGCTATGAAACAAGTTTTCTCCAATTAACAAAGCCTCTCAGGACTACTTACACACTGTCCCCTCCTAATGAGGGCACCCAAAGTCACAATCCAGTTTTCCTTTACAATTAACGTCTGTAATTACTGGTGTACAACACTGTGCCTTAACTAATGCCACTAGTCACAACATCAAACATTTATATCTGCACTTCTGTGCATATTAGATGCAAAGAATGCAAGTTTCATGGCTAAAAAGAAATCTCTTTTTCCTCTCATATAGGAATATCAGATTTCCATTTAAACCACTGGCTCAAGTGTTTAAGTACTCTGAAGAGAATCTAGAGAGAAGGTTAAATTTTGGCACCCTTCACAAACATATATGAGTAGAACTGGTTTTCTTGCTACAAACAGCAATGACTTAAAGGACCCCACCTGCCAATGATCTCTACCAAGGTGACCAGGTGACATACACTGCAACATATATAGAATCTCTTTCCTAAAACATCTACCCCGGAGTTTCTGAAAATAGTGCCAAAAGGAATTAGAAACATTAATTGAAAGGGTTAAAATGGCAAATGTAAATGTTGCCAGGGGATACTTATTATTCCCACCACAAAAATGCCGTATGACATCTCTCCCAAGAAACAGTCAACCTGAACACTAACTCCCCAATAATGCAATTATCTGTGTCAATGTCAAGACAGGGCTCTGCCACTTCACATCCATTGTCATATATATTTATCTCCTGTATCACAGCAGTCCTGCTGGCCTTAGAAAAGAGGTCCCTTGTGGAAATGAGGCCTGACAGGAAAACAAAGAACAGATTTTGAATGCATAGAGGCATCTTTTCTAATTAAGGAGTTTGGGTGTGTCTCCTGTAGGTGTTTATAGGAGGTTAATTTGTTTGTTTGTGAAACTACTAAGCTTCAGGGAATAATTTTTAAATGGTTAGTTCTTCAAATTTAAAGAGATTTTTCCACCACTGAGTTCTTTCTAAATTATCACTTAGGGACTGGAAGGAGGTAGCATGTACCTTCAGAACATGCAAAATGGTGATGGTACAGGCAGAAAACTAAAATTTCTCCATGCATCCTTGCTGTCTCACAGCCTGATTAGCTGGGTGATCCTCAGCACCAGTGAAAATGTCAGTGAATATTACTGATATCAACCGCCTGTTTACATGAAGGATGGGTAGTTCAGTATGTAAGACAGTTAATAAAGCAGAGAAAAAATAACTCAGCAGCTTTAATCTGTGGACAGGGTCATGTGTTGTAGCTCTACATACAATTTAAAATCACAGAAAATGTCCCATGGGAACACTCATTCAAGTGCATCAGTCAACATGGACCTAATTACCCCAAGTCTTTTTGAATTCGGGCCTCAGTCTCCCTACATCTTTGCTTTTTCCACTGGTAACATAAATCTGCCAAACAGAAATACTAAGGATTAATGTACTGGGGTTGGTGAAATGTCAGAAGTACTTCTAAGGTGTTTCTATAAAGGCTCCTTTTCCTTCTCCTTAGAATTGTGCAGGAGAGATAATTTGCTGACCTTGCTATTTGTAAGTCTCGTACAGCCGTGGCTGAGGAGAGCCCATCAATTCCCAGTGACAGCTCCACACTGGTACCACGTGCACCCCAAGTTCATAATTCAATCTTTACATAACACATCCCTCAGAATGGATTATGCCCTTTAATACTAGAATGGGTCAGCAAGTGGAGTAAGCATATGTGTCCCTTTTTGCTAAAGTGTGTGCCTTCTCTTCAGCAAGTTACTCTCCTTTCAAACTCAGGTAACAGGCAGACTGCACACAGCTAAGTCCAGTCTAATCCTACATATGCCATTTTTAATTGCTTAAATTGATGGATTATTTAGTTCAGTGGTTTCTTTTCAAAGTTGCCTGTTAAAAATAAATGCGTATTTCACAAAACAGCAGTTAGTCTGTGGTGGCCAGCATCTCTGAGCACACACCACTGTGAGACAGAAACATTCCTTTGTCCTTCAGACCCAACTCTGAGATGCCCAGTTACATAAACCATAACCATACTGTGCAAGTTATTATGACAGCAAATGTTCTTGTCATTTGTCCTTTACCATTTGTTCCTATTGTCTGTATCAGAGGTCCTTCTCCATCATACCAGGAAATCAGCAATTTCCTTTCCAAACAGCACAGCAGAATTTATAGCTATGTATTGAAGGATGGATCAGCCTTTGCAACCTATGCATTTATGTTGGAGATACCAACAGCAGTAAAACAAGCGAGTTCAAGTCAATAAACAAAATAGATACAAGTGAAAAAATAGATAATCTGATCTCAGTTAAAAGCATGTGAACAAGGAGAAGACTAATTGAAATTAGTGGAACTACTTATAGGTTATATCAGTGCTAACAGGGGAGGACTACAATCACCCTTTGCAAGCAATTGAGAACATAATCTACCATTGCACTCCCTGACAAGTTTGTAACTCATCTTCTGAGTGGAAGAAAACAATGCCAAAGATTTCAACCAGCTGAGAAAGCCAAGGGCCTAAAGAGTGCATATATTTCATTCACTTACAGAATGGGAAATTCACTTTTAGACCTCTGCTTCCCTATTGCTCAGTCTACAGATTAATTTTAAGCTTATTTTGAATTTTAAAAAATCCTAAGGAAATACATTTCAGTCTACAGAGCAGAAAAGCATCATCAATTAATGACTAGGATCGCTTTACTGGAGACAGTCAAGCTCTAAGCCTCCTCTGAAGGATATGGAGTGCATACACACACACAAAAGATTATGCAAATCAAAAACCCATCACATTATGCAAACAAAAATTACTCTACTACACATAAGTTCATGTTAGTCTTTATGACAGTCACACACCACAGGAAACCCAATTCTCACCAAATCTAAAAAAAAAAAAAAAAAAATTCATGACTTTTGAGCTGTTGAAGGAGATCCCACAGCTACACACACATCCCATCTCAACCAACTTGCAAACACAGCTCTCAAGACTCTTTACCACAGCAAGATTTCCAACCAAACATGAGGCAGTAAGGACCACGACATGCTATCCATGACACCAGTGTAAAGCAAGAGTAGCTCCAAGTTTGCAGAAGAGCAGCACTGAATCTATTCAAAGACTCTCTACAGAGCTATGGGTTTTCCTATTTCCTCACAATGATTTTCATATCAAAATTATAACATTCAGAATGGTGTGCTTGTGATCTCCTTCCATCATTATCAGTGATCCTCCTTTGAGGGAAGGGTTTTGGGAAGATTCTCTGGCTTTCAAGCCTTCAAGCCATCTGTCCCTCCAACCCTAGGTCTCTTTAAAGTAGACAGACTGGTTTCTGGTGGGCTGAGACAGTGCAAAACTGTGAACTGTCCAGACCACCTCTCTCAAGTCCAAGGTACCATGAAGTTTTAATGACATGGTCCTAATGAAAGTAGCTGCAGCTGTTCATAAAGTGGTTCCTTAATGGGCCCCAAGGCATATGACTAAGCTCATAGTTTTGTACCAGTTTTATGCAGGGTTTCCCTTCATTAAACCACTTCTTTAGCTATGAGCTGTCATATTCAAAGTCCTTTATGAATTAGGAGCCTTCTTCACTGACTTCAACAGCATCTGGCTTCATGGAAGGAATCAGGTTCCTGCTGTGAAGTGTTTCAGCCCAGTAGCTCTGTCTCAAATCTGTCAAAATTGGACAGGACTCATGAGAATTTTATTAGGGTTGGGCACAAACAACACTTTGAGTACCAGCCAGATGAACCTAAGGCCCATAAGGTAAGGTAACACCTCTGAGTAAAGCACCAGACATTCTGAATTGCTACAGAAGGTAGAGGAGGTTCTCTGTCTCAAATTCAGAATTCAGTCCAGATCCATGTGTATTTGCTGAAAAAAACAAAATAAACATCGAGTCCCACTCAATGAACAGCATTTGTAATGAAGCATTATAAGACAGTATCTTTAAAATAAAACCAAATCAAATAAATCTTGAGTTGAACTTTCAATTTCTAAGAAAATCTGCTGGTGGAGGTTATCATCAAAACCATAAAAATGTTATGCTTCTAGCCTTTCACTATTCTAGATACCATCTAATTGTCCACTAAATTCTCTAATTTCAGCTGTTTTTAACAAAATGTTTACAATAAAAACTAAAACAACAAAACCTGTCAATAACAGCAACAAAACCCTGAAAGAAAAAAATACCTACATTTCTGGCAATGTCCTCCTACTTGTCAAGCACCAGGAAAGACTGCCAGATATTAAAGTAACTTAAGAGTGCTCCATTTGATCTGCACATAGAAGCATCACTAAATCTACGTCCAGTCCAAGAAAATCACACTGGCAGGAAATCTTCCCTTCAGGCAAACCCAGCTAAAAGGCTTCAGTAACACTCAACATCTTTTGACCAGTCTACCAAGCTCAATGTTTTCTGTATAAAAGTGCCTAAATAATACAGCTAGTGAACAGGGAGCAGAAAACAGTTATGAAAACAGTTTCTACAGTGAAAAGCATGAAAAGTGGTCCAGAAGTCACAAACTTCCATTTCTCTTGTTCTTAACTGGGAGCTGCACATCTGGGCTTCCTTTGATGAGACTGGATTTTCCTATCTCCATCCCTAAACATCTTCCTTCCTTCCAGCCTCTACAAATGCAAACCTCTAACAGTTCCAGGCTTCTATGCTCTGACACAGCTGCCTTTGCCCAGGTTATACTCTGGATGCTTTCAGAGCTGATTAAAGATCTCCTCAAAAGAAAAGAGATAGAATTTTAAATTCTGTGTCATACCAATGAACTGAAGTGGTGTTACACACCCTGATGAAAAGAAAAAATTGGACTACTTTGCCTCAAACTCAGATTTCTACAAGTCAAGGTAGAAAAATAAGGATCTGTCTCTGTCAGGGTATCTACTGCCTGCCCTGTAAGAGTGCAAATCCACCCTGAAACCCAACTAATAAGCAGGGTGAGAACCAGAAAGAAACAGTTCAGTTTTCCAGAAGATGAATGGCCAGCTGAGCCACTTTTCAGGATTTTACTTTCCAAACTAAAAAAAGCAGTTCCAAGGGCTGGAGGTAAAAAAAAAAAAGAAAAAAAAAAAAAAAAAGAACTCAGCAGTAGCTGTTCAAAGAGATATCTTAAAATCTCTTATGAATAAAAGTTATTTTTGTCTAAAAAGAGGATGTTCTTTTACTCTTGCCTCCCAGCCTCCTTCCAAATATGCTGACAAAGAAAGATGAATGGGAACTGCAGTATCAGAAAGTGCCTACAAGGACTTGAGTTTTGCAGGTGGAGATGCAAAATCGAGGAACTAGGGGGTCAAATCACCACATCATATCCTTGAATCAAACATTAGATTAAAAATTCTCTTTCTGGACTTGGTGCCTGGAAACCCCTGCATGAAGCAGAGGTGATGGATAATGGCAGATCAGCATTCTCAATCTATTCCCTGTTCTGACCTGATGTTAAGAAAAATGGCTGGGGGACTCCTATCCACCAATGAATAAATGCGAGCTTAACGCAGCAATACATTTAACCAAATTTCAATCTATGGCACTTGGAGATAAGTAGCCCTGTAAATTAATAGCTTTGCTTTTCTAAAATCAGAACAAAGAAGGAGCTCTCTAGCTAATGATGGACAACACATTTCATTCGAGATTATTTTTCACAATCCAGTCTGCAGATTTGGTAACAATAAGATACTTTCAAATTCACATCTTTCTGCCAAACAGTTTAGAACATTATTTAAAACAACAAATTTGAAAAACTTGTCCTTTCTGAAATCTATTTTTACATTTATTTTTGACCAGAACATGCTTATCAGTACCACTGATATTTCACAAGCATGATTTAAAGTCTCTAATTTTATTACTTTTCCATTATTTTAGCTCTCTCCTCTGCTTGACAAGCCTAAAGAATAATAGATGTAAATAAAATTGATGTAAAGGGAAAAAAATAATCTAGGTTGCTAGTACAGTGTCTAATAAAATAAAACCAATTCAGATAGAAGGCTTTTTCTTTTTTTACCCTACAACATGCAATAGGATTAACATTCTCCCTAGAAAGATGTACTTTTCTTCTAGGTTACAGGGCCAGCTGACTGTAATTTGACTCAAAAACAAGCCCTCCAATTCTTGACCACCTCACAGTACAATACTGGAAAACATCTAGGTCACATAATCCTGTCTCATCCAATTTGAATGCAGTTCTTCCAAGGATATAAATTCATTAGAGAGACAGATTGTAAACAAATATATACACACACAAGGAAAAAAATATGCAGACAGATCCTGCCTGCTCACCCTGCATATATATGACTACTTGACCCAGAAACTAAAGGTATCACTGTGTAGTCACTGGGTCAGAGTCATTCACCTATATAAATAACTCGAGAAATTTAGCCTCCCTACCACAACATAGATTATCACAGCATTTCAGAGGAGACTGTGGTTCCCTCCAATTTGTTGTTTATTTAGGTATTCGTAAAAAGCCAAGCTGCCAGTCTTACAGTGAATTAATTTTTCACCTCACTGAGAGCCTCAGTGGATTCCTGGTGACATCTCTTAATGGATGATGGAAAGTAAACAGTACTGAAGACATCAGCATCAGATTATTATGGATTATTTCTGAGGGGATTAATCAATCCACAATTAATAAAAATTGTACTGAATACACAAACCACAGATATTGCTTAGCTGTGTTTACCTTAAGAGTTAGACCCCTATCAGTTGATCCCCTATGAAAGAATACCTTACTTTCCCCAATCAGCTGAGCACAGGTTTCACATTTAGAAGGTCTAAAGGAAAAGTCTGGGCCTTTGGACCTCTCACAGAAAACTACAACTTTGTGAAGCAGGAAACAATGTCATGTTAGGCATTTAAAAGTACTAGCAATTTTTTTTTTTTGTTTTAGTCATATGTGTCTCTCCCAAGACATGAACTTAAAAACCACCAAGCTATAATATGCTGTCAACCAAAAAAGAATACAGATCTGGTTTTCCTCTTGCAACTCGCAGTCAAAATCACTTAGGATACCTGGGCAATTGCAAAGGTCTTTTTGTATCAATGATATGTCCATTAAATTCCCTCTGCCAATCTCCCAGGGAGCTTCAATCCAACCACTACATTGTGCAGAGCTCTACCATGTAGATTACTATTAGAATTTATTGGTTTGTTATTTTCTGTCATCATTACAGCCAGAGACACAAAGTAATTAATTGGGCAGACACAGCACTCTTGCTCATGCTGCTGTCTAGCACAATTAATTACCTGTGCCAGGTTTGGAAAAGCTGATCATCTCACTATTCCCTGTCCCACAGCAAGCATATCACTCAGTAAATAATTCTGAGCAAACACAGGAAGCACGTTAAGTCAATATTCTGCAGTTCTATACACATTTCATTCACGATAATAAAAAAGAAAGAGGAACAAGTGAAATCAAAGCTCCTAAATTTGCCCACAGTAATTTAAAGGCCAAGAAATCATTTAACTGAAGATAAACAGATGTGTTTCCTTAGTACATGCAGCACTGTCTAATATTTCCCATAGAAAATTCCTGAAACCTCTGAATACTGACTTTGATTCAATCCAACTTTATTATCCAAACACACTCCACTTCTCTGCCATATGCTGCAGGAGCACAGGGAACCCTACACTGCCAACATTAGGCGCCGCTCATCCGCTGTTGCAATAAGCCTGAGCTATCACAGGATGCATTCCCATCTGCTTTTGAATTCTGCTTCAGCTAGCAAGGCTAATAAATTCCCCAGTTTGCCCCCTCAATTCCCTTAGGAGCAATACATGCCAAATCCAAGGTGTCCAGTATTTTCTGTCCACAAGGATGGCACAGAGCAGCAGGGACACAAGGATGGACAGAACAGACCTGAGCCACCTGATGGAAGCCATCTCTCCTGCAGCATTCCCAGTCCTGGTCAGGAACACTGCTCCAAGGGATGGGTGTCTCTGGGGACAGAGGGCAGCGGCCCCTGCAGCCTCAGCACCTTTGTGCCACTATTCCCCTTTGGGGAAAGGACAGCATTAATTAAAATACTGTGGGAACAAGCCAATGAATCAGCCTTGATCAGGAGTGTAACTACTGTTTCCCCAATTCCCCCTGCTCTGACAAGAACCAGAAATTCACATCAAGTCAGTGACTGTTTCCCTGTAAGCTCCTGGGTAGCTCACAGGCCATAATGTCCACATCTGTATGGACAGGGCCTAAGACCTCTAGGCACTTAAAACAACGAAATCTGCTAGGTGCAAAATTAAACAGTTTCAAACTGTGTTTCTCATCACTGTTCCTTGCTTTCTTACACATGAATAAATTGCATACATATAAAATAAACAACAATGTATATAATTGCTCTATTTGTCTTTACTTGTACATCACAGGACAGATTCAGGCTCCCTGGATTAACCCCAAAAAGGTTATATAAATATATGATGAAGTCATGAACACAGATCTGTCCAGAACATTCAGAGGAACTCTGAAAAAATACAATTTTTGTATGCTTTCCTAAATTTAATTAAAAAACAAAATAAATGCACATTTTCCTTTTTCTTTACAGTAATGAATACACTGGAGGCTTAATGACCTCTGTTGTCACTGTGAGAATTTACATTTAAGGTAGCAGTGTTGTTCTTTTTTCCTCTTCAAAAAGATATTCACAAACCAGAGGAGGAACTCTTTGAAGAATGCAGTGAGACTTCTTCTGCCTGCTTCTTACACACAACTCTTCCAACCCAGTCTGAGCACGGTGCAGTTCTCCTGCTGCAGGACTTTGATTATTATAAAAATAATTTAATTATCATATTAAATATAATTTTATTATTATATTAAATTTTGAACAATTCTGAAAAATTTATTTTCACTGTAAGTAATTTTTTCAGACTTATATGTAAGTTTTTATATAAAATCATATAAGTCACTAAAGGTGTGCCAAATAAATTATGCCAGAACACATAGCTGGACACGAGGATAAAGAGGGCTGGGGAGTCCCTTGGCTAAGCATCTCTAAATGCAAATTTTAAAGCTCTTGAGTGAGAGGCACTTGAAAATCTGTGATCCTGGACCCAGCAAAGGCAGAGAGCATTCAGATCCTGATCCAGCAAAATATTTAGACATTTATGCAGGAACACGAGCAAGTCCATGGCCACAAAACCATTCAAGTGAGCAATTGGCTTTGATCCCTCAATCCTTCTGGAGTCAGTAGAATGCAACAGTGTAATATTAGCTGGGATGATCAGGGGGAGTGCGTGAGTGCAAGATACAATTTTTGATTTGATTTAATGAGCTATCTTGCATTTCTTGTGCTGAATAGACAAAGGAGTGGCATTTGTATGTGCACTCTGGGATGGCTTTGGTTTAAATGAAAGGAATGTCATTCAGACCATCAGGGCTCACTTTTTAAAACTGAGAGGGATTCTCAGAGGAAGAGGAGGCGCAGATAAATCTCAGAAAGGCCCTAGGGGGGAAGGGGAAGAGAGAAAAGTAGCAGCAGCTTAGTTAGTCTACATTATTGCTGCTACAAAATGTTTTCTACACCACACTAAAAGAACCCCCTACTGTGAAGACAAAACTCTTAGGATGTCAGAACAGCTCCTTTTCCTACTGGGCCTCCTACCATACAAAAAGATGAGCAGCACTTTTGTTAAAGCAACTTTCTAAAAAGCATTGCTGGATCAACCCCATCTGGACTGCACTGGACCTAAGGGCAGACCTTCCATACTTAGTTTTCCCACATTAGTTGTAAGGACACTCCAGAAAATGGCATCTCTCTGTCCAGTTCCTGCAATTCCTGTAGGACACAACAATGTCTCAAGTGGATATTTGAAATATTGAGTTCCTATATACTGATCAGCAATTATGATTTGCAATCCTAAATTATTTTTTGCTTCTCCTTAGGCTATTTGGCAATGAAATACAAGGCAGAAAGACAGAAGCCCAGTTCCCAGGAGCCCGGTTGGTGCTTCGGGGCTGAGGGTAGCAGAAACTAGTTTTGACAGGTTAGCCATGCAAATATGATGTGCCAGTCATTGAGCAAGTATCTCTGTGCTGCTCCCCTCTGCCAGTGTCACAGAGACTGACACACTGTGACAACTTTCATACCCAGAGTCAAGCTAAGCTCATTTCAATCATGCTTTAAACCAAACAGATCAGCACCGAAATCCTAATACTTTAGCAAAATAAACACTGTTTAGAGAAGCAAAACATTTACAAGCAAATCCAGTAAAGCACTGAAGTGTGAATCCCAAAGCTATCTGCTCATTCACCAAGGACCCCTGGAGTCATCATCAGTCCAGCACAGCCTTCATCCACCTTTCTCTGGGAGAATCCTACCCTGGCTGAAGAAAAGTGCAGGTAAAGTGCTGCAGAACTTCAGTGCAGGCAGGACTGGGGACATGAAATACACACACAGCACCTAACACAGCACAGCCCCACTTTCCCCTCGTGAACACTGAGACGTTGCCATGCTATAAAAAACTATCCTAGCAGTCAGCTAGAAACAGTATTGGGATCCTGCAATAAGTACATCAGTTGTCATGCTATAATTAGCCATGTAGAGTTTAAATAAAATCCTGATTAATGAACATTTTCCAGAGGACCTCACGTTTCAGTGCTATTCCAGCCAATGCTGAAATCATATAGCTGTTAGATGGAGAATGAAATAGGTCATTTGGGTGACACTTCCTCACAGGGCAGAACATCATTGTGAACAAAAACCAAAACAGAAACAAGGGTTACAGTAATTAAAAATCGTGTACACAGAGTAGAGACCATGTCTCAGACTCTCCGGTTTCTACTAAAGGTCCCTTTCTATTGGTGGAGTGGGAAAAGGTTCATACCCTCCTGAGCTCTCTGCACTTCTCCAGTGCAGAGAGTGTTTGGACATGGGAATAACAGCTGTACTTCTCACAGAAGCCTCACACACTTCACACACCATGTTTCCAGCAGTGCAACACATGCTGCTTTTGGAAAGCCAGCACAGAGACTCAAATGGATGCTTTGAAATATCTGCCCTTTAGAGGCGAGGCTGAAATCCACTGTCACCATCTCGCTCAGCCATAGAGGGCAGATAACCTGTGACAGCCAGAAATAAAGCAGGTTCCCTCCCTATGTCTATTAGTGATGGATACTTAACTCCATTTCATTCAAAATGGGGGAAAAAACCTGATGCTGTGGCTTTCCACTTGAAACGGCAACATGCTGCTTACAGCAAAAATGTCAACACCCTCAGCTGTCAGACAGAAATACAAGAAAGCCAGAGACAGACAAGAAAGTTTGCAAAGGAAATATTATTTCTCATTATTATATTTATCTTTCATTTACCTTCATTACAGTTAGTTCTAGAAGTTTGAATTAGTGGCATCTTTCCATCCTGATATGATAAACACCCAGAGTATAGTGCAAAAAGGTTTAAAATACAGTCTTTACCAAACAAGACAAGGAAAGGTTTTTTTACCATCTGAGGTTTCCATCTACAGTTGTCCTAGTGGGACATGAGGGAGCCAAAAGTAGTAGGCACAGTGAAAGCTTGCCTTGACTCATATCTGTTAGTACAGATAAACTGTCCAATATCCTGTTTATAGAGAAAAAAGCTGTCCACAAAACATCACTGGCAGCAGAAGTCTTATTATTTATATTACAGAGATGAGAGGACAAACCACAAATGCATAAAATATTAGGGCAGACAAGAAAATATTTTATACTTGGTAGTAAATTCTTCCTAGCTCAACAGCTTAGCTTTTGAACAGGTGTGAGAAGCAGGAAAAAATCACAAGGAATGGAGATGTATGATAGGCATTACTCAAGGAAAGAAGGGAGAATAAGGAAGGCCAACAATTTCCAGTTACATTAACCCCCTTCTGCTTCAAAGATCTTTATTTTAAACTGTTGAGGTGTATTAGAAGGCTCCAGCTTGGTTTCCCATTACATTCTCCCTGTGCCATTGCACCTAATAACACAGAAGCCTTTAGAAATGTTTCTGCTTTCATTATTTTCTCCCACTGGATGCCTAGTTGTTTAATAACTTTATCATTTTAGAGTTATTTGTATTCAAAATAATCTGTAAATCAAATTCAAATATAACAGCTCAAAATGGGGGCAAAGAAATATAATTATTTGGTATGGCCTGGAGTAATAACTCAGCTTAATGTAATAGAATTGCCAAAAGAAAACGTGGGTTAAGTAGCAGGAACCATTTCCTAACAGCAAAATCTATCAGACTAAAAAAACAACCTCCCTGCAGAAAAGGTGGCATCTTTCTCACTTCCCTTTGAAATAGGACAGATGATGGCAGTGGAGCATATAACACAGGGAATCACCTGAGAAAAGAAAATGACCTAGAACAGCTTCCATTCCTGTCCCTTCAGAGCAATTCACAACCTGCAGCTGAAACTCTTGTGGGAACACATTCCACACCACCTCAGTCAAATGGAAAACCAAACAGCCACAGCCCAAGCATCAGCACACCAACACACCTATGGAACCCTAGTAAGAAACTGCATTGTTATTTTGCTCTTCCTGCATTTTAGGAGTCAACCTGGGAAACTGCCCAGGCCATGAATGGATATAAGGATCTGAGCCAAATTTACTGAAATTGCAGATGTTTACTTACATACTCAACTTAAGCTTGTTTCTAACTTCTGCACCAAATAGAGACAAACTTCCTGTTGAGCTCTCCTGAACTGGGGCTCTTCTGTATAAGCAGCTTATAGCATGAATAACTTACTATGCATATACATGCTATATATATATAAAATAAATGATTACTCAAGTTACTATTCTTATCAAATGATTTAGCAGTTATTTGCTGTAGATGCCCATTTTTGTTTTCCAATTCATTGAAGGAGAGAGTCTGCTAAAAACACTTTTTCAAACTCCAAGAATTTCATTAATCAAGTAAAACCACATCTAAAATGAAGAATATATTGCAGTAGTCTATCAGAGCAAAATAATATTTTATTTTGTATGCAAAACTGTTTAAATTATTCAACAGATTTTAACTAATTCCAGAATAGCCACAGGAATTTTCACCTTCATTTCACAGGTGAGAAGACTCAGGCTTACAAAGATTAGATGATTTGCCCAAGCCCATACTCTAAAGCTAGCAACAAAGATTCATGTGTAGTTAGGAGCACATCTAATTTATTTCTATCTATGTTTTTATTACACTCAGGAGCATGCTATTTCAGTTCCTTACAGTACTCACAATCAATAAATCCTTGTATTTTTCCCGTCAGAAGGGATTTGTGACTTTCACCATCACAGAAGCTGAGAAATGAAGACACAGAGAAATATGCTGACTTGGCCAAAGCAACTCACCCAGGGGAGCCAATGCTGAAGGCAAGAACAGAATCTGGACCTCTGGAGTCCCAGCACTTACCTTCATAGTCCTCCTTCCCTATCAGACTGCCTTCTTTCTTTTTCTGTCTTAAATGGGTCAGTCTAGAAGTCAATGAGATTTTCTTGGAGATTCTCTAACAGTACTTTTCACTAAAAAGGCATCAATATGTACAAGAATGAAGAGAACTTAGCTGATAAAACTGTGCAAAAATGGTATTGATTCAAGAATTAACACCACCAGAAAAGGGGGGGGGGGGGGGGGGGGAGATGATGCTGAAATACAATTCCACAGGACATCAGCAGAAGCAGCTAATTTATGCTGAAGTTTTTCCTCTTATCTCTGTAACATGCCAGATTTCTTTTGTGTTGTTAACAGCCATGCCTTTTGGTTACTGAATTGCTGTGAAGCAACAGGGACAGGTAAGTGGTAATTCAAGATGTGTTTCCAAGCAGTTTATTTAAGCTGTCATTCCACAGGGCCACTTTCTACAGTTCAAGAGAAAACAAAACCTGGGCTACCAAATTTTGCATGATTGGTGCATCACAAAGCATTACCTGCACAACAAATCCCTTAATCTAGTAGATTCACATTCCTACAGTTTCTCTTTATTTGTCTTTAGGGTAAGCAGAGAAAACTGACAACACAGACTTGGGGAGATCTCTGCTCACTGCCTCAGACACCACTTCCCACCCTCTGGGAATTAAAGTACGGAGCACAAAAATTACTACACAGTATTGAAACTTTCTTTTTTTCCTAAGCCTTTTACTTCAGCAAATAGCTCACAGAACACCAAACTGTTTGATGTTTTAATGTTGCAATATATATCCTATGGCATGAGCTGGGGTCTAGGGAAGCAGCCACAGCTTCGCTCAGCACAGTAATGAACCTTAAGTAACTTCATGCTGTAATGATGGCACAGGAATAACATTAAGATTTGTCCAGAGGTGCAGTTAGGTGTTTTCCTAGCTGCTGATGAAGGGAGAAAGGCAAGCCTGCAGCCAGCTTCTGGAAATGCCTGCAGGGAGGGCCACGCATCACATTCTCAGAAGCATTTGTAGTCAGGTTACACCATACACAGCTGGCACTGCAGGAATGCACCACCCTCTCTCTCACCCTGCTCTTTGAACACATCCCTTCTGGTCCTCTGAATCACCTTCTTGGCTTGGGGAAAGGCAAGAAAGCGCTGCTCTGCTGCCTTTTTAAACCTCAAACCATCACAAGCATCGCACAGAGCTCTAGGTGACAATGAGGGCACAGTGAAGTGGCCCCTGAAACCTCAAGGCATACTTCCAAGTCATAGCCTGGTCTGTGCTCTGGTGCCTCCCAATTCTCACAGTTAATTGTACAACAGGTCATTCAACAGTCAGCATCCACAGCAGTCCATCCATCCACACCCCCATTTCTGATTTAAACCACTGCGAGTTGTGCAGCCACAGTCTAACACCAGTTATCAGCTGGTACAACACTCCTAAATCAGTATTTAACATCACCAATAGGCAAAATTCAGTTTTGCATGAGGAAAGAGAGATGGAACAACAGCAACTGCAATAGAAATGGACTTCAGAAAACTCATTTTTAAATCAGTATTTAAACACACGTGGCTTGGGTTTTTTCCATGCTGGTACAAAGGCAAATTTGAGTAGGGATGAGAATTTGGAGGTGTCTCAGTCATAAAGTAAAAGATTTGGTAGGCTGTACTGGCAATTCCAATCCTGGCATTAAAATACTAATTGTACCTTACTTTCAGAACCTGCATATGGGGAACTTTCAGCCATAGGCGTATCGGTTTCCCTGATTAAGAAAAAAAACCCCAAACACCAAAGCCTAAAGTCAGAATTTTGTACTGGTTTAACATCCTCCTTTGAACTAGAAGCTTTAGCTGTCCATTTTCTGTTTGGTTTTCGGCTGTTTGGAGGGCTTGGAAAGGCCCGAGGTGGCTTTGGGGCAGCTCGCGTATCAAAGGACGAGAAGAGGCTTCAGTTCTTCTTTTGGTCTCTATGTTTATTAATTGTTTATTTAAAAGATTTTCTTTCGGCTCTACAGAGGTCTGCTCAGTAGCTAGCCATGAGTACACTGTCTTGCTTTCTGGGCAGTCACTTATCTTTATACTCAAAGTTACGTGTACAATATTTATCATTTTTCTTCAATACTTTTTACTCTTATTGCTTGGTGCACTTTTAGTAATGACTAATCTCAAAGTGCCACTATCACTACAGAAGATGAGGAGAAGAAGAAGAAGAAGAAGGACAGGACACGCCCTAATTCTTCTATCTTACTTCTCTAAACTCCCCTGTACAGAAATTTTAAACTCTGTGTTTTACTCTCTAATTAACTAATCTCTTCACCATTCACTCTGGTGAAATCCTCCTATCCTCATACAGGTGTCGTCTCTTGTGTAGGGTCAAAGTCTAGCTACTAGACACTTTTGGCAACATTCTAGGACTCTCGAGCTTTCTAAGGGTGGTCTCGGTGACTCGGCACCTCAGTCTTGAGGTGCTGAGATCTCACAATTTTCTTTCCTCTATTTTTTTTGCCTTGATCTATCGTCATTTGGCCAAAAATGAACCAATTTCTTTTAAACACTGGCATAGACAGAATATTTATATATATATACACACATATATATATTCAAAATTACTTCTTTGATTGGTAGGTAAGCTGCTCCAATGCTGCAAGTCTCGTTGGAGGTTAGTACCTGCTCTGAATGTGTACTACAGATGAGGGCAAGATACCAAACTTTTGCTGCTATGACACCTGATGGGCTGAGACTCACTTGTGACATTAGGCTTTTGTATGTAATGCAATATTTTTATTGCACATTTCCAAGCCACAAAACAATTTAGCCATAAAACTGTCATGATATGAAGCCTGTATTTTTAAAATTGCTTTCTGCTACAGCCATCACATTACATTACCAAAATGGAAAAACTATCAAGATTAAACTGTGCTTTACCATTTACTTGCTACTAGTTGATTATTTATCATTTTCCCCTCAATTTAGACAAAGAAAGCATGCAGGCACAGTCATGTTTATATCACACTAAATTTTAGTATTATTTTGTGTTCCCAGTTTCACAGAGACAGACTAAAACCTTTCCAATCTTTCCAATTGTGAATAATCAGCACCCATTTCTACATGCATGAAAAAATACATCCAAGGCTACTCTGCAGATTTATTTAAATATTTACTGCGGAAGGCAAATCCAATCTTGCATTTAATTGCACAATAGAAAGTCTGATGGAATAGGGCTTTGAAGATCTTTGTTTACTTTCTATGACAATACAGCCAAGTAGGTGATTTTGCAGCGCTTCAGTCTCCCATTTACACAGGAGAGTCATGTTTATTTTCTCACCTTCTCTCTCATTTTACATTAAATGGTCCTGACTGGGTGCCTCTGGAATCTGTGCATTGTAAATGTCTGAACAGGTATAAACACCTTTTCTGACATAAACCTGGCAATGCTCCAAAAATTCTTGCAGAACAATCCTTCATAAAACATATTCTGTAATTTTACTTCCTTAAAATCTATAGGGGAAACAAGCTCTCACAAAATCCTAAGCAAACAGTTGTCAACTTAAACACCACTCGCCTTTCTCTCACATTACCAGACTCTCTAGCTGTCCTGTCATGGTCCCAATGTCAAACCAATACTGCAAACATCAGGATTTTATTTAAAACAGGACTTTTTTATGCTTTTTTATTTTGCCTTAATTTTCTGTACCTTCCAAACCTGAAAGCTGATGTCTAAAATTGAGGGAGAATAAAAAAGCTGTACTTGTGGCATCTGTGAGACTGCCGATTTTTTAGTCATTGTCATTGCAGAATAAAACAGCTATCCTATGGCAAATTAGCATTTATAAGCTAAAATTAGGAATTTTACTTTCACTGAAAACAGTTTTCCATCATCTGCAAAATAAATAGAAATAGGAAACACTATCTCACCCTTTTGTTGAGAAGAGTAATAAAATTCTAGGACATCAAAGTGTTTGTGCTGGACTGGCTGAAGCCACAGAAATGATACATTCTGAATTACAATGCCAAATCAAGCGTAACCATAATGAAAACCTGTAATAATTAGATTTGTTCAATCCGGAAAAGATAAAATGGTAAAGCGTGATTTGGACAGAGAAAAATCCTGAAAGGTAACCAAGAAAATAAAATCAAATGAAGGATTATTCTCCTTTGTAAAGAATCTATTCCAGCAAGAAATTGAACCATGACTCATGAATCAAAAAGCAGCAAAGGGACCTATTGAACTAAGAAAAATGGCCTTTTTTTTCCTGGCAAGAGATCTCTGAGATCTGCAAACAAGAGATCAGGAACAAAAGCTACATATACAAACAGACTCCTTTTCAAACCTTACAGATTTCTTACCCAAGTACTATCTGGACCAAACAGTGGAGGTTTTTTTGTACCTAACAGAAGCCAGAGATGCTCAAACCACAATCTCATTCTGTCACACTCCTTTGCTCTTACCTTTCACTTGGAGCAGCCCACACCTCTCAAGCACTGACATCCATCAGACAACAAATGAGTGGTAGAGCCCAACCTCTAAAGAGCAGCCACAGCCCTTTCAAGCAGTAAGACAAAGCAGATCTGTGAGTATGTAATCAGGCTGCACAAAGTTCTTTGATGTGAAATTCTGTTAGGTCAAACTATTCTACCCTTCTCCATCAGCTCCTTGCCTCTTTTGATTTACTCAGTGACAAACTTACTGTAAATGGGAAAATTCTGCCAGGCTTTAGTGGGTACTAAGACCTCATTCATCAAAACACTTTGATGCAGACACAGACCTACAGCCTGTACCTAATTGTCCTTTTCACTGAAGATCTCCAATGTTACAGAAAGTAACTAATAGAGAACTAGAGGAGATCTTTCACATTTATCCCCCAGTCTGAGAAATAGCTCCACCCCAAAGGTGAAGGTGGCAAGCACTCATGGGGACAGGGCTTCTTCTGAATTCTTACTCCCATTCTCTTAGGGCTCAGCAGCTGAAGCAACTTCCACACAGATGCAAAACCTCCACACAAAGGGCTGGACCAGAGGCAGGGCACTGCAGCCCCTTACTCATTCCTCTATGTGTTTAAGGCTGTGCAGCACCAGCTAAGACCTGATTCTGAACAATTTTTACACATATTTACAGAAAGGAAAGATGCCCATTTTCTTTCAGAATTATAATCACGTTCCTGATAGAATTACAATTAAAATGACATTTTCTGTGTTAGTCAAACCCTTTCACAGGAAAGAAAAACACCATTGCTGTTTTAAAGAAAAAACAGCTTGTTACCTATTCAGACTTCTTGGCAGAAAGAAAATATGGAGATTTTAGCATGAAAGGTATCATTCTGAGAAAGTTTTAAACAAAAGAGAATACAAATTTGCCAATGAAAATGCCATCTTAACCTTAAACACATTGGTACAGCATGACTGAAATGAAATGATAATGTGGCTGCTGACTGGGGAGGGAAAGCAGATTGAGTCAGGTAGAACTGACATACATAACCAGTCATTTCTTTGCTATTCAATGATTTGAAAAAACACCAAAAACATTATTTCCCCACATGAGAGAACTTTATCCCTACATAAATTTCAAAAGGGAAATGTCAATACTACAAATATCTACAGTGACCTCCAGATTATATTTAAAGAGAATGAGATCAAGTGCTCATATGGCATTTTTGTGAGAGCAGGAACCATGGAGATTTACTATTTACTTACAGGCTGGATGTAGCACATTAACAGCACTCACTATTTTGGATCCAGAACTGTTGGCTTGCCAATATAAATATGGTAAAACCCAGCAGGATATAGACACTGTCATTAGCACTATTAGACATGCTACATGCACTAATAAAGAATTTTTCCTTTCTCCAAAGTAAAGCTGCCTTTGCTCACCATAGAGCTGTGTGACACAGTTCCAAGTTTGCTTTTTTTAAGTCTTCCTTCCTCATATGAAAAGATTTCAATTCCTAGCACTTTGGGCCTGTATCTTACTGCACTTTTATTCATTTGGAATTTTTTTCTTCCTAAGTTTTTTGGGGATTTATGTTAGGTTTGTTTTTGTCTATGAAATGAAGGGTAACAGTTGATGCTGGAAAGCAGCAAAGAGAACTTAATGGAAATAAGAAACAACATAATAAGGAAGTAGTGCTTGCTGCTAATACAGGTTTCTATTGTCAAAAATGTCACTTCCAGGAAGCTTTAAAAAGATTTTCTCCACTTGAAAAAGGACCCAAAATATACTTCTTGACCATATTTGTACAGTTCTGTAAGTGAAAGAAGAGAGTGTGCAGTGTCAGAACCCCCCTGCAATTCTGCTTTAGCAAACACTCTCACTCCTCCAATCTGCCCTCCTGCAGCCAGGAATCCTGACTTGCACTGCAGCTGAACCCTCAGAACTCCCATCACTGCAGGCCTTTGGCTGTATAAACACTCTTGATTATTTACAAAAAAACCTCCAATTGAAACAATAGTGTGCTTGCAGACCACAGGGAGCAGAGAAAAGTCAAATGGACTGCGGTGGGTCAACCTGCTCTGAGATGTTGGGAGGAGAAGGGAATTGCAGAGGAGCCCAGGGACTGTGGCATGCAGGCAAAGTGCAGGCTCACATCAACAGCAGCAGCACAGTCCTACTGAACTGCAAATGCTTTTTTCTTCTGACTCAGAGGAACTTGAAACTGCTTTGTGCTACACTGAAAGAGGGCTTACCAGAAGGTTTTTAATTATTTCATAGTCACATAAGGCTATTTCAAGTATATTTGCTGTCCAGAGGGCTCAGAAAGCTGGGGTAAGGTGGGGTTACCAATGGCATTTACTGGATGCTGTTTCCATGTGAGTTCCCCCTGACACAGCTGTACCCAGTGGCCAATGCTGATTTTCTTTTGAGCTCTTGGTGAGAAGAGTCATGGTGTCTTTCCTGCTTTCTCCTGGATCTGAATAACCTTCTTCTGTGTACTCCTCTAATTGTGCTCCAAAGGCTTTTCCCAGTGGGTTTCCCTGACTAAAACAGGATGCTTTAAAAATCTGGAGAGAGTCCCTTCACTACAAGTAATGTTTTAGTGCCCCTCTAGCCTTCACATCAGAGGAAAAGGACCTGAAAAAAACATACAACTTTTAGATTGCATCACTACTGAAAAGAAGAAACCAAGACACTTCAGCTCAAGCAAAGCAGCAGAAAAAAAATTGCCTGAGAAGATATTTCAGAATATTTAATTAAGGACATCATGATCTCGCTATTTTTAGGATACTTAAGGTACAAGTTTCCCTTGAAATGATTTAGCATATTTTCAAATTTTAATACATTTAATAGGTTAGTATTATAAATGAGCAATAAAGAAGTAAGAGTGAATAGTAAAGATGATGTTCAAAATCATGTAAGGAAAGAGTTTCTTATCTAAGTATTGAAAAACTTAGATAAGTTTTTCAATAACACTGTTTTGGTCAAAAAAACAAATAGGCAAACAGCTGTCAAGCCCAAGCTTGAGAAGTTTTTGGAAAAAGATAAGCTGGCATTGCTGTCTGAAGAAAAGTCCTTCCAATGTCTTGTTTTAAGCTATGACACTCTAATGACTACATAGTCCTGTAAAAAGAATAAAGCCGAAAACATAATTCTGTCCTTGCTCTCCAAGGGTTCTACTGCAAAAATTCCAGAGGAATTTTTGGGACAACCAGAATCCAGGTTTAACTCTCTCCAGATGCTGACATTCATCCAAGATAGGAATTTTCCAGATTTCTGCTGAAAGCCATCAAGTCAGACATCTTTGTACATTATCCACCTACCTGTTCAGCTGCTTAGAGCTTAAAACAGGTTGGGTCTGCATTCTTTAGTGTGAAGGACAAGACATACATTAATTACAGTCAGGAAAAAAAAGATGCCTGCCAGAAAAATTCTAGAGCATCCATAATTAATATCAGAATAAAGATTTTAAGAGAGATAGACAAAGAAAACCCAACCAAAAGAGGTAAGAGATGGCTGATCATCCCAGCTTCAAGCACAGAGAGAAGAAAGTGGTCAGCACCATGTGAGAGCACAGTGCTGGCTCAGGGATTAATCACCAGTTACCCCCAGGCTTCAAACCAGTGTGGAGAGAAACTTCATAAAAAGGCTGCAGGTTAACCTCATTTGCAAACGCAATTGTTTGATGCCAACATAATTAAAATCCAAGTCACTGGGCCCTTAGGAAAAAAATGACAAAGCTAGGGCTCAGTACTACTTTATGACTATTTTCTTTAAATTGCTTAAAACATACATCTGTCTTCCATGGGCAACAAGGGCCAAGACAGCAAGCACTGCTGGATTTACATGTATTATGCTTGATTATGGAAAAATAATTTTTTTCTTGTGTTTTCCACTGAAAGAGAACTGAAAGCTACAGAGAAAGAAAGTTCCTAGGCTGTAAGTCCTCTTTATTGTAAAGTCCAGCTAACAAAGCTAGGAAGTAAAAGGTCAAAACTGAAACCTTCATTTTGGACATCACAACTTCACAATAACTGACTGAGGTAAAAGATTCAAACTCAAGTCCTCATTAACAGGAGATGAGAGCAAGAGGGACTGTGAAAAATCCACCTGAGCTTGTACTAAAATATGATGTTCTGAGGACTATTAAAACTACTGTTAATCATTCTTCTGCACACAGGATATAACAGGAAAAGAGGCCCTTCTGTGGTGGAATAAATAAGGTTAAAAGCTGAAATGTTTTAAGCAACATAGGGCAGAAAGAAGGAGGATACATTATCTTAGGCTTTGATCCTGAGCAGCTTCCCTCCATCCCTCATTTATCCATTCAGGCAACCTGAAAAACACATTACTCTGCAAGATGCTCTGCTGAAAGTACTTGTAAAAGAAAAAGGAGAACAGGACTCATCCCTTTGATGGAATGAACTACACCGTCTGAGGCAAACTGAATGTTCCTTTTTCCCCCTATTTCAGTACATATACTTCACACAGATTAATTAAACTCGCTATGTGGAGAAAGAGCGCCCATGATGAGACTAAATGTATCAACAGCTGACCATTGAATAATAAGGCATCCAAACAACCGGTCTGAAATACCCACATCCACTTCACGCAGTCAATTTTATCTCCTGAACCCAAATAACTCATCAAGAACAGGATTATGGGGTTTGGTTAGCTGGATTGTTTAAATTTTGTTTTCGGTTATGTAAGACAAAAGTTAGCCAAGTGATTTCTAGTAATTAAAAAGGTCTTGACTAGCAAATTTTATGTTTTTCAGCAGAGTATTACCACTACACCCTTCAAACAGAAGAAAAATTCAAATAGAAAATTGATGGTAGAAAGTAATATTTTATCCTGCTGCTTGCCAAATCTAAGGAAATGTAGTTAATCAAGTGGTAATCACTGGTATGAGTGAACTTGCTTTCTTACATGAAGATACAAAGGTATCACAAAATCTTCAGTCTGAACATTACCAGCTCTTACCCTTGCACCCCACTGCAAGGCATGTTGGTATTGAGGGACCCTCACTGCAGCAAGGACCTCAGCTAAAAGCTTATGAGATTACAACAACTGCTGTTTGCAATCAGCAAGTTGTTCTTGTAGTCACAGAAATTATTTACTCATTCAAAGGCTTGCTTTTCTTTATTTTCCCTGACTTACCAGCATCACTTTATAAACCTGCAATTGTCTACTGCATTGAACTCAAGGAAGTCAGTTGCTGGAAAGGTACAGACCATTACTTCTTTGTTTTCCATTAAAAGAAAATGAAATCAAACTGTGCTCATTCAAGTGTGTGGAATGGGAAAGTATAAAATTAAGGTAGAAAAGACTCCTCCTGCTCTTTATAGTCAGTGAGGTTCCTGATGCAGCTCTTTTATACTTATTATCTTTCAAATGAACTGTTGTTCTAAAGTTAGAGTTTAGGGCTTTTTTTTTAAATTTTATTTTCTTTGTCAGAAGCCCTGAGGCTTGTAACACCAGTGAAACAACCCCTGTCTCCAACTGCAACACTACATGGACAGAAAGCCATCTTGTATTCCCTTCCAGTTTCATAAAAGTAAACTTGCAAAGATATATGAATAGGCACAAAATCTAGACACATAGTCTGGTTGTGGCTGCAGGAGCTGACATCTTGACTAATGCTACAAAGGCAGTGTTTGGCAGATTTAATCATGATACTAGACTCCAGGGGCAACAGAGGTGTGAGTAAAAGTACTGGTGGCCATAGTTCATGGCATCAGCTGGGCTATGTCCAGCTGATACAGATGATCACAATCTTGACCTCAGCAAAAGGTTTTCATAGATCATGAAATCCTGCTGCCCTCTTCTTGCATACAGAGAAATTCTAGGGGAAACAATGATATTAGCAACCCTTAACCAGAACTTACTCTCTCTGATGTTTCTATTCCCACTTTACCTAATTTGTTTGGTATATCCTATTACCATGTTCTTTGACAATATAAGGTACTGAGATGCTAAGTCACCCCACAGCTGTTTGACCCAAAACAAACCTGACATAGGAACAGGTGCTACAGCAGAGCCAAAGTCATAATCATTTAGCCATTCTCCAGTCCCAGACTGCCATACTGGGAATGCAGCCCTAATCTCTCAAAAATGTTCATCGATTTTTGCACAGCTTAAAACTGAAAAGTGTTAAAGAACATGCACAAAGTTCCTCTTTATATACAGTTCGTTGAAAACCATGTAATGGAGAAGGCTAAATGAAGAATGTGTCAGTAAAGATCTGATCCTACAATGTCCAGAGACACCAATGAGAGAATTTCCACACTCAGTACAACAATAAATCCCGAAAGTCATTGGTGTCTGCTCAAAGTGACAAATCCATCTGGTTGCCAGGAAAAGACACAGTGCTTCAGTGCAGCAGCACAGGCAAGGAATCATCACTTAATGAAACAAAAAAAGCCTTAGACACTACACAGAAGAAGGTTTTCATGGGAAGCTTGAGGCCATCCATACATATTCAAAAGGATCTGGATAATTTATTTGACCTGTGCCCCAGAATGCTGGGAGTTGCTTCTGGTCCATCATTTACAATACATAATCTCAACACATCCCTCCACTCTGCACAGTGAAATAAAAGCATAATACACCCTACTCAAAGATTCTCTTTTTTCTAATAGTGTGAGAGAAAAAAACCCCAGCAAGACAATTAAAAACTGGTCATGAAAATTAGAAAGCTGTACAGGGCACGGATCACATTGCAACTTCAAATGCAACATGAAAAGCAAGGAGAGAGATCTGAAGGAAATCTAAATAGGAATAAATAAAACCAAGCATTCATAAAAATCACAGAATCATTGAGGTTGGAAGAGAACTTTAGGATCAAGTCCAGCCATTGACCCAACACTACCACTGGAACTCCTAAACCACTGAACCATCATCCAGTGCGAGATCAAGATACGTCTTCAACACCTCCAGGGATGGTGACCACCACTTTCCTGGGTTACCTAGTCCAATGCCTGACCATCCTAACTGTGATTTTTTTTTTCTAATAGCTAATCTGAATCCCCTTTGTCTCAGCTTAAGGCCATCTCCTCTGGTCCTCTCACTCCAGGCACAGCAGAAGAGACCAGTCCCCATTACACCCCTTTCCCAGGTAGCTGCAAGAGTGATGGGTTCTCCCTGAGCCTCCACTTCTCCAGACTAAACAAACCCAGCTCCCTCAGCACTTCCTCATAAAACATATTCTCTAAACATTTCACAAGCCTTGCTGCCCTTCACTGGACAGACTCCAGCACCCCAATATTCTTTTTAAAGGGTCCCAAAACTCAACTCACTTTTTGGAGATGATGAAAGGATGCTGCTATAATATATCTTGACTCACTATTGTTTATATACTTACTTGGGGGTTAAAATTTTGCATTGGTCTTACAACATGTGCTATTAAGGATATGCAGCACGTTGGGAAAAAAAGAAAATGTAGAGCTCCTGATGAGTGATGAGATTTTTAAAAAGCCATGGAGGGAAGGCACAGCAAAGAGAGATGACTCAGCTCTGACATCTCCCAGCTCTGCTGCTGGTGCATTTAAGGAGTTTTGGAGTTAAGGGCCATGCAACTAAGGCGAGCACTGTGTTAGCATCACAGAACATACCAGCAGGAGCAGCAGGGAAAGCCTCAGCTCCAGGGAGAAGGTGAGTGGTGCCCAGCTCTGACAGGGCAGCAGCTGCCTCCACCCAGCACATGGAGCAGGAGGAACCCGAGCTCAGCAGGCACCAGTGCTGGGTACAGACACACAGCTGGGGACTGACGAGCAGCCACTGATCCCAAACACTGCCTGTTACAGTCATTCATCTTCTCTTGGTCCCTTCTGCTAAACAGCCCCAGCTTCCAAACAAAGCCTTGGCCCAGGTTTGCCAGTCTGCTTTGCAGCCAAAGCAAGGCACACAGCACAGACAAGACAGAGCAGCAGTTTGCAAGTGCTGATACACTTGGAAACTAAAATTCAGGTTCCAGCACTTGATACTGAGAGCTCCTCTTTGAGAGGTTTGTATATCAATGCCTTTAAAATCGCTGCTGTCTGCCTCACTTTTGCTTGCTCACCCTCCTGCCAGCTTAGGAACAAGGGGTGCTCTTAACAGTAGTTATAAAACCTAAGACAAATGAAAGCTAGGATCAAGCGTGGAGAAGATGAGATACATTCAGACCTACTTGTATCACTCAGCCACACAGGAGACAGACTGCACAAGTAAGGATGTCCTAGTAATCTAGTAACTTCAGTGTTCATCAAGAAACATAAGGAAATACTGACTAGACTAAGCTGGCAAATTCCCTAAACATGACAAGAGAAAAATGCCCTTCCTATAGACAGTTCGTAGGGGAGAGATAAAGACTTGCAAAATTGAAACTGGCACCTATTTACTCTCTCTTACCCATTGAATTCTCTACACTTGCACAATGCCTCTTGTGATGAAAGGCATGAAAACTAAACCACAAAAAACTGATATTTGGCAGCAATCCTTCAAAGTAGTTCATTCCCATTCAACACAAACATAAGCCTCTAGTTTCTCTGGGAAGAGAAACCAGAACTGACACCTTTGTGTCTTCTCTCCAACCATCCCTTAGCATGAGCAGCAACATGCAGCACATAACAAATGTTATGAAACACTAGAAATGTAAGGGAACAAAATAAACAATCCAGTTTTGCTCACAAAAGGATGTATTCTCCCCTTCTATTTCCCATGGCAAGCAAGTAAACATTTCAACACTTAAAACTCTCTTTCTATGCCAAGCAGCTAAGGAAAGTAACCATGAGCAGTGTGTACACATAACCCAATACAATGCTAAAATAAACTTCCATCACAAACTGAAACCAAACAACTAAAATAAGCTAATTTTTTAAAAAGCTATTTTGTGTAAATCCAGTGTATGTTGAATTGGATGCAATAATATGCAGGAAGATAAACAAGAACAAAGGAGCCTCCTAAATCATGAAAAATAAAGTAACCTACTTCAGAAGTGTTGCATGATCTCTGATTGCATTTTTTGATGCTGAGCAAAGAGCTATCTTACACTTCAGAGAAAAGAACCTGTGCTCATTAATAAAACTTTGGGAAACTTATTAATCCATTACTTCCTTTTGTTAGGATTTCTGTAGTTATTGTTTATTGCTGGCTGTTTCTCCAATGAAGCCATTACCCATCACTGAATGCAGGAAAAATCTGCCCATGTTAGGGCTTGCAGAAGTTTTCAGGCAGTGTGACAACTGACAACCTTATTAAAATATTTACAAACAGCCTGAAAGCAATTAAGATAGGCCTAGCCTACACAACTCCTTCAAAATCAATTAAGGTATTTTTCTGGTTCTTTTTTCTGAATTATCTCTAATCATAAAACACTGAATGTTTTCTATAAAAAAATAATACTTGAATTTTTTCAGAACACAGATTTTACACTATGTACTATCAGAAGACAGTGAAAATGATTGATCAATCAGTAGAATAACTGACACAATTCTCATAACTGACAAAAGGTCCTACACATACTGACAAATTGTTGCTTGTGCACAAGAGTATTTGTGAGCACTTCCCTGCTCTCCATCTTACTCCTGTTTTTTGTTTGTTTTTATTCTATAATTTCCCCTAAGTTCCACCCCACAGAGTGTGTGTAGCAGAGGAGATCGAGCCCACAGCCCCTGGCACCGTACAGGAAAGCTCCCTACTGGCTCAAGTGCTTCATCTCAACAGGAACAGAAGCCAAAGGAGTATGAGTATAAACGGACCATTGCAATTTATAGGCTGTATTAATAATTAAATGCTGAGAATGCTATTAGCACCTTCACTGCACCCCCACCCACAGGTCCTTCAATCATCCAATATCACAGAACTTGGATTTTGAGGTATTTGTTCTCAGTGCTTTAAAGCATAAAATGTCCTGCAGTGCTACAGTACTTATTTCTTCAGTGTGATGAAGTTGATTTTGTGTTAAGGTTTTGGGTTTAGTGTTTGTTTTTTTTTTTAATAATCTTCCTAACCAGCCAGACATGCAGGTTAGATGAGAGCCCGCAGTTCTTTGTGAAAGGAAATAAGAGACATGAGCAAACAATGCCTCTGTAGAAAAAGGAATGAAGCTAAGAGAGATTTGCAGTTCTGACCCTCCAGAGTAAAACTGGCAATGGCCCATTTGACAAGAAAAATCCATGGCTCCAGAGGGCTGGAAAGTGGTACAGGCAAACATATTTCATTTCCTTCAAGGCTACCTGTGACTACTTCCCCAACAAGAAAATCACCAGCTTAATTAGGCTTCCCCAGCAATCTCAAAAAATGGAGCTATCCATTCTCCACCTACTCTTTGCAGCAGACACTTAAAGCACTTTCTGCAAGTCTGACAACGAAGGTGTTTGGCTTTGCAAGGCTCACAACACAGCAAGGAGCCATCTGCAGCCAGGGAAGACACAGGACAGAGTCTGATTAGAGATTCTGTGCAGGTTTTCTGTCTCCTATCATTGCTCTCCCCTCCCCCTGCACATGCCCTAGGGAGCCCAGTTCCATATTCAAAGCAGCCTGGGGTCTTCAAGCAGAGAAATGTGCATGATTTGTACGTGGCATTAAAGCAGGGGAAGAACTCCAGAATTACAGCAGCTGCATCCAGCCCCAGAGACAGCCCAGCACCGATCAGGGATTCAGGGGGTCGCATAATTCATTTCACCTGCAGCAGCAGCATCAGGGGAGGTTAAATATGTCACTCCATCACAGTGAGGCAATGGGCAGGGGGAAGCCTTCATCATTCATCCTGTCAGCTCCACACCTCCCTTCACCTCGCATCAGCAGGGGGAGACGGGCAAGATTTTCTATAAGCATATGAACAACTCAGTGGGGGACACAATGACCTTATGAGTCTCCCCTTCCAATTTGTGAATTAATTGTCAGCACCTGCCCTGCTCTACCAGCTCCCCTCCCTGCACTCCATCTTTCTCCCACTACCAAGGGCCTGATCCTGCAAGACTAACTCCAGCACGAGAGCTCAGTGCCCTCCTGGGACCACCACAAATGACATTGCAGAAAGGTCAGTGTCACAGAACAAGATGTCTCATCCAAATACAAACAAACATATTTAAATAGCATAGGAAATTTGTTCCAGGGCATGTGTATCTCTCTTTTTTGGCCTTTCTTGGTGACAAAGGTACTTTCTCATTATTTTTACTGTTGATGAAACATTTTGTTGTTTCTTAGCAATCTGAAAGCCTGGTTTCACATGAAAAAGTTTCTTAAGCATAGCTTCTCCAGAGTCATATTTTCACCTAGGCTTAACACCACTCTTCTCTTTACTGCATTATTTGCTAGAGTCCAGCTGTGACCACTTTAGGAGAGAATACCTTTCTTCATGTACTGCACAAGTTAATGCACACTTGCACTCATGTACAATAAAAAACAACTTGCCTGTAACAGGGTCTTTGGGACCCCACCTCAGGATTTTCTCTTGAGAATTCAGCTTTTAAGGTATTTCCATGACACATCAGTTGTGCATGATCATCGTGCAATAAAAGCACAAATTATTTAAAAAAAAAAAAACAAAAAAGCAAGCTTGCTGAGAAGATACAATGTTTTAAACCCTGCTGTGACAAAGAAGTATTTTGATACATAATACAGATCATCTTCATTCAGAAAAAAAAGGTGTGAAGTTGTAAAACAATTTCGTAAATAGCAGAAGGATGGAAGAACTGGTAAAAATACACAAGCATTTAGATATTGCAATTTCTGGTATAGATAAGAACATAGAAAAGCAGCAAATCTCTTGGAAGTGGTTAGAAAAGAAGAGCAATGGTTTTGTTTTGAATATACAATTCAAGCATAGCAAAACCAGAGAGGGCCAACTGAAGTAAGTGCAAAATTAAATCCTATTAGCATTTAAAGGTTAAAAACCAGTAAGCATGCAAGTGTTTAACATTTTTTTTCATTTTTGTCCTATCCTGGACATAAAGGGCTTTATAAACAAAGCATTAAGAGAAGTGCTCAAAAAATTTCTGCACCTACAGCTTAAATCTTCCATCATGCAAAATGAAGTTTTGTTCTGTCTCACTCTTGAAACTACACTCTTAGGGAAAGAACTGGTCCATTAACCTTCTGCAGAAAATTCAGCAGATGGCACTTTTGATGTCTCAACTAAGATAAAATACAGTCACAATTTGTGCTTTTATATTTCAAAAAACATATATATAAATGTTTCAAGAAGTTGTTTTTCATGCCTTAAGGCTAAATCTTTGAATGCTTCCTACTGTATCTTCTCCCCTCACTTGAGTTGCTAAAATCTGTAGCTATCTTCTGCTCTGCCACTTGCACTACCCCAAACACTAAAGACACCTGAAGGATAAAGAGATGCTTCATAACTAAATGTATACTGGGAAAAAGCTTTTTTGCTTCTGCCAGTTACCTGCAGCTCATGCACACATATCCATAAACAAACCAAAGCATCCTTTACTTCTCCACATGCTTTTCACAATGAGAGTACAGAGCAGCAGCACCCCAAGCCCCAGGACCAATGGAGTTATATTTAAAACAGACACTGACAGAGCGAAGAACGAAGTGCCTACCTGTTTCATTCTCCAGAAACTATTTCAGCTGAACTGGTGCTTATTTATGACATCAGCATTGCTCATACAGCACCTGTGAGTCACAGCTGGGAGTAGATCACTGAATTCCAGTGGGATTTCCCCACGGTCAGCATGGAAAATGAGCTCACATTGTTTCATGGCATATACACCTTTGGAGGGTCCACAGCAGAAAGCAGCAATTTTAGCTGTATTACAAAAAGTATTTCACAACATGTGACTATTCTCACTCTTTCAGGAAAGCTTAAATTCCATTCCAGAAGCAGATGTGTGGCTGCTGAGGACTCTGCTATGTCCAGCCCAGCAGAGTCATTGATCACTGGATCCCAGCACTGGATCCCACCCTTTAAGCAACACTTTGGCCTATATATTCTATATTGCCAAGGGCTCAGCACCATCACAGACCAAACTTCAAAAAGGTTGTAGGTTAATTAATGTGAGTGAATTCATAGGAGTATTAAAACCCCCCAACTTTCAAGCTTCTTTTATGATTCTAAATTGCAACAGGAAAATCAAAATCCAGGAAACCTTTTGAATGGTGAGATCAGGTAACTACTGGAAAGGTCACAGAATCTCCACACCTGGGAGGTCTTTCAGAACATGCCAGAGGTGGTGTGGATAAACAATGCAATGTATCTCTTGAGGTTCCTCTCAAGAGACCTCTAGCAGCTGACCTGTGCAAGGTTTATGACAGAAAGCAGTAAAATGGTATGCGTTGGAAGTTCTGAGCAGTGACCAAATTTTGACCCTTAACCTCAGTTTGCACTTTCAGGACCTCTTTCACACACTCTGAAGTTTAAGAGGTTAAGACATTTAGAATGTAACTGATTTCATTCTGATTCAAATGGAACAGTAAAATTGTACTCTACAGAATCCAAAGCAGCTGATGTGCAATGACGACAGCACACAGATCAAGGAACAAAGCCTTTGGCTTCCATTACCTATGGGAAGTGCTGAGCCATGTAACTTCTGGGAGCAGAGCAGGCACTGCTAGTACTATCTTACAGCCTCGCCTCTACTGCAAGGACTGACTCTGTTCTCCACTAAGCACCCCAAATGACATTGTTTTCACACCCCACAAGTATCCCCTTGACAAACTGGAAAAATTCCAAAGAAAAATCCCACTATAACAACTACAGCTACAGTTTATTTAGGATTCCAAAATATCACATTCATATCTACATTGCTGATGATTCTTGAAAATCCCAGGGTAAAACTGTAGAGTGGTAGCAGTAGCTGTCATTTATATCATTAAGTTCAAGCTTCCTAATAGGGAAGAGGCCCTCCCAATGCAAGCTGCAGCTGAAAAGGACAAACCACTGACTTTAAAACTTCAGAACTGAATCACAAAACAAATTAAAAGACTTGGATAGAGACTGGGAGGAAAGATGAAAATAAGGATGAGGTTATCTGAATCAGCTAATCACAATCAACTGGATGCTTTATCTTCCACAAGGAGCATGAATAAATAAACACCATTAGCAATCCCTAGTCTGCTGCTAAACCTGGCCATCATTAGCAAGCTGATTGCTTCCAGACACTGAACAGGAGTCACTCCTAAGGATGTCTTAGAGGAGGGGAGATGCTGTCAGGTGCATAAAGGACATAGTGCCACAGGCAGGGAAGACAGAGACAAATACAGTGATGGCTGGAGAGAAGGGGGAGAGGGAGTGGGAACACAAAAGCAGCGAATGGGCTTTGATGGTGATAACCAGAAGCTTGAATTTGGTATGATAAAACAGTAACTAGAAGAATCAAAGGGACTGTGACATGATAAGAGTTACAAGCAATGAAGAATGTTTTAGCACAAATGGAAAAAATTTGAGGTGACAGAGGTGTTTAGAGAGACCAATGAGGAAAAGACTTCTGTGACTATGAGGAGGTGAGGAAAAAAACCAGACCTATACTTTTGCCAGTGCAGGCAGACACTCAGAGTTAAGTCTGGGGCTGAAAGAAGCTATTCCTCAGTGTTTAGCTATCTGGATCTGCCTAATTATGTTCTTCAATGACAAACACTGAGTATTTTAAACAAGTTCTCTATGTCAGGATTTCCTCACCATCTTAAGAAGCCTTAAGAAAGGCAAAACTTAAAAGCTAGAATTGCTGGTAGGCAGATTATGAGAGAGTTATCTACTTCAGGGACATTGTATTTGCCTACTTTCTTCATACAAAAATCTGCAAAACTCAATCAACAGAGTTATATGTGAGGAATTGTTTCAAATAGTTGCACATAAAGGTGATGTGAGAAACCAAATGCCTTTTACTCAAGCCTGTGATCTTTCAGCTACACTAAATCCCTCTTGTTTTTATGTGATGGAACATGAACAACAGCTAGAACCAGCAGACAAACATTGGTTTCTCTCCTAGTACATGAATTTGCCAAGAAAACAGTTCTATTAGTCCCTGACCCAGTAAGTGCGCAAAAATCACAAGAACTGTGATGCTGAATTTTGCAAGAATAAGCAGGTGCCACAGACACCTCAGATAGACCTAAGAGGGATAATCTCTCAAGAGAGATTATTACAAGAGGATATCCAGAGTGGTCTATTTCTGATTGCTCCTCCTGTTTTGATGGCACCTTTATTGCTTCTTTATTTTAAAACACACTACATCTACCTTATCAGATGTAAAATTTCTGCAGAAAAAACCCCACAGTATTTCTAAAGGCATGGAACAGCTTTTGAGTCATTTGGTTATACCCACTGGAAGAACTTCCCTTATGCTAAGATTTCTGGAATGCAAACCACTGCCTCCTGACTTTGTAACTCCTTAATCTGTTAACTTGGCTAAATGATTCTCACTTGGGAGAGTTTGTCAATCACTAAATTAAAACCTCCTTCAACAGAGACTCCTTCTCCCCCCCTCCAGTCCCTGAAAGCAAAGCAGCAAAACACTCATAAAGAGAAAGAAACTCCAAGAGGGTGATCAGTATGAATTTTGGTATTTTCTCTCTCAGAAGCACTGTGCTTGATGCATTTGATGAAGTGAGGCAAACCTGCTGTTAACAGCTCAGTGATTTTAAGTGTCTTGTCTGGTATGTGTCTGGAACTGCTGGATAGCATCTCTTGTACTTATTTGTTTTTAAAACCCTCTTTTTTCTTCTTTGTGAAACTCATCTCTGAATGTCATGCTCACAATCTTCTATGTATCCAACCATGACCATGGATCTTCAGTGCTGAATGCTTGTTCAGTCTCCTTTAACACTGCTGATGGGATGGCATTTAAACAAAATAGCAAAAAAATATCATCACATATGGAAAGGGATTCCAACAATGAAGCAGCCAGCTCACCTGTACAGCCACAGGGATTTAGAGCCTGTGAACATATTCTTGCACTTCTCAAGAAGAAAAGCAAATGCAAATTACTGGACAGTGATCAGCCAACAATGCTTCCATTCCCATCATGAGAACTTTTCATTATCACTGTTCTCACCTAGCTATGTACAGACACATCCACAGGAAGACAAAGTCCACACCCTCTTTTACAGCAAAGAAAATTAGAGAACCCAGCATGAAATTATCAGCTTCAGGCTGCAGAGCCACAACAGGAGGTTTTTCACAGTCCTAAGCATTACCTGATGGAGAAAAGAAGTTGGCTCCTCATGCTGTGGGAAGCAGCAGGCTGCTCAAAGCAACTGGGGGATGATGACCAGGCTCAGACAGCCCAGTCCACATTGCTGTCAGGTAGGAGAACACAGCTACAGCACAGGGGTGAGGGCAGTGTGACTTCACTGCTCCCAACACTCAAACTAGATGGACTAGAGGGAGCTTGGTTAAGCCTGCCTGGCTTTTAAAAAGATGGCAGCAGGAAAGAGGCTAGAGGACAGGACTGAATAAATTGGATTGTAATACACATTATAGTTTAACAGCATCAGAATAGATGTGGCAACACAGCAAAGTCAAGAATAAACCTGGAGCAATGCACCAGCCCTCAACTGATGAAGAAAAAAAAGTTATTCATTTTGATAGAGGAATAGAGGAGACTAGTTTTTGATTTTCATACTTAAAAAAAATATAAGAGCAGAACTTCACAGTGTGATTATTTACATCTCCATGTAGGAGAGCTTACTGCCACCAACCACACATACAAAGGGGTAGAAAGTTTGCAATTAGAAGGGCAGAAAGGAGAGTCAATGGTAAAATGTCTGCTTTATGTCTTCCTGTCCTGTACAGCAATCCTAGACTTCCATCTGGTGCTAGCTCCTACCCTAAAGATTAACAACTAAAATCTGTTAACTTGGCTAAACATTGTACTGCTCGTACTGCTGTAACCTTCACAGACACAGAGCGTCAGAGTGTGGATGAGAACCACAGTTCCCTCCCATTCTGGTGAAAGAGTGAGATGAAGCTGGGTCTCACCCTCTCCACACAGGGTTATACAGATGCACACTGCACCATTCAAGAACAGGGCCCTAAACCCACTGCCCTCATGGTTCTTGAGAGTGCAAAAGACATTGTTCCTGATCCCCCTTTGGTGATTTGCAGCCTGTGTCTACAGTCTACAATGTAAGGAGTCCAAAGCACCAGAAGAAATCCCTTTTCAGAAAGGGCTGTTGGAGCAGGGCAGTCCATCACATGTCCATCTAAATCTGTGAAATTAAACAGGAAAATACCACATGTTATTGTACCACTAAAAGTAAAAAGTACCCCTCAGCTCCCAAATGCAAGGAAATGAGCATTTTACTGAACTGTCAGTCCCCCTTATCAGCAGTGATTTTCATTTCTTTCCTCCACCATATTATCATTAACAGAACTTGTGGATTCTCATGGCAATGCAGGCAATTATGACAAGACTGAACCTGACAGAAAGGCCTCTAAACCAGCACATTATTGGACAGGCTGTTGGCATTTCACCCTGAGCTACCACAGCAGCCCCAAAAATGTACTGCAGCCTTCCATGAGCAGGACTTTGCCTAGATAAATTTCCCTGAAACAATGCCTGGTTTGCACTATAACTCCCAAATTCAAAATACCAAGAGCCATCTTTACAGAGCATAGAAGCAATGACATCTGAAGAGGTTATTCAGTACCACTTTGCTACACAGCAAACTCTACTCACATGAAGAATTTAATTATTTTCTCAAGCCTATTGCCAGAAAACTATAGCCCAAGTGAGTACTTGTGATCAAACAAATGTATACCTGACTCAAAACTGAGAGATGTCAGACAAAAGCCATCAATGTCAAGAGGTACAAACTTGGGCTTAACATTCTGACAGAGCAGTTAAAAATACTTATCTATTACTGTCCCTCATGCACCCAAGAGTGAATCTGTTCTACTTGAAGTTCTCTGAAAAGCTCTTCCTTTTTATACATGTCAGCAATTTCACTTACAGCAGAAGCCTTCTAAATCTGAGTTTAATATAATTTCCCAGTGTTCTAAAAGTATTTGAAATCCAAGTATGTCTTGCCTGTGTTTCACACCATTAGAAGCAATGGCTTCCAAAATTAAGTGAAATCTTAATAAATATCCCAACTACCTGACTCCAGCCCCTTTATATGTTTTTGGTAATCTATATAACTCCTTTGCAGCCCTGACACAGGAGCAGGTTACAGTATCAGTGCTGGACACCTGAATTTACTTTGGAAGTAGTCCTTCCAGGAGGACTATAGGAGCCAGAGCTTAAAACTGCTTGTTCTTAGTAATGGAAAAGGGTGGCAGATGTCACAAAGTAACTGCAAAAATAATTCCTTTTTTAGAGGCCGCAGGGATCTACTGATGTTCCTAATTGACAAAGCTCTCTTCACTAAAACACAGAGCCATGGAAAATGATCTCTGCCTTCTCTACACAAATCAGAACAGACAAAAAAGTAGTTTGAAGGATTTTAACTGTTCTCTGAGGTGTTATTCTGAATTGCATTTCAGCTCCATTCATGTCTACTTCAAAACTCTTGCTTATTTTTCTTCTATCTCCTCCTTTATTTTCCCAATGCCCCTGGAAACATAAAATTAAGAGTAATAAAATATCAATACCTATTAAACCAAAGCAAAAAAAAAGTTCTTTTTGTCTGGGATTTTGATGAACTGAAGCCTTCTAGGACCTTCACTTTGATGTTTTCAGAAACATCAAAAGATCAGGCTTGTTATCAACATCATTAGTGCGGCCTGAAGACGTTTAATACTCCAACACATACAGAAAATGCAGCACACAATCCCCCAATGGCCTTTGCCTTGTTTTTATTCCTTCTTTTTTAATTTTGTTTTCCAATCTGATTTGCATTTCTCATTCCAAGCCATTTGCCTCTCTCCCACCCTGCCCCATCCTCTCATTAATTCACCAGAAGAGCTTTCTAGTGCTGACCTATTCCCCCTTCCTGAAGGGAATTGTATAAACTCCTTTCTACCCTACCATAACATAACACACAGTCTAGGATAGATTCATAGAATCACAGAATGAGGTCCCTTCCAAGCCAAACCAAAGATCATTTAGTTCCAACCATCCCTGCCTTTCACTAGACCAGATTCTCCCACCAGGTATCTCTGCAGCCTCTACACGCATTGTGACAGTCTGAAATGCTCTTTCACAGTGAAGCCTCTTGCTTTGGCTCTTTCAGGGCTTCATATTTCTCCCTGGGTAAGCACCTGAGTACTGGTTTCTTTTTCTGAAATTGCTCCTTTATTTGAGCAGGCAGCACCTTACACACAAAAGCTTGGAGAGAGGTCCAATGATGCCACCAAAACTGTATGTAATTTAATTTAAAGCACTGGCATCAGACTGAGCTTTGAGTCTGATGATTAGTTACTTTAGTCCACCCTATTAATTACAAGAAACAAGCAATCTTTGAGGACTGGTCAAGCAGAGAGATTTATTCCAACACTATCAGGCTTCTTTCATTGCAAACAACATCATTATAAACATATTACTGCATGAAAGGACCCAGCGAGGCTAACGCCGCTCTGCTGTCCTTCATTAGACAGTCTCACAATCTTCTGAAAGAACTGAAGCCTTCTGGACTCCTTTGCCCTGAGCAACCTGTTTCATCTGATTCTCTTCTATAGGGCCATCAGGATCTGTCTGGCTACAACAGGCACATTTGTATAAGGCTCCAACTGCTCAGAGGAGAAAACAGAACAGGTCATCACACACCAAGTTACCCCACAAGCCCCAGCAGGGATGCTGAGTGTACCAGCACTGCAAACACACCACACATTGCCTACATCAATACAACTTGGTGATAACAAAAGCAGAACCCCTGAAATATCTGAAAACTAAATGTTTTCCATCTTTTGTTATAGAATCCTTGCTTCTAAATTTGCCATAGAAAATAATTCCGTTTCATCTGACCTTACCGACTGGAAGGTGTGGTCGAATCATAGATGATTTAGCTTGGAAGAGACTTTTAAAGGTCATCTACTCCAATTCCCCCTTGGGGATACAGAGGTAAACACAGATATGGATATCATAGAAAAATAGGTATTTCTTTCCCATAGAAGCACTATATGCCTCAGTGTGAGTACTCGTTATTGCCAGAGAACAGAAAGGCTCTGTAGCAGATGGGATAACCAGGAGGTATCCTGCAGGTCCAGGATGCAGTACACATTTGAAAGAACAACAAACTGAGGAACTTGCACAGTTTTACCTGTAGATCTGTATGCCTGACCTTGCAAGGATCTACAGTAAATATTTTTCACTTGGAATTAACCCTCAGGCAACAAAATTCAACCACAATCCTTTAAAATATACCAAAAGAAAGATGTATGGGACAGAATATTTAGATTAGAGGAAATTATTACTGCAGAAACCATCTCTGTCACATGTCTTTAATAGTAGAGCAGCCCTGACTGGTAGCCTGCAGAATCACTGTTTTGTTCCAGGTGTAGCTCTGATATAAACAGATCACTTTATAATGTGTCTGCACTGTGCCCTTTCAGGACTGTGCTCCTCCTACTGTTTGATGCACTCAGTTTAACAGCACATTGTCCGGCCTTGCTGAAGCACTGCAGGATTCCCATTCCTCACATGCTGCAGAGATACTTTGGGCTGACACAGCAGGCAGCAGCACTGCTCTGCTACTAAAGAAGATGGGCCAAATGCAGAGAATTTTTAGGCTGAGCTACACTGGCTGTTGGTCTCTGCAGAGTCATGTGCCTGCATCCTGGAATCTGGGACAGAGCCTTGGTACACAACAGCTTCATGAGCAATGCTGAGAGATATCCAGCCCAATTCCAAACTGAAAGTAGCAGAAGGGGCTGGACAATTGACCTGGCTTGCTGTCATCAGGGTCAAAAACAAATATCCAAGCTACAGTAAAATGTACTTTATAACAGCAAGATAGTAATGTCACTAGGCACAGGACTCTAGACTTGAGACCTGAGCTTTCTTCATGCTTGTGTCCACGGCCTGCTGCATCATGTTTGCAATTTACTTCACCTTCTCAGCCTAAATCGGTTTCCCTGTCTTAAGAATGGAATTAACACTATTTACTTTACATATTGAATGCTTTGAGGTCTACCTCTTAGAGCTGCTACATAAAAGCACTACTATTAAAGTCACTGTTCTGACTATATTTAGGAACTCTCTGTGTGAAGTGCTGAAGCACATTTCTAATGCCAGCAGGATATTAGAAGACCCCTTGTCTCACTGCAACAGCTTTAATGAGCTCAGTACATGTTTCTGCTGCCACAGTGCTTCATAGCTTGTCCATATATCAAACAGTCTTGGAATATTTACCTTTTTTTCTGTGAACTCTCTTGGTTTTAAAGATACAAAGGCTATTTGTGTGATTGGCAACATGCCAGTATGAAAATCTGGCCAGCCTAACAATTTACTACAAGACATGTGAAGATAAGGGGGCAGAGAGACAATAGGAGGAAAATTAAATTCCATCTATCTGAGAACTGGAAATTAAAGAATTAAGGTTTTCTTGTGTAACCTCTTTCCAGATCAAAGATTACAGGGAGACACAGAAGGCACAGGTTCCTATTTCATTCTTCACTACTGGTTGTCATAGCTTGATGAAAAGATTGAGCAGTAAGAATAGCTAAGAATGCAACTATAATAGACTGAATTTTGGACTATGCTAAAGAAATTGTTTAAAATGCAATAGCTAGTGAGGCCTGGTATAAAAAGAGAACACTTCTGTGACAATGTTCTATTTCCATTGCTGAGAGAAAATTTCCTTTCCTGTTTGTGTGCTTCTCTCCACCACCTAACCAGAGAAGTATGAATCCACCCCCAAGCAGGATAAACGACTGGTGCTGTGTCAACAGCCTCTAACCATGAGGGAGGAACAGGTACCAGCACGGAGAGAGGGGCACAAGGCATAATTAGCAGCTTCCTCCTCTGAGTGCATCCACGGTTGAAGTGTTTACTTACAAGACTCAGAAATGAAACAACAAATCTTTCATTAGCATTTAAAGTCATGTGAAATCCCAAGAACTCTTTGCAAAGCCTGGCAGCACTAATTGATCAGCCCTCTGCATTTGCACCAGGAACACGTGACACAGAGGGAAACAAATGGGAGCCTTTCTGTAGGAGCTTGCAGAGGGAAGAACAGGGATACAGGGCACATGTTCCTGGTGAGATGGTTGCAAGGACCAATTCAAAGGCAGCATGCCCACAGGTTCTCTTCCTCTAAAACAAATATTGAAGGGATTCTTGAACCTAAACAAAATCCATCCTTCCAAGCTGTTCAAACAGCACTAGCAGAGAGGAAGCACAAAAATGGTGCCAAAATAAACATAAAAATGAAATGGAAATTGCCTTGAGGAAAGTTTACTGAAAAACACAGACAAGAGATAAGTGGCAGAGGCAAAACCACCAACTTCAGAGAAATTACACCAGCTTAGACCACCTGTGACACACACCTGGGTGTGGAGAGACTGCATAATTAGAGTGGAGAAGACTAAAAGCATATTTTATGGAGCAAGTGAAAACACAATGTGACAGAAGGCAATTTTTTGAATAATACTTTTTCCACCGAGATAACTCTAGCTGAGTCATTCTTACCTTCAGGAATTAAGCTTTCTAGTCTTGCATTTGTAAAATGGAGAATGCATTATCTTTATAAAACTCTTCGAAAACTACAGATAAAAATGTAAGTGTGAAGAATTATTATTGTTGCTATTATTGAGGATGCTGTAGAGCCCCCCTGTTGAGCTGCTACCAAAACTGACCCTGTTCTTGACTCCATTTAAGACTCTGTGCTTGGGCATTCAACTCTAGCTATTTTTGCAGAAAACAGGTGACAGTATCTGCAACCTAAGGAGAATCACAATTATTCTACAATTTCTAAGGAAATGGTTGAGGAACTGTTAATCATCGCAACAACCTTTTGAAGATATGACAGAGTTCACGCCAATCTACGGACCTGCATCACCCATACAATCCTGTTACTGTGTCACAGTGCAACACTGTCAGAATTAGTGGATTCACACAAGCATTAATAGGATTAACATACTAGTTTATCAACCACTACACATACAATTCCCCAGACAACAAGCATTCCCATCACTGGGATGAAGCATGGCAGCTCTCTCACTGTGCCACAACACAACACAGTCATTTAAAAACTGGCAACAAAGGCTCCTACACGAGGACACTCTGCAGGAGAGAGTCTGACAAGGCATAACAGGCTCTCTTTGGACACTGAGGTTAGCAACTCAACAGTAAAGTTACACTACCTTTTGATGCTCATGAATAGACAGAGCCTCAGCTCAACCTGTCATTTAAAGTTCTGTGCCTCCTGTATCAGATTGTCACAATGAATCTGTGTGAAGTGCTGCCTTCTGAATCACCAGCCTCACTCCCAAAGCAGAGTTTACTTCCATGAGGGACATTCTAAGCCCCTGCTACCCTCAACCAGCCTCATTTAATATATAAATTTAAAAATCTGAGGCTGTCTGCTCTCTTAAAAATGGCCACAAAATTTTAAACATTTTGACACCACCAGAATCCAAAGCCATCCTGCCACAGATGTCATTCAAGGACCACTGCCAACAAAGAGAGGACTCCTGTACTGTTCAAAAGTGAGCTATGGCTAATAGTGAAAGCAGGGTCCCTTTTCTTATACATCACCAACACTACCATGGTGCACAGGACAGACCACAACCATGGTTTCACCTCTGTTATAAACTTTGATCTCTCCTGCCTTTCCACACTAGGCAGAGAGCTCTCTTCCACTCACTCCCCTGTCCTTGCACCCCTGCTCCCTAAGCCCTATCAGAAGGCATTCACCTCTTCACAAGTTCAAATCTCTGGCAGCAGCAGCTATTGGAAGAATTCACTCCCTTCCTATCTTCCTGTCCAGCTCCTTGGAAGGACAGGGATGGAGTTGGTGGGTTGGTTAAGCAGAGAAAAGGTTAAAAGTAAGGACAGAAAGAAATGAGTGAAAGAGAGACAGTGGTATCTGATAAAAGCCAAGGAGAAAAATGCTAAATTGGTGTGTGGGAGAGAAAGAAATTGTCAGACAATGAGACATCAATGAATGAGGCAGAGAGAACAAGGAAAGAACTGAGCTGGTAAGCAGAGGAAAAACAGAGCTAACATACTGCTCCAGATTTCCTCACCTTCCACATCCAACTACTGAAAAGGAATCCAAGGCTGCTTCCCAGGGGTTCATTACTAACCCTACCTGTGCAAGCAATCTACAAGCACTAATCACATTTCTATAATTTAAATATTAAATTATTTCTTATTATTTCTTTTAGAACAAACCCAAGAATAGTACTTATTATGTTACACTGACCACTGCTTCCTGATCCAGTAATTTGCATAAATACTCTATAAAAAGAATATTAAAAAAAATCAGCCTCATGTACACCACAGCAAACTGTTTCCTAATGCAGACAGGTATGGTACAAATCTATCAGTTTTGTCAGCTGAAAACTGGCAGAACTGCAAACTTTGAGTGCTTAGGATGGTAGAGAAAACTGACATATTGTTCCAGGGTTGTGACAGAAAACCAAAACCAGTACAGGGAGACGGCAGTAGCTGCTCTGGGTTGGGATTCCAGATCACAGGGGATGCTCATGTGGCATTATTGCTCAACTACCCAAGAGACAGCAGAGAGAAAACAGAGGTGAGTATTTTGACTCTGAATGCTTTGTTACTGATTTTTCAAGTAGCAACAACTACTGATGTTATACTAAATCCTAGGGCTAGCACTGAGATTTTGGAAAGTAAGAACTACAAAGCTGAAGTGATCCTTTCCCTTTACATGATGTAAAATCATACATGGAGAGTTGATATCAGCAGATTTTAATAACAAATTTGGGTCAGCTATAGCAATTAGGGTTTATGCTCAAAAATTTACAATTAAGGTTTGAAACTGGGTAAGGTAAAGTGCAACTTTTCACTGAATTCTGAGAACTCAGATTCTCATAAGAAAGATGAAGAGAGGTGTCTAAACGTATTTTTTACATTTGATCATTAATTTTGGATAGCCAGCTGTTACCGAGCTTATACTCACACCTACTATTAAGATTCAGTACAGCAGGGTACAAAGGTGGAATTGTTCTTTCAATTTAAAAGGTACATCGCATTTTGAATACTGGAGCACTACTTGGTACCTAGATTATACTGATTGTTAAAACTAGGAATAGGTTATGATACCAAGATGGAAAGGGATAAAAATTTCCCCCAAAGCCATGTATGTTGTGGTTAAGCTTCCCCAATAAAGTGAGGGCTAGCGTAAATTAATTTACACTTTTAAGCCCCAGTTTTTAGACATCAAAAGATTTTTCAATAAACTCAGGACTGTGGTGGTCAGAGTATGTAACCTGTTGCTTTACATTGCAAACATCAGAAAACAGACATCCAGTAGCATTCTGACTTTTAATAGGATAATAAATTCCTGTAAGGATGGTCTACCTTACAAAAGTAATTATATATTGAAGTGAAAGATTGTTAATAATGTAAGGCCACTCATTATATGTCTGAAATCGATGACAATATATTAACTCACATAACTGAATTTGGTGTTCTGCTTTCAAGTCAGCCTTGATCTTTGTTCATCTATATTTCATCCATTACACAAAGTGATTTCAAAATATTTTTATCACAATATTGTACGGAGTGTTCTTTACTTTTTCTCTGCTCAAGAGATGCTTGGAATAGGACAAATAGCAAAGGTTCCATTCAGATAAAACCACAGAGAGGTGACAAGCAGGAGTGAAACAGAGGTGCTTGAAAAGACTGAATCAAAGACTAGGTAGGTTATGTGTCTTCAACCACCTCTTCTTTAAGTGTTGAGAAATTCAGCTCTACATAAACCTAAAGGAAGGCTCTAAGCTACCTCAACTGGCTTTGGACCTGAATGAACAATAGAGGAGATGACAGTACAGGTTTCTTCTAATTCCTTTGTACGTTTAACTACTTACAAATATTTTTGGGGGAAAAATCCTGGAAAACAAGCAAACCTGAACTGTATCAACTTATGAGGAAAAGAAAAAAAGGATGAAAAATACTCTGTGAGTGAATAAGGTTATATGTCAGAGACGAGACAGCCACAATACACAGAGCATCATCATACAATGCCAGAAAGCTTTTTGCATTTGCCCAAACAGGGTAACACCATACCACTTCATGAGGCTGCAGGCATCTGCTCCTCTTGTTCTTTAGCCCACCCTTTTATACCCCTGATGTTGATGCACTGCACCTGTGTGTCCTCTGTTCCTTTGGTGGTTGGTCAGTGCCCCTGGGCACTCCATGGCTCATTGCTGTCAGTGCTGCTCACCTGCTGCCCACAGCTGTGCCCACTGGGGATGAGATTCTGCCACAGCCCCACTCCCAATTACCACAAACTGTGCACCTACAGTTACACCCTTTGAAACACCAATGAAAGTCTTCACAATGGTGTTCTGCTAAATCCTAACCCTTCTGTTCAAGAGGAAGAAAGCTGAGGGGTAGAATCGTATAAGTTATTAATCTGACCCCTTGCTAGTCTGCCTCACTGGAACAATGAGATGAATTATAGTGAGGGTAATGTTATTTTAAATGACATTCAGCAAGGTAGGGAGCACTTATGCATTTCCTATGGGCTGATGTTTCTGTGTTCATGCATTCCCCTCATACTCCTCCTGCATACAGGCATCAATCTAATTCAAAAATCCTTCATATGTCCAAAAGGAGAAGTTAATTACAGAAAGAGCAGATTCACCCAAGAAAAAATAATCTTTTTACTTGAATAGCTTTGTTACAAAAAGGCTGGCTGCCCCCTCAGGGCAAACCCCTCTATGACAGGAGCCAATGAATTGCTATGAAGGATGGCTTAGTAAATGAGACATGGGGTTCAGGATTCAGGACACCTGAGTTTGAGCCCTCTGCAGTTAATAATTCACTGTGTGACTTTGACCAACTTGCTTAATTTATTACACCTTTGAGCTGCTTCTTTGTGTAATGTAGATAACTGCTTCCCACCTCAGAGGGTGGCCAGGGTAAGATCTAATGATTCAGACTCAATCAGATGCCACCAACTATTGTCATTTTTGTTATGTTTAAGAGTATAGAAATTGCTGAATGCTTTTCCAGAAGCATTGCCCTGGGTATGCAATGTCTGTCACAACTTCCACCAACATACTTTGCATTTCTCACAGTTTCTTCTGCAAACATCTCTCCCAATCCCAGACAGAGTCTTGTGGGAAAGGCAAGATGCAGGCTGAAATTCTTCAGACTTGTTTTGGTGAAGATGAAATGCAGATCAAGTCCAAATCTATTTCCATCCTGAAGTATTTGAAAGGTCACATATATACAAAAATGGATCAAACATTAAATACTGGCAGCCACTGCTATATGTGGTATGCTATGTGTCAGACTACAAACTAAGACTAAATGAGAGAGTGAATTTCCTCCTCTAGTCATTCTTTGAGTGTAATCTGAGCAAAGAAAATACTTGATATTAACCACAGACTGGTCTCAAGGGATCTGTAATCCTCTTGTGATTCTGCCATTACATTTCTAGGTGACCTCAGGAAGACACTAATCTTTTGCACCTGTACTTTCCTCCAAGCACCTCCCAGCTTTACCACCCAAAAGCAAAACAATATTTAAAGTACCTTGTCTCACAGACAGGAATAAACAAAGCACAACTATCTGAACCCCACATTAAGCCCTGATATTCAGCATTTTCTACATTTATAATACAAGGTGACTGTGACAGAGATGAGTGCTCCACTTCAGCTTGGTTCCACTGAAGCTGACTTCACTTCCAAGAAAATTAGTTTTGTTGGCCCTGTCGCTTAAAAAAAACAGTGAACGGTTGCAAAAGAAGTTGTGTAACTTGAGGAAAGAAAGAGCTGATAAAGCAGTATAGATGTGCAGCATATATTCCCTTGGAACCATGCACATTAGAAATAATAATTTCTAAAAGCAATTGTAACTTTTAAGCCAAACCAGTCAATTATAAATGCAAAAGACTTTTTGTACAGTAGAATGGGTGTTAAGGGATGATTAACATTCTGTACATAAAGCAGTGTTCTCACCACTCCTCATGCAAACCAATGGAGATCAGAAATTCGCAACTTTTTTTGTTTCCATCTGTACTTGTCTGTTCTATCACTACGTCTCCCTTCAATCTCAGCCTAAAAGCAAATTCAAAAACTGGGGGAATTGTGGGTATTACTTACAGAAAACCACGATTATTTATCACTTTCCAAGTCTGGATACAAAAAAATTGCAACTGTCCTCAAAAACACAAAATATTGAAGGAAAGTATTCACTTTAATTTACCTTTCAGCATATGTTTAAAAGAAACACACTTCTAAAATACTCAGATAATGTTATTTCAAACAGTTCTTTCCCCCCGGATTATTATTTCTACTTTTACAAACCCTGAACAAGTGCAAAAATACAAGGTATGGACTGAAAGGCACCTCTCAAACCATCATGGGCTGTTCTCCCAGTCCTAACAAGAGCCAATACATTTGGGACTGCATCAAGTCTAATAAATGATCAAAAGAAAACTTCACACTGAAGAATAAAACAGTGCCAGAAAAATATCAAAGTATTTGGCTATACTGTTGTCATTTATTTCAGGAGGGAAAAAAATGCAAATGTGCTACAAATTGCTCCTTAAATAAGTGTGAGTCCTTGTGCACAGGGCAGCCCCCAGCAGCAGCTACAGAGTCAGCCATGGCAGCTCCTGTGCCTCTCTTAAACATGGTGGGCTAGCATCAGCATGGGAAATTCAAAGGATCTTTAAAATGTCTCTTGTGGTATTTACCTTCTCCTAAAACCCTGGATAGAGCTAATGGAATTTAATAACCTCTGCTTTACATTACTTGGTGAAGAGCTTCTGATAAAGATGAGAAGCTTCTGCTTGAGAAACATCATGCTCTGTGAAATTTTACCAAGCAACACCAAAACTCTCTCCTGCACCTTCAAGTCTGGACTTCATTCATGAAAAGGTTTATAGCAAATACTAGAAAACAGGTAGGTCTTAAAAAGAAATTGTTTTGAAAACATCTCTCAAATTCTTAAATTTTTTTATCTATCATGTATTTAGGCCTCGCCCTCCCATCCTCCGGGCCACAATATATTTTAACCTCAATTTTCATTTGTGTAAAGCAATAAAGGACTAACTTTTGAACTGAGAATTTCTGGTTTGAAAGAAAAGCTGGCTGATTTCCTGCTTGTCTGAGATGAACATCCCACCCTCACTGACAGAGAGCACACTTAAGTAATGCATTTCGGTGTGTACCTGCATCTCTCACTGCAGCTGCACATGGGAAATGCAGAACAGGGACAAAGCAGAAGTTGCTTATGTAGGAAAAGTTTGTCACTTCCACCTGTTAAGAGGTATGACTAAACTAAATTAAAGATGGACCACACACCTGAATGCTGTTCAACTATGCAAAATACAAATCAAAGTGCAATGTGGTTCCATTAACGCACTAAACCTTTCATTTGCTTTAAATCACTTTACACAACATTATTCAGTTGAATCATCTTTCCCACTCCCTCATTAATTACTACTTTCACAGAAAACAGTGTTTCTTGGACAGAAAATTTCTTCAACAGATAACAGTCACATTAAATCTAGCAATTCAAAAAGGAGCATTTTACCAAACGAGCCATGAAATTCGTTTTACTTTTCTGCCACTGGGATGTCAGAAAGTCTATGTCACCTTTAATAAACTTCTCCAAATGAGCATGCTGATAACTGAACAACATGACATTTCTAACAGTGAGAAGGCAGAAAACCAGAAACAATTACATTAAGAAATTAAGGGAGAAGAAGAAAAGCAGGCTGGAAGTAACTTGCTGCAAGTAAAACCTCATTAAGTTAGAGTTTTGCCTCCTTCCCAGGGAAAAAGAGGACTCCTAGGCCTAAGAGTGGCTGTGTTTCAAATGTTATGGAAACTTTCCTATCTGTCCATCCACTCTGCAGTCACACTCCCACCACTCCAGACTGTAACAGTGGGGACTGAGGTCCCTTCAGAGCGGGTGCCTCCAGTGACCCCAGGGGTGCCCCTTTTGGCTCCCTGCACACCCCACACTCACACAGAAAATAAGAAAAATAAGATTTTCTCACTGGCTCAGCCCTGGGTTTACCACAGCAGAGTCCCAGACGTCTGGACCCTTAAAGCAATTCCATCATGGTGCAGTAATACAGAAACAGCTCAAGCTGGTGCCTCCAGGGACGGACCCCCAACAAAGCAAGCCCTGGATTTTACACCCTCACAGTCTGTGCACCCAGACAGTCTGGGGTCTTCCTGCTGACTCACCAGCTCCTGCTGTGCCCCAGTGTCCAGTCCCCTGGCCAGTGCCACAGGTCCCTGTGCCCTTTGTGCTGTAAAAGGGTCAGCACCGTGTCATGGTCCCTTTCCTGAGGCTCCCACCATGTCCCTCAGCCAGGGCACAACCTGCAGCTCTCACTGCAGCTGCACACCCAGCCACCTGCTCTCAGTGTACTCCTCAACAGTAGTTTCCTGCTGCACTCTTATTAAAACCATCTGATAACGCAGAACAGGACTGAAGAGTGAACCAACCAGTGCCTCACCACCCAAAGGGCCAGAAAAATGAGCGTAAAAGTGATAAAGGCACTTGTCTAAGATACTTCAGCAACATTCTCAGTCAAGAGATTTACTTGCAAGTTTGCAAGAAAAAATGAATTCACACTGGAAAAAAAAAACTGGAACAAAAAGAATCTGACACTTTCACAGAAAGGAAAATTCCAAGTTGAGTTCTTCTCATCTTTTTCACCACAGATATTCTCTGTTCCTTCATATTCTCTTTTATATCATCAAAAATATACACGCAACCCTCAAGAAGGGAAAAAAACCTGACAGGTCTGCCACAGTGCATAAGAAAAAATAGCAAAGTAAAACAAAAACAAAAATTAAACAAAAACTTTAGAAACAAATGGAATTAAACTAAAGTAGGTATTTGCAGCTGATTGATTTTTTCTTTGCCATTTCCTGTTTTTCAATCAGCTCTAATCCTTGGCTGGAGAATTCAATGGAGCTATGTCAATTTATATTTGCTAAGGATTTGGCACATCATATTAAGTATTTCCCAGTGTGATCATCTCTCTAAGTTAAGTAATTTAAACATTTCATGCAAGTAGGGATACAATTCCAGTTTCTTGACTGATCCCAGCACAGCCAAAGAGACTTCAATTTTCTCAAATGAGATGAATTGGAACATCTATTTGTAAACTGAAAGCTTTAATGCCATACCCATGGTGCCTCACTACTGCTGTACACTACATATACCCCTCAAAATACAGTGGGAAGTACTAACTTATTTCATAATTTTGCTTTTATAAAGTGATGGAAACATCCGTGTAAGAAGCCTTCTACCTCTTGTCTGGTACACCGAGATTATCAAATCCAAGAGCCCAAATTTCACCTACACAACATAATAATATACAACACTTCCCTCCATCTACTTCATTTTCACCTGCCTGGTATTTAAGAGTAAATTCCATTGTGGAAAGGGAATTGCAAACACCATGAGAGGTGATATGGCTGGTACCTGTATTACCACCAGTCAGCTGCACTGCAGTGGCATGAAGGGATGAACTGCAGCATTCACAGTTGAATTTTGCTAGAAAAAAGGAAGGGGTGGGGAAACAAATGCATATTTTCTCTTTTGATTCTATTTTTTCTTGCTTTGACTCTGTTGTGATTGTCATTAGAACAATATGAAGGAAGCTTTAAATTGTATTTGAGACCACTAAATATACTCATGCATTCTCACCTAGAACAAAAATTTTGTCTGGCAAACTTGTTGACCAAATTACAAAAGAAAATACATTGAAGTTTGATTTTTTTTCCTCTGGTATGTGAACCAGACTATGCCAAGTCTTGCCTTGATGAAAGAAAAAAGTCCTCATTTTGACCTGATAAAAAGGTGAAGAAATATTTAAAAGGAATATCAGCAGAGCACTATTTCGCATTTAATCCTAAAGCACAGGAATAAACAGAATTCTCTTCTTCAACCAGTGCACTCATAGATCCAGCTCTTTGTGAGGTGTCTTTGATGAACATTACATATCAAATATTTGTTACTAGAATCCAATATTGTTCTGTCCTCTTACCTATCAGAAACTTAGGCTTTTACAAAAAAAGCCCCCAAATATTTAAGCACTCAAATCAAGGAAATTATAATAAAGAGATGGAAAAAGCTCTTTCTGAAGTTGTCTGAAAGAGTGCAGAACAAAACAGTAAGGGAAGTGAAGAAAAAAACAGGTATGGAAGAAAAATGAAAGAGTCTGTAATTTTTCTCAGGATAGAAGAAAATCTGTGTCTGACAGCAAGTTAACAAATATTTCTACCTCAGTTCATGATGGAGGCAATTTATTTTCCCAGTGTGCCCCCTTATCTTTAATAACTTGATGTCTGAAAAGGTTTTCCTTTTTCTACCCCATGTGTTAAGCTCTGGCAAACAGTTTGACCACAGGAAACTTGTAAAACAACATCAGGACATTCAAAGCAAAACGTAAGGTAGAGAAAGCGCCTTTTAGAAACTCAGTCAAGGATAACAAATTACAGGAAGAATAAGGATAGAAGAATGCATTCCTCACACCAATATGCAGAAAAAAGACCAGCAGGTGATTCAAAACAGCATTTCCTGTAGACCCCTGATTTTTTTGCTATTCCAGTAAGGGATTTGAGGCCAGAAAGTACCATTCTAACTATCTTGTCCCACTAAACAGGCCTGCCAACTGTTGTCAAGACTACAGGTTACATAATTTAAAAGATATCCAGTTTTCATTTACAAGAAGGAAACTCCCATCAATTCGTACCACTGCTATTGTAACTGTAAAAAGAAATAAAAACTGCATGTTATTCCTAGTTCATGATTGTCTGACTGACTCTGTTCTCATGCCTTTGGCAATTTCCCCAGTAAGATGGAACCAAAATAACAAACATGCCCATCCTAGCCACAGCAACAGGTTTAGCATAAAAACGTGGCAAAATGAAAACTTTCACACAAATGCCTCTAAATATAGGTGATTAATACTAAATGACACCTCAGCACTCACCTAGCCACAGAGACAGAAACAACAGCCATTCTTCTCAAGCTTGTGACAGTAAAATCTCTGTGCTGTGCTTTGAAAAAGCTGCTTTGAATATTCAACGTCAAGGGAGGAAGGAGGAAAATCCAAGACCCAACCCAGATGTCGAAGACACTGCCCACTCTTTGGTCAGCTCCAGTCTCACTGTTTTTAGAGACCCCCAGTTCCAGCAGGAATCTTCACTGTGCAGGTGTGACAGATGGATGAAACCCCTAATTAACCACCCAATTTACCGGAGCTCATTTGCCATACTGCTCCTATAGAAATAGACAGATTGATTGAGTTTTAAATCTGCAAAAGGCTCTTTCTACATGCCTTTCTGAACAAGCTTATTTACACATGGAAATAAGTGTTCTGAGCACATAAAAATAAGACAGTGAGTTAGGGCCCCTCAGAAAACCTGCCCATGGTAGGCAATTACACCTCACACATAACCTGTGTAAGTGTTCAACCATTCACTGGTAAAGTAAGTGTAGACTCTAAGAGCTAAGCCCAGGGCAGAAGAGAAGGACAGAATTTGCCCTTCTGCACTCCACATAACCCTGGTAGTTTTATAACCTTCCAGCTTTATACAAGGCTGCCAGATCTTTCATAGATGCTGGCAACAAAGCCAATGAAAAGAACAGGCACGTCAGAAGATAGCTGTGAGAGGACACTGGCATCACTGCATATTCTTCTACACTGGAAAGCAAATTAGGAGACACAGAGAAAAGAAAAAGGGACCACGGGAACCACAACTGGGAGGGAGAAAAAAGAAACAGCTGTAGTCAGAGAGATGCCAAAGACTACCAATGAATGTGCTGCATCAGAAAAGCGATGGAAGAGGAAAAGGCTGGATTCATACATTTATTCCCATCTTTGTCACTGATACACTTTTCTCTCCAGTTTTGACCCCACTGCCTTGTGTCACAGCATATTCACCAAGAATGGATATAAGGTCTGAATTTCAGAAGTGCTTAACACTGTAGTTAAATTCAGGCAACAGGTGCTACAGGTATTCAAATGCTCTGGGGGAAAACAAACAAGCAAATTAAGAAAACTCAAGTCTTTAGTTCTTACCTAACCTCTCCAAGATGTTGTGGGGATTAATTAACTAATGCCTCTGAAATGTTTAGAGATTCTCAGATAAAATCCTGTAGATGTCAGAAAAATAATTTAACTCAAATGTCACATAACCATTGAATGGTCTTGGGGAAAGACCATGCCCACAAGCTACAAAGAAACAGTAGGCTGGCTAAAAGAACAGAGGAAAAGGGGGCAATCAAAGAAAGACTTAGCTTGCTTAAAAATCTTAAGACATTTTCCCCAGCTTTTGAAGTCAAAGTTCGGTGAAAATTAAAGTAACAAGGCTTGTGGAGGAAACAGACCTTATTTGCCATCATGGCACAGCCAGAGGACAAAAGCAGGAGCAGAAGAGATGACAGCAGCACCAGCTGCCCACCACTCTCACCCCCGCCCTTGCGCACACAGCACACGTAGATTGCCATCTCTCACCCGATTAATCCTCTCCCAGGACAGATTAACGCTTATCTGCTCAATATCCATCTGCTGGGCGATTTCAGGAGATTGTAACCAATCCCAAGGCCTTATCGGCGTCTCTCCCGCCATGGGCAGATGGGAAAAGATGGAAATCATCGTGTTCTATTAGCGATGGCAGTGACAACAGGCTAACACAGCTGCCTCTTTCCCTTGCTCCCTCATTCAGCTCCACAGCACAGAAAGATTGCAGCATGGCAACACAGGCCAAGCCACCTTCTCCCTCTGCTTGCTATTCACCTGAATTAATGAGTCTACAGGGGACAGCAACAGCTAAATGCTCCTTCCTAAATAAGTTTAATACAGGAGCACCGCTGTCTCTGCCCCAGCTACAAGATCAGAACGGACCAGGCACACAGGAAGCTGAAAGGAAAGCTTTGAACTATTAAGATTTAGGCATTTCAGATGTCTGTGGATGTGCAGCACAGAAACCAGACCTGCTACAGCAGTATGTTATCCTCTGGTCATCCACCATGGTAGGGGAAACAACACATATCCATTGTCTGTACACCCCTACCTGGAGGTTGCTTTCTCCAGCTCTCCATGGCTGCATCCACCCTTTAATCAAAACAATTACAGGCAAAGTGGGAAAATAAAATTACATCAAGGTGCTCAGTTTATTTGCAATGAAAACATGTCTTCAGCTGTACACCTAAATGGAGCTATGGCCTTTACGTTCCCACAAATGAAAGAAATTGATTTCTGCCCTTCCACATTCCTTATCCTTTTGTGTTCAGTCACCAGAAAGAGTATAGTAATGATTTTATTTGCAGAAATCTAAAGGAGGTGAGTGAAGGGAAAGAAATCTTTTTAAAGGAACATAATCCCATTAAAAATCTCAATGCTGTTTAAAAATATCTTACCCAGTATTTCTTGAAGTAATACTCCAGCCTCCTACAACCAAAACACACAAGAGAAATGTGAGGGTGAAAGAAAACAATTTTTTTTAAGTTTCCCTTCACTGTTAGTGGGTCCTATAAGTTCTTATGGTAGTGTGTGTCCCATGTTTCTCCTTATTCATGGCAGCCATACAAGTGGCTTAAAACAGAAGTCCACTAAAATGCTCAGTTAGGCGCAACAAAACCCACTCTAGAATGAATAAGGTGATTTAAGAATCAAAGTAAAATCCCACAACCTGATTAGATTTTGAATACTGAATACTTGCACCAAAGCGCTTACAATTGACAGATAAAGCAATAATTCTAAACATGGAAACACAACAAGCAAATTTATATTAGATTCTGTCTGGCTGCCCACTGCAACTCCTCAACAGAAGTATCTCTAATCCCAGAGCACAGCCACAGCAATACTTAAAACCTACATAAATATATTCTTAGTCAGTGAACAAAGATCTCAAATCCAGTAGGATGTGTAAGCCTGAAGTCATACCTGGCACTTCTTCTTGGAAACAAGACAAGTTTTCTAATTTGAAGGAGAAGTGGTGAAGCAAACCACTACAGAGACAAAACATATACAGGAACTATCTGAGCAAATCCCAAAGCGCTTTTCAAAAGGTGAGTATTGAAATGTAGCATCTTTTATGGTGAAATGTGATAGCTTTTAACTAAAGTGAGGCAAGAGCACAAAACTGCTTAAGACAGAGAGAAAAATGTGATTTCCCAATCTGGAATTCTGCCCAGAAAACTGGGTCTAAAAAATCTCTTCTTTCATTAAATGACCTGATGGGCTCTCTAAAACCTCCAAGTGGGAGTTTTGTACATTTCTACATACGCAAAAACTCAGTGACAAATGTGCTATTTGAAAAAAACAAAACAACAAAAGGAAACAGAGGGAACACAATGGACACTGTACATAAAGTAGACAGGCATTGTCTGAAGAAGCAGAAGAAAACATAAGAATACATTAGGCTGCTTCTAAAAATGTCCTTAATACACATACAGAAAAGCTCTATTCCCAAAAGGTCACCTGCATGCTGCATCCAAATAGAAAGCCCACAAAATACAGGAGACATCATGTTTTTAATAATGTAAAAAGTCACCATATAGCAGGTCAATGATCCATTAACTCTCCTGCGACAGCCCTTTGTTCCAGTCCCTTATGAACTGAGGCAATATTTGGATGAATCAGTATAAAGAGACCAGGCTACTGATCTTATACTGTTCTAATAAATATGGACTCCTCCCTGCAATTGTTGGGTAATTAGAGTGCCTTACTGTCTTTAGTGCAATTATGCTCATAACAAACCTGAAATAGTATTTAATCACTCTTTCACAGATGAGGAATTAGCTATTTTAGCCAGCTGAATGTCACTGTTTCTCATGGTTGACAGATACTTAAATGTCTTTCAAGGGGTCAGATTTTGTGAATAAGAGGAAAAATGGGGGGAAAAAAATCACAAAATGAATCTGCTGGACACCAGGGAGTGCACATCCCATCCACTGGCACAGGTCTCACCTGCTTTCTACCATTCAGTGCAGCCTGAGAATTAAGTACATACTGCATCTCCTCTCCAGCCATAGATCCTAGGAGCAAAAGTATGACCATTAAGGAAATGAAAAGTAAGTTCAAAGACCTCTCTGGAATCTTGTGTTGTAGGTATCTTTTTTAGAAGAACAAGTAATGAAAGAAGGATTCCCATGAAATCTAGCCTCAGGGTGGCTTTATCTCACATGGATGTACAAAGGAAGGAAGAGGGAGGTATAAATTATTCCCTTTGGACATTGTATATCTAGAAGAACTTAACCCTAATGGCAAGTCCATGAGAGAATCTAGATCTGTTGCATGAATAAAGGAGATGTGCACTGGGGTTCTCTGGATTAGCAAAAAACTTTGGTCTTGCTCTCCTGTGAGTGCTGACCAGCTTCTGTTCCAAGATGAAAAGGTGTAGCTCCTTCAAACATAAGCCTAAAAAATAGAGCACAGCTCCAATGGGAGCTATGAGACTTTGAATTCCTGCCTAACATCTTCCTTCTGTCACAGAGAGGGAAAACACAGTCTCACGGTGGGGCACTGCTGCTCTCAGAAGTACATGTATTCATTATGAATGACTGATTTGAGGAGTCACAGCAGAGGACATCCTCTACAACAGAATCACTTGGTAACCTTCCTCAGTACCTATTAACATTTCCCCTGTTCCCCACTTCAAAGCCTGTAAAACAATCATAAATATTGAGTAAACATACTAATATGTTTTTTAAAACAGCCTGGAAAATGCTTGGATTTGATAGTATGCAAGAGAAATTATCAAGCTTTAACTCTTGCCAAGTATTTTTAAATGATTCTTGAAAGAATGACTGAGTTGAAAGAAGAAAGCTACTCATTTAGAGGTCAGCTTTCTAGGCTACAATGCTCAGTGCTAGCCAGCATATGCCATTGCCTGAAGGAATTATCCCAGCCTTTCCCTACTCCAAAATATAGTTTGTCATGTAACTTTGGCAATGCTCAGTTCAGGCACTTACAGGTTATGATCAAATTATGCCATGTTATGATCAGTTTATGTCAGGTTGACATGTAAATATTCTGACTGCTTTTGCTTACTTGTTTGCTGGTAAACAAGTCTACTGATTTCTTTTATAACCTTACAGTCAAGCTTTAGTTATGAAGAATTTTCTGTATGTCAACTCTAATAGGCACCTTTGCCATCATCTGCCCAAGTTTGGGTTTGTGAGATTTTTTTAATTAGTTTGACACATTCAGGAGAATGTCATAGGCTTTCCCCCCTCCCTTCCATGAAACAGTTCCACATTTCTGTCAATGGTCTCACTAAGAGCCACATTACAAGATCTAACATGCTCCTCTCTAGCACTGCCTCACCTTTCTGTTTGCTTCCCATGGGACTACCTGCCAGATACAGATTCAGATACTCCAGTCTGGTATGAGGAAGTGGATAGTGATTTGGATTATGCAGTGTCTAAAAGATAATGCTGTGGTAAAAGTTATTTCACAACCCTCAGTGAACTCTTCCCACTTCCTCCTCACACTGTATGTTCTCCTTGCCCTGCTAATTGACTCCATTGAGGCAATGCTCATGCAGCACAATACACCCAGCACAATGTAGCTCCTGATTATGAATTTTTGTATTTGCATGGTTCATCCGGAGCAAGAACTCTCAATCTCCTCAGGCACTGCAGACTCACCGGAGAATCAGAGAACCTTGCAAAGACAGTGATCAGCACTGTAAGGAAGCAGCAGTTTGAGTTATCATCAATTCTTGCTTTCCTTTTTCTCCTCCAGCTGTATCTTCAGCCACCTAGATTGATTTTTCTTTTTAACTACATCTCATTCAAGCCATGCAATAGCTGCTGTTTCACAAATACCTGATGTCTGCAATAGTCAATCCATGGCCTCACATTAAACCTCCACTTATATTCTACATCCTTTATCTTCTTTCCTCACTCCTTTTTCTTCCATTACATCTTGTACAGCACAGCTTGCTAACAGTACAGCTTGTTATCACACACTTGGTTCTTGCCCCTTGTCTGTTCTCTTAACAAGCATCTCAAAACATAAGCAGAGTAGCAAAGACTTCTAACTCCAGTACTGCAAGCACTGAGGTTGCTTGTGCATGTCTGCTGCCTCAACTTGTCTTTAGTCTGTCATCTCCTCACATTAAATCTCCCATCTCTTTACACAGCTAATAACATCACATACAAGCAAAAGGACTGTTCTCTTACTCTCATTTTCAATTCACAAACATGCAAGTGCACCTACAGTTTGGTGCACTGTAGGATTTGTCAAGTTGTCCCGGTCACAACAGTGTCCTGATTACAGACTCTACAAACTGGGCACAGGTCAATATTTTACAGCCATCAGATTAGGACTTTCTTGTTTTTCAAGAAGCAAGGGATAATTTTCAGATGACAAACTTATATAATTATATTGTAAGTCAATGTATTTTAGGTCTTTTCCCCTATTAGATGTTATACTGAGCATAAATTAGTGGTTTTGCCTACTGGGACCCCTACTCTTGCTGATTTCACACTGGTATTTGGCATAGAAATTGCACTATAGGCATTGGTCCATATTTGTTACTCTCTCCGAGAACGGTTTGTGCTTCTCCATCTGCTCGTCTGACTGGACGGATGTCTAGGAATAGTAATGGTTCTGACTCCTTTGCTCACATTCTACATATTCTAAGGCTTCAGTGGGGAGAAGTGATGCCATTTTTTACCATTTGTTTCACCAAGAGCTACGTCAAGGTTAGGGTCAAAAATGGCAAGGCAGCAGCTGGCTAGTCCCTTCAGGAGTTTGGCTGTAGTGCTTTCTCCCTCTCCTCAGAAAGTGCTGAGTGTAGATTTTTGCTTCCACAGGGGAGGACCTGATAATCCCCCGGTGGGTGATACCATCTGTCTGTTCAGGAACACATCCTGACATCAGGGACACGCAGAATGGGCTGGCACACAATGAGCTCTGAGGCCCACAGTGCCCTCCCCACTGGGCACCCACCCCACGAGGAGCGCCTGCAGCCACCCCCTTATCTTTGGGCAGTAAAACCATTTAAAGGATTGCAGGCTGCTCCCATTCACTGAAGTCAACGTGGTGGTAGTAAGCTGCACCAGCTGAAGTATGGGAGAGCTGATTTCTAGACTGATGCAGAATTAGGCCTCAAACAGCACATCCTTGAGGGGCACTTCTAGAGAACTGCCATTCTAATATAGCTCATGGAGTGAGGACCTGGAACTCGGAAGAGAAGCCTGGAAAAGAGGTGACGGCAAGGAGGGGTAAAGGAGGTTAACATGCTGCAATGATAGCTACTAAATCTTACTTTCCCAATGGATGTTTTCAAGTGTATGTTTAATTGATATTCTTATGTGCCTCTGGCTACAGCACTTACTGCTTTATTCCATTAGGACTCACAGTTTACAGTATTACATTATTTGAAAAGATGAAACAGGTAGAATTCAGAAATAATGGAATAAATCATTCTGCCTCATAAAATCATCCTCCTCCCTTTCCTCCTGTCTACACCAGAAAACACAGCTCTTGTTTTTCTGTTGCAGCCAGTACATTACATGTCACCCTTAGGACATTTGCAGTAACTTTTGGAGACAAGAAATAAACTTCCCTTTGCCATGGAGCACAGAGATAAAATGTTCACCCATGGGGAAGAGGAATCAATATATAGATCACAACAAAAATATTCACAAAGGTGTCCAATCACTAGAACATCTGAAGTACAAAGTGCAGGCAAGTTTGCACCAGTGAAGGCTTTTACCTTGCTGGCAAAGAGCTCTTTAATAGTGGCCATCCTGGACAGAGCCAAATGAGACTCGGATCTGCTCCACTGGAGTCTCTGCCTCAGTGGGGAAGTGCACCTTTCTCAAAGTGCTGGAGCCATTAAGCCAAAATGCTATTTTGGTTACTCTGCACCATGATGAGAAGGTTTCTGAGGGAGAACAGGTGAGCAGGACCCTGGTAAGCTTCCATTTTTCCAGAGGGGAGAGAGAACACACCTTGACTGTAAGGAATAGCTGCATCCAGCAGCCTTTCCACCTTCACAGCAACTAGGGAGCCCAAATCAAGGGGTTTTTTGTTTTAGTGGATTCTAGTGACATTACAAGTGAACAAATGAACAAAGTAGCAAAAAACTTCTAAGTTTTATAATTCCAAATTCAAAGCACATATGAGTGGCTTTTCCAGCTTTTCTAGGAGGGCAACCTTAACTCTGCATTCTTTGTTTTCCTATTTGTTCTTGTTCTTAATGTTCTAAAAGCCATTATTGATACAACTGGACATTTACAAAGGATGTGCCTAAAGAAAAAAGAAGCAGCCTTTGGGATTTGACTGCACAACTTTGAGATGTACCTGCCAGTGAGTCCTGTCCCAATCAGACATCCACTGTCCCCCTGAAGAAAGGGCCAACATCACAGTGAGTTAACATTTTCCACTGGAAAATATAAAAATCACATTTCTGCAAAAGTGGTAGGCTCACAGTCCAATGGTTAGTACACATCTGCTTAGGCTCCAGAGTATAGGAAAGGACAGCATTTTCCTTATACCTACTGAATTCCCAGAGGATGGATGTTCTTCTCCACACTGCAGGAAGAGAATGAAATACAGTTTCCATCAATCAGTACATGGAGCCAACAGGACTACAATGTCAGGAAAAAGGACCTTAGTTCTTGTTAGAAGCAGGAAATTAAAATGCACACACTAATACAAGATGTTACCCATAAGAATTAACAACAAAACTGCTTTATTCAAATCTAAAAATAAGTTCTGCCTACTGTCCATGACTACTGCAAGTTCTTCATCCTCAACCATTTTTCTCCTTAGGGAGGTTTTTGAGGGAGGTTTCAGAATTGGAGCAAGTGCTCACACTGCCATAATGCTGACTCATGGAGATTTTAGTGAAAGAATTACAGCACTGCCACAACAAAGCCGCAATCCCAAGTTGCAGTCCCAAGATATTTTTAGGATGTGAAAAACCCAGCATGTACATAAAATCCTTTTATCAGCTAACAACAAATACTACCACTATTTTCTTATTTAAATGTTCAGACATCACCTATAAAGCAATAAAAACATCAGTCTGAAGTTACTCCTCTCTTGCCCTTCTCCCCACTGAAACTGCCATATATAAAGCAGAGATATTAAAAGTATTTGTCATTATTCTGCTCTAAGTATGTATAAAGTTGAGGCTCAAACTCTGAAAGTTACTTTGCTCTATCAAATCTCATCTAAACATACAGGAGTTGCAAGCAAGCAGGCTTCTGCAACTTGTGGGACAGGAATACAAAAAAGCAGTTTTATAAACTGCTTCAAAAAGGAGAAGTTTGTTTACTTACTCCTTTACCTTTTGGACAAATACTGTTGTTCTATGCTTCTATTTTTTGTAAATAATAAAAAGGAATTTACTGTAGTACTCCTCCTTGAAGCAATGTTTTGTAATGACACACACAATGTATTGGTGGGAAAGACAAGCAGAGAGGAGAGAAGAGATAAAATAACTCTTCACACTGCTAAGGTCATGGCAACCTTGAGTGCTCCTCTAAGGAAAGATGTGGCATCCTTTCTTCAAGAGCTTATACCTATCACAAGGGTCTATTTGTAGTTAACTCTGTGAAAGCCTTCTGGCACTACAGAGCAATGCTCAGCAACACAGGATTTGCACAAGAGAAGGCAACGGAGTGAAAAGGGGGCAACGTGACAAACAAACATACACCCAGCCTATTTTCAAAATGTGTTCAGTGGCAATAAACCTCACTGATAGCAGCTTCAGCTCAAAGGCTGGGAAGCCCCAGCCCCTGCTGCTATGGTCTGTGCTGGGCTGTCTGACAGTAGGAAATGAGGGCAGGGCTTGACGCAGCAGACCACAGGAAGCCAAGTGCTACTGTGTAAAACTGCTTTGCAATGCACGCGTCCTGCTCAAAGCCGACTCTGCTTCCTGCACCTTGAGCATCAGAAGGGATTTAATTTCCCTGCAAGGGCCCACGAGAAATGAACAATACAATGTGCACAGTGGGCATAATCCTTGACTCTTGTTGACGCCACACAGAAATCCATTCTGTCTTCTTCTAATCCTTGCGCACAGCCGAAGCTTGCATGATGAAGCTGAAGGGACAGGAGCTATTTATAGCCTTTAATTTCATCCTGCATCAGTGGATTTTCAGGCAAAGGAAACAGAGCTTTTAGCTTGTTTCCCTTTTTAACCTGTTCAGCGCTCACAGCTTGGAGAAGTCAAAATGGTTTTATTTCAGAGTCATTTAATGGTTTCAAGGAAATAAATATCCAAAAAATAGGTCAAAAACGCTAACGGTTCAAAGGCACGATTTCCTCACAGGTCAGGAGCGATGCAGGGTTTCCCACTGCTGCCCCTACAGCTCTGCAGATGCAGTGAAACAAGGGGATATGCAGAGAAACGTAGCTCCCCACGGCTTCAAGGGCTACACAGACAAACCGCAAACAGGACGCACCTATCACTCCTACTGTGCTCAGTCTCAATTCCCATTTTCTGGTTTGTTTTCCATTTCCCCTTTTCAGCTGCGCAGCCTCCTGCTCCACTGGCACCCTTTTCGCTGTGGTCACACCATTAGAGCAGATGAGTTTCCTGCAGGTACACAAAGCAGACCGAGAGCTGCCTGGGTGAGATAAGAGACCTCCAGAGAGGCTGGAGCCTCTTAAGCCCCCTAATCCAGCAGGCACGCGACGCTCGCCGCTCGCAAGCACGCCCCACGGAACAACGCGCAGCAGCCAAGACCTTGCACCAAGTTCACACTTCTTGTCTGCATTTTTACAAGCTCATTGCCTATTCAGTGTTTTTCTCATTACTTTTGTTTCCTGGGGTTTGACATTCTAAATCTAGGATGGGATCTGTTTTGCTTTGTCAGGCATGAGTGAATCAGACACAAGGAGTCTTTTTTTCCTTCCCATGTGCAGGGGAATAAATTTTGGGAACATGATTCTACTAAAAGCTGTTGGTGAACATGAATTTGTCTTTGCTTTGTCTACAAAGCCTCATTCCAGCAAAACTGATGTGTATTTGTAAAGCACATGCAAAAAGAAACATTAAAAAGCAAGAACAAATTATAATAAACATTCATGGAAACATCCGTAATTTGAAATCAGTCAAGAAGAAACTAAAACAAATGCCAGAGAAAGAAAGAAGAAATCTAGGTACTAAAATCACATGGTCAAACTGATTAACAAGTTGCTGATTTAGCCATGTAAGTTAATACTTATATAATTAAGTAGCATATCTCTCCCAATGATCACTCTGCACACAGCCATGGCTGGCTGGCTACTCCAGCAACTGATCTGGAAGCAGAGCTGGCCCAGGGGTGATGGATAACTATCTGAGATTAAGGAGCAGGCTCTGACCCACCTCAAAACACAATGACATTCAAAAAGTCTAGCTGAACGATTTACGTTCCAGATGCAAATCCCAAACTTGCACTCTGCCAATCCATAGCAAAATAAAAATCAGTAACAGAAATCAGGCCATGAGGCAAACCCAAGCAACACCAATCCTTTTAACAGAAGATGAGCAGCACAGCATCACACTGAGTGATGAGCAGAAACATCAGAGGTGGGATATGGGTGTGCAGTAAAATAATTGTACTTCTGCATTACACCTACAAGATGAGACCAGTGCTTTTTCTAAAATTAAAAAGACACCCAGACTGGAGATCAGTTTTTACGATGTTGCTATACAGAAAAAAATTTCAAAGCTTTGTTGTGTTTTCCTTTTTTATTTTTTTTCTAGCCCTGACCATGGGAGTTAATTCTAATGTCTGAAAAATACCAATATATCCTTTCTTTTTGGCCTCCTTCTCCCTTTATACTTCCCCTGTCCTTGATCTTAATTTCTAAAGAGCCTCCATGGGGGATGTCCTTTAATTTTAAAACTAAACTTACTATACCAAATGACTGATGGTATAAACCTTTACAGCTTCAACAAAGGCCACAAAATTTACTAATTGGTAATTGCCTCATGTTATCTCTTTTTTCTCTCTCTTTTGGTAAGTTTTGAGTCAAATCTCTTTATGAGGATTACAAATTCACCTTTATTTCCTGCTCTAATGTTAGTATTCACACTGGATCAGGATTTTTCAAATCAGTTTAAGAAAATTAAGCACCCTATGGTCATTGCCCTTCGAAAAGAACAGATACCTTACTCTCTCAGGTACCTAAAAAATCCTACATGTAGTCAAATCCTTCTCTCAATTACACTGGTGAAGAAGCAGAGCTATCCAGAGGGGTTTTGCCAATATGGCAGAGAGGCCCTGAGCTCAGATTTAACTTCTGGACAGTGACATGTACAATGCATCTTTCCTGACCCGCAACATTTGAGGAAGTATTGATCAGATTAAACCACTGGACCGGAAATAAGGCAGGATTTTGAAGGGAGACACATGCATACACATATAAAAATAAATATAAAGCTATATAAAAAATAATAATCTTTATAGTTACAATACTATTCTATATCAATGGACAGCATTTCTCCAAAAAATAGCAGTGCACCTCAATGCAGCTGTTCTGAAGTCAACTTGAAATACACAGTTTATATGAAAGAAATCTTGCAGCTTGCTCCTCCAGCCCACCCAAATGTGGACTGCTGTGATTCCTACATATTCCTTACAACATGGCCCTCAAATAGAGCATTTGTATCTACCTAGAATAAACAAAACAAGGAATCCCTTGAATGCATGGAAGAAAAGTCCAGAAGAACAAGTCAGTTTGGGGAGGAGGGGAAAGCAAAATCTGTAGAAATATATAGATAAATCCCATGACCAAACTTGCAAAAAAAAAAAAAAGGAAAACCATATTTTATGAGCATCTTGTCTGAGATTTTTGGAATTCTTCTGTGAATGAGCCAATGTGACTTAGATAAAGGCTTAGGCTTTAATAAATAATTTCTCCTCTCCTCATCTACCTGCTCCATTAATCTGGCCTTCCCTCTGCTGCCAGATCTGCTAAGAGGACATAATCTCCCAGTTGTGACATCAGTGTCTGCTGCTGTGGGGAATGGCTGGCAATGCCACTAATACAGGATTATGGTCAGCATGTGGCTGTGTGTGCCAAGGCAAGCACACAGATGTGGGGAATGATCCTGAGCCGCATCCCACTGCTTGCCTCTGTTTAAGCTCACCACTGGAACAACACACCCCATAGGGCTGAGGAGCAGGCCTGCAGGAAGACACTGCCTCTCTGCAGGAACAGCCATCCCTTTGGCATTGATTCCACACAGGCAGCTGAAATCCTGCATGGTTTCTGCACTCAATCTCTTTACAGAAGCCAGTTTGCGAAGCTGGGCTGTCCTTGCTGCATGGCCTCATGAGAGTCTGTTCCAAGTCTCTGCTGGGCCTCATTTAATCATTATTCCTATTTTCCTATCCAGTATCTGCATACCTGAAAATACACGGACTCCACAGAAGCCATTCCTTCCTTATTTATTTAACAGAATATGTCCATATCTTTACTGACACATTAACAGAAAAAGACAAGATCAGAGTAGTTTTCTGACTGAGAACAAGAACCACTGAGATCAGTATCCAAAACTGAACAGTTTAGCCTGGCAGATCTAGCCTGAAAATTTTGCACAAAAGCAGGGTAAGCCTCATCAACATCCAGAGTTTCTTTATGACCCAAATATAATTGAAAATTAGCTGGCATAACATTTCCAAATATACTACGTCTTTGATATGAGCACAGCATTCACGTCTGAAACAGAGGTCTTCTGAATTCAAACCTTCCTGTCAAGTAAAACACAGCACAACTATGGGAATCAAGTTTCAATTTGTATATAAGATTGCACATATGATGACAAACAGGAAAAGCACATTCCAGTTTTAGAAGTATAGATAGTAAATCATAACTGTTTGAATAGTACCATATATAAGGTATTGGGAACTACCCTTAAAACTAAAATGACTTTTCAAAAAGGGATCCACACATCTCTCTCCACTTTCAACAGAATATTTTTGAAGTGATTTTAGGCATAAACAAAGCATAACAAGAATCACCCCAAAGAAATTTTCTGCTTTTGTCCACAGCCCTTCAAGGAATAGTCTCCTTGCTACGTATTCATTTATAGAGTTGGTTATGAATGAGTAATGACAGTAACACAAGACACTTTTGGGACACTATGAACCAAATCTTCATTACATGAGGAAACACAAGGAGGCAAAATGAAGAGCTAATTCCTGCACAGTCTGCAGTTCAGAATGGCTTCTAAATCTATGCTCCAAGATGCTGTCATTTTGTCTGTTACTGTAAACCCTTCCAACATAATGAATAATTAAAAGCAGCTAGATTACATGGTATATCACATTAATGACCAGAAAACAGGCATTTATATCATCTGCCCACTTCTCACTTTTATTACCTATAGCACTGCTGACCCCAGTCACCTCCTGAGTGTTATTCCCACTGAACCTACTCTCTACAGCCTGGAGCCAAGAGGACTAATGACACACAGCTTAAAACAGAAGTCATCAGCAATGCCAGCAGTGCTCTCCAGTTGGGATCTGCAGCAATCTCACTTGTAACTGCACCTACCTCAATCACCACACAGGCTTTGAAAAGGCTGTTTCTCAGATAGCATGCTCCTTGGCATAGAGCAAGCGTGCCAAAACCTAGTCCCAGAGATAACAGATCTCACCAGTTTGTGGAAATTCGGTAGGAACAGAAACTTGATCAGCAACCCTGCATGTTACCAACATTCAAGGCAATCTGTCCTCTTCTCTGAACAACAGCATCAGTCGTCACAGATTTGCCAGAAAAGAGAGGAGGGGAAAAAATCCAAAGTGGAGAGACTTTCAGTGGTAGGGCATATCTGAACTTAGATTTGCTGTGGAGTAGTATGTATAGTGTTCATAGTAAAGAAATCAAACCAAAGTAAGGTAAGTCCTCAATTAGTTTGTGTGGTATCCAAGTACAAGGCCATTAAGAGAGGAATATGATATCAAGAGAAGAATTAGCAAGGCAATTAGCTCAAAAACTATTTGTGAGAAGTAGCATTTCTCTTCTCTAAAAATTATTTCATATTGTTTCTCTCGCATGCCAGCCTTCCCTCTAAGACCCTTCCCCATTTTCTTGGCTTTGTAACAAGAAAAAAGCAAAAAATATCACAGATCATAATTTCAATGATTTACAGCACAGTCAATCACACAAAACCCACATGTGTTTCCCGCACATCTGCCACCATCCTGCAGGCAAACAAAAAAAAAGGATCCAAGACACGCAACAAGATTTTCAGCATGTGAGTTGCAATGATGTATTTGCAACGCAGCATCACGGCTACAAGCTGCCCTACAGGGGCACAAGCAGATGGCTTGATATTATTCTCCAGACCTTGGATTGCCAAGTGGTAATAGGGCTGTAAATCACCACCTTAAAAAAAAATCAGACTGGAAGTGTAAATGTGTGGGTTTATTTCTCTGTCAAAATGTGCATGGTGTATGTATATTGCTGCCCATTGTACAAATATTTTCTTCTTCAAGAAGCTCTACATGTAATGTTCTGGCTTAACAGCTGGCCAGCCTCCAGTTGCCCAGTGAGCAGCACCTACTTGCAGATATCAGTCAGAAATATAAGCTACACTTCAGAAGTAAGAGACTGGAGATGGATTCAGATTGTCTAAATGTTGAATGAAATACTTCAGATCACCTCAGCTCTCAAATTGTGATGATCCTATCAGATATATATGAAATACAGCAGAGGAAATGTTACTTTCTCTCTATTCTCAAAACAGTTAAATCTCTTCTTAACCCCTAAACTCTGCACTGCTTATACAACAGTCTGGGCTATGACTAACTCCAGACTCCCACCACCACCAAACTGCACTGCACTTTGCTACCTGATCTCTGCCCACTCCAAAGATCACTGAAGTCAGTAAAATGCTATCTGTTGGGAGCAATGGCTGTGGATCAGGATCTGCAGACTCCAGGAAGTTTACCCAAGCTCTCATCTGGTACTTTTTTTTTGGGTCTTTTTTCTCTAGATTAAATCCAGCCATCGAATCTGAAATATTTTAGATAATATTGATGTTAATTTGGGAGTGGGGGGGGAGCAGAGGTGGCAGCACTGAATAATTAAGCTTAAGTACCCTATTAAAGGATGAATTATTTAATCTTTATCTTGTTATAAAACAGATAATAAAATGGAAAAGGATTGGTTTCAATAGGTGCTGCTGGTAATGTTTAACAATTGAAAGTTTGAAACTGAAGAAATCATTTTTTCCAAGTGGGCTATGGACCAAAAGTTGGGGAAAATTCTAATGTATGGAACAACAGTGAACTAAAAAAAGAACTTGATGACAAACTGAGCAAACATTTGAAGTGGAAAGGGGAGGGAAAACGCTACTTCTGCTCAGCTAGAAAGATGACAACGTTATTTAACACATGAAAAACGAGACACAAATTCAGAGTTTCTATAACTGGTGATGTCTCAATGATATATTAGATTTCCTTTTAATCCCCACTTCCTCACCAAGAGGTATAAATGTCACCTTCACTTCCCTCTCTGTCTCCACAAGGTCAGGGAGCTTTACACCTTTCTTCCTGGGATGACTGTGAATCTTGCCTGTTCAGCATGCTGCCACAGAGACTATTGATCTCTGCAGTTGCACCACAGTCAATGACAGCCCCCTAGGAAACTTTGTTGGAAAAGTCTGCCCAACTAGAGGAATCTAGGCAGGAAAAATATCTGAAAGTAAGTGCGATTGTGGAAGGGGTTTCAAGAATAATCCCCTAGGAGAATTTTGAGAAAGAATGATGAAAACCAAAAATGTTGTTTTGGCACTGACCAAATTCAAATGAAAGAGAGTAAAAAACAATTCAGTCAACATCCAACTAGTCTCCCAGTTTAGGATGAGAATGCCTGCATTTCAGTGTGGCTATTGTAACAAGCATTAAGCATGAGGCCCTCAAAAATTGCCTGAATGTCTTCAAAGAACAGAAAATGCTAATGCTTTAAGGCCAAATGATAAGCTTCTAATAGCCAGTACTGAAATCAGTTTCTTAATCACTCCCTAATAGCAAATTGGTATTTGGAAGTCTAATAACTTAAAATCATCAAGATTTTAAATACTAGCCCTGAATGAAAGATGTTGGAAGATATTCTTTGCTATTAAATCTATAAATACACTTAAAATTTAGCCTAGTTTCCAATTCTCACTGATATCCCCAACAAGACAATTAAAGTGTTTTTGCAGATAGAACAGTTTTCTTAATAAGCAGCTCAGATACCAAAATCTCCAGTCAGTTCATAACTGCTTCATTAGCACATTCAGCTTAGGAGTTAGGAACAATTGCTTACTCGAATTACTTAACTAACTTAGTCCTTCTTTTTTCAGAAAACGTAAAAGTTAAAGATTAACCTAAATTAAATGCATTTATCCTCTTGCATTATAAACTTGGAGGAAAAATGAAGAGATCCTGAGATGTAAGAAGCAGTGACATTTAGAATCACCAGCACCATCTATCACTGAAATCAATGTAAGAATGAATCTGGGGGAATTATTCCATGACCCAGTGAGCGGATGGATAAATCTTCTCAATAACACATTCAGGGTCTCCCTAACAATACAGCACCCTGATTTTCATTTCAGGAAACAAAGGGAACAGGCAAAAGGTAAGAGCTATAGGTAAGCATTAATTCAGGTTAGGAGTAAAAGGGAAATTTGGACTTTTCCCATTGTCACAACAAAAAGACACTCGAACCTGGCATACTCCTGGTTTTCTTGCATGGATGACACCGTGCTATTGCCAAGTGCAGCATGTTGCACTTGGAACTGGGCCCACCCAACTGCATTAGAATTCTGATTCAGAACATTAAAGATTAGATTTATAGCCCATCCTACAGTGACTACAGAAACACTGTCAAGCTAAAAACAGAGGCTCTGACATCACTTCATGAGTAAGAGGAGCACAAGAGCAGGAGTGGTTCTGTGTCAGCCACAAATGTGACATTTTTCAGGGGCGGGGAAGGGAATGAGCGGATGCATCCGTGCTCGCCTGAGCAGACAGGCAGGCACACACACAAAGACACAAATCTATCCTTGTGCCAGTACTCGCTGCTCTGTCTTCCTCCACAAGCTACACCCACTTATGGTGATTTGCTCTGCAGATACTTTTAGAACCAGATCAACCTGTGCAAATCCACAGAACCACAAAATCCAGTGGAGCGGTGCCAGTGTGCAGCAGAGGAGAATCTGAATCCTGCTGTACCTTTGACTGAAGGGTTTTATGAGGGAGGGAATTCCTTTTCTTTCAGCTTATTTAAATGGCCCGCAGTTACTATGGTTACTCTTAAGGCATTTGAAATCTGACTGCATGATGCAATTGGTGAAATGACAAGGCACAAAAATTGATGTTCCTGTGAAACAGGCTGTTCACCCAGGACAGAAAACCAAAGACTGTAAATAACTGATGGTGAGAATCTCATATTTAGCCTATTGGCTCCACCTCAAACACTTTTCAGTTCTATCAAATTAGCATTTCCACTGTAGCTCCCTCGGTGATATGGGGCACAAGTGCTTTTGTTTCAACAAAGCCTACAATGTGAAGTTCACTCCACTGAGGCTTTAAGACAATAGAGAAATGCCATTCAAAGAGCAGGAAACAATGAGCTATTATCTCTCTCATTTATCTGGCCTATCCGTCAGACTGAGAGCAAGAAAATCTTGTTGCTTTAACAAATTATGTCATAAACTGCAAAAGAGGCTGGAAACACTCTCCTTTCTCCTGCTATGGCTGCATTTGCTGAGTGTTAAGGAGACTTTCTCTGAGTGTTTGGGCTTGCCCATTTTCTCTCATAGGCTTTATGAAAATACTGCACCCAGCATTGTAACAAATGCCTCGTTATGCTCTAATGAGTTAATGAACGGAATATGGGAACACAGGAGCAGCCACTGATCTCTCTTGAGCACAGTTACTTATACAAATACCAGTGTAGACATTTTCAGCCTAATAAAACCTGTTATTTTAATAATGTTGAAAGTGTTGGTGTAACTTCTTTTTATCCTTACTCATTTTAATTCATTAACCTGCCCCAGGCTGACTATGCAATAGCTTACCACTTCTTCTTCATCCTTAGCCTGGTATCCTGTGTGACAACAATCAAGGAAAAAAGGTGGAGGAAGAAGGAATTGTTTGTTAAATGAAATCTAAATTATGGATTCAGACAGATGTTTTCCATTATGAAAAGGAACTGAACCGTTACTTTTCCAAAATACAAGAGTGAAATAGCAATTTCAAAAAATACAAATCTAATGCAAGACGAAAGACAGTCCTGCCTTTTTTTTATTCAGCAACTGTGACCGAAGTTGAGGATGGCCAGTTTTGCCCTGTAGCAGAGGCTGCCATGATGACACCTCCAGTAGGGCATGGAACTGCCATTTCAGGCTCATGCTACATCACAGATCCCCCTGAGAGCTGGGCCACTGACTTCACAGGTCTAAGGATTAAACCTTTAGGTCTCAGCACAGCTGCCACACACCACAGGAGTAATACCAACTGAAGGCTTCTGGCAGCAAGGAACACAAAAGTTCATGGTTAAAAGCTGTTCCCTTGGTCTTCTGAAGCTTCCACTTTTGATATTGCCTCTCAAAAGCTGTGTCACGGTAGTAAATTTGCAATCAGTAGGATGTCCAGCATCCCCTCAAACACAAGCCAAAATTCTAGAACCAAATCAAAGATCTTTGGGTGAAGTCTCAAAAGAAACAGAACTCAGTGTTCATTAAGTTACATTTCAATGAACATATCATCTCCAGGACTCACAAGTTGCCCTCCAAATCACAGGGGATCCCTTTTGACTCATCCTCTCCAATATACATGTCCTTTCCTCACCAAACACCTTTTTAATCTGATGCCTTCAGCTTTAACAGCAGTTTCTTGCTAAACCCACTTTAGTAACTCCCTCTAAAATTATGTACTTATGTCAGCACTGGTGTAAGGCTTTTTTTCTAAAAACTCCTTCTAGACCACAGTGCTTTCAGGACTGGAGGCACATGTTCCTTTTTACAGCATTTCATCAATGGCAGAAGCAAGGCCAGAATCCACAGACAAAGCTGCACCAGTCTCTGCAGTGCCAAGAAATACTTGTTCAGTTTCATCAGATATGAACTGCTGCATAAAATGGAAAGTAAAATGCACTCCAGCCAAGTCTCTGGCCAACAAATTTGGGATGTAACAACACACTGAACTAAGCAGCAAAGCATGTCCTTAAACACACCTCCCACTCCTAATGGCAAGCACGCCCCAGACCCTTTGCATGTCTCCTGTAGGGATCTTCACCTCTGCATATGCAGGTCATGTAAAGGCAGGGAGGAGGGCTCAGTGAAGGGGCCCTGGAGGCTTCTCCAAGCCTTTGGACAACATGCTGTATTGTTGAGCAGCAGCAGGAGAATGAGAACCCTGGATGAACAGCATCTGTTTGTGTTTCAGCAGGCAGAAGATGGCTGGCTGGGCTACAGAACAAGCAGCAGGAGCCCTTGCTTTGCCAGGACAGCCTTACCTTACAGAAAAGCAGATGAGGAGGAACTCTCTTCATTCCCTGTGCCCTCAAGGTTACTGCAGCTGAAGATTGCACTCAGCACTGAGTGATTCTACCCTGGAGGGCAGCTGACCAAATGACAGTTCAAAAGATAAAGAAATGTTCAGGGAAATCATCACAGAATGAAATCCTGTTTCTAATAATGAAATAAATGGTGGATAAACCAGTGTGATTTAACTCTTAAGTCACACTAATGGCTTTATCATGATTCCCAGCATTTGTATTTCCCCTGGATTAAAAGAGTTGAAGTCATTCTTTGATGCTAAAATAGTAGTTGTATATCCCAGAGGATATGGCAAACTACCATCATAAACACTGGAAGTATGTTTGATCACACAAGTTTTAGCTGCATCATACTCCCTCACACATTCCAGTCTGTAAGTTTTGCCATCCAGTCCCATAGGCTCTTCATCAAAACTGTTATGCTACAGCACTGCAGAAAAAAATAAGAGTGAGGGCAGGGAAGCAGACAGAAAAATTCCCATTAAAAATACACTCTGGAAGGCCATTACAGTATCCATCAAACAGCAAAATTAATAGAGTGTTGATTTAGGGGACGTATTTCCAAAACATTAGAGTCAACATTTCCAGCTTTTTTAAGAACGATTTGGTAATTTAAGAGCTTAAGATGCTACATTTTCAACCCAGACCAGCAGTACTGATGTTACACTTTCACTCCTATGCTTCCTTCACAGCAGTTTTCTGGCTAGGGTTCCAGCATCTAATGGAAAGGCCACAGCAGTCACTGAAAAAAAAATTGAACCTAATCATACAAGGTGCTGGAAATTAAATGATTAATCAGCCATCAAAGCAGAATGCTTCAGAGGGGTTTGTACTGGTGAACCTGAATGCTAATGCTGCCAACCTGCTCTTCTACATCTGTGTATGTTTCTCAACCTGCAGAAGAGTGGATAATCCATCATATCAGGTGATACAATGATTTCTGATGAAACATTGAAAAACCCCAAAAATTGAACACCACTGAAGTCACGAGAATGGGAAAAAAAATAATAGCTTTGTGTTCCATTTGCTTATTTCCTTTTAGCTGCTTTTAAAATTAAAGGGGTATTTCTCCCCATAGACTGGACACTTTCATCTCACATTGCACAATCCCTACTCATGTGCTGCTTAGGTGCTCCTAACTTCATTGTTTGCTCTGGAAGTTAAACTGATATAGTGACTGCAAGTTTAAGTTCCAAATTAGTAACATCATTTCACTGACATCACTGAAAAATAAAGGACCTAAGGAGTTATTTCGGCAGGGAACATTTCAGTATTATTCTCAAAACCAAAGAGCAAAGGACACAGACCCACTGAAAGGCAGGGTATGGATATAACTAGCCAAATGCCAAATCCACCATATCAAAGAATTCAAGATTTTGACAACAATTCTGCTCTTCATTTATCTCATTTTGCCTAAAAGCCTCTTCCCCAAAACAATCCCATTGTGAGCATTTATTTGTATTTCAATATCTCGAATAATTAATGAGTGTCTCATGGAGCTGGGACCGAATATGAAGATAGGGTCCTTTGAGTATGTTTCTGTGCTAAAGCATCTAACACTCCTAGATGTCATTAGAAAACTCAGATTTGGATTTGGAACACTCTACAGCAGCAGTTCTGGAAAGATATTGGAAGCAATGTCTTTGCAAGGTTCTTTTCATCCCTTTCTCAGAAAGCCTTACAATTAACTAAAATTCCTTGGAATAATAGAAGAAATACGACAGGGAAAATGGCCTCAAATTGTGCCAGGGAAGGTCTAGGTTGGATACTAGGAAAAATGTCAAGCTTTGGAGCAGGCTGACCACCATCCCTGGAGACGTTTAAAAGATGTCTAGATGTGTCACTTAGGGACACAGTTTAATGGTGGATTTGGATGTACCGAGCTAATGCTTGGACTTGATGATCTTAAGAGGTTTTCCAACCTAAATGAATGATTCTTATACATCACAGGTATATAGGTTAAATCAGATATCTATTTGCATAATATATACAAAACAAATATCCATTAAGTTATCTATAATTACATGAGCTCTCTAATATTACACCACAGATGCAGGAGAAATTACTATGCACACAGCACCAAAGACTTGATGGAAATACATTAATTACAAATGAGAATCAGAATATCACTTTGCATTTAATCGCTTCTTCTGATCCAGAATAAAAGGAATGCGACCCTATCCCTCCACACAGATGTGTATAGGTGCATGCAAACATTTTTCCTTGCCTGTCGATAAAGGAGAGATGTGTCTCAAGAAGGGCCCTTCGGTACCCTGACAGCTTTGACAGCCACTGTCATGACAGCTTATCAAAAAGAGGACATAGCATGATACCAGTATGTAAAAATCCTTTCCTCATTTCTGCCCTTTCCTTGACATTTCTTATCGTTTGCTGCCAACACTCCTTCACATTGTAGGATTATCACTGACAGACATAATTTCAGAGTAAAATTTATAACAAATTAAAGACCTGGCTTTCTTATGTCATCATTAATTCAGAGAGTCATGAGTTTCATAAAAGCATAAAATTCACTAAAGGTCAAATCCACTGTCCAAAGAAGTCAAAACTGTATTTCCAATGAATTAAGATCTGATGAGTATGGATGAAACCCTAAAACTATAATAGGAAACATATTTCATTAAGAGATCACTTAAGAAGATCATAACCCACTTCAAAGACTAATTTGAAAGGCCTTTATTTTAAAGGTAACTTTATGGTATGACCAGCTTTACTAGCAAATTGTATGGTCCCTTTGAGAGACTTTACCTTGCATCTTACCTGAGGATGAAGCTGCAATGACAGCAGCGACCAAGAAATCGCAAGCTGGGTAGATTTATGTTTATAGAAACTAGAAAAGTGCTAACAAGGGGAAAAGTACTTTTCACAGGTTCAAAGCAGAATTCTTCTGTTTTTGGATCTAAGTCTGGTTTGATCACAATCAATCTTTTTGATTCCCTCCTAATTCTTCCCCTTCAGTCCTTTCTTTTCTTGTCTGTCTGTAAATTAAGACCACGAGAAGATCCATGTTTGAGGGCCCATGCCCACCTTTTGTGAAAATGAATAAACAATCATTAACAAAAACCACAAGCTGCTTATTTGGGGCCAATTACTGTCTTCTATATCATCCCAGCAAATCCAGCTGCTTGTGAATTGGAATAAAAACCACTGCCTGCATCATCCCACAGGCTGTTGTGACAACATCACTTCTACCTCATCTTCAGCAAGGTTAACTACCAAGATTTTAGTCCAAACCTGAAAATGAAGAATTGCTGATTTTTTTTCAAATTGGGTTCAATGAAAACACTGAAAGATAAAATTTTAAAACATTTTTATCTAGGGCTTCTAACGTACACTGCCACTAACTTTCTACTTTGCCATTAACTTTTTTGATACTTTGCTTTCTGTGACCTGATCAATGGAAAATAAATGGACATTCCCTTAAGAACTCTGCAGTTGTCTCAAGTTGTGCACTTAAAAAATCAACCAACCAAAAAAAACCTTATGGGAGATATTTCACATATGTATTAGTACATACATTGAATTAAATAGGTTCTCTTCAATTGGCTCTAAGGATCTTTGCTTGCCTCACGTGAAATTCTTTCAGACAGGTGAAATAGTCTTCAACACTGACATGAGACCTATTTGCTTCAGCAGCGAACACACCAAGATTCATTGGTAGACTAAGGTAGGAGGAACACATACTGAGTTCACTATTTGCTATAAATCTCAAAAATACTTCTGGGAATTAAGTTCAAGCTATATTTTATTTGATAAAGCGGATTTAGGAAAAAAAAGTCTACTTTCTAATCCATAATACTAAAGCAGACTGCAATATAGATGCTCTAGTGATGAACTTTTCCCTGGTGAAATAGTTGCAGGATCTGGTTATTAAAACATTGTACTGCGATGCAGAAATATGAATTTCAGCTCACAGCTATGTCACAGAATTCCTCAGCAAGTCTGAGATGATATTTAATTCCTTTGTGATCAACATATTCAATGAAGTTTATTTTCTTTATAATATCCATTATGCACTTACTGAATCTAGCAAAATAGGGTTTGAATCACATTTCAATCCCAACAGCACCAGTATTGAGTTCTGACACCAATTCCTCACCATGGGAAGCCAGCTGTAAAAAATATACCTGCAAGTGTCCTTCTACAAAACCAATTAAAAACTGGCTGCCCTATCAGTAAGAAAGAGATATACTCAGCCCTGCTGAACAATTCCCTGATAAAATCCTACTGACAAGGTAAAATTCCCAGTGCCAGCTCCACAGGCCTGGTGCAATTCACCAAGGGCAGCTCTGTAAGACCCCAGGGCTCCAGGTCTGTCATGGGATACACCAGCCACCAAGTGGCAGAGGCACAACCCAACAGCAGTAAGAGAAGCAATTGTTTCAACCAACCATCCGAAAAGCATTGTTTCCTCCCTGGCATATCACAGTACCTCAGAAGACAGCAGTTCTCCAAAACTGCCATAAAGGCAAAACAAAGAGAATCCTCATACTTTGATTATGCATGAGCTTTGTTCCAATGACAAGAGCTGTATTAATGAAATGCTCTTGATATTACAAGGACATGGCACTAATTTCCACAGGGACAGTTCTATTCCAGGGATGATAAACACTAGGCTGATGGCAAAACAAGCAGGACCCTAAGAAAAGGAAATGATGAAGTCAGTTTTCCTATGGGTTTGTGTGACAATTGGCTTCCAGTGGGGTGCAAACTTGAATTTTAAATTTTCTTTAGGCTACAATTGTCACAACAGAGCTTTTTCACTTGTAGCTCTGGTGCCTAGTAAAGGTTACACCTGTGATGCTCTTTTTTCAGCAGAGTGTTTATGAACCCCCTCTCATGCACTGTGTAGGCTGTTACCTTTCTGTCTAACTTGGACTAAACTGGCCAACAGATCCACAGCTGGAATGGAAAAAGATGGAAGACAAACAAGCTTGGTAAAATTGTCCATGATCACATAAACCTTAATCCCTCATGAATCTAGTAAGACATCATGAAGTAGCACTTAAAGCCCAGTAATCTTAAAGCTTCTCATAAAACTTCCAAAGTTCTCCAAGCTGGTTCAAGAAATAAACAGAAATTTTCAAAGTACAAGTGGAAAATGAACAACAGTGAGAGATGATGGGAGAGACTTCTATATACAAGTACAGAATTAGTGCTTTGCACTATTTCTGCCTCAGCACGTTAACCTTTCTCTCTCTGACCTCCACCTCCCTTTAGTTACTCACCATGAAATAAGTCTTTTAATTGCTATGTAACTAAAGCTCTCTTTCTGGCAGATTGACTGAGAAGGCCAAGCTGGTGTCTGGGGACGACAGGCCCTTTGGTGACAGTTTTAATTCTGGTCAGAGCAGAAAAGTCAATAAATCATTCTTGCAGAAGTTGTTACTGACCCTGAGCAAGCCCTGGGAGGAGAGATGAAATCTCTATTCACAAGTAAATAAACTCTTGTTCATTTTTTTTTTTAACTTTCAGAGATGAAACAAAGAAGTAAAAGAAAAGAAAAAGGGAAAAAAAGAAAAAGGAGATAGGTTAAAGGAAGGCAGAAATTGAAAAGTCCAGCTTTGACCAACTTGAGGAGAGCATTCTATAAAGTTGCTTGATGGGCCTAGTCCTGACTCATCTGAAGCACAGCTGCCTTGCCAGTATGTCAGGACACAGGCCCAAACCCCAGGAGAACAATAACATACAACCAGTCTTCTTGCATTATCCTCATGTGTTCTGGTTTTTTCTTAACAATATATGAGCTTCTATTGGTTAAATTAAATTTTTCTTTTTCCAGATTTAGGCAGGTGGGTTTTTTGGTGTTTTGTTTTGGTTTTTTTTTTTTGATGGACCAAAAATATTTTTAGGTAACCAGCGGAAATGTTTCAATTAATACTAGGTAAGGCATCCTCTCGGAGTCTGCAAATAAATACTAATTAATCACATGATTTTCCCTCCTCTCCACTTCTCTTTGTGGTCTTTGGTGACAGTAGTTGTTACACCTCTAGCCTGTTTATATCCACATTCACCCTGAGAAACTTCACCAGTCCCTCTAAGATTTACTTTTAACTGACAGAACACGTAAATTTTCAACTTTATTTTCTATTTGTAAGGATATTTGAAAGTGATGTGTTCCAGTAAAACAGGGAATTTATTTGGAAACACACAATCATCAGAAGAGCAGGAAATGAAGGATCAGTGACCCTGGGCATACAAGTTTCCAATGCCAAGCAAATTACTGTCAAGGTGCTATCATCTTAGTACCACAATGACAAGACTCCTTCAGAAATATCAGTAAGTAGTATAAACTAACGTATTCTGACATAATTTCAGGCTCAAACTGCATTTATTTTATGTGATTGTGTCTGATCTTCCCTTTGACCAATATAGATTCTAGCACTGGCATTGCTGGAAACAGGAATAAGTGAACAAAGATCCAAAGCAACCTTTGTATAGTCTAAAAGAAAAAACAGAAGTTATGAGGGCTCTCAGCAAAAAAAGAGCTGGTTACAAAGGATAAATGCAGCAGGTATCAGCAGTTACTGCTGTAATCCTACATTGTTTCATTTGAGAGAAAGATTAATTCTTCGCTGCACTTGGCATATCTAAAAAATTACAACGTCCTGTCTAAGTCACAGCAGAGGTAAAGAAAACAAACCCAGCACATCCATGCTTTATTATCGCTTCACTTCATCATCGACTAGAACACAGGAAAATCAATAAGAATCCTATAAGAACACATCCACCATCATAAAATATGTGGCTTACATATATCAAATCCTAACAAGTGTGCTTGCATGCTCAGCAGAGAAAATCACTTCATAAAACAATCCCAGGAGAGAACTAAAAAACAAAAAAGGTGTCTAAGGAGGGGGACAAAACTGAATGATATATCTAGAGGACAAGGAGATAGCTATAAGAACTCATCATCAATATAGTGAACCTGACAGGCCAATGTTTCTATCCATTATTCTAAAACCTTAGATAACTTCTTACCTCCAAAGAGCCATATGCATTTAATTTGTTCATTGTAGAGTACAACAGGAATTTCCATCTATCAAATCTACTAATTTACTAACTATTTTCATCAAAAGGGCTTCTCTGTCATTTGAAGATATATTTTTTACAGTGTTTCCCTATGGTAAAGTCTAGTATTCTATAGATAACATCTTGAGACAGATCCTGGGCTAATCTACTCCAGAATGAGCTTCTACTGACCTCCAGCATGCAAGCCAAGATATTAAAAAACAACGGCATCAATTTTTAAGTAGCAGTACCTCTATTCCTGTAATTATAAGATTATTGACTAGGAGAGAGTAGAAAAGATTTATCTTTTTGATTGTGATTTAAAAATTCATTTTCCTATCTTCTCCAGTTCATTTGGCACACTTAGCAACTTCTTTTATGTGTAGCAAACTACACCCTTCTCTTTGGCAGCATGTCCTTTCCTAGTGACCAAAAAATAATTTAGTGAAAAAGACTACTGGTATAACTGAGACAAGACTTTTAGGCGAGAAATAAAGAAGAAAGAGTAGGCCTGAGAATTGCCTCAGTATTGTGGCTTATGTATTCTTCTAGAAGACCTAGCTTAAAAGAGAAGAAAATTTGAAGAGCAAAGAAGAAATAAATAATTTAAGTTGTACTGTTAAATGGTCCTTTACTCGCCTGTTGTTTTCCTAATCAGTTAAACACAAATTCAAAGTGAGAGTGCCCCTTGAATGTTCACCTATTCCAGTTTCCTTGATCTTGGATACTGCCTCGTACTCCAGACTGCTTTTACAACATCCTTTTATTGAGCTTTCTTTACACTGTAGTCCTGTAAGGCCAGAGAGACTCCTCAAATCAATTCTCAGTGCACCTGAATCAATTTCTGAAGCTCACCATGTCAAGGGAGCAACCTTTTTTGAGATTAGAGCAGTCATATGAGTTTCTAATACACTGCATTAAATTTCTTCTGTAATTCAGTGTCAGGCTTTAAACCTGGTCCAGACAGTAGATATAACATATACTTGTAAAAACAGACAGAAGGGTATAAACTTGCATTACAGGTATCATAGCACACATTTGACACAATAGTTCCTTTCTACTGTGAAAACAACAATGGAATAGTTCCAATTTCTCAGCAAGATCCTGACATTTGGGCACAACTCCTCACAAAGCACAAGCTTGTGAATTAGTTTTATGTCACAGAAACACGACTTGAAACTTTGATAAGGATATTTAAAGATAAAGAACCAAAACCACCGATTCTTTGGATTCAGGGCAAGATTCCAGAGGATTCACTAGTACACCTGTGTGAAGATGACCTGGTTTCTGTCACTTAAAGACGGGAAATGACATACAATGTACTAACAAAAGAAGTTTAGAGAAACTCACAAAGAGTGTTATCTCTGTGAAGATCTCCCAGGATCTGAGCCAGACATACTCACAACTCATTCAGGAACTCTGTTCTCCAAGAAGCAAACCAGCAGGTGCTATTAGTCCCATTCTCACAATTCTCATCTCCCCAATAAGAGCAGCACATTATGATGATTTAGTTTGCCCTCAAAACACTTCCTGAGTGTCTGCTCTGCTGATGCTTGCTCCTGAATATGCCATTATTCATTCTCTACTTTTCTCAACAGAACCATATTTACTATAATACCCTCAAAGGATAGGAAAATGGATCATTTGCCTTTTTCCTCCAGCACCTAATTGTAAGACACAGCAGTACTTCCCTGCTTACCAACAGCACAAAAGTGTCATTCCTGTATGCAATTAAGAAAGCAGGTACTCCAAACTCATGAAGAGAAACTTTAATTACACAGTGGCTTTGAAAGATCTCTCTATACAAATTTAGTATTCTTAAATGTGCTGCTCATTTATAACTTTCTGTGAACAAAACAGCACAGTTTTTTAATACTTTAATGTTATTTACAAAATAAATTGAAAATCTGTAAATAGAGCAAATTACTTCTGGTTTTTGCTCAAATTTTGAATACTGTTTGTAAGTCACATGCCTCAAAACAGTATTTAATTAAAACCACGTAGGAATAGAAGACAACTTTAGAAAATAAGAAAAAACAAGGTGTTACATTTCCCTACTGCTATTTTCCACAGTTCAGTTTCATTTAAGTAGAGTAGTTCTTCCTTTTCAGGAGCTTCAAATTTGTTCCCCATTAATAAACAAACAAAAATCTTTCAGTTTCTTATGTTAGGTGAATGTGTTTAATTACATACCTGGATTTTGTATATGTATAAGTATGCATTTAAATGTACAAATATGTACACATATACTTATGCTCTTATCTACACAAAAGAGAGAAAAATGGGGAAAGAGGCACATGGATGAAGACTTCCTATTTCCTTCTTACACATTTCCAGCACCAGATCCAAATGCAACGAAAATGATCTTCTAAAAAACAGCTGGGATGTAGATCACTGTAAAGTTGATGCCTGAATAATAGAGCAGATGCATGAAAGAACTGTGACCAGAAGGAATCCATTTTCTCCCAAGTTCCCAACCCAAAAAAAGCTTTTGCTTCTCGTTGGAGGTGATACAAAAATCCCCAATAACCTCTGAGGGATTCCTATCCTTCATTTTATTTGAAAGGCGGCAGGTCAGTCTGACAAAAGGATTCTGCTTTGCAATAAAAACCAAAGGAGCCCTCCCTGGTTCTGCTCATTCAATGGCTCAGCTGGAATCACGTTGTGGTTTTTGATCCCATCACAACACAGCACCAAAACAGCAAGAGTGAACCCCCACACTTGGATGACCTCTGCAGCCAAAAATCTGATGTTGTCTTAAAACACATCTTTGAATCCATTTTCAACTAATGACCCATTTTAATGGTAAGAAAGACTACAGTGCACCAATTCAAACACAGCAAAGCATAAAAGCCCCCTTCTAGCCAAATATGAGGGCACATTGCTACACTTTCATTGCTGAGGACAACCATGGCTACTTCAAACCTTCATGTTTCCAAAAGAACATGTATCACTACCAGTCCCTGCTTCCCATTTCAAAAACTTCTCACAGTCTGTAAGCAGCCAGAGAGGTGACATTTTATAATTTATCTGCTCTAAGATTTTGTAATGATGTTTATTTTCATACTTTGTTTTACGCAAAAGTAATTATTACCTTCTAGGAAGCTTCACACTTCACTTGGCTCTCGGTAGATTAAGTCCCTTGAAGTGGGTTTATTCTCACAGGAAAACCCTCAATTCCCTCCACACAGCAGAGCTGCCACATTGGTTTGTCAAGTGCCTTCCTAAAACCCCAAGGATGTTTTCCTAGTTCAGGTGGGGAGGCAATTGATTACTGTGGAGCAAAAGGAGACTTTTTCCTCCCACAGCAGCTTACACTGACACCAGCCACTGGCTGTGGCCTTCTCCTTCTTGTGTTCCTGAAGTGCACACCCAAATGGGGTAAGAGAACTGCAATGGAAGTGGGGAAAATGAAGGATAACAGAATGGAGCTGAGAGTTTGACAGCCCATGCAGGCAGGGAAAGAAATTAAGAAAATGTTCCTGACCAGAAGTGATACAGGTACAGGGAAGAACAGGAACATCCATTCCTTCCCCCTTTCTCTCAATCAAGCAATTATTCAGCAAAATGGGCAGCCACATTATAATCTTTTTATTACTGTTAGCAACCTAAGTATTTGAATAAATCTTATGGCACACTCTAGCTAACAGGAGAGATTTCACTTCCAGGAACAGTTTTAGCTCCCTTGCCACCACCCTGCTCCTTCTATTTTTGCACCAAAAAGAAGGAGGGATGATGCATAAAGGAATATGTCCAGAAAAATACATGCAGTGCTGTTGGCTTGTCCTCCTAGTGGTCTGCATCATGATACCACAAATGCAAAGGGACACAAACAGGAAGAAAACAGTGGCCAAGAAGGTGAATTGAGGAAAATGAGTTGTATTTCTCACTCCAAGCATGCAGCACTAATTCTATTCCATAGATGCTGACTGACTTAACCTCAAAACTCCTAACCTCCTTCCAAATTATGCCACATCCACTTCCCAGAATCTCTCTGTTTCAACGCTTACAAATACACTCATTTTAACTCATGCAGTCACTCAAACATTTCTGCAGGCACTAGGATGTCAGGCAATGTCAACATACACAGTATTGCAGTTACACTGATGTACAAAAACAGGAGAGCCACTGCTGCACAATATTACAGATCACTCTAATTTTTGTATTTTACTTTAGAGTTCCCAGAGCACCTGAGAGAATGAACTCCTACAAATTTCATCCATGTTCAATATTCCTTACACACAAAATCTTGAAGAACTCATGCTTAGGCACCATGGACACCAAGCATCCCAGAGTCAGGCACAGGAGGATACACAAAGGTAGCAACTTGCTTTTCTCACACCTAATTACAGTCTCAGGTGTTTCAAAAGAAGCAGCCACAGCATGGAAAGAGATGTTTTTGTATGCAAAGAAAGTATCCAGAGAGGTAAAAATATGCAATCCCAATCAGCCCTTGCTGCAGATCTCCAGAATTATTTCTGAATATTTTAACCAGCAAACATGGCATTTAGAGCAATGTAGGCATAACAATTTCACTGAAGGTAAGCCCTGCAGTGCATTTCTTGCTGTGGTCTCATAAGAGCACAGATATCCAGTAACCTGAATGGGGCTCTGGACATAACAGGGTCCTCCCACAATCAAAGAGGACCACGTAATTCAGACTAATTTTAGGAGAAGCTGCATACATCAAAGTAGGAGGTGTGGGGGAGATGACTGAAAATACACACCACAAAACTTAGCTTTCCTTTACACAAGGGCATTTTACCTGCAGTGCCATTAATGATTTACAAAAAGATTTTATAATTCCCATGTCTCCAGAAGCTTATGTTCCAGGTTCAATAAGCTAATAATACTCCTTGGAAACATTAAATTTACTACAGCTATTTTAAGAAGTAAAGAAACCTTAGAAAGAAAGACTATAGAACAGAACCTTGCAATGATTCAAAATATAATACCCCTTCAATGCTACTTGGCACAGCAGAAGGCACTTATATTCCAACAGAAATAAAAAATAGCTAGCACTTCACCAAGTACCTAAAAGCTCTTTAAAAATTCAATGTTGCATATGCAATAAGCATTTTGATTGTCACCCAGGACAGAAATGTTGTTGCATATGAAGCAGTACCTGACAAGTATTTAATAACATTTGACATGATACAACAATGTATTTTGCTTTGTTTGTTTAAGGACAGATTTGACAGATATTTGGTCATAACTGCAAAAACAAAACTAAGGGTTTTGAGTACAAAAATCCATTGAAGCCTTTTGTCCACTGACACCCATAAAAAGGGTTGTCAAGGTGAAACAATACATCAAAAACTGCCAAATAACAAAAAATTTGGAAGAAGGAACAGAGAAAGGAAAATCGGATGGGTATTGAGGAGATACTGGAAACTCCAATACTCACCTAAGTCACACATTTATGTGCCAAACTGCTGAATGCATAGGAGCCAGCCAAAGACAGTGGTCATCAATGTTACTAACAGGAGTAGTAACAACTGTATTTATGCTTGGAGTTCCTAAAGGCTAACTAAAAAAATGGATACAGTATCTGCTTATAGTGCTAGGCATCCTGCAAGTACTGAAATATTGCTGGGATCCCTCCCAAGGCAACAGAAGAGAGTAAGCACGACAGGGAAAAGGCTGAAGATGCTGCGTACAGTGAGCATGGCAATCATCGGGACGCTTTGAGAAACACGGGCCAGGGGGGTGTGTGGTGTGTTTACTTCAAAGAGGACACCTAGCCACACAGCTGAGGGCAAGGAGGAGCCTGGATGAAGGAGACGTGAGGAGGATCAAGGAGGAGACACTGAGCCAAGCTTTGAGCACATCAGCGGCGAGGGCAGGGCAGCAGCACAGGCTGCTCCCAGCTGGGTCCCAGCCTGGGCTGTGCCGCCTCTGCAGCTGCCGGCCCAGCTGCTGTCCCTGCCTGGTCACTCCCTGCTGTCCCTGGGCTGCTCCCTCAGGCCACAGCCAGGCTCTGATGGGGGAGCACAGCCATGGTCCTGCTGCTACTACAGAGACACATCCCAGGGGAAGCACACCCATGGTCCTGCTGCTGCCCACAGAGCCTCATCCTGCAGGGAGCACAGCCATGGTCCTGCTGCTACTACAGAGCCTCATCCTGCAGGGAGCACAGCCATGGTCCTGCTGCTGCCCACAGAGCCTCATCCTGCAGGGAGCACAGCCATGGTCCTGCTGCTGCCTATGGAGCCTCATCCTGCAGGGAGCACAGCCATGGTCCTGCTGCTGCCTATGGAGCCTCATCCTGCAGGGAGCACAGCCATGGTCCTGCTGCTGCCTATGGAACCTCATCCTGCAGGGAGCACAGCCATGGTCCTGCTGCTGCCCATGGAGCCTCATCCTGCAGGGAGCACAGCCATGGTCCTGCTGCTGCCTATGGAACCTCATCCTGCAGGGAGCACACCATGGTCCTGCTGCTGCCTATGCAACCTCATCCTGCAGGGAGCACAGCCATGGTCCTGCTGTTGCTACAGAGCCTCATCCTGCAGGGAGCACAGCCATGGTCCTGCTGCTGCCCACAGAGCCTCATCCTGCAGGGAGCACAGCCATGGTCCTGCTGCTGCCATGGAGCCTTATCCTGCAGGGAGCACAGCCATGGTCCTGCTGCTGCCTATGGAGCCTCATCCTGCAGGGAGCACAGCCATGGTCCTGCTGCTGCCTATGGAGCCTCATCCTGCAGGGAGCACAGCCATGGTCCTGCTGCTGCCTATGGAACCTCATCCTGCAGGGAGCACAGCCATGGTCCTGCTGCTGCCCATGGAGCCTCATCCTGCAGGGAGCACAGCCATGGTCCTGCTGCTGCCTATGGAACCTCATCCTGCAGGGAGCACAGCCATGGTCCTGCTGCTGCCTATGGAACCTCATCCTGCAGGGAGCACAGCCATGGTCCTGCTGTTGCTACAGAGCCTCATCCTGCAGGGAGCACAGCCATGGTCCTGCTGCTGCCCACAGAGCCTCATCCTGCAGGGAGCACAGCCATGGTCCTGCTGCTGCCCATGGAGCCTTATCCTGCAGGGAGCACAGCCATGGTCCTGCTGCTGCCCACAGAGCCTCATCCTGCAGGGAGCACAGCCATGGTCCTGCTGCTGCCCATGGAGCCTCATCCTGCAGGGAGCACAGCCATGGTCCTGCTGCTACAGCCACATCCTGGAGCTGCGAGTCCCACAAGGAGATTGGCAACACAGCTGGGCCTGCGTTTGATTCTCCCTTGAGTCTTGCATTTGATTCCACTCCCTCCATTCCTAGAAGAGATATTGGTACAACTGAAAATTTTCTAGTTATGAAAAATATTATCTGCCTGGAAGGACTGTTCTGTGGGTATTTAAAATGAAACAAAACCAGAAAGACTGGATATTCACAGCTTGCCTCATAGTGAGTGAAGAAAGAAGAATAAATGAAGACCGAAGAAGAAATAAATTAGAAATACAAGAAAACACATGCACCAATTGCTGAAAGGAATTATTTACTGTGGTAAATCCAAGTGGAAAGAAAAGAAAAAGAAAAGAGGAAAAGGAAAAGGAAAAGGAAAAGGAAAAGGAAAAGGAAAAGGAAAAGGAAAAGGAAAAGGAAAAGGAAAAGGAAAAGGAAAAAATGTGGCAGTGCAGACAACTATAACATCTACTAAAGAAACAGAAACTGCAAAACAGTCTCCAGAGGAAAAGAATGAAGTTCCAATATTCAAAATTCTTCAAAGCAAGCGTAGGCAAATAAAATGTTTAAAGGATGAGAAGAAATGTCTCCATTCTGTACAAAACATAAGAACCCCCCAATGACAGAGGGCTGTCTGGATAACCCAAGGCAGCTTGTCTAACACCTATTTGCTGATTACAATTTGATTGAAAATAAGCGCATTGCAGACTACACAAATGCAACTGATCGCTAGCATTTGCTAAGACCTTAGGTTAATCCCTCTTAAAATAATGCTATTGAATAACCTCAGAACTTAAAATATCTACATACAGTAAACTGGAGCGCTCAGAAATTCAAATACACTTACGCTGCATATTTCAAAATTTAGAACACAACTCTTGAAGAGGGAAAATGTATTCTTACCACTATTATACTACTTCTAAGCTCCTAATTTGATGCTTTTCACATCAGAAACACACTGGAAATTTAAAATGTTCCTTTATATAGGAATTTACAAAAAGAATTCATGGTATATACCCAATAACTTATTCCAACATCATTATTTCTTTTATAGCATAGCTTGATTAAATATCTGGAAGATTAAAAAAGAAAGAAAACCAAATCAATCTCTGTAGTATAAAGGGTGAGGCTAAGAAATTTGTTTTCTAACATAATGAGATCATACCATTAAGGCTCCAGTGCTTGCAACTTACAAGTAATTTTCTTGCTTTATGGGATATTGTCCTTCATTCATACACACACTCCATTATGCATTATAGATAACATATACAGGGGGCTAAATGGAAGAAATTGCAATAAGCATTTCCACAAGATAATGGAAGGGATATATGATACAAGGGAGACTCAGCACGGATGAAGAAATCCGCTTATCAGGTCCTGCACAGTATTCCAGCTATTTATGTAAAGTTTAAGCATTGTTATCTGGAGAAGGGGGAAGAAGGGGGGACTCACAGAGGAACAAGGTTATTCATCTGCTTTAGCAAGCCTGTGTGATAAAGCCTTACTCACATTCCCCACACCCATACCTTTCAAAGACTTGCCTTCACTGAGACTCTGGGCTCTCTTTTCAAGTTTTGCTAAGAGTAAGAATGACATCATTGATGCCATTACTAAATAATATTGTAAAGGTGCAGGACTGAGTGGGAATAGAAGTGGGAATTTTTAAAGGATATATTTAAATAGAGGCAAAGATACTTTACCACTAAAAAAATCCATAATCCTGTCAGAGTTCTCTTTACTGTCAGCTATCCACAACTCCAAATTCAAGTTCTCTTGCTGAGGAATAAATAAAGAAACCTCCTCTCTGGAACAATACATATTATTCAGCTTTTCTTATCATGGGAGAGGTTTAATCCAAACCATTTTGGTTCTCCATTCCCTCCACTGAATTTAATAATATCTGGAAAAGGCTTCTGGAATTTAACCTAATCTCATAGGCTTAGCTAAGACAAGAATCACTAAAATTTAAAGACTGAACCTGCCTTTGTGCATGAGTTATTACTCAAGGGATGCTTTCCTAGCAAATTAGGATTCTAGACTGGGTCTCTCTTCCACCAGATAGGCATTTCCACTCTAATTCCCAGTACTTCAGTCTGTAAATTTCAAAGAGCTCTTCAGTACTGAAAGAATTTATGGGGATGAAGGGAATCTACAAGTGAAGAACTAAACCCTAAAGGTCTTATCTGTTTCACTTGACCAGAACAACTTCACCAGCAGGCAGCACAGTACACAGATGTTCCCACTTTTCACTTCACTTTTCTCAGTAACATCAGGTCACAAAACTCCATAGGAAAATTTCAAAGCAATGGCAAAACTTACAAAAATCAGTATTTCTTAAACACTGACTGCCGGCATCACAACTTTTAAAACCTGTTTTATGACCTTCACAGGCACTCTGACACACACTCCAGAGAGCATGTGACCCTGTTATGTCATGCAGTGTCCAAAACATGGGATTATCTTCTTCTCAGAGCCTGTGCTCACTGAGGAGTTCTGCTACTGATATCAACAGCCTTCCTTTACAAGCCTCTCAAATCAGCAGTCGCTCTCCATGGTTCTTTTTACAAATGTTGTCAAGTACAGGCAAGTTTAAGAAATTATTTATGTCAATATATGTCAATATCTCCCTCTTCTCCGTGCTCAAGTTTTCAAGTGCAATGAATTAACAAGGTGCACTCCAATAATTACAAAAAGCCTAATTAAAAATATAGGCATTGTCAACAATAGACACACATCCATTAGTAACTTCTGACCCTTCCAAACCCCCTGCCATTTTAAAATAATCTGTTAGGAAAAGAATTTAAAAGGACAACAAAATTTATAGCACATTGGGAAGCATGAACATCATGATCCAGAACTAGTAGCTCCTTCATTAAAAAAAAAAGAAATAAAAAAAACAACTCAAAAAACCCCAAACCAAACAAAACCCCCAATAAAATTAAATCAGTCTTCCATTGGTTTCTCCATCGTTGGTGTGAGGTGTGGTGGCACTGGGGTTCCCTTAGATAGCTAGACTGAATTCACATACAGAGTTACAGCCATGAATAACACTCAAAACCAACAAAAACTGTCAGAAGATGATTCCAGCTTCAAATTACATATACCTCCATTATAAACACTAACACAAACACAGGGAAAGAAGGAAGCACAGATGAAAAAAACAGATACCTCAACAAGCCAAGATTAAGAAAGTACACATAGAGCAAATGAAAACCCTTGAAAAATGCCACAATAATAACATACACTGCTGCATAATCCTTTCGGAATAAGAAAATGCTGTCTTTCAAAAAACAAGTCTTGTAAAAGCACAGAAACTGCCTTAAAGTTGCATGTTCCATGATTTTGACCGTCCCTATATCATAGTGTCTTACTTACAGAAATCCTAAACAGACGTAGTTAAACAAAAGAGAAAGCAATTGATAAGACCATTTTCATTTTCTTGCATCAACACAAGGCTTCCTTCTAGGAAAACTACATCCCTACTGATGGCAAGAAACCAACGGTTACCAGTAGGTTAGGTGAACCCCTAGGGATTATAATTTGTCATTGTCTAAAAAAAGTTAATAAATTCAAATTTTAAATAGAGATGCAATTAGAATTCCAAGCAATAGTAACCAAAACATTCAAAACCAGGTGCAGATACTTACTTTTCTTAACTGTAATCTTTATCCCTGGAATCTGGGTCCCAACTTACCTATTGCCCATGGACACAATGTTCAAAAGCATTTCAACCCTCTACAAAGTGCCTCCTTTCAAAATCTTCACCTTACAGAAGATTCTGGTTTTTAAGTGGTTTTGTCACCAATCCAAAAAATATTTGTATTTTGTGTATACGTATAAAGCAGCCTGGAGCTTTATTTTACATAGTAGGAGTACTTGGAGATAATGGCCTGTAAATACTAAGCCTAGAGGAAGGTCACAATCTTGCATACCCATGGCTCCATCAATTTACAAACTGAAGATAATTCTGCTTTTTAAACCCCCCCAAAATGCTGTACAAAGCTACTTGCAATTCCTCCCAGAGCAAGGTGAACAAAATATAGGACTGGTGGAAAGAAGAATGATCAATTAGCAAGACCAGAGAGATGCCCTCCAGGCTTCCCTAAATGATTCTGCATTTCCAAGCTGAGAGGAAACATCATTCTGACCCTGCACTGAGTTGGGTGGTGGGAGGTGAAGCAACAGTTCCAATGTGGAGCACAACTGCCAACAGCAGAACCTGGAAGTCAAAATGCAACTCAGTTCGTGCCAGAAGAATGTACAAGCAGCCTCAGATCTTCCTGTTGTGACAGAAAAATGCACTTAATAAACAAAAACATCACAGGCAAAAAGATGCAGATTGGGCATCTCCCCTGCCAGCACTTAATACAACCAACAGCAAGTATTGTTTTAATAACATATCATTCCAGCATTTCAGAAGCAAGCAGGACTGCAGAAAATAGAGATCTCACACAGTAATCCAATGGACCCAATGGATCTTTTTACCTCTTATCTAAGGATGACAGATTTGAAGGAGAAATAAATTGTTTGCCCTGACTTGAATGCAATTCACCGAACAAGTCTGCACAGTTTCTGAGCACTAAGAACCAATCTGAATGTCCTGCTAATATATGATCTTATATATAAACTTGTAAACAGAAGGCTTCCCAACAGAGCCAATAAGAATGTCACTCAGCCTGAAGATGGCTACCACAAGCTCTTCTATTTTTTGTAATAATTCCACCACAAATTACCATGTTGGCCTTCTCAGAAAAAAATCCACAAATTTAACTGATATACAACCATCCATAGCTTGTAGGAGTAGGAGAAGAAGGATCAGTAGGAGCAGAACAGAGATTACCTGCACACAAAGACTTATCCCTGCACCTCCATCCTTTCTCTCCACTACACGGTAAAGCCAAACAACTCCATTCACAGCGTTATCCCAGCAGAATCACAGAATAGCCTGGGTTGGAAGGAACCTCAAAGACCAACCCGTTCCAACCCACTGCCACAGGCAGGGACACCTTCCACTGGAACAGGTTGCTCAGTGCCCCATCCAACCTGGCCTTGAACACTGCCAGGGATGGGACATCCACAGCCTCTCCAGACAACCTGTGCCAGTGCCTCACCACCCTGACAGCAAGGAATTTCTCCTAATATCCAATCCAAACCTGCCCCTTTGAGTTCAAAGCCATTCCCCTGTGTTCTGGGACTATATGTACTTGTAAATAGTCTCTCTCCAATTGCTGCCATTATTGATTATCAATTATTATTACCAATAATAGGAAAGCAAAGAGAAGAAAGACTTGATCATTGGTACAGGGAAAAAAATAGCTACAAGCAGACTCAGTATTTCTGATGCTCTGCCAGAACCATGAACAGGTCAACTTTGGTCATGACAAAAAGAAATTGTGTCCTACAGATCTGCATGCATCAGGAAACTGCTCCCTTGCCAAAGAGCCTTCATGCAGTGCTGCAGAACAGCTTTACAAAGGATGATCTCATTCCTGAACCAAGATCACTCCTACTTGACGTAGCCTCCAAGGCTACCAAAAAGAGCAAATCCAGGATCAAAATTTTTGCTTCTGCACTGGTTGGCCTGTAATTAATCACATTCCAATATCTGTACCAACTTAGTTCTGTTCACGTTGATTCTGCCATTTTTGCAAGTATTTTGCAAGTATTTCAAATATTTCTCAATCTTTGTTTTCCTCTTAAAAACAGTAAAAAGCAAACCAAAACACTATAAACACAGCATTAATAATATAAAAAACTTTTCTGAACGCCCTCTATAATAGAAAATATTTACCAGACCTTTCAAAGACTGAATAATGCAGGGAGTTAAGCCATCTGTGAAAGGTGCGAAAATTTAAAATTGATTCACTAACGTAGCAAGACAACAAGACAACATCAGATTTCCAAGCCTTTGTGTCTTTACATATTCTGAAATTTCATACATAAATAATTTCTTTGTTTTCCCATCACCAGGCATTGAAAGATTAGATACAATGTATTTTTATTCAAGGCATATTCCCTAACTTACTATCTTCCTTACTTAGGAAAAAAAAAATTAATAGGAAAAAAACCCCCATACTGCTACTATACATGGTCAAATGTATAGTAGCAGTATTTATTGAGGGATGAGGTATTGCGGGCAGGAGGAGGGCTGTTGAGGCACAAAACCCCCCCAGACTACTCCAAGATGTTATTGACAAAAACCAGGAATGCAGTAAAAAAAACCCCATTAGAACAATCCCAAAAAAATTGCACCAACTGCAGAGATCCTCAGTTCAAAATATCTTGAGGCAAGTAAGGTATAGAACCTCATATCATCCTTAATTACATGATATTTACTTCCTACTCTGATTTGATTGGCAATAAATTAATTTTCCCCAAGTCAAGTCTATTTTGCCCGTGACAGTAATTGGGTGAGTGATCTCTCCCTGTCCTTATCTCAACCCATAAGCCTTTCATTATATTTTCTCTCCACTGACCAGCTGAGGAACGGCAGAAAGAGCAGCTTTGGTGGGCACCTGGCATCCAGACAGAATCAACCCATCACATAACACGTTTGAAAATTGGGAAATATGCAAATCTGATATGCTACCTTAACTCATTTTAGAGAAAAACAGCATGTTCCAACAGCTGACCTGCTTTCCAGCAACACTGCAGTACTATTCCTTTCTGAAGGAGAGAGGAAAGAAGGCACATCTGAAATAAATGTATGCTTCATGTAGATACTGAGATATCTAACAGACAGATTAGATAATGTACCTTTAATAGATTACAGCTATGGTGGCGACATATACCACAACAGGATGAAGAATTTTTAGGAGGATTAAAATATTCCTAAAATTACATACAGCAAGAGTTATCTGAAATAATACAGCAGATTATTCTTGCCTAAATACCATAAATACTTCCCTGCTATTTGGATAAACAGCTCTAGGGATACGTTTCAAAACAATGATTTTAATAGTCTGTATTTGTTTTGAATATTTAGAATTTAAAAATAGGGATATTTTAAAGAGAGGGAAATACACCTTCTGTGGTTATTCTCAAGTATTGTTTCAGGGATTGCCTTTAAAGAACTCAGTACTTACTGGGAATAATTTATTAAATACCAGTAAATCTCATTTCTCCTGGTAAGACATCAAAATCCCTATGGCATACATTACAGGTATCAGAGTCTCAATGGCTTTCCACAGCCACCTGTAACTGCTGTAGGCAAGCTTTTACACCTAGGGCTGCAACTTCTAAATCTTTCTCTAGAAAAATCAAAAGTTTTCCTCCATTTTCATTAAATGAAAAAAAACTCCAAAACTCTATTTAAATAGGACATCAAAATAATCCTCCTGCAATCTCCTAAATATGACACTGCAGATTATATTACACTTTCCAATCCCAGCATTCTGGGAATAATTCTAGTAATGAAGGTATGTTACAGAGAATATCTAACTCCTGCACATTCAGTTATGATGGCAAGGCTTCATAACTGAATGTGCAAAAGAGAAAACCACAGCCAAATTCTCCAGAGCAGTACTTGGTCACAGAAAAGTCATCTTTATTTGTGTGAAATGCAATTACCAGAAACTCACATGAATCCAGTTGTACTGGATAAATGCATCAGTTTCCAATTTAGTCACTGAAGTCTGTGTGACGGAGAGAAATCTTTCTTAGCATATGAACATGAAGACACACCTAGGACTCCAAATATTCACATTCTGCTGAAGGAATGCACAGATCAGAACAGGACACAGATTCAGACACTGGAGGCTTTATTCCTACAGCTACTCTGTGTGATGTGGGTCAGATTGAGCTAGACTTACATGTGCAGGTAAACTGGTGCAACAGGAATAGATAACCAGATTGAAGTAGTTAATATCAAGCCCCTGATGTCCACACCACACAGATGATTAAGGCATTTTATTTCACTGTAGGCTGGTCAATACCCAAAAACAACTGATTCACCAATACAGAAATGGCTTGCAGCTCTCTACCGGATCAGAGGCTGGTTCAGACCCTCTAAGACCCTATTAAGAGTTACAAAATGGTCCTAAGTTATACCTCATTTATGCCTGAGTATCTTGAAAAGTACTAATCAGTCCTGCGGTTGCACTTGCATGGTTACACTTAATATTGTTCTACCTTCTAGTCATGGTTAAGTGGTGGGTAGGAAGAAATGTGAACATTTGCAGTAAGATCACGACTTTTTAAACATGTACACCCTCAGGAAAAGTCAACATGTATGTGTTCAGACCATTTATATACAAGAATTACATCAAAGGTTGGTTGGCTTTCTACTTCAGAGAAAGCTTCAGTATGAAAAAGCTTTTGCATCCTCTGCATATACACAGATCCAAACAAATCACTCCAAACAAAATCTCCATGCCAGGTAAAGTTTAAAGTTCCAGGAGCTGATCTTATAACTGTGGGCTTCCAACAGACTGATGAAAGTGATGCCCAATTTCACAGAGCAGTCATGGGCAAATTGAAGAAATTTCACAGGTTTATTTTGTAAATGAGGAGCAAAGGGACAGGGCTACTCATACATATAGTGCTGATTTTTTTCTGCAGCTGTTCTAAGATGCAGCTGAAGGGAGTACAGAGTAAAATAACTTTATGGTTGCAGAAAGCATGTAGCACCTAGGTGACTTTTTTGGGGACATTATAATTGCCATCCTAAACTGAGCCAGTGGTACAGTCTGACAACAGTCAGCCTACCAATCAGAACAAGGAGCTAGAAACAAGTATCCTCTGTACTCTTCTCAATCCTCCTGTATTTGACTCTGTCCTGTCACCCACCATTTCTGCATTTGAACACATTCCATCTCTTCTGTACATGCTAGCAACATAAATCTCTTGGAGACTTCAAGGATGCAACATATGAAATGCTGTTTGAGTATTTCACTAAAGAGGACAGAGCGCTAAGTGGTACTGTGAACACTGTGACAGTAGTTTTATCAAAGTAGAGAGCTTTTGCAAAACTTCCTAAGAATTGTAACATCAGATCTGTATAATCTCCTCTATGAATCTGTACACAGCCACATACACAGCTGAAAAAATGTCTTTAGTATTCTGTCCTGCCTTTTGGCATTTGCAATTTGCCAGAGAATAGATACAGGCTGCTCTGTAAACCTCACCCTCTGACAGAGCAATAGAGATCTGACCTCTCAGTCCTGTTAATTACTGGGGCAGGGTAAAGATCTTGCAACCACAATGAAGCACTGCAACACATCTCTGCAGCCTATGTGGTGGGGGAGAGACAACATTGCTTTTTGTCAGCAATAATTTAAATAAAATTTACTCTCCTCAAACATAGCAGAAACTCCTGAGACTGAAAGACAAGAAGCTTCTAACAAGTGAGGACATTTCTTGGGTGAAATGTAAGCTTTCAGCTTGAAGGCAATTCCCCACCCCACCACCACAAATGTCACAGAAGCTGACTGCTTTGCCTGACTCCAGTGCAAACTTCCACCCTTGTGATCACAAACATCCTTGGCCATACTGCATTATGTTGTCAGTATTCTGTACTAAGGGAAGTGGTAACTGGTTTGGTAGGGCTTTTTCATTTTGTTCAGCTTTTTTCTTTTGTTTTTTTTATTTCCTTCAGCTTTGGTTTGTTGCTTTGTTGGTTTTTTTTTTGTTGTTGTTGTTTTTTTTTTTTAAGATGAACAAGCCAAATCACCACAGGGAGCATTTGCAGTGAAGATGCCAGGAAATTGATTTCATATTCCATATATTTCCTGCCAAAGTATATTTGCATACTATGCCTTCCACAGCTGACTTGGAACTGCAAAGATCTGTTTTCCTTGGCCCTTCAAAGTTTGATTGCTACTTCCCATAGAAAAGCTCAACAGGAAGCCAAGCTCCTTGTTGCAGTTCTTGTAGACCCTGGCAAGCCTGCCCAGCAAAACCCATCATCAGTGTGACACTCCTACAGGCCCCAGATACAGTAGTAAAAATTGATATCTAGAAGATCTTAATGGATAATTCCTTTTTCTTAATTAATATAGGGAATTACAGTGGGGTTTTTTAAATTTTTTTTTTTTTCTGCAGCCAGCCAAGAACAGAAATTGAAACCACTGATCCTCAAAGGATAAGTCAGAAATACATGGGAAGACAATTTTTGCAAACTCACTACACTCATCTCCAAAAAGCCAAGCTATCCCTGTAGCTCCTTGGGAGTGTCCAAAGGTTAACTACGTGTTTGAACACAATAAGTGTCACAGCCAAGAACAAGTGCTGACCTCTTTTCATCAAAAATCATGAATTACATTTGGATACTGTCCAACAGACAAAACTCCCAAACTTCAATAAGCATAATGGAGCTTGTATACACTATTTCTTACTGTGCTACAAATAGTGGGCATTACCAAATAATCCCAATGCCTGTTTTATGGACCTCATTCTTCATAGACTCACATGATGCAATCAGATAAACTGTTCAGAGTAGAAAACTCTGCCTGAATGTTTGCTGAGATGGATCAGATGTTATGCTGGACCACATCAAACCAGCAGAGTCTTCCTGCTGTTTGTGCAGTTACATGGGCAGCACAACCAAATAAACCTGTTCTCCCACAGGTATTCAGTTCACACCGGATTCTTTGGATTCTGAAAGGGGAAAGCTCACATCAGACTTTTCTGTAGTCATGCATTCTTCAGTCAAGTGAAGCATCTCTCTTGTATTGATTTTCTGGTACCCAGAAAAGCTGAGCTTCCTCTACAGTATTTTCCTTAGATGTGGGAAATGGAGCACTAACCTGGTTTCCTTCCTCTGACTAAGTGAATGTTTTCAACAAGCTTCTAGAAATTCAGTATTTTTGACACTACTACCTTTCTGTCCTTTGTGCAAGTGGCCAACACGTTTATAACTTAGAAGCAAGCAGAAATTTGTATTTCTTATACTGAATCAGAGGAAAGTATTTCACAGATGTCACAGACATTATGGACTAAGTACTGATCCTGGATCCAGTGCTACAACTACACTAGGCGACAAACAAATTGCAAATGACAGGAACAAGACGCCAGGAAGGGAAATTTAGCCCCCCACAAAATTTTACTAGGAAAAAGCAGCAGAAGTCAGACTTATAGATAGCAATACATGTTTCCCAGGTGTCAATATTGTTATAAGTTTTTGCTTACATGCCACCAGGAGACAACAAGTAAATTTTTAATAAAACACCTTGTTTCAGCAGCCCAAGAGATTAATTTGATCCCACACTCTAACACAGCTCATGCTAAGGTGACAGCAATAATATGCAGCTATTGCATTCAACAGCAAGTAACACCCATGCCCTTACAGTGAGGTGCAAATCTTCAGCACTGACATGCCAAAATGTTACATTGACAGATAGAGCCTCTCAAATGCCAGTGCATAGAGTAAACAACATAAATTGAACACTGTGCTATCAACAGAGCAGTACTAAGTGGGTTGTGTAATTAAGCAGAGCTCAAGTGCACTAACACTGAAAGTGTTCCTGGACTGCTTCTTTCCAATACCAACTCGTTCCATTTGTTAATGACAATTCAAAGAAATCTTCCTGCTCTGTAAAAACATGAAGCTGGCTAACAGACCTGATTTTTTAAATACCTAAGAAAGCAACGGCTCTGTAAAACACAGCCTGGCCCCATTTGATATCCAATGGATAGGCAGCTACTAAGGGCCAACTCAAGTTCTCCACACCCTGCCAAATGTCCAAGTATCATCCTATTGCCTTCTGTTTCTCCAGATACCTATACACCTAAAAACAGATGGTGGTTGGGTTTGGTGTTTCATGTTCTTGGTTTTTTTACTGCTCTCTATACACTCTGGTAGCAGCTAAAATGAAAACTCCTATGGTTGTGCTGCTCTGGGAACTCTGGACTAACATCTGCACTAACTGTCATAAAATCAATTGCAGAATTCTGTCCTCTATTTCTCTGGCTCTCAGTAACCTTATATCTTCAGTAATAGAGGAAAGAAGCTTTTTGCACATAGAGAAATCTTCTGAATGACCCATAATTTAAAAAAAACACCTGCTTTCTTCCAGCAGACAAAGGCAGCAGGGCACTGCTCAGTCAAAGGTGTGACTTGCATCACAACTAGAGCAAGGTGCAAACTAAAAGCCAGAAAGGATTAATTTTCCTCCATCCATTTCATTATTATTTCTCTTAGACTAAAATATCTTCAGTCAAGATCAAGCTTGCTTTCCTCTATTCACCAAGAAAACAGGAAAGCAAGAGAAAGGAAGCTTCATTTACTTTCATTTTACAGAGTGGAAGCTAAGACACACAGAATGATGGACAAGCCCAGGCAAACCCAGCTTGTGGAAATCTGACTGCAGATCTCCTGAGAGAATCAAAAGAAATGCTGTCTTTCCCACCTCATTTTGCAGTGGGCAGGAGAAAGAATTTTGAAAAAGCAAGAAACTTTTTGTCAGATAGGCCACAGATACCACCTGCACACTAGAAAGAAATTATTTCTTTGGTTGCCATTGATATTGCATTCACCTAAAAAGCTAAAAGACTTATTTTGTTCTGTATGGTTACTTTTAGCTTATCGAGCAGTTCTTGGGAGATGCAGGGAACAAGGAAGGAGAACAAAACCTAAATCCCTATCAGTTCAGAAAATGGAGAATTCAGTGCTTCATGAATGGGGATTGAAAACTTTTTTCCTGTCCCAGTCTATCCCTGCTTCTGCAAAGCTGAGTGACTGCAGTTCAGACAGAACGATAATTTTCTTAAGTGCAATGTTCAAGATAGCCTTAATTGCAAATAAAGTTCAAATAAAATGGTAGAGAGAAATAAGTGCATTAGGGGTAGAAAAAAAAAGAGCAACAAGATGCCTCCATTTCCTACCACTTCCTGTACAAGTGTAAGTGAGATCTCAATCGATGAGATTGCACAAAGGGCACCAGCTTTGAGCAATGCAGCTGCTTTCTGAGAAGCTCTCTGAGAATGGGCTTGGTTTGTCTGCACGGCTGGAACAAATACAAGCAATGTTCAGATGATTACCTGTCCTCTTTCCCTTCCCATGAGGATATTCTCCAACATGAAGTGACTTTTGAAACATAAAAAGCTGTAACCATGAAACATGACTGTTTCAAAAAACCTGTAGGTAGCTGAAAGACGGGGTAAAACAGAAACCTTATGTTTTTATTCAAAGTGGCCTGATCACTGAAGGACACTCAGTTTTGTGGCTACAACCCTGCAAAAGAACCAGTAATCAGTGACAAAATCCAAACACTTTCAGTAGGTTTTACGTCATATCTCCAAATAATGGCCTTAATTCCATCAACAATTTCTGTATGTCCTTCAGGAACTCAATCTGTCCAATTCAGTTTTCACACTTGCAAAATATGAATAATCATATGCATTTTATCTGAGTAATATTATGTAACTAACATTCCTAAAGTGCTTTAAGATCCCTGCTGTAGAAATATACCTGGTGTATTATTAATTTTGATTAACAAACTGAAAATGTAATGAGTAAGTATTCATGCACAAAGCAGGAAATCCTTATCTGAACCTAGGAACAATATAGAAGGAAAATATCTCACATAGACTTGTCTTCAAGTAATATACACATGATCCATCTACCATTAAAGTGGTAAATGAAACTATGAATCTGTAGCAGTAAACTCAATCCAGTAAACTATTGTACTTAGGTTACATGCAGAACATTAAAGTTCTAAAACCCTGCCTTTTGCTCAAAAAAGCCCTGCCAGACACGTACTTACTACATCTCACTCTTTTGCTTTTTAATCAAAGCGGCCATCACTAAGGACTGTTTTAAGCTCCAATTCTGGTCGACATTTCTCTACAGAAAATTGATCACAATGAAACAGGGTTACTCAGTACATGGATGAACCCAAGAATGCAGTTGTCAGCGCTCAGAACTCCTTGTGCTGTGCTGAAGAGCTGAAAATAAAAACATCTCTCCACTGCCACTAATAGCTGCCAGTTTATTCACAGGATGAAAAGTCTCAGATTATAACAGCATGGATACAGTGACATTCAAATGTATTTGGCAGCGAACTCGAAGAGCAAGAGAAGCAAAGAGGAAAAACAAAGACAAGATTCAAAGTGTATTCTGTCATTTTTCTAAGTACTGGGCACCTCTGCTCTGATGATTGCAGAGCATTTTCCAATTCCCACTTTAGCAATCCAACATATGGGTAAAAGAGATGAGTACAAGTTTCTCATACATATGGAAAATTGATACTGAGCCACATCAGGCACAATTTTCAAGGTCTATTATTTTCTTTTATTTAATTCTATGTACAAGTACTCCAAAGACAATCAAATTGAATGTTAATGGGGTATGATACAAGCTTCTGTGCCTGAAGTTTTTAGAACATTAAAGTAACTTAAGGATAGAGAAAAGACTAAAACCCTGAGTTTAACTTTCTGAATCTCTATTCCAGTTGTTTTCCTTGACTTGGAGGCTGAAGTACCAACTCAATTGTGAACACTGGGATAGCTAAACAGACAACAAATGTAAGTGTAAAATTCACCTTTGTATTATGGTTCCTCCCCACCAGCTCAATCAGAGCAGATCACAATGAAAAACTATCCATACCAAACTAGGAATAGATCATCCAAAAGAGAAAAACTAGAATGGACACAGTTCTGCTCTTATCAAAGCCAGCAACAAAACATTCCACTTAATTCCAGAAGAACAGAAAATTACCAAATAATGACACAATTTATGTTCACCATATTGGTTTAGATATTTTTGGCTAACCTTTCCTGGCATAAAACCAGTTTCTTTTCTTACAGTTCCAAAACTGTATATTTTAATACCCCTGAGACATAGATCCTTTGTTTTAAAAAAAGCAAACCCATCAGATTTGCAAAATGACCTGGCAATGCCAGATCCCAGAAGTGACAGGTTCAATTGACAATTAGAATATTTTGATAAATAGGCTTCTGTTTCAGTTTTCATGGCTAAATATGGATTTGAGAGCCCAAGATGCTACACAAAGTGGAAGGGCTAGCTACTATTATTACATACACATGGAAATCTCCAGCCTTCTCCTTGGTATCTCTGTCCCTTTATGTTATGTAAACATGATATATCTCCATCCTAATGGCACTTATTATACAGCTACCACTGAATCTCACACCTCATTTTTATCTGTTATGTAGTAACTACAGCATTTAAATTAGAAATGAAGCAGTAGATTTTACATGGTTTTCATACTTACAATTTTTTAAAATTCCCAATGCCACTGCAGTAATATTATAAGGAAACTTGAAACAATTTAATTTTTTTCCCCTTTATTTGAAGGTAACTTTTAAGGTCACAAATTGAAAACCTGCATCTAATCAAAATGGAGTTCTCCCCAAGTTTTTATGAGGCTTGACAATGGGATAGAAGTTCTGTAGAAAAACAAGGTCACAAATTATCTGATCTGAGAGGCTGACCACAAAACTTATTTGCATTTCTGATTCAGCCATTGTAATCACCATAAAAATCAAAAAAGTCAGTCCTCAGTACATTGCAGTTATAGTTGTTCTACTACTATCAAACAGTAGAAGCAGCTTCTGCAAAGCCAGAGAGGCAACAGTAATTAGCAACATGCTTTTTTTGGTTCACTAATTAAAATAACAGTTCTAAAAGATGGTGTCCCATATGGAAATGCAAAAGGTTTTCCAAGCAGTGAACAGAAAAATGGCATTACCACATTCAGCATCTTTCCAGAAAGAGTTTAAACGTTTTTGGTAGTTTTCTTTGTTTTGATTGTTCTTTAGTTTTTATTTTGTTTGCCTGGTGGAGTTTTTGGTGACAGCTTTTTTTCATTTGTTGGTGTTTTTTAGAGGGGTGTGTTTTCTGTTTGTTTTTGTGAAGGGTTTTGAGTTGCTTAGCTTTTTCAATTCTTTTAAGGCTTTCATGACATATGTACGAGTACCAGCATTTTAAATTTTCTAGCTGCACTTTCTGTGTAGCAAAGACCCCCCTAAAGTCTTTGTATTGTTGTGACCAAAAGCAGGCAGAATGCAGTCTCAGCTAACCCACTCCTCCAGGCAATGGGCTACATCTATAAATCAGCTTTCTGCCTCCACCCCCCACAGATCAATGTCACAAGCAGCTATCTGGGGAGCAGCAGGGAAGCCAAGCTGGTGACCGTGTTCAAACACTCCAATAGGTTATTGAGCTGTGGTGTTAGGTGCTGCAGTCCAGCAAATCTGTTATGTTCCCCCCAACATACACCAGACTGCTTCAGAGTGGCTCACCATGAAAACAACAGGATGAGGCTGCTTTTGTATCACCTTGCTCCAAAAAGAACTACTCAATGAAGGTCAGCAAATCACATAGGCAAAAGCCAAAACAAAACAGAGAGGGGGAAAAAAGAAACTAAAGTTACTGGCGTTATGTGAAAGAGCATCAAACCCTCCCCAAGTAATTGCTAACTGTCTAAGAGCAGTTTTTTAGACAGTCAGGCATTGTCTAAAAAACTCTTATGAGCAAAATAATGAAAATTCCCTCTTCCTTTTTATGCAATGCAAGCATCAATTGTTCTAGTTGCTTATTTACTGACATGCCACAAGAACAACAGTAAGAAAAATAGAAGAAGAAAATGGGACAAACATTGCAACTTACACTGCTGAGCCAGAGAGGGCAGTAGGGAAAGATCTGATAGCTCTGTTATCAATAACCAATAGAAACATACTTCAGTTTCATTGCTAAGAGAAATCCACACTCTAATATAGTTAAGTGGTAATTTTTTTACAGAATTCAGCAGCCTCCAGATAAGGCTCAGGGTGATGTCATCAAGGATTGTGTCCACATATAATCAATGTGTTTCCTAACTACTGTAAATCACTGTCTAGACTGAACCTGCAGTGCACACAGCAGACAACCAGAACCCAGTAAAGCCATCCCTGATACATGAAGCTGATGAAAAAGTTCAGCAGAATGAAAGGAAAATACACCTCTGGAAAATATGCTGCTAAATGACCCTTTCTTCCCACTAAAAAAGGCAAGCAGAGCTAAGGGAACAGCAAAAGCTTCCAGTCCTTCACTGTTTCAAGCACCTGTGCAGGAGCCCAGTGAAGCTCACTGGCCTTAGAGCAGTTGCAGGTTTGTGCTCCTGTTTCCTCTGGTTTGGCTCAGTCCAGTGCACAGGCGGTGCTGCTTAATGCTCTGCGAGAGCCTTTCAGTTCTTGCTTAACAAAGCCTTCCTCCCACATGTCATATGTATTCAGGCTACAGTCTGTTTATCTAATATCTGCCTCTTTCTCTCTCCCCCTCCCCCTCCTTTCCACCCCCTTGTCCCCAGAAGAGAATAACCATAATGTGCCTATCGCTTGCAGAAACAGACAGCTCAGCTCCCCCTTGCCATCTGGTCATACTCTGGTCTCTCAGCTGCCGTCAGCATATGAATCCCGTTGTTTTGACTAGTGGGGTCCCAAGGAACAAGCAACAGTGCAGATTGCAGGGAATCAGGATGCCCTTTTCTCTCGTCCTCAAACCAAAAAGCAACCCACTTAATTAGAAAGTGAAAGAGTGTTTGTGAAATGCAATGGGAAGGCACAATCCCTCTACCTTTGCTCACATGATGGGGATCCTGCCAGCCACCCCAAGCTATTCTGCAACTCAGCAAATTAATATATTTACATAGAGACTTAACTTCCAAGATACATTTTCTGCTTTCATCACCATCACAAGAACATCCTGTCCTGCTTACTCCTAAACCCTTTACCTCTTCAAAAACAAAATATAAAAATCAAGCTCCCACAAAAGCCAAAGGCAAATATCTAAACCCTTAATCCAGGAGAATTTATCTTACAAAGATAGTGTATTTTAAAAGATAACTCAGAGTCTGTACTAATTGGTAGAACAGGTGGGGAAGAGATTAAAAAAAGCCCCAGAAAAAAATAAGAATTATGGTGACAGCTTATAAATTTCTTAAAAAGGCAAATGGCTAATATTATTTCTAGGCTAGAACAGCATTACCAGTCTATGAAGTATGCCAAAGATAAAATTAAAATGCTGCTTTTTTTATAAGCACAAAGAACCAAAGATGGTTCATCACCCTGTGTGCCTGAAACACAGCGGAAGCAGCAGACTCTGAACCAGCCAGCAGCAGTAAGGAATATAGCTGCACCAAAGTCTCAGCAAAATCACCAGCCTGCACACCCTCTCCTTCCAAAATGGAGTAAGGGAAACTCCCAATGGGCATCTCAATCTCTCCATGATAATTCTTCAGAGGGGTCAGAACCCCACAGCTGAGTGCTGCAACAAGGAAGCACAAAATATATCTTTATGCTTGGACTGGGAAGATGGCATAACTTAATAGTACACATTTAAAAACTCACATCAGTGCTGTGGTGGTTTAGTGCCTTAGTAGTAAGCTTGAAAAACTGCTTTGTTTTGCTATAACTCACTTGGAACAATGCTATGAAAGCTTTCTAAAGTCTAGTTTCTGAATTAGATACTTTTCAAAATTCAGGTTTTATGTAAACAAAGTTGCTATTCTCCCACGATACTACTAAAATTATTCACCTTGTGATGTTTTATTCAATCAGGAGTGCATCTTGTGCTCCAACAGTTCCACACATCCAGGTTCATTAGTCTGGAAACAGCTATATAGTGAAACCTTTATCTGTGAGTATGTGAAAAAGTATTATCTCACAAAGCATATGCAAATAGTGAAATAAAACAAAACATAATTTGAAATTATACTCACATAAACCAAACAATTTTTCCCCATGTAGCACACAGAAAGAAAACCAGCATGAAGCTCTGCCAGAACAGCAGCTGGGTGGCACAACAGGTCTCCCTCCAAAGAGGCAGTGCCATTTGGGCTCTTTGTCTCTCATATCTATGACTACCCAACCAAAGCTTTCATCACAAGTAGCTGTTAGTCAGCTTTCAGGGTTCAAAATGCGGTCAAAGTTCTACTTTTAGCAAGTTACACCATAAGACTTGCATTCTGCATCTATATTGTGGCAGATATCTGCCTACCTGAGCACAATCCCAAGAGCAGCAAGAGCAGCACAAGCCTCAGCTCTGAGGTATTTTGATCCAAGTATTTACAGTTCTGGGCAAGTTTATTCAGCCCAGGGCTCTCAGGACATGGCTTCATTCTATAGGCTGTTGATCTAGTCAGATGAAAGTCAGTGTAAGGATGCCTACATATTGCAGCCATAGCTCCTATGGCACGGCAGGTATACTGTACATTGCCACAAAAGCCCTAAAATTTGCAGGAATGGAAAGACCATGGAGACTCCAGGAAGGGAAACAAGTTTAAAAATTGTTTTGGGGGTTTTTTTGTTTGTTTTTTTTCAGATTGCTTCAATATATTGGAAGGACAGCAGACAAAGCATTACTGCTACTGCCCATCCAGTACCTGTTTTAGAACACAGGTGAATTCACTGAACAGCTCGCACAACCACTCTGAGTTAAAACATAAAATTTAAAAACCCTATCAACCATTATAATTTCCTTCATGAAATATAACAAACAACATGTAGAGCAAAAATATTTATCTCCTGAACTCCAAATACTGCCCAGGGCTGCCTGAGGTCTGGTGTAATTTAGAGCAACCCAGAGTTCTGGCGAGCTCCTAGCACAGAGCAGCCTGGCACTAAAAGAAGTGCTGCCATCAAACATGCTGCCCATGCAGAGGCCAGCTCTACAGCCACAGGGCATGCCCTGCTCCATATTCAGCAAATTCTCTAGCACACCTACATTTGACTTCCTACAATAAACACCTACAATGCCCTTCACTAGTATAGCAAAATGACCTTTAATTCACATAAAATATATGTTTATGTATATTTGCCTGCATCCATTTATATACAACACATTATATCTCACTAATATTTTTTCTGAGGGTTTTTCTTAATCTATGCTGGTTTATGATTAGCTGTAAATCCCCCAGGATTTTCTGATGTAAATTAAATACGCCACAAGTCTGAGAGGAACACTACATCTCCTTACAGATAAACCAGCATGTAACCCCACTTCTTATCTGCCCAGTGCAGCAGCTTCTCCCAACCTTCCATAAAATCAGAAAATATATTTCTTATCTGTACAAAGTCAAGGCTCTGACAAGGCTCTTCCCGTTTCAAATGTCACCACCGTTCCAGTCACCTTTTTCTCTCTCCCTCCCCCTGCCTCTTGTCACTTACTAAGGAAACATTCTGTGATAGCTATCAAAAACTGTTGCAGCCCAAAATTATACACCTGGGTAGCACTGCCCTCTGCCTTTGGTGACTCCTCACTTTTTCAGCGGTACCAAAGGCCAGCACAGAATAAAAAGCCCTCAGTCATTCTGGCTACTGGACTAATTTGTGGGTGGCAGCAGTAATGCAGCTGGCTTTCCTCACTGACTTTACTCATACTACTCATGATATTTAGGTTTCCCAACTCTTCATTAAGTTCATTGAGGAGTCTTATTTTTCCTTAAATAAGCAGCCAATGTGCCTCACAGACTGCTTTGGTATAAATAAATATTTCTTGTTACAAATGCCATATTTAATAGTAGAAAATGGTAGACTTGGGAAACTACATGCTGGTCAGTCTTGTCTCTGGGCCCAAAAAGATCAAGGAGCAGTTCTTCCAAGATACCATGCTAAGGCACATAGAAAATAAGGAGGTGATTGAAGACAGCCAACATGGCTGAACTAAAGAGAAATCATGCCTTACAAATTTGGTTTTCTATGACAGAATTACATTGTGGTGGATATGGGAAGAGTGATTGACATTATCTACCTGGACTCATGCAAAGTATTTCACACTGTCCCACACAACATCCTTGACTCCAAGTTAGAAAGACACAGATCATTCAGTGAATCAAGAGTTGGCTCAGTGCTCACCAGGAGACCAGAGCTGACTGGTGTTCCCTGGGGGTCTGTAGTGACCCCAGGGCTCTTTAGCACCTTCATCAGTGACAGGCAGCAGGATCAAGGGCACCCTCAGCACATCTGGTGATGGCACCAAGCTGAGTGCTGCAGTCAAACACACTGAAGGGTGGCAGTGTCATCCAGAGAGGCCTTGAAAGGCAGGAGACAGGCCCACAAAAACCTCCTGAAACTCAGCAAGGCAAACTACAATGTCCTGGCCAAGGGCTTGGGCAATCCCAGGCACAAACGCAGGATGGCAGGGAATGGATTGAGAGCAGCACTGGAGACAAAGTCCTGGGGGTGTTGGCAGACAAGAAACTCAGTACAACCCATCAACGTGTCCCTGCTGCCCTGAAAGCCAAAGGTGCTCTTTGCTGCACCACGAGATGCGGCCAGCAGGGTGAGGAAAGTGATTCTACCCCAGTCTGGTGAGACCCCACCAGCAGTACTGCATCCATCGGTGGCCCCAGCACTTGGAGAACATGGGTGCATTGGCTGGAGCCTTACAGCACCTGAAAGCGGCCTATAAGAAAGCTGGGGAAGGATTTTAGACAAGGACATGTGGTATAGGACAAGGGAGAATGGCTTTAAGCTGCAACAGGGCAGGTTTAGATTAAATCTGTAATCCTGTACTATGAGGTGATGAGGTACTTGAACAGTTTTCCCAGAGAAGTTGTGGATTCCCCATCCCTGTCAGTGTTCAAGGCCAGGCTGGACAGGGCCTTGGGCAACCTGCTCTAGTGAAAGGTGCCCCTGCCCATGGCAGGGGGTTGGAACTAGATGACCTTTCATCTAGGTCCTTTCTAGGGACCTAAGGTCCCTTCCAACTCAAACCATTCTATGGTGCTATTATTTTACTGCAGAGGGTAGAAAACACATTTCTTTCCAATAGAACTTTTATAATGAAAACTTATTATCAAAGCAACAAATGTAATTCAGAACAACTGGAAGGCTGTTCTCAAAACACATCAAGAATCCAAATGTGTAAACCAAGCTACATGTCAGTCCTAAAAATATGAGACACAAAAAAATTGGGCTCATGGTGCTTTAGAGAATGTGGTGCATTTGGCAAAGCAGTAATGGAAGCTGCTTTTCCAGCTGGCTGCATGACACCTGGCTCAGACAAGGTAAGTGGGAAGGGGAGAGGATTCGTTTCCAAAAGTGTTTTAAAGCATTCAAGATGACAACTCATCACATGCTGCTGAGCACTCAAAAGACCTTTTTCTCACCCAGCTGTAGCTTACTGCAAGTGAACATAATTTGCATGTTGCACACAGTAATTACAATACCTAACTTCATTGCAATACAGCTCTCAGTCTTTTAATACCCTTTCTTTCATCCCGTATTCTCTACAGCAACTATAGACATTAAAAAATGACAGTAATGAAAAATTAGGTATCACAGTGATTAATACTGCATACCGGAAGACATTGGAGCAGTCTGGGACACTAAAAGTTAGATACTGTTGAGAGATATTTTCAAGTAATAACAAGTTTTCCAAGAGCAATACACTACATTACTGCCTGCATACCCAAAGTCACAAAGTAGATTTGCCAGAAAGTACTGTTCCACAGTGGGGACATTGTATCCATTTTTAGCAAAGAAAATTACATTAAACACAGAGATCAAATCATAAAGGCTGTTGGCAGTAACCATGACTTTGTTTGTGATAAACTCACTGCTACACAAGTCAACACAAAGCTCAGCTGACCCCTGCGGAGGCCTATCTGCCCAAGACACATTATTCAGACACTGCTGCTTTAAAGCAAATTGCAGGGTGAGCGTTTCTGCCATACAACTCAGACCCAGGTTTGATGACAGCCCAGTACACTGCAGCTACAGGCAGCTCTGAGACCTTTAAGAGACTGTCAGAAAGAAGGCGGTGGAGCTTTAAGGACTGTTTTGCAGAGTCATTCTGAGCTAACAGCTAATGGTATGATCCATTCTCCTGTGATAGCTCTTGTATAACTAACTGAAGAGAATCAGCTGCAAAGGAGGGAGATTTTATGTCTCATTAATTTTGAAATTTTTAAGATGTTTTTAATACCAAGCAAATCAATAATCTGAGTATATTATGCCATGCTTCTCCTTTGTTTTCATGTCTACTGATATTCTCAGCTGTGTCATAATTTAGACACAGTTGTTTATCATTTGGTCTGAATACTTAAATGCATCACAGTTTACCACTGCTGTTAAAACCGATTTTTAAAAATTTTTATTTCAGAAATTCAGAGGTTTGTGGAGGTTTCATAAAGAAATTTATTAGTTAAAGCTTGCACCACTTTTGAACAGCAAGGGCTACAATCAGGCTACAAACAGTAATTGTCTTTGTGATTAGCCACAGTTCTTTCAAGTCAGAGAGATATTCAGATGCATAACCACACATATCCTATGTACCAAAAAAAATAAAATGCAGAGATGAAAGGCTTTTGAAGCATGGAAAGACAACATCCAAAGTCACTTAAAGTTTACCAGTGTTTTAATACATTCAGCTTGGAAAATGCTGGACAGTTCCTTCTTTGACATAAACAACTACTTGCCTCCATGAAACAGGTTTCTTGCAGCAAGAAATTACATAGATGGGTAAATTACTCAAGATCAAGAAAATCACTGGAAAACTGGGAGTGGGAGCATGCAGTGCCATCTATCACCACATTAAGAATCATAAATTTTGTGTATAGTGTCACCCATATACACATACAATTGTGCAGTGCACCTTTAGATCAGTTTTAAACAAACAGGAGTACACAATTGGTATTAACGCCCTCCATGCATTCAACAGGGACCAACAAAGAGAAGGATGCACCTGTGACAAAAGGTGAAAAACTTTTGTGTTCTGCTGAATAGCTGCTGCCATTCAAAACCAATTACTACTGAATAATGTCTTGCAATAAAAGCCTTATGATGATATCTGTACATTGACAAAGGCACAAAAAAGTATTTAGCATACACTTGAAACTTTAATACATTTCTCAGAGTACTGACATCCCTGTTTCAAAATATGTGAGTTGAGACAGTGAAGAAAGTTAGTTTAAACTTCCCAGTTGTGTTATGGAAATACTTAGCAGAAGAGGGCATCAATTTGCAAGGGTGTTAGTTTTTTAATAAATACATGTTTCTCAAGAATAAAAAATACATTTCGTTCTAAATTACTTTTTTTTTTTTGCTTTTGCTTCTGGCAGTACTTAATATCCATGAAGTTTAATATTCAGAATGTGGGTTTCTCTGGGTAGCAACTGCTCAGCCAGCATGAAGCTCCCTAAGAGGATGGCTCCCAAGGTATTTATATAATATGAAAACAGTAACAATAATAATCAGATGTTTATCTCAGCTTAATGAAACGATTCTAGATCTCTGCTGCTTGAATAGTTGAGAAAATAAGAAATGTTCAAGAATGATGAATGAAGAAGTAATGACTTAAACTATCAGCCTGTGGCAGAGACCATTCTTTACAACAAAAACAAGTACCCATGTTACACTGTGACTTGCTATGATCTTTCTATAGCTTGCCTAAAGTTGATAGGAATTCTATTATAATCACCTTACAGAGCTGTACTGTAGCCATGTTAAAAACAGATGTCCAATTGTTTCACTTCTGATATTTCCAGAATACCAAATAACTCCCACTTCAGAAAGGCTTGTATGTATTCAGTGAACAGTATGGGCCCCAGGGCTGTAACACACTTCACTCTTGTCATTTCAACATTACTTGCTCATGTCTACAGAGGTGCAAAGATAAAGTTCTCCAGAATGGCAAAAATATAAGTTCACACCTACCACAGGAAGCAAGACTCACTGGTCCCTCATAATTTCCCTCCACCTATTTTCTTTGTTTTCAATTGCTCTATTGCCTCGATCCATGATGTGTGGTACATCCCCCCCATGACTATCCAAAACTGGATGGAAGCATGACTTGGTTTTCAGGAATCTTCACAGACTTCCTTCATCACTTAAACTGAAGCAAAAAAGAAACTCAACCACAATAGTCAAGCCATAATAACAAATAAAAGCTACCACTGAGGGAAGTGATGAGGGTCTTCAATTCAAGAACTAGATGTAATTACAAGCTTAGCAGTTGTCCCAATGGAGTTCAGAAAATGCAGCCAACATGAGGAACAAGCCTGTGTTTTGTCCTGCAGTATTTCTAAAGAAAGGAGGCACACCAACAATCCCTCACAAAGGGATCAGATTGGAAGGGCCATTCTGATGGCTCCATCAGACTCACAATTCCACAAAGTAAGAAGGAAGACTACAGGAATCTAAGTAGTATTTATGCAATAAAAAGAAAATTTACTAGAAAGAGCAAATAAAGTTTCTACTGTATTATAAAACACCAAGAAAAAGATATTTAGGTGCAACTGAAGATGCCAAAGTTACTTAGCAGCTATGAGACTTTAAAAACTAGAGTAACAAAACTGGAGAGCAGAACCATCTTTCTCAGAAAGTTCTTTCTGTATTAACTCTCCTCTGTGAAAGGAGAATCCACTCCAGCACTAAGTGAATCCTGTACTGACAGAAGTCAATCCTAACTTCAACAGAGATACACTGCATTTACAACAGATCAATCTGTGGCTCATGGTTTCCCTACTAGTTAGACCATTTTGTGAAACCAAATCCTCACTTTCCTTCTAACTTCAGGAGGGGGGAAGAGAACAATATCCCAACACATGACTCAATACAGAAGAGAATGGAAGGGAACGTTCTAGAAAAAAAAATATTTCCCATTTTGCATCACCATAAACAAATTGTTTTCAAGAGAAAACAATTCTTGAATGAAATTAATAATTCAGCCAATTTTCCATACTAGACAAGGGGTCAGCACAGATTTCTTGGAAAAACAGATCATCATCATCGACACTACAGAAGTGTCTGTTTTGAAGGTCAACTTCTCTGTTGTGAACTACCCCTACCCAGAGAGGAAAATAAAAACAAATCACAGGGAAGAGTCAGCTACAGCACCTTTTCTGGGATATGTAGCCCAGAGAAGGAATTGTTCTCACATATGCCACTGAGTATCTCAGAGGCCTTGTGCTAGTGAATGACTGGCATGGTAGAGCTCAGCTTCAAGCACACTTTTTTATTCTATACCATGGAATACCAGGCCAAGGCAATACAGGCAAGGGCGGCTCAGGAGCCACCTCTGCTAGTGAGGCGCCACCTCTGGAACCAGAGACCTCTCACTACCACAGGGAATCTCCCTGTTGATCAAAAAGAACTGAAAACAGACTCCTTCACACCAGAGAAGGATGCTTTGGATGCCTCACTTATCCTTACTAAGGAAGAAAAGGAAGTGGCCAAACTGAAGGTCTTCCTGATTCACAGCTTCAGCAAGTCCCAGGGGCAGGACCTGTAGGTCCAACATGATATGCAGGAAAGATTTCATTAATAATGGATACACTTGAGACAAGATGAAAATAAAAATATATTAATAAAATCCATTTTGGGTGTTCCCTTCCTATTTCTTTTCCTGAGCTCACTTGCTGTATGTGATCCTTCCATTGGCCTCGTGTTTCCATGGAAATTTCAGCCAGTGTGGTGACTACAAGAGTGGCCTCACACCTCTGCTAAGGAGCTCACATTGGTGGGAACTCATTTCAAAGCTGAAGCTTGATCAGGACAAAGCTTCACACTGCAGCATTGGGAAATAACTCCAATAAGTTGTATTGGAATCTCATTATAAGCAAATGCATCATTTCATACATCAGACCAGTTAGATCTTATTTTTACAACCTTAAAATCTCAAGTTTAAAAACAGCATTCCTGAGCAGTAGCACATAATCCAGATGCTGCTCTTCTCTACTGCTGAATCTAAATTGATTGTGTCCTCAGAATTGATTCTCAGTTCTGAGGACACAACCATTCTCCCTGAGCAACTGATTTCAATATTGACACAAGTGAGCACAAACTGTTTTAAGTAAGTTGGAGAAGTTGCTTCTAGAAACCAAAATCCAACTCCACTTGGCCTTCAATCTAGTACCATAAATAAAAGTTAACATAAAAAGCTAATTATAAGTAAGAGAAATTTATTTTGATTAGGATAGCTTAAGACACAAGTGATTTACTGTATCCAGAAGTTTTTTTGCAAGGTTTTGAACAGGCTTCATATCAGCTTTCTTGCAGTTCTGCCAGTATAGCCTGTGGACTGTTCTAAGCAGCATACACAAACAGCTATTTCTTTTCAGCAACACTTTTTCCTTATTCTCTAGAAAGATGCATCCATTTTCATTTTCTTCCTGAAGGTAACAAGGGGATAAGGAGGCTGCAGGAGGCTCAGACACAGCACTTTGGTTTTGTGCTGTTTCACCACAACGTTTAACTCATTATGACATGCAGGATAGACAAAGACCTGCTGATATGCAAGGTCATTCCTGAACCACAAATATTATTATCAGGAGTCTCAAAGTCCCTAAAATGTCATGTCAGAAGGCATCTGTCACTACTTAAGAGGAGCTATGGGTTGTCATTTAAAGGTCTGGTTTCTTCCCTCCTTGCCTACAAAAATTTCACAGATTAAAAAAAACAAAGGCTAATAAATAAATCAAACATCATACACAATACCCAGGGTAGGCAGCAGGTACACAGCCTAAGCCATGCCTTACACAGACCCTAAAGCCAGCACTTCTGGGGGTTAGGGATCAAAACAAATGGGAGAGAAAGAGGGACGTTGCTCATTAAATAATTATGGGGTTTAGTCTAAATTGCTAAGTAAAAGAGTCACTGCATGTTTAGCAGATGCTACTGTGTAAAACTAAATCCACTAAGATACCAGCATGTTTCATTCTTTTTCCCCCGCTCTACTTCATAAGCAGGATTTCCATGATCAGACAAGCATCCACTGAACAGCTGGACAGTTTGCCAATTTCACAGCAATCAGTGCTCACTGAACACAACAAGTTCTCTTCCCAAACCAGAAGCACCAAAACAATAATGATAATAATTAGCTTGAAGGGTTGAAAAAAAATTCTTCCATCTATTCAGATTTTTATACTCGTTATAATGCAGTTTTACTTTGTTTGGGTTCTTTGGGGAAGCAGGAAGAAGAATCATCTTCAGAGTGTTTCCTCCTTCATTGAAGGGACATGGAGGAGAAATGCTTTATTTGGTCTGTCAGTTTCTTGGTATTTTCAGTGAACAACAGAAAACCAAATCAGATATCAGCAGACCCTGTTATACATTATGAAACACTGTACTTTAAGAAAAAGATTCTTAGCTTCTGTAGTACACTGAGTCTTCAACTTTCCAAGTAGTTTGTGTAAGGCCCATTATCAACATTACAGGTGACAAAACAGAAGTGTCAAGAAATTACTCTCAAAATTAGAGATAACAAAAGACATCTGCTCATGTCCAGCCATTTTCTCACCTACTTAGAAACTCTTCCATGAAACAGCAAAGAAGAAATGGATGTTCCTTTCAATAAAAGGAAAAAGATAGATGGGCATAAATTAATCCCATCAAACTTAAATGTTTTAGCTTGGGGGAACCTTTATGGACCTGCTTTGACAAAAATCCATTTTATAGAGGAAACAACAGAAGAAAATGCTACAAATCTCTCAACACCTGGATGCACCAGTTGTGACCTTCCAACCTTGGGAGATTTCAAGTATCCAGCAGACTGTTACACACCAAAATACATCGCCAGTACTATAGATCATGATACATCAAGTTTATGATACGCATTCTTGGCCTGGCATCAACATTTAATTCGGTTCTGAAGGGGTTAATTGGGAAATTTGATCCTTTATATTGCCCTAGGAAATCCACAGCACATCCCTGATTAATGTGACAAGATGCATCAGTTCATAAAGGGTGAAATTTACCCTTGCACAGTAGGATAGCACTAGACCAACACTTAAGTCTCACTTAAGCACTTAAAATAATGAAATATCAAAACCTGGTGGAAAGAGTAGCTAACTGTAGATGAAATTCAGTGTCAATAAATGCATAATAGAAAGAATAATGTGAAGTAGTAATATACATTTCTCACTCCCAAGTTAGCTGGAGTCACTCAAGAAAAGAGTTGCCATTACTTCAGACAGCATAATAAAAATATCAACTCAATGTGCAGAGGTAATCAAAACTGACAACAAAATGTTGAACAATCAAATCTAAAATTGTACTTTAGAATGAGATAATGCCGAAGTATAAATCAATGATAGATCCCCAGCTGGAATACTGACCTCAAATATGCACAGTAGAAATAGGTAACATTAAGAGAACAGCAGCAAAACCACTGAGTGCATGAGGATCATACCAGGATAGAATGAGAAGATCCAGATTGCCAGTTTTGATGATCAGACTAGAAAGGAACACACTAGACAACGTTAGACAAACACAGGATGATGAAAGATAGAGATGATACATTAATAATACCCCCTTAATACCAGGGCACATTTAGCTCTACTAAATAAGAGGGAATAAAGTTTTAAACAAAGAAAGAAGGAAAAGGAGTAAAGGATTTTGATGCTTCTTTTCATTCATCTGGGGCAACAGAAAATCACATCCATCCCAAGTACAGACAGTTATTGGGAACATATTCCCTATGTTAGAATAAAAATCAACTGGTAATCTTTGACACATTCAGATAGAAGGCAATTACTAACCAAGATACCGGGGGGGGAAAGAAAAGAAAAAAAAAGAAGAAAAAAAGATCCTACTGCTGGTGTCTGCTGCTGCAGAATTTCTAAAACTGACCACTGAAAAACTCCAGTACACCATCCTGTAACAGGAGAGAACAGGGGCCTGACACAAAAAACCTTGTCCCTGTTGTGCTCATTGAGAACCAGACTGTCTAAAACTGACAGCAGTGCAGAACACAGATACCCAAGACCCTTTTAAATTAGTAAATCCAGGTATCATCCTGACCCACCACAGCAGTCTGGAGCCTTCTTGCCTGGTTAGAAACTGCAGCACAGACATACACAAGTAGAACTAGGCTGAGGGTGTGAAATGGCATGAGATTTTGGACCATGTCCAAGACACATCTAAAAGACAGGCCCTTTTACAGTTTTGCGCCTCACTCAGAGAAGTAATAAGTATGTGGTTATGTACAGCTCTGGAACAAAAAACCACTTTTCCTATATTCACTCTCCTGAAATTCAAAGACGGTTAAGCCTCAGACTTAAAATCTTACTTGTAGCCAAAAGCACCTCTAACTGTGTGTGTTTGATCACATAACTCCTTATCAATTGGTAATAATGCAAAATTAACGATTTTGATAACTCTGATAGGCCTTCTAATGAAAATGAAGTACAAATATTATGAAGTCTGATGTGGAGCAAGCTAAGTACTGGGAAGGTACCAAGTAAATATCAAATAAAGAATTGTCCTTATTTTCTCAAGGATTTAATTCCATAAAGCAATTGAACTACTGCCTTCCCCTTCCTTACCACCTCTTGCTGCCAAGAGTCAGATAAAATAAACCTCATCATACAGATTTTTATTGAGATCTCTTGAGACAAAAAGAAGTAATTTCTGGACTAGAGGCTAAGTGTAAGAATTCTAGGCCCAAAGGTCAATTGTCTAAGAGAATTGCAGGCATTTGTGGATACCTCAGAACAGAAGCAATATCCAAGCTGTGGGTATTGCATCAAGATAGAAATACAGTTGCTGTAAATTCAGAGATCACTGACACAAAGTTAAAAAAAACAGTCAAGGTTACAGAAAGACCTTTTCAAAGACTGAAACAAATATGCACCTGCTTGCAGAAAGGGTGCAATATCTAAAACTTCAGACATCAAAACCTTTCATAATGTATGTGGTTTGATACTTTTCTCAAGTAACAATGTCTGAAACAAGAAAATCCAAGACCTAGACCCTTTCCCAAATTTAAAAGTTTTGGTCTCTGTCCTTACATAGAAGGTTGAATCCATACTAGAGTCAGTCCAGCAGCACAGAATCCAGGGCTCTTAAGCAAATAGCACCAGTTGAGGATCTAGCCCATAGTCACCAAATCTGATCGTTCAGTTACACTTACAAAATAAATCAACTCCAACCAAGATTATGGGATACAAACTCAGGCTGCTCCTGGAGTAAGCCATGGTTAAACTGTGTTTCCTGTGAAGTAGTGGAAATCTCAAGTAAGACTCAACAGCTTCAGAGCTATCAAGCCATTTTAACAACAGTATAAGCAAAGCACCAATTTGCCTGTGGAGAGAGACAGGCTCTGGGCTTCTTCATGATCTCACATATCCCACTTTTCCAGCCTGTTATTACACTTAATATCCTTCAGTGTTTCATAATATGAGTGAGCTTACATTCAATCACACACTGTGGTGCTGAACTTGCAAAGCAGCATGGATCAAGATCTTTCCATTCCCTTTGAAATCCAAGTCTGGATTGCTCCAGCTTGTTTTTCAATAGAGCAGTATTTTCAAATGCTACAGTTCGATTTTACAATGCTGCTGGCAAGGCTGGGAATCAAGCTAAATCCACATGCATCCAGCAGGGAAAGTTGCCACAGGGGAAGAGTGAAAAATCAAAGGGTGAGCAGTAAGATGATCCTGTACCACTGACTTGCTGAATGTCAAAGAATAAAGGTTTAATACACAGAGAAATGAGAAAGCCAAAAAAGTTACTTCCAATATTGTCAATAGTTCCAATACTATGACAGAGATGGAAACACAAAACTGGAGAAAAAAAAAAAAGAAAGCTGCTGCATATGTATTGTTTCTTTGTCACCCACTTACATTTCAATTACTAAATGTTTCTCTTCAGCAGTATATATCATTTTAAATAAGCTTCACAGGTAACAAGAAAAAGTATCATGGGGTGGTTTTTCCTGGTATAGCTTATAATGAAATCATATTTGACTAATATTTCTATCTATACCTTTTACTGCTTATGGCCTAGTATTTGCTGAAGTTGTTTCAGGAGAGCAACTACAAAATATCCTCACTTGAAGCAGCTTTCCAGTAGCACCCATTTGCTGACTTCAGTATGGTGACTCCTCTAAGGACACATGGAGGACAACAAGGTCCATGGTAGGATATTGTACTGCTCTGCTGTGTCAAATTGCTGTAAATCCAAAGAAATGTCCAATGAAGCACCAGAGTTGCAACAAGAAAAAAAACAAACAAAAAGCATAGCAAGAGCATAAATTTGACGCATCATTATGTGATAATTTTCATGTAAAACACAATCTCTGAACAAAATACAAATGGTACAAATCTGATGACCAGGGAGAATTTTAGACTCACATATAAAACAGCCTGTTATAATGAGAACCCCAAAACTACAGACAATGTTGGTTTAAGTTGATATTTAAATACTATTTTGCATATGAATTGCCTTGCTTTACATAACTTCCAAAATGTGGAGAAACAGCAAATCTATGCAAGATCTCAGCAAGAAAATACTGAATGCCAAGAATTGCACTGCAAAGGTCACAGTACCAGGTGTACTCAGTCACAAAACCAGAACCAGTAAGAGGGCAAATGAGTTTTAAACCATTTCCTTTCAAATCTCAGTATTTTTACAAGTAAAGAGACAATAGGCAAGCAAAGAAACTGCACATATAGAGCCTACCAACACTATAATCACACTTGGTTTTCTGTTAAGGTTAAGGAATAAGTCTTGGTGATTTAATTTCTCCTAGGATGCATGTACACCTGTGTTAGGACCAACACAAAAGTCTTCTCAAGTTCATTACCCTACCTGCAGCAATGGCCATAAACCAATTGAATTAATTTTTAAACTGGAAGCAAACATATTTTCAGATTTTCATTAGAAAAAAACGTATTTAGAATAACCAATGGGGGTGGTGATGCCTTAAGTTTTAGCTTTTTCTAGGCAGCCTCTTCAGGCATCAGTGGAGAAGGACAACTTCGCCTTTTGAATTGAAATATGATGCACTTCTGCCTCATCCATAGCCTAGCAATTAGTTGGGTTTTTTTTACATTTTAACCTTTGAATTACCATAAACTTGTGGCAAAACAGGGAAAATTCAGGTTTTTTTTTAAAGTTCATTTCCTTACTGAAGCTTTTGAATTGTTATCCTTTGGTGGATTTAGTTTAAAAACTTGTATCCCTCTCCACTGGATGGCAGAAAGCTGTTCACTTTAGTCCTCTCACTGCCAAATTGACAGGCATGCTGAAGAAAAAAAATGAAGGACTCAAGGTCTTTTTTTTTCTCTTCTTTTTTTTAAACATGCCTGATTGGGCACCAATTTTTATTCTGCCTCCAAAAAATGAACAATAATCTACTGCAGCATGTGTTACAGTGCTGTGTTTTAAATCACTTAGAGGAATCTCAATAAGCAAAAATAAAACCATGTTTTGGAGATTGTGGGTTAGGCAAGAATGAGTGATGCCTTTCTCCCATGCTAACTGCAAGCATTAAAGGTCATACATGGTCACTGCCCCTCTAATATATAATCTATGTGCACTGAGAGTTCTTTGCCAGGGCCAGATCTATCCCCAAACCGTGCACTAGGCTGGGCCTTTGCTTCCTGACTGGGCAAACCCAGCAAAAAGAGCCAAGCCTTACACACCCAAGAGCATCATGGGTGAAACAACACTTTTGTGTCGCATATCTTAGCTGGCACAAATGTCTTTTGATGATTTTCAGCAATTATAGCACAAGTGACCTAAAGTATTACCAAGTAAGGCCTCAAATTTGTATTATCTGCTGTCCACAGTATCAAGTTCAACCAAATACTGCCAAGGGCTCAGAAGCCACAACCACTGTCCATCACTAAAAAGAACAGAAGTTATTCTCTATATTAATGCTTTTTATTTACTGATCCCTTTCTTCTTTAAAATGAACAAAAACCCCCCCAAAACAACAGAGAAACCTAAGCAGTAACTTTGGTTTCACTTTACAGACACTCAGTAGGTTTCAAACATCACAGTCAAAAATCAATACATTTTAAAACCACTAATCTTAACTGGAATTATTTGCCCTAAACCCTTCAGCATTCAATTGTTAATGAAACTGCACGTCTCCCTACAGAGCATGTACGCAGTAGCACAGCCACAGATACAGCATGATTTTGACATTTACTGTAGTCCTGGAAAGGAAACAAGCCAAATGCATCCCTGGCACAGCTTTAATAATTTCAAAATCCATTTGCACAAAACTCTGGCTTATTATCTCAAAAAGAGTAAGGAGCAATATTTTATTTTATCTGATTTCTGAACTCCCATTTTTACCTCCCAGAACATAACTAAGTACTTCAAAATAGGTCTTAAGTGGCACTCAAGTTATAGCTAAATCTCCTGCTAGCAAAAGGGTAAATTTTACTCCTAGGGCACTGATGAGAAGATTCTCCTTCCCCATTAGCCAAAATATTTTTTCCAGACAGTAACTTACAATGTGACTATCTTTAACGCCCATGTAACAGACTCCTAAGGTCATCCCTTAAAAAAAATTCTTTGATATTTCAATTTTCAAGTTCATCAGCAGCCTCCTCAGAAATGCCTGCATTCCTGACAGTCTAGTCTTCAGAATAACCCGGGAGCTGAGCCACCCACTTCACACCGACCTATACCCTTTCCAGGCAGCAGTTCTGGGAGCTGAAACTTACAGAGATAGTATTTTGTAAATATCAGCTTGCCAAATAAGACTGCTGGTATTATCCACGGGGTTAATTTTGTAACCTTTCTTTGTCTTTTACATCCCACTTGCAAATTTAGGTGGGGGTGGTGATGAGGTGAGGACTAGAAAGGAAAAGAGAGGAGATATGAGGCTATGTGGCAGTTTAATTTGAGGCACTTTTAAAGGCTTCCCTATCAGTCTATCTGAATCTCCAAAAAGCGACTTAAAAGGGAAAAAAAAAAAAAAAAAAGGAAAAAAAGCACACACCACCAGAGGGCTGCTGCCTGCAGGAAAATGAAACTGCTGCATTTTAACACTGCAGTAGAATTCCACCAGCTCCACGGAGGCATAAATAAAAGTGACCAAGTTATAAATCTTTTGTAACTGGAACACACAGCATCATACATAGTTTTACTCACTGACATTTTGTTTGAGAGATCAGGGACAAATGCCCCTAAGGAAAGAAGCGACAAAAGTCAGCATAGCCACATATTGTCAAAATGGGAATATCAAAGCAATTTCTCAATTTTTTTAGATAGTTAGAACAACTTTTTAAATGCAGCCACAGAAATTTCAGCATTTATATATCAGTATTTCAATAATCAAAAGGACAAGCTATGGAAGATAAATAAAGCATAAACAGATCTCATCACCTGGCAGACCAAGCTGTATGGTCTCCAGTCCATCCTCAGGAGGTTAAAAAATAATTTAAAAAAAATCACTAAACCTAAATAGTAGGGTTATCCCAGCTCTTTTCATGATGCTTTTTATTTGTGATAAAATTATCTATGCTAGCTGGCTAACCCCCTCAGTCCCAAAAGGGAAGTCAAGGATTATCTTAGTTTTACACCAGGACATCAGAAAAAAAATATATTTTTTTTACCAGTCAAAGGCTCCACCCCGAGTCAGTGACTAAGCCTGTTAAGGCCAGTGAAGACTACATAGTTATTGTTTCTGAATCATCTGCCTTACAACTGCACAATGACACGAACAGACCCTGTATTGTACACATCTCTACTACTCTTGAAGCCAAGAAATGTCCCAGCTAAGATTCCGTAGGATTTTAGAGATCACAAGAGTACAAACAGTGACCCAACCCTTTGAGAAGTTCAGTGCCTTTAATCCAAGGAGCCTTGAGAGTACAGAATAATTTTGCACCAGAGAATTAGAACTCTACAGGACCAAGCAGAAGGTTGGCATTCTGTGTACACACACAAAACCCAAACCAACCCTGAAATGAAGTCTCCCATACACAAAGTGTGCAATGCATTATGTATAAAAATGCTCAGATTATCCACATCTGACACATCAAACTGATCTGCAGCTGATGCAGAGTTTATCACAGACCCAAACAAAGGCACAACTGCTACAAGTAAGTAATAAGGTAAACAATGGGGAAGACAGGACTTCTACACAGGGCAATGTTCTTTGGTGCTCTGGTTCACTTCTCCAACCTTCACTGCCCTCTGCTCATTGCTCTTTGTGCCAGAAGAGAACAGCACTACCCACCAGGGCTAGAATTCCACCTGTGACTGCAAGTTACACATGGCCTTTGATCCAGATCCTTGGCCTTGCCATGTGTTCAATCCCCACCATTTCAGTGAGAAGAAAAAGACCTAGAGCACACAAATTTCTCCCCTCTGATGAACTCTTCAGAAATTTGCAGTAGAGCAGACACTTGAACAGTAAATATGATGTTAATTTTGCTATTCTAATCAAGGTTGCTATGAATTCTTGTGAAGCAGTCCTCAGCCCACCTGGTTCCACAGAGCCACAGGCACCAAAGCACTGAGGATAAATAAGAATTGGTGGAGCTAGGGAGGCTTTGCAGCCATAACTCATCTAATTCAGTGGTTATAAGAGAAATGTTGATGACAGCATTAAGGATACAGATCTAGAAACACTGCCTATTTTTGCAGCATTTTGTCTGAGCAGGACAAGGCACCTGGTAATAAAGATGGCAACTGTCCCAATCATGCTAGTAGTCTGATTGCTCCTTTTCCTAGCAAAGATGAAGTAATGACAAATATGAGGACATCTTCTCCATCCTGAAACTTAATGCAGACTGGGTGGGTAATTTCAGTACAGGTATGTATGGAATACTAGAGAAGAATTACTACTAGAAGTATTAAAACATGTGCTTGCTTTAATTTGTGTGTTAGCTGAGCAGACAGACTTCTGCTTTAATGATGAAATATAGTCATTTGTAAAATGCTGGGCCTGTACTTTCAGTTTGAATTGAATTTGCTTACAGTATCATTCCACTTAGTGCTCTAATTTGCTTGAATATTCACTGCAGAGATGTATTCCTAGGCTGCTCTTAACTAGAACACTGCCAGAGGTCTGCCTCTGCTGCCATCAATGAGAAGCTTGCTCATGAGCCAAACTCCCCTCTCAGATAAACGTGAGAAAGGCCTCGAAGTCACTGAGACTGCACAAATGTAACTGAGTGGGGAATTTGCCTAAGTAATGCCTTCATCACAATCAGGAAACAACCAGAAGTAAAAGAGATGTAATTTCATAAATATGAGCAATGAAATAAACCACAGACCCCAAGAAAAGCAGCATGGGACAAAACCCAGGACAGATCGTTCTTTATCGACGATGATTACTGATTTTAATCAAGCTTTACTGATTTACAGGAGTGGGAAGTTTGGGGGAAAAAGGGTAGATTTAATTAGCTTCAGAGGCGAATGACAAACCTGAAGGCTGGAGCTCACAAAGTGTAAGGAATCTTAAAAGCTGTGCCACTCATAGCCGTGCCTTTACAAAAAACCAACTGCTTGCGTTTAATGAGGCAATAGTGCCTGCGCCATTGCCAAGTGCTAATATAATACTTGGCTTTGTCTTTGGTGACGATTCTCTACAGACAGGCATTGCAAACACACAAACGGCTCTCAGTCTTCCTCTCAGCTTTCTGCAGGAAAGGACTACTTCAAATACTGCCACTGTACCAAAATGGATACATGGAGGAAATGCAGAGAGAGCTCCCTTCTTCCCACACTCCCCGAGCACTGAGCTCAGCTTTCTGCCAACAGAAATGCCCAAGTTCAAGCCTCCATGGCCCTTGCTTTGCACAGCTCCAGCAGCAGCGAGCAGGCAGCAATCCAGCCTGCCAAGCTGTGTGGGGATTCCCCCAGCATTAGGGAATCATAATGTGCTGTTAGCAACACCATGTCCTTCTAACTTTGGTTAAGAATCTTAGCCAAGGTGAGGGCAATATCTGAAGAGCAGCTGTATTGCAGCAATCTCGATCTGCCACAGCAGCATCTCATGGCCCTCAAAACCAAGTGAAGATTACAGAAGCTGTGCTGTTTAGGACAGCTTTCTGTTAACCTGATATTTTAAAGGAAATAAAATTTAAATGGTCAGGCTGTCTGTCTGCAATTCCCCCATAACATCAGAACCCATTATCAAGTCTGAAAGAGCAGGGAAGGAAAGGGAAGTCCCTAAGATTCTACAAATTCAATGGAGAGTGCTGAACGTCTGTGGAAAAAAACTAAAACTAAAACTATCACTCCCACTACAGAAAGCTCACTTGTGATTTATTCTTAATGTATTTCAAGAGAAAAAAAAAAGATGGACAAGCAGCAGATACAGCTCCAAATGAGTCACAAACATTGTCCTCACCTAGTCCAAGAGACAAGGGACAGAGAAAGAGCAGGAGCAGCAGGGATCTATAGGGTACAAAACTGGAGAATACAGAGTTCCTTGGTTTTACAGTTCACTGAGTAAGTTATGGTTTAGCTGCACGGGATAACAGAGAACGTCAGAAGGGTTAAGGCTGGAAGTGATCTCTGGAGATCACCTGGATCAACACCCTTGGTCAAAGCACAGCCAACCAGAGTGGCTGCTCAAGGCTTTGTCTAGTCTGGATTTGAACAGATGCAAGGAAGGAGACATCTCTTGGCAACCAGTGCCAGGTGCAACCCACTCTCACAGTGAAGGAGCTTCTTCCTATATTTAAATGGAACTTCCTATTCACACACAAAGGCCTGACTAGGATTAGTGCCTTAGCATGAATGGGATTACATGCAGATAATGTAACACAAATTATCCTTCCCCTCAGTTCACAAGCTAGCAAGACACATGAAATGTGGAAGAAAAAATATACACCTAAGAGAAAATAATTCTTCAAAGACACATGGTGCATCAGTATTCATTTCCCAAAGACAAAGCATCTTGCCTAAGTAGGAGACAACCATAAAAATACCTTGTTTTTTAGTCTACCATGCCCATACAGTTAAGAAAAAAAAATCTGACACTAACATTTGCTTACTTAGACATGGGCTATGTCCTTGAGTATTTCTACCAGCCCTTCAAGCAGTAAACATGAACCTATTTAAATAGAGCCTGAACAATTAAGGGTCTCAGCCTTGGAACTGTAACATCCCCAGAAATTTTCTGAAGATACCTTCCTAGCATCTTAATTAATTTTCTCTAAGAGATTACAGCAGTAGAAAGAACCAAATATCTGTCTATTAGCCTCTAGATTAGGATGACAATCTTTGGATCAGTTTCCATTTTGAAGAGGCAAGGTAATGCCAAACATTTAAACAAAGATAAACAAACAAAACCCCAAAAGCAACCAAAATAAAAACCGACCAACCAAAAACCCCACAAAAATGCAGACCAAAAAAATGGATGATGAGGACTTACAAAGAAAACCATAGCCCAAACCTGTACCTGCTGCCAGCAGGTTTTCTCAACAGCCAAGCTACCCATCATTCAGAATCTGAAAATATGGTGAGAGTTTTGTAATAGGATACTGGGAGAGATTAAGGGATTCCAGTATGGTGAAAATCTTAAAACAGTCAAATCCATTCCTTAATCTTGGGGACCGGTGACACTCATTAAAAGGCATTCACACAATCACTCAATGAAACTCACCCAGGGCAAATGGCAGGCATGATAAGTAACCCAATCCTCTGCTGGCAAACAATCAGCAAAAGACATCAGAAAAATTTTAGCATCCCACACAGTACATTTCACACCACAAAGATTTGGGATATGAAGTCTTATTTTCCCACTTAAATTTGTGCTTTAATGCAAATGCAACAAAACATTAGTCTTATCAAAGTCTTACACTAGATGAGCGCAGACTTCATCAGAGAGGGACATTTATTTTATTTTTTAATATAATTTTTGAAAATGAAATTGTACATCTCCAGCTCCTGTTTGGCTGCAAATATGTTCTTGAAGGTCCCTCTTCTTCATAAATTATATTCCTGTAAGGCAGAAGAGCCATCACTATGAACCTGGGCTTTGGTGTGCTTCATCCTGGACCAAAGCAACAAGACAATCACTTTTCCAGTTGGAGTATCTGTGTAAAAATCTAGTGTCTGCACTGCTGGCCATGCATAAAATAATTAAATAATATTTAAGATATTATTGAAAGTAAATTAAGAAAAAATTTTCTAAATTAAAAATAATTAAGAGAAAGAACGAAAGAAGATAAAGAGCTAAGCAATTTCATCATCATTCCCTGCTGGATCAGTTTGAGGACCTGGCACATTCTCATTTGCAGCTGCTGTTCCACTTTGATAGACTGACACTTAATAGTTCTAAGAGTAGGCTTTAGACAAACAGTAAAAAAATTAACATATTTTTTGTCAAGTCCAGTTTGCTTCTTCCAGAAACCAGCTCCTCCATTACTGCTGTTGCAGTCAATAGTGCTTTTGATAGGTAAAATACAAGGGGAGTCAGTTTATGGCATTTAAAGCTGAACACACAGAGCAATGACACTGCAAAAAGTGTGTTAATACATAGGTAATGTAGACATTCTTAAAAAATACATACATTACCACACTGATTTGTTTTCTCCCCCATTAAGCATATAGTGCAAAAGACAGCAAATCAAAATTGCTAAAGCCTCAGGATATAAAGACAGCATGTTGTTTTGTAAGTAGAAGCAGAGAGCCAGAAGAGCACTTACTAAATGGATGCCTGAAAACACTTTTCCTTTTTAGAAAAATTAAAGGTAAGTACTTCACTGGAAATATTATCACGTCTATAATTCCCTCATAGTGTTAGAACATTGAAATGAGAAAGAAAAATAGATAGTACTTGCACCCCACCCTAAGCCACCTGACCATGATTTCTCTCCTCAATATCCCCCTGCACACTGCACTAACCCATTTGCTGTCAGCTAATTCACAGATCATAGTGCAAAGTTTTCACTAGCAATAATCTCCTTTTGTCAGTGGCTGGCAAGTTTTCTACTTTCTTCCAAACTCCTTAATTATACCTTAATTATCTTTAAAAATCACTGATTATCAATGGATGGATTATTAAATAAAAAACTGAAAAGCAGACTGTTATCTGTGGTGAGCTACACAAAGAACAGTCCCTTCCAGTCTAACCTTATCCCATCTCAAATTAACAACGTTTATGTGAAAAAACCAAAAATTTTAAAAGCATTCCCCAAAGTAGGTACAACTACAGTCTAAAAGCCAGGAACTGCTTAGCACAGCCATGGGGTGCAGAACAGCAAGCCTGGCCATTAGAACTCCATGAAAGAGTTATTTAGGGCAGCTTTAGGGCTACTTTATATCAGCTGTCCTGATACGTCTCTGTGGCCTTCACGAAATAATAAAACCATTTCCTCAAATAAAACCAAGAGCACTAACAATTCAAGGAAAGCCTCCTACTCCACCACCTCCAGCACTGAGCATCCATCAGCCACCTGCACCAGCCTGAAGGTGACTCTGCCCTCCAGGAAGGCAACAGCACCCCCTGCAAGAGAATGTGCCTGGGTTTGCCCAAACACACCCCACCATTCGCCACCTTTGTCCATGCTGCTTTCTGTCCTTAGCTTCATGACACACTTGCATTTAATAGCCTTCAAAAAGTTTATCCCAAGGTCATTGCAAAAAAAAAGAGTGCAATCCTGTTTATACAGTGCACAGGACAACTGCACCCTCATAGGCATCTCTGCCACAAGAGACACATCCAAGAACAAAATGCTTGCAGCTACATCAATAGCCAGTACTGCACTTCTATGAAAGGAACCAAAACAAATTCTGCTGTTCTACCTGAACTCCACTCAAACCCAACTTTCAAAAGCTATGAAGCAATGGAAAAAAAATCTTCTGGGTAATTTTTTTAGTGTGGTTTTTAACATATTTTTATTAGTAATGTTTCTAGTCTGTAAATATATTAATTCATAAAAATTTTATATTCCTATTCAAAATTAAATGTAGAATAAGTAAAATGAAAGTGGATGAACAATATTAATATGCTCTAAAAGTAGTAATTTTACATCAAATTTAATCAGGTCACACTTTTGTGCCTTTTTAAAAGACTTTCTGGCAAACTCACATCTACCAAGCATGGATGCTTATAGGAATAGTGTCCAAACTGTCCAGAAAAACTGAATCTTTGGTTTGAACTTGCAAACATCTGCATTGGAAGTGCTTCCACAATGATCTAAGCAGAACTAAATTCTCTTATGCAATCTACACAACAGACTACATTCAAGAGTACAATTCAAATCTTTGAATACTGCATAAGTGCAAAGAATCCATAAGTGAGGTAAAGACAGTTGGGGAAAAGAGATAAAAATAGCTGTTTGCCAGAAAATCGGAAACAAATAAGGATTTAAAGGAAATCACACTGCATTTACAGACACTGCAGATGAAGATGGTTCAAGTTCATTAAGAACACTATTTACAACAAATTATTCATGTTATTCTACAGATCATTATGGCTGTTTTGTAGAAAAACATAATGTTTATGCATGAACTGGAAATGGAACAATCTCCTCATATTCCATAAGCAGAATGAACAGCATTATTGACTAGGATTGCTATACATCTTGTGCTTGTTTAAAAAAAAAAAAAAAAAAAAAAAAAAAAAAAAAAAAACCAGAAAATTTCTTTGGGATATTTCTTAATAGGACCATCCACAACAAACAACAAAAAAAAAAAAAAAAAAAATCCACCCTCATCCATTTTATCCCAGACTTGATGATCCTTCTACTGAATTGAGCTCAACTTCAAATATGGACTGACTTCACAAGGGCAAATTACAGTATCTTAGCATTTGAGGAGGACCACTACTTGAGCATTCATTTATGTCTCTTCCTTTACTGCACCTCCATGGAAATCTACATCCAGGCTTCCACCTTGTCTTATTGTGACAGCTCTCCTATGTGCATAGCACAGTCCTCATGCAACGTCTTTTACCTCAAAAGGTATTACTTCCAAACTTCTCATTTCCTTTCTATTTTTTCTGAAAGCTGGAATTTTTCCACCACCACCATTTGTTCTACATTAAGCACCTGCTAATTTTTAGGTGTGTATCACATTTATTATTGCCATTGCAATTACGGTTTAACTCTCTAAAGCACATTAATATTAAAGACTTCCCAAAATGTAATGTATGGAGTAAACTTATGGTATACTGAAAAACGTTGCAATGCTGGAGAGTCCAAAGCATTCACTGGCTGCTCCACTCAGTTTACAAAAGGAATTGTAAGAACCTACCTAAAACACTACTCTTGGCTCTTCTCAGAATCACAGATTTTCTAGAGATCAAAAGAATTCCTCTCAAGAGGTAAATTTTAACAAGAAGATTTTTTCCTTTCTTCAACCTCTCTCCTCATCCTAATGCAGTCCTCCTTGCCAGGGCAGAACAAAATGGTATTAGAACAACAACAAAAAGCAGAGAAGTGCTTGAACAGGGCAAGAACACTATTTGTGAATTCAGTGCTTCCACAGTTCCTGCTGGCATCTGGAATGTAAGTATATAGTCATAGAGTTGTACTCATTTGACAGTATCCGAATTTTACCAACTCTTGGGTGAGAAAGCTTACTGTGCTTCACAAAGAAAAACAATAATCCAGAGCCTGCTGCCATTTCCACAAGTTCATAATAATTGTGCCACTGACAATGAAGTAAAAGACTAATGGCATGCCCCTACAAAGTTTTCAGAAGGACAGAAGTCAAAATTCATTTTCACTGCATTTAGCAAACAGGAATTTGCTAATTCAAACAATAAACAAAACAAAACAACTAAAAAGAGTGAAAATCATAAACAGGATAGCTGAACTTTCCAGTTCAGACAAGTAGCAGGGTAATACTAGTTTATTTCAGTCAGTAAAGCAGGCAAAGCAGTACTTCTGAAAAGTGAAAGGTATATAAAGTTAAGAAAGACCAAATCGCTCAAAACTCATAACTTTTACTTGATAATCCATTACACGTGAGTCACTATGACATAACCTTCCTTGGGAAAATTTCATTATTAAGACCTCTACTACTTCCAGTACTGCTTGCAGTATTTATTTCTGTGATCACAAATTCAACATTTAAGTCTTCAGAGACTATAATGAGGAAGAGTATGGGTTCACACTGCTTTGAAAGAAACTTTCATAAGGAAAGCAAAGTATATGTATGAAAATATTATTAGGATATATACTGGTTTGTTGTTTGCTTGTTTGTTTAAAAAGGCCATGAGGAAAACTGCAATGATTTACACCTCTTACAATGATATATCCATCTAGACAGCTAAATGGAAGAAAGCTGTACTCCTCAGATTATCTCTAGATCCAACACAGTGTTACAAAAAAAATTATAGCAGTATGAATGAAGAGGACATACTTTGTTTAGCCTACTTACCTAAGAAAACCAGGCTTCTGAGACCACATTGACTACCCAACATTCCTTGAACAGAGCTGAAGTTTTCAACCAAATTTGACAGAGACAAATAAAAAAATTAACAAATTTCAATTTCTGCCAGTGTCATGGAAACAGATGGGTAAGGCTGTAAAGAAATGACCTGTTTAAGCTCTCACTGAATAAAAGGCTATTAAATTCTCTAAGACCCAAATTTAATTATTTCTGTTCTTACATAACCCAACAGCACAGTGCTGAACACCTCGCTCACGGCTCATATATAATGAACATGTTATACACCAAAATAACTGTAAGCTATAAGGGATGCAATGCAGGAAAGGGAACCCCTACACTTTTGTGAAGGTCAAAGTGCCGTGAGTTTCAAGCACGACTCTCTGTACCAGGCTAAAAACAAAATAAAAGGAACATAAGAAAATGAATAAGCAACATTAAACTTCCCATGAAGTTTATCTCAATGTGAATAGAGTAACTCCCACTTAGAACTAATGCCTTATTGCCTGTAGACAAATCAGCATTTTAGAAATTTCCACTAGGCACTGAATTGGTGCTACAGCAAACAATGATGCCAAAGCCTATACAGTGACTGTCAAATGAAAACACAAGAAAACCCTCCAAAATGCTAAAGACCTTCACAAGAAATACTTCAGTTCCTCATCTTTGCACTCATTAATAAATATTCACTACAGACAATTTGAATTACTGTTAAGAGTTTCAAAGGTGAAACAGGTGTTAATGAGGCCAAAAGAAATACAAGAACAGAGGTAACTGTGGAATTTTTAAAAAAATAGACCAAGGAATACCCAGGAAGCTGTTTTCATGTAAAATTAGTGGCAAATGAAGAAAACCTGTACCTAAAGCTATAACAATGGTTCATGATCAGGTGTGACTGGGGCTTCTCAAGGCACACTGTTTCCATGTGTGTTACTGTAACAGGACACACACCCATTGCTCACTACTGTTAATTACAATGAAAACCTCCTATAATTACCTGTAAAAGAATGCACCAATGGAACTGAGATAAAACAACCTTTCCCCACACATCCATATATATACATAGCAGTGATTTTTTTACTCTGGCAATTCTGCAAAATAATTTTTTCAGTAAAACAATAAAGATTCTGATGCATCTCATATTCTTGCAAGATCATTTACATAGAGATTCCATAAGCTATTCCGGCAGATGACGTCAGGAAGAGGTGCTCTAAATTCAACCTATTACAAAAGCAAACCATCTTGCTACAGTACTCAAACAAGATGTTAGATTCATATGTGTCATTATTAAAAATAATTTTTACCCCTCTCTCAATCCCACTAGGGGCAAAGACCTAAGGCCAACCATTTTTCAGCACTGCCCTGTGCAGCCCCCTCCCAAGTTCTGTGCCTGAGAGGCCCTAATCCTCTCTTTGTGGCATCGGCTGCCCTCGGCAGGCGTGACGCACCAGCCCAGAAGGCTGCTCGGGACAAGTTTTGCATATCTGATCAATCAACACTTTCAGTTGTTACCCACCAATGTGAACAGAAGGCTTTTCCCTGTCAGTTTTGCCCACCCACAGCCAGATGTCACCAGGTCCCACTAACGTCCCAGATATCACAACCGGAACTCTCTGCAAGGACCAGTAGGTTGCTGGTAAATACATTTTTTCAGCTTTTAATGTGGCAATCAGCATGAACTTCACAGAGAAAAAGCCAAAGAGAGTTTTACCTACCATTAAGTTCCCCCTCCATGGAATCCTAAGTCTGCTCTGAACTATGAATGAACCCTCACTCCTCCCCAAAACCCCTTCTTCTGATGCCAGTTATTGGAACAGTCAGTAAGCAGGTAAGAGTGATTAATACATTTGTATAACGCTCATGTATCTGGGAGCAAAGCTTGACCTGCCTATGTAAAATAACTTAATGGAGTCAATAATTTTTTATTCTAAATAAAAGTGATGGATATGAAGATCACTGCAAAATGGACAGGACTTTGCAAAAAAACGTACACTTCTTTCTATTAATCATTACATTTTGTCAGATTTTTCTCCTCGCTCTTCCTCATCCCATTGGAAAAAAAAAATTCCAAAACATTACCTCCTAATCTTCCAAGCTTCAAAGTCAAGCGCTAAATGAATTAATACAATCACAACTTCCTTCATCTGTAAGCCACTGCAACCCGAATGCCAAGATACCCAAGATACTATGGTGAATCAGGCCCTCTTACTGCACTGCTTGTCCTCTCCCTGAAATGCTGCAGGTTGCCAGCTTACCCACCAAAACAAGCAGGATGAGGATGAGATACATGGCACACACTGGTTATGCCATTCTGCATGCTCCCAAATGTGATTAGCACAGAAAATGCGAGAAGACACAAAGGCATCTTTCCATATTTAGCCATCTATGTTTAATAGTGAGTTAGATTTCACCTCAGTGCATTATTCCATTAATCAAGGGTGGGTATAAAAACAGAGACACAGACTGACATCAGCTACTTTCAAGATCTCTCTTCCTCCTTCCCCCACCTCCAGCTTCTATGACACCATGTATTGTGCATTTCATGTGCATTCATGTGTGCAAACAGCAGAGACTTATCTATAAAGATCAGTTATATGGTAAAACTGCAAAAGGAAACTTTCACCCTTGTCCAGCTGGTTGAATAACTGCAGAGGCCAACAGCAGCAAGCCTCTAAATACATCCTGTTCTTCTCTCTCCACCCCCACGTCTCTAATCACTTAGGAGGAAGATAGGAAGATTAGCAGAGAGGAAAAAAAAACATAACCAAAGCTGCAGATAACCCTTTAGGACCACAACGTCAGGCTATAAGAACATGGAGCAAAAGGTTAATGCAGCTGTATTTTCAGGAATCTCAAGCACAATTGCATTTAAAGGGGAGGGAGGGGTACTGAGAAGGTGAGAGAGAGAGAAAAAAGGAAATGGTGATGAAGACAAAAATGAATTTGTCATCTACAGCTGGCTCTTTGATCACCTGGAGTATTCAGGAAAGGATTATCAGCAGAAATAGGGCAGTTTTATTAACATTATATCATAATTTTTCTTGTAGGATATTTTCATTACCATCATCAAAACAGATTTTAGTAAGAACACAGCTGCAGGAGACCCACTGAGCTATGCAAAGGATAAAGGTGGTAACCAAAACAGTAACAGAGAACTACCTATAGCAGCTGATATACTGAAGAGATTTGGGAAAAAAAAAAAAGAAATATAAATAAAAGTCACTTCCACTAGAAGACAATGTCATCTTCATCCATGTCTCTGAACGGTTGCTATGGGGTTGTGAAGAGGAGGGGAAGGATGGGGGGGAGGTTATAATCAATCATCTCAGAAGAGCATTGCTTCTTACAGAGAAAGATCTGGATTTTGACTGTGTCCCTAAGAAAATTGCGGACTGCAGAGCTGCTGCCACGCAGGGCAGTGAGGAAGCAGGCAGAGCAGAGGCAGCAGCTGGGGATGGAAACGCCTATTAAATCCTTTAGACAACAGATGGGCAAAGCTCGGCTGGGTTATAAAAAAAAAATACACCACAATGCATCATGTTTTATTGTCCCACCATAATGAACAACACTTAACACCCACATGCCCAAAGAAGCCCCCCTATGGCTGATCTTACCCCTTCCCTAAATTATAACCTCAAGTCTCAATCCACTTTTGGGGTGATCCCAACTCAATGAATTTGCCAGATGCCATTGCTTATTGCACCTGTTACTAAAAATAAAATATTTTAAGAAGGAAGACATTTGGGCTTCTTTTTAAGGGTTTTTCTTCCAATTAATACTCCCCTGCCCTTGAAGTGAATATGCTACCCAAGCAAGCAACAGTAAGTCCAGATCTTGAACGCATTTAGGGGATCTAATTATGTCATGTAGGGCAGAAGCACCTGCTCTCTGCTAATTCCCTCCACTCGCTTTCCTCTTTTTAATATTTCTTACCATTGTTCCATTCAGGAAAATCTGCTGGGGGCAAGTTTCATAAACAAGCCTTAAGAAAAATAATTAAATAACCTCCCTTCCCCCCTCCCAACCCCTCCTACAAAAACACAGCATAACCAGAATGAATTCTGCTACCGATCCTCTATTTTTCTTTTATTCCAGACCCTACCCACAAAAACCACCAGCCCATCCATCCATATTTGCTAAATACCCACAGCAGTCAGTGCCAGAGACATACTGTACATATTTCCACCAACCCCCCCCCAACTGCACCTTAAGGACTACACCCTTTTCAATCATGATGTCATGAAATACTGCTGGTGACTCCCCCACTACCACCACCACCACCTCCTCGGTACTACAGGCTGTGAACCTTTAATTTCAATATAATTTGATTAAAAAGAAAAATGCTCCTAAGTAGGGCAGTGAAAAAACGGATGTGAGAATTCACTACCAGCAGATCATCTATTTTTTCCTCTGCATGCACTCTGGCTGTCATCAGAACAACACCCATTAGCAGGAGTAATGAACATAAAGCATCCTGGGCTTTTTTTCTTTTTTTTTTTTTTTTAAGAAAAAAAAGGATAAAAGAAAAAAAGGAAGAAAAGAAGGAATTAAAATGAAAACTAAAAATAAATAAAGGCCAAAATCCCCTATGAATATTATCTTCACTGAAACAGCAAATGGGAAAAGCTGAACCCTCGAACACCCCATCCCCGACACCTCGCCGGCTGCTACAGCACCTTCCCTCTAGCAGCGGTGCTGCTGCATAGGAACCAACCTGTCTGTCCTTTTCCTAGGGTTTTCTCCAAACGATAGGGTCCAACATATTGTGCATGTTGAGCTCCGCTGCCTTCTTTCCCTGTTGATGTCATTTCTACCTGGATCTGTAATTCTGCAATGTGTATGTGCTGATGAGCTGGAATCTCTCTCTCTGCAGCTCTTTAAATTCCCACTTTGCAGCTGTGCAAGCAAAGCACTCTTTTTTTCTTTGCTTTAGTCCCCTTGGTTGCAGATTTTCGTCTTCCTCCTCTTTCTTTCCTCTCTCTCTCACGTGCTTGTTTTCTCGCTGGGTCTGCTCGGGACGCCGAAAGACGAAGGAGTTGTTTCAGTGTTCAAAGAGGGGGATCTGCGATCCAAGCCCGAGGAGCATGATGCTGGTGATCCGAGCTCCGCACGCCTTGTTCTCTCCAGGAGCTGTTCAAGGGAGAGCCAGAGCTGGAGCAGCGGAAGAGCCGGGGCCGCAGCTGTGAATGGCACCGAGAGCAGCCAATCCCCTCGCCTCCCACCTCCTTCTGCCCTCCTCCTTCACTACCTTTTCTTTTCCATCAGCAGCAGTTGCTGCCTCTGCCTGCCACAGAGCATCATGACCAATGGCAGCAGCAAACACCTAAGTTCAGCAGCCTATTGATAAGGCACAATTAAATATAATTTAATGTGTATATTAATTTAAGACCCAAACATACACTTCTCTTTTTTTTCCTTTTTTTTTTTTTTTTTTTTTTTTAATCCTCTGAATTCTATTCCACTATGCAGCTGCAGATTATTAAAGAAAAGGCAAGATTGTGGTATGAAATAGGAAAGGGGGGAAAAAGCTACTTCTGAAAACGAGCCTGGGAAATTATTTGATTCTATTTGATTCTGGCAGACCTCTGTCTCCTGGGGGTTTTACCCTTTAAAGAAAACCTTGGGGAAAGAGGGGGGTTGTGGGGGAGAAGAGAAAAATAACAGGCACAATTCTGTAAGCACTGAACTCAGTGACAGACCTGCTTTTGAATTAGATAGGGAAAAAAAATCTTTGGGTCCTTAGTGAACAGATCAAAAACTGAATGGCCACTCTCTTAATTAAAATTGCAACTGAAAATCCAGGGATTAGATGGTAATAGGAGCAGATTGTCTGATCCACAGGCACTGAACTAGCAGTGTAAGAAAACTTTCACTGTTTTTGTCCAAGTATGGCTGTATTTAACCTTCAGACATTAGGGAGCTGGACAAAAGAAGGGATTCTGCAGATACTTCAAGTTCAGCAGAAACCTATGTACTTTCTGGATTCAGGACTGTACAACAGTTTCAGCCAGTCTCCAGGGATATCCAGCTGAAGCGGTTCCCACACACACAGGTTCCATTTTTACCCTCTTTTCCCTACTTCAGACAGAAAACTGGTCAAGATATTGCTATTCAAATTCCAACTGAGACACAGAGCAAGAATTCTTGAGTCAGGGAAGGTAGCCTTGACAAGCCTGTAAAGAGAGAGGAAAACTTTTACAAGCCTTATCATTATCTGTTGCTCTCTGGAAGAAGACTACTTCAGGTTTGTTATTTAAACCCATTTTTCTTAAGAGAGAAATTGACCTTTTTTAAAATACCTATATCCAGAAACAACAGATGCCCTTGTAAATTGGAATAAAACTAGAAATTGGCTGTCTACCTGTACCACAGACAACATGACTATCCATCAAGGCGCAGAGGAGTTAGTAAGAGGAGGAAGGAGGAAATCAGGCTTAAGCAATTCTAAGATTTCTTCAGGAAACAAAACCTTAACACTTGGTGTGGGAAAAAACAACCCTGCTTTGCCCTTTACTGTTCCCCTTTACTCACTTCTAGACTGTGTCAGTGCAGCAACCTGTAAGCAAAGTCCCAAACACCATCCCCATTCTCAGCTTCCCCCTCCACAGGCACCCTGTGTGACCACACACTCCTTCCCAGCCAAGCACTGCTTCTGTGAATTTCCAATGGCAACCTCTATCCCCTCCAACCCTCCAGGTGTTTCCTTTGCCCTTACTACTCAACTCAACTCCAAACTGCCATTTCTCCAAGCTCCCCAGACCTCTCCTTGTTCTCCCACATCCCTCAGAAGATCTCCTTTCCCTCTGGCTTACGAGCCATGATGGGACCATTCCAGGAGAGGCGCCATGGTGGGAGAAGCACTCTCCCTGATGGGCTCTTGCCTACAGAAATCAAATGCTGGGGGCAACTGAAATGTATCATGGTTTCTGATGTTTTACTCCTCTCTAAATACCTGCCCTCCCATACTGTCAAAAAGTCCCAACAGACAGTAAGTGACATTGCTGAACTGTGGTGATGTGTGCATAGCTTGCAGAAAAACAAAAATATTGTTCATTTGTATAAATTAGGTATCCACCATGTTAATAATGCAGTGGGTGAGTATCAGCATAGATCAAAATCTTTTTTAATTCCAGGATTTGTATCTTAAAAGGTATTTAATACACGATGATGATGTCTGCATGTAGATGAACCATATGTGGGTCATGTTGTTAATAGAATGACAAGAAATCAGACAATGTTGTCCATCCAAGTCCAAACTTGTATATTTCATATTTGTTTCTATTGGGCATTCAGGAAAGTGGGCTAAGAGACACGGATGTTACAAATACCCACCTTCTGCCACAAAACACGTGTCAGTTTCATGGCTGGAATAAGGTCAGAAACTTAGTGAAGTTCATATGATCCTGACTGGAGGATAAAACAACACAAACAAACACAAAACATCTGTGCACAACCCCCCCAAAAAACCTCCTATATCATTTTGGTCTTGTTTAGTTATGTTATTACGTTATTTTGATTCTGTTGGAATGTCCTGCTGTATAGCCTATTGCAACAATTTCAACCTTTTGTCCTAAACTCTTTTTGAAAAAAATGCTTGGACATTTCTTGATTACTGAATAATCAAATGGTTTGGGTTTTTTTTCTTTTTTTTTTTTAATTTTATGTATTTGTTCATATGGAGCCAAATCCCATTTATCTGTACCCCTTTGATCTGAAACTCAGTCCTTTGAATCTAGGTTATGTCCCCCTGGTGTGAATTACTTATACAATAACTCCCTCAATTATTTGAAGCCCTGTTTATCCAAATGTTTTGATGTTCCAAAAGTATTTTGAATAAACAGGACTCTGCTGTCATTGGATATATCAGACATCTTTGGGGATGCAAATGGGATGATTTCCCCTGACCTTATTCTGTATAATCTTGTGCCTAAATGAACAAGAAGTGTAAACTTAAGTGTATAGTTGGCATATTGGCACAATCTTAGGTTCTTGTACTCTTTTCTCCATTATTTTTCTTTTGTTATTCTCATTTAAGGACTAAATTTTTCTCAGGAAAGACTCAACAATGATCCCAGAAAAAATTTTGCTGGAGTATGGAGTGAACAAAAAAGAAATTATTTGGAATTTTGCTGTTTTATCATACTTCTGGGGAAAAAGGTGAGCAAAGGATTGGCACTTTTTTTTTTTGGTATTTTTTACCCACTCCCATTGACACTAGCTTGTGTCTAATGAAAGTCTTTATTATCATTTGTTTTCTTAGATGCTTGTCATTGCCTTTCCTCTTATTCCCATAAAAATCTTAAGGGTCAAGATGGATCATGAGATGATGAAAAAAAGCTACAGGAAAAAACAAGTCCAAAAAACTTCCATGAGGAAGTTTTGTTTCAATGTTTTTCACTTGTTCAGTTGAATATATGTTTGAAGTTAGTACTGAAAAAAAGGAAGCGTAATGCTTCCAAGAAAAGTCACCAATAAAGTTGTGCAATTAGCATGGAATAATAAATCAATAGTCTTCTCATGGTAAGAAAAATTTAAGCTAGGACTTTGTCTCCAATTAGAATAACTTAGTAGCTAATGGTTATGATAAAAACATAATAAAGAGGATACAAACATTCAGCATTTTCAATGTCAGGATCCATTATCACATCCTGAATTGTGTATTCCATCCACATACATATGGACGCATTACACACCTTTGATAAGTAGTGTAGGGATTTAGATATTTTCAGAATTAATCTCATTGTATAGATATCTCATAAGAAACTCATCCAGGTGTTTGAGGGACATTTAGTCATCAATACTGTTGACAAACTGATAATATGTTTATTTAGGATAATTATATCAATTTGCAACATCTTCAAACAGATGTTAACAGTCTAAAATTGAAAATTTTTCTCCTTAGCATTAAGTAACTATGCCTTTGTAAGACGCCAAGGAAGACTGCAAGAAATGAAAGGATTGGATTTCAGTAAGTGGGTGGTGTTTCGAATTCTTAGAACACACTCAGACTTCAGACGCTTTTCTTACTGTAGCAAATGTTGAGGAACTTAATTAGTTAACATCAGTTGCTGGAAGGCAGTGCTTCCACACAGACCCCCACTCTGGCAGCTCCTAAAAACTGGTCTGTATTGCTCAGCAAAGCTGTACCATGACAGTAGTTAGGCAGAATCTGGAGATTTTACTGTTGTTGCCATTATGACTATTGTTAATAATAATTTAGCTAGTATTATTCAGATTCTTGGTGTTTTACATACTCTTGTACATAATTTTTAATACTTACCAGAAAAAATGAACTGTTAGCTTATTATCTACATATCATCATTGTTTCAAGCTGAATTAAGGTAAAGCCTTGTAAAATGTTTAATAACAAAATAGATAACTGCTTTCACAGTATCATTTCCTCTGGACCATGGACTCTCTTTACTCCTTCGGAAATATTACTGTCACTTTCTCAAGCCTGCTGCTGTCATTACCTGTGCCTCACAGAATTTATAAACTATTAAGAAACAAAAAGCTATTTCCAGCTTAATATAGCAATATGGAAACCTCTGTATGAAGTTTTTTTTTCCTTAAACTGAGCTTTGTGTTTCCTAATGATATGAATATGCAGGCACATTCACTTAGTTCACTAAGTAGAGCTGTGACTGGGTCTTGACAGAAATCAAACATGAAAGCAATGAGACACTTTAGCATGAGGATGGGTCTGTGGTAACTGACCTATCTTTGAGGTACAAGGGACCAAAAGAATGTCTGCCTGCCGTTGTCAGAGCAAGACTCCATCTCCCCTAATACTGTACCTCCAGTGGTGCCCATAAGTACAAACAGAAGGAAGAAAACGTCCAAGGCAAGTGCATGTGATTCTTGCCTGCAGTACTCTCTCAGGATCCCATTGTTTTCAGCTCAGGGACTTTCTGAGCCAGATGTTGTTTCTGTGTGTGCCTCAACAGATTTTTTTTTTTTCCCCCGAGCTTGTTTTTGTCTTCCCTTAAAATCTTGACACCATGACAGATGGCCAGATATCTCTTCAGATTATGTGCATGCTTCTCAGAAGAGAGTGAATCCTTGAGACAAGTAACATCCATTGATCAATGCTCAAGAACCCCAAAAAGGAAAGAAAGAAAATTATGTGTGAGGCACAATTCTTGAGATCCAGCAGCTGTATGGAGCAATTCCAGCTGCTCAGGAAGCCCAGAAACAGTAGAGCTGAGAGTTCAGAGCAGTTGGTGTTTAAGATGTAGAAAACAGGTATGAGAAAACAGAAATATGATTTCTGCCTGTGTTTCTTTTGGTGTTAGAACAATTCCACCCATTCAGTTTTTGCCACAAAATGCATGTGCACTCTGATCAGTGACTGATGATCTTTATGATGATATCATACAGAAGTGACTGTAAAGTACATATTAGCAGCTGTCATGGATGTTTTATGGGCACTTTAACAGCATGCACTGAAGTTGTATGATGTCAAATACACTGAACAAGCCAATTGTGTACATTTTACCACAGGTGGTTTAGTGAAATATTCAGTCAACATCCTAGAATATTCCCATATTTCTCTGCTGTGATTTCAAGTAGGTTAAAAGTATTGATCAGGATGAGCAAGGAAAAATATTCCTTGTCTAGACCACAGAGTCAGTCTCCCCAGTAGCTGGCAGCCAAGTCCCAAATCTCACAGTTGCTGGCACCTGCTCACAAGCCAGTGAGTCTGACCACCCCCGCTCCCCAGTGCCTCCCTTTGTGCTCCTGTTGGTAGAGATTCAGGGGTGCTCTCACACCTGGGGCTGGCCCTTAGAGACCCCCTCACCCCACTTGCTCCCAGATCACTTCCCTGCTCACCATCTGGTTTGGTTGATCTGTGTAAGGGATCACACCCACTCACACACCCACACTTGATCAGTCCCTGCACCACAGACACACAGGCCCTCCAGCCTCTGGCCTGCCTCCAGCTCCTGGGTTCACACCCCCCTGCACATGTGCACAGGCACCCCTCACCCAGCAAAGAATTAGAAAATAGTTTAGTAAGAACACAGGTCAGACTGCACTGATCAGGCACAGAGCATAACCAGACAGGTATTTTGACTAGCCAAGTGTGGTAACTCACCTTATTCTTTGCTTACCCCTCTGCTTTCTCACTCCTGTCCCTCCCCAAGTCACCTAACCTACCCACTTTTCCCCCATTTGGCTCCACCCATTAGCATCCCATAATTAGCCCTGTTCAATCTGGAACTGCTCTTCCCTTACATCCCATAATGTGTCCCACTCCTCAGCAGTGAGTCCCTGAGTCTGAAAGCTGACTAGAGAGTGCTTTTTCTTGTGTTCCTGCCAGCCCTTGTGCCCCTGTGCTCACCCAGATCCACTGGTGGCCCCTGGCCTGGGGATAGAGCAGCAGGGTCTTATTCAGGCACCTCACTCCTCTTATTGCCCCTCTGATCTCCTTCATGGGATCTTGTCATGTGATATTTTGTATGGCATGCTGTTGGATAACTTGTATCCAAGTCATCTAACATGAAGAACTTGGTTTCTTGGTTGCAACAGCCTGCCATTCCTTGTGCAGGGAGAATTATAGACATGACCCTCAGACAGGAATGGCCATCTGGAGTTGTGCTGTGTCCCTTGGAAGATAAGGCATACCTAGCATTTGACACACAGTGGGAAATAAAGTTCACAGATTTGTAGTGATTTAGCTTCCACTGGGAATTTAAGAAGAGGACATCCTGCCCTAAGGTCACACAAAATGCTGGAAGGAAAAGTTAAAGACAGGCCAGCAATGATGGTAATGGCAGAATGGTAAACGATCCCTTGCTCCATAAAAACACACTATCCCAGCTTATTGGTAAAAGATGAGCAAAGAGATTGATGAGGTGAAAAAGTAGGACTTTGTTCTTTGCATTCACATCAGTCTCGCAGTAAACAAAAGGCATTACTTGAAAACAATCAAAAAGAGTGCCAAGATAAGCAGTAGGCAAATAGAACAAAGGAGCCAAGAACCTGAGGCCACTATGCACCAGTGAACAGAACTGATCCATTCATCAAATTGCTACATATAACAGTGGCAAGTGCAAAAGATAAGGTTTTAAGGAAGATAGATCACATGAGGTTGTTGCTAACTTAGGACAGGAGTTGGAATGAAGGCTGCAAGGCAGGTGTAGGTTAGCAACAGCCAACATTCCTGACAGCAGAACCAAGGATAAAGCACTAGGAAGGGTTTTATCTGATGAAAGAAAGTGAAGAAGTGAAGAACAATTTAAGGGGTCAAAGGATATTGTTCGTCAAAAGAAAAGAAACTACAGGATTTTTCCTCTGCCACTTGCACAGGCAAGAACACAGAGGCCGTTTGAAAGATTTACATGCTGAGGTCTCAGAACTGCTGAAAATGGTTGCTTATACTGGGCAAAATACTGATTTAATATCACAAAGGAAAATCAATATAATTTCCCTTAAAATGTATTTCTTAACTGCACCAATAATTTGTTCATTGAAAAAAAAAATCCCCCCCAAAACAAAACTCCAAGAAATAAACCAACCCAAAACAAAAACTCCAAAGAACAGCACCAAAACCAACAAAAAAACCCCAACAAAAGTAACAAAAGCCATACACTAAAATACATCCCTGATTTTCTTCAGAGCCTTTCACATGGGCCAAAACACATTCAGACTGGGAGGACTGGGTACTGTATGCAACAGTTGTTAGATATTAGAAAATGTTACTAGATACTAGAACAATATTTAGACAATTGAGCTGTGCTAATGCTGCTAAGATAAAAGTGCAATTCCTATTCATCAAAAACTGAATAAAACAGCTCCATAGTCCGCAAGGTATTTAATAGGGCAGTCCAGAATACTGGAGTCTGAAGCACTTTCCCTGCCTCCCCAAAGAGCAAAGAATTGTAGGAGCATATTTCAGACTCTCTGAAACCTCTATTTTAATGACTCTTCCTTTTAAAGAAAAAGTAAAGGCTATTCTGAAGTTTCCATAGAACCACTCAAGCACCAGAAGGTCACAGTTCCTAACTCCATAGGTGATGCAGCTTTTCAGATAAAACGCCTGTCTGTTGGGAAAGCCTCTGGCAAAATAAAACAATATGCAGATGAAAGTTACAAGGATGGCCAAAAGGTGAGCAGCAAAGTGCTTTCTAAATCCCCTCCTGCTGACAATGGAAAAGGTTAAACAAATTCCAGCATTGTAATGATGAAATTATTCAGCTGGAAGAGGGAGAAAGTGTTACAAACTGGTTGAATAAACAAACTTTGGAAAACAGGGTGCTGTCCTGCTATTTGGGTTTTGCTTCTGATTTACTGCATGGACTGGGGAAATCACTCTGAGAGCTGCTGAACCAGCTGATACCAGACTTTATGTGTCACAGGTATTTGCCACTTCACTGGCAGAGTCCCAGTCACAAAAAAGGGTAAATTCTCACCCTCCTAAACATAGATCTTATTAAGATTAGCTAAAAGCAGGCAGTCCAAAGTTGATGTGTCTAAGATCCCATTGTTGCCCTGAGTTTCCTTTTCTTTGTTTCCGTTCTCTTTAGAAAATATTTCCACCTCATCTGCTCGTTATGATACACTTGGTGATCCTTGAGGAGAATTCTTGAAAAAATTGTATCAGAAATGTATTCTTTGCACATTAGTATTTCTTCCACCTGCCTAGAAATGAGAAAAACAAATACTCCAACAACAGGACTGAAGGACTGTCTTGTTTTGGATGTATGAATGAATATTTGCACTGACCTTTTCACCAGTTATTCTGAAAAGCTAGGACACCACTGCTCTGAGGAATGGTCTGTGAACCCCATGGGAGCAGCACACATTAGCATGAGAAACTCCTTCAATTTTCCCCTAGCAAGGCAAAAGTTATTCCCTGAGAACAGCAGTGAATCAGATCACCTGTTCTTGTTTTTCGCTGTGGTTAGTAGGTCACAAACACTTCAGGATAGATTGTGGCCTCTAGGCATGGGGTTGCCTGAATACAGTACAGCACATTCTATAAGAAGAGTCACAGAATGCTTTTCTTTTTCCTCTGCCTCTTCCACCATGATATTTTTACATTTCCTCAATGCCATCATTTTTTTTGAGTGTCCAGAATTTGAGGAAATCCTAAGAAAATGGCCTCAGTAGATATCACATTGTTTCATTGAGGGCCTTACAAGAGAAAAACTCCAAATGCCATCTTTACTCTTTATACACCCAAATGTAAGAAAATGTCTATCTAGTGATTCATTATTAAAATATCAGATAAAAGCCTATGGAATTTCCACAGTTTGTCATCATCTGGGCAACTTTTCTTTTTTTCCTTGGAATGGCAAATGGGTAAAATTCAAAATGAAAAATTATATTGTGGAAACCCTGAAATCTTGTTTGCTGCATCTACAATGTTTGTTAGAGCAAGATAGAGGGCTTCTCTCATGACAGGACTTGCATGACACATGTTGATAAAGGAAAATAATTTTGACTTCAATGTATGCCCTTGTGGGCTTATGCACATGGATCCCATTAATGTTGATGATGATTACCTGGATGCACTGATGAGCCAGTGGATCTCTGGCCAAGTTAAAAGTGTTAAAAGTTCAAAGTCTGCAGGAAAAGAGTAGCAGAACAATAGTGTCTGTACAACGTCTTTTCTCCCACTGTTCCAAAAGATATTTTTAAATGCTCAACAGTGGTTTTTTACTTTGCTTTTTTACTGATGTAAATTTTCAAATCTTGAATTATTTCATTAGAAAATATCACCAGTATTTAAAATGTCAGACTCAAACTGCATTTCCCAGTGTGAATGCTGAATACCAGTGCCTGAAGGAAAGTTTTATGGCATCGATTAACTACAACCGTTTGTAGAACTGACAAAGACCTGTGTTAAAGGTTTATTCTGACTTTTAGATGTGAGTATTGTGCATCATTTTTATAACATGCAAGCCAACAATGATGTACTTTGTTACTGCAGGTCAGAACAACTTCACCCCAAGAGATAAATCACAGAAACTGACATTAGCAATCCCAGAACTTGCAAGGCACAGGATAAGAGAGGCTATAGGAGAGATACTTCATTGCGTTTTCAATTGATCTCACTTGCTATTAAGAAAAACAAAATACACCTAAAATGAAGAACACACAACTCACATGGAAAAAACACTTGTGAAATAGGCCTGATGTGGAATAGTAGAAGTAGGCAAAAATACATGTAATGAATTTAGATGAGAACAGTGATGGGTTTCTCTCAAAAGTACAAAGAACAGACTCTGAGCAAGTATAAGTAGAATTTTTAAAAATGTACTAAGTAAGCAAACATGAGTGGTAGCGAAATCAAAACCTAGCCTTAATGCTGTTTCCATTCTGGTAGACAATTTTACAAGAGAAAACACATTTTTTAGAAGGGGAATATGCTGCACATATGTTGTTCACGTCAGCATTTACAGATTATTAAATTAAATGTTACAATTTCATGTAGCAGCCCAAACCTGGGTAAAAACTGTCTCTTACAAAGTGCTTGTCATACATAAGAATGTGGCAATGTGACAAAAAAATTGCTCTCCCAGTGATGACTCTCCCCAGGTAACCAAGACAGACCTGGTACAGAGAGATAAAATAATTTACCTGGCATCATTTGAGAGGTCTACAATTAAACAGGGTTAAAAACAGTTAACAGAAACAGATTTTTCAGCAGCTGCTATACAGCATTTTTTGTCTCTATTTCTTGCCAAAAGCCATGGAATCTTTGGACACTCAAAAGTAAAAAAAATCCAAACCCTCAACCTAAATACTTTATTCTAAAGTTGAGCTACTTAATATATGTCATGAGATCCATCATGATTATTGATGACATGAAATCAAGCTATGTCAAAGGAGACAAGCAGAAAGAGTTTTGCTTGAAAAACAGAATCACAAAGAGTTGAAAACCAAAAGGGTCAAGATACTTCCTGCTATAGCAAGAATTGTGCTATCGGTGACACAAGTTGAAGATGCTTGTTACTCATGGGTGCCCTGGATAGAGCTCAAGGGGGAATAACAGCAACAGGGACATGCAGAGTAAGATAGATGAGAATAAGATATATAAAGACAGGAGAAGATTTAGGTTTATGGACAAATTGCACTGAATCCTACTGTTTACGAGGTCCTTCTGCAAAATATACTTGTTTATAAGTGGCAGACATCTGGCTAGTTTTTTCACAGTAAGTCAGCTCTGTGTCTGCCTGAGTCAGATGTTTGAGTATCAAGAACACTCTAAAAAATCTCAACCACACCTGTAATGATTTGGATAATTACAAGTCAAAACTGCCTTGCCCTGTCAGGCAGAAGTCATGCTGGTAGCTCTGCCAGCATTAGTGACACTACATTGCATTTGAGCTATTCCCAGAACCCATACAACTGTGGCAGATAATGTAGCATGTTACCTTTGTGCTCTCTATCGTCCAAGGCAAAACAAATGACTGATTTCAAACATGGGATTCCATAGGTGCCTCTCCTAGCTGGCCAATAATCCTTGATCTGCCCTCTTCGCAGGAGTGAATGATTGCCTGCACAGTGACAGCTGTATGGAGCGCACAACACACTTCCACTGGCAGGGTCTGTCACCTCCTTCCCGGACAGGAGATTCCCTTCCTGGGGTGCTCACCTTTTCCAGCCTCCCGCGCCAAAGGCACCGAGTGCAAATATGCATCAGTGCCCTCTCGTGGGCGGCAAAGGTTAAAGTCCCTCTACTGAGACCCCCCTGGGGCAGCGGGTCCTCAAGTCAGGTGGCAGACAGGTGTCACAGCTAATATTGCCGAGATCCATCCCAAAAACGCATTTTCCTGACAGAATTGAATCCTGTCATAGGAACAGATCCATTACACTCATGTGGGTACCCCTGACCAGCTGGAGTGGGTTGGGAACCATGGAGTTACAGGTAATAAATAATAGATCTAATGCTAAACCAGGCCACAGATGATGCACTTTGCTTACATCTGTGGCCCCTCAGAGAATGGAGCACCTGTGAATAGCATTTTCAAAATTCTTCTTGGTCTGCTCTGTTGGCTGCTTAGGTGTTTGCACAGCAGATCCCTATGGAAGTAGCTAACAATAAATCACTGTCAATCACTTTTCAGCATAGGCAGCAGTCATTTTCTACTATCAGGTCTAACTCCTGTAAGTATTACTATAATATATAGCATGTCATGAATACTGTAAGGGTCTGAAAATAGAAAAAGAGACACTCAGAACTTCAGCTAGTGGAAATTACTATCAGTACCATGGACCCCATGGATTGTGAAATTTGAAGTGAAATCTTATCAAGCTTTCTGCACCTTTTCCCTCAAAGAAATTTCCCTCTGCAATGAACTTTTGGCTTTCTATTTAAACAAAGCTGCCAATAAATTGACACACACTCATTTCTTAATTTTTTAAATTTTGATGACTGCTACCCACAGCTCCCTGAAATACTTAAACAACACATTTAAGCCTCCTTTGAACACGAATTGGTTAATCATGTGAAAACACAGTACAAAAGATTTGAACAGAGCTTTCTTGACTGGACTAATGCCAAAGCTATAAACCAATATCTTGGTGCTGAAAGCTATAAACAGCTACGTGAGTGGCTTAGGATTGCATCTTAAGAACAATTTGTATGCATTCTTCTGCATAATTGTACATCTGGTGGCAATAGAAAACATGGTGCATAAACAGGCACAGGCAGGGTTACACAAAATAAATTCAGGTAATCACTGTCCTTTTCTGTGTTGAAGCTTTTGTGGTTCTCTCTAAGACCCAGACTATGCTAGTACAAAAACCACTAACACAGCTTTCCAGGGCAGGCAAGGAGTCAAAAGCCACTTACAAATTGGCTTTACTACTTTGGGGAGGAATGGATAAAGACCATGGGACAGCATATAATCTGTGGGCTCTCTTATTTCCCTCCAACTTCTATTATCTGCAAGTACCAAGACTTTAGCTTTCTCTGTCACTGTCACCACGGAGACTATGGTTCTCTCAAGTGTACAATGTAGCCTTGCACCCACCTTTGTGAAACCAAGGTGGAAGTATCCCTTTTAGCCTGTCCAAGACATGTTTGACAGCATCAGACAAAAACCAAAGTAAGAAATGATTACTGAAAAATGACTGGAGGAAAATTATTTTTATACTGAGGTATCCATTTTTAGTAGCAGGAAAAGAAGTCTCTGTAGTGTACACCTCATGAGTTCCCATTGCTGACAAAGATATATTTTTTCACAGAGAGCACAAAAGCACCATTTTCTGAGGAACTTGGATTGCTCTGGAACGAAAACGTTCTGCTTACAAGGCAGAGAGGCATTTCATGGCGATTCCCGGAATGCAGAAGTCAAAATGCAGGATGAAGAGATAGAGAAGGAACATTCTTTTAAACAAGATGCATTGTGGAGTTGCATTGAGGTGTTTGTTTCTTTTGCTACTTTTTTTTTTCCCCAAACCAAACTCTACTTTGGATAATAAAAATTAAAGTGATACTGCATTACAGAAGAAGTAAACTGCTACTCTTAGATCTGATAAAGCTTTTAGCTCAGGACAGAGAGAGGTGCAATTAGCATATGGTGAAGAGTTTGATGTTTGAGCTGTAGGTGGTGGTGTTGCTTTATGGGAGTTTAAGTTCAGCAAGGATGGACTACTTGAAAGGACACAAGCAGAGGTAAATTGGGGTAGCTAACAAACCCGTTACCTCCAGTTGCCTGATAGTAGTCAACTTTCCTTCATCCTCATTTGCTCACACAACACTTTTTAGAAATATGAATAAGCATAGAAGTCTTACATTTTGCCATCATTTAGGAACAGAGGTAGAATAGCAATGCAAGAGGTGCACAAATGCCAGACAAATAATGGGAGAGATTATCTTTATCAATACAGTGCTTACTGAAAACTGGTTTTGTCATTCTGCCTTTTTTTTAATGTAAACTCATTCTTCAATTATATGTTGTATTAGATTTCAAAGTACATTTCACAGTAGCCTTGGTTTTGGTTTCAGTAAATGTTGGTGCAATTTGTCTTGCAGGCAGATTCTACCACCCAATAGAAATAATCCACTTGATAAAGTTTTGCATACACAGGAATCCCATTGATTTAGTGTTCACATACAAATCAGGGAAATAATCTGTACACCTCTATGAACCAATGCATCCACTGTTCCCATTTACAGGAATTTTAATTTATATTGTGGATTAGAACTTTTCTGTAAAAATATCTGTCTCACTTCATTTGTAACTTGTTCTCAGGTCTAGCTCTGTCTTCGCACTGATTTCCCTCAGGCCTCTGTTTTTCCTGCATGAAAAAAATGATACTTTCAGCTCCAGTCTGGTACCAAAGTGACTTCCTTATCGAGAGTCAAACTGAGGGACACACAGGGATATTGTAATTCTCTTCAATGTAGCTCCTGTAGCAAAGCTCTCAGATTCCACCATCCCTTACAGACAGATTTGCTGCCAACAAACCAGTGATGGCTGAAGGAATAGACCCCACTTCCCTGCAGCTGTGTGCTGCTTTTGGCTGGGGTGAAGTTCATTTAGAGTGGCTGGTATGGGGCTGTGTTTTGACTTTGTGCTGAAAACCATATGGATAATATAGAGAAGTTTTTCTTGTTGCTGAGCAGGGTTGCACAGAGCCAAGGCCTTTTTTGCTTCCCATCCTACCACACTGGCAAGGGAGCTGGAGGTGCATGGGAACTTTGGGAGGAGATGCAGCCAGGATAGCTCACCCCAGCTGATAAAAGGAATATTCCACACCATATGATATCATGATCAGCAAATGATGGGGTGGAAAAGGAAGAGAGGGAGGACTTTTGGAGTTGAGGTGTTTGCCTTACCAAGTAATGGCTACACATGATGGGGCCCTGCTCTCTTGGAGATGGCTGAACACCTGCTGAGCGTGGGTAGCAGTGAATTAATTCCTTGCTTTACTTTGCCTGTGTACGCTGCTTTTTCTTTCACTATCACACTGCCTTTATCTCAACCCACAAATTTTGCAGCTTTTACCCTTCCAATTCTGTCCCCAGTAGCTGGGAGAATGAGTGAATGACTGCTTGGGGCTTGGTTACTGGCTGGAGAGTTAAACCACACCAAGCTGTCAATAATATGTTATATTATTAAATGTACCATAACCATATATGTCAATATGTATATAATGTCAATATATGGTTATCTATGAGCTCACGTTATGCATAAAAACCTCTCCAAAACCCTAAATAATGAAAGTGCTATTTGGGACCCCCAGCATGTGAAAAAACCACTTTTTCTACCGCATCTGAGATTTGGCAATGAGCTGGTGTGTCCCTGCAGAGACCACTGAGGCACTGTCCACCTCTCTGCTCCACACAGCACCTTAGGCACAAGGGCACGAGCTTCCCAAAGACTTACAGGATGCACCATGGACAGAGAGAAGACAAAGAAGAGAATATATAAATCAAACTAGAGCCCCTTGGTCTTTCCAGAAAGAATGTCATCTTCACTGTGTTTTTGTCTAAAGGCAGCTTAAGGAGCAACCACTGAGAAATGGGCAAAATTAGACAATTTTTCAGGATGAGAAAGTGCTCAGGATCCAGGGAATCACAGGCACAAGTTCAGTCACACATGTAAGTGTAAGCTTAGGATTAAGTAGTCAGAGTGCTTACCTAGAGCAATTTCCAGACACAAACACTATTTAGATGTCACTCTTGGGACATTCAATTCAGACACAGTATGTAAGTTAGGTTTTTCCCACTTCACTGTGCTCTGAGGAAGCCTGCATTCCTCCCAAATCTTCTGGGGATATAGAAAAAGGAATATGAGGATATTGGGATGAGGAGCTGTCAGTCTCTTAGGCTGTGGTTTTGGTTTTCTTCCCTAGTGACAGAGCTTTTGTGTCCTCCTGGCAGACACTATTCAGCTTAATCATCATTTAAACTGCCAGTTCATTACTCTCCTGAGTCTTTATGCCAGCTAACAGTTTTAGAGTTGCTTTTCCCTGATCAGACTAAGACATTCAGACCCCTATTTAATTTTTCTCTGCTTGATCTCCACAAATGCTGACACATGCTAACTTGACTCAGGCTTGTCGCTAACCTAAATAATTATAACAATTGCTAACCTCTTGAATGTCTTCAAAGAGGGGATTTATGGTAGTTTTTTGCTATCTGAAAAGTTGGCTGTATCTATGTTGTCAGGAAGGTCTCTCTTGTCAAAATCAAATGTGTCACAGATGACAGATCTCTGGTAGGACACTGGTTTTAATTAATTTAATTTAATCTACTTAATGGATTTACTTGTAAGTTATCAGAAAATTCACTCACAGCTTATATGCTGTACATTTGGGGATGATCCATGGAGCATTTACATGCTACACAGAAGCTGTGTCCTTAATTTGTTTATTTAAAAATCAATTTTTTGGAATTGCTTTCTGTCATGGGTTTGCTGTTTATCATATGAATAACACTAGCTTCATCACTAAGGTTAAAAGGCCAGACAGCTTTAAAGTTGAGAAGTTTCTGAGTTTAAGCTGTTGTAATGCAATACAACCTCATGCCAGGATTTTTTTTCAGATGACCACACTGCTTTCAGTGAAAAAGGGATGAATATTAGCCAGCAATAAAAATAATTTCAGTATCATTGCTCTTTACTTAGCAGATCTTACTTATTTGCTAAATATGGATCAAATCCTTAAAAAGAGATTATTTTTAATTTCCCTGTGGGTTTTCCCATGGCAGTCATTCACTATAGTATGCCAGTGCTTCACACTTTCTTTCCCCACAACAGTCTTGTTAATTTAATTATTTTTGTTCACATTTTCCAGATGGAAATTGAGACAGAGTGATTGAGAGCAAATTGTTTCTTCACTTTGCATTGGGCATTATAAATGAAATAGTTCTCACTGATAATTTTAGCTGCAAATTCTTAGCTCATCTGATCAGACACTTAAGGCGTAGGAAGCAATTAATGAATGCATGTAAAATATGTGGCTTCTTCCCTTGCAGCATGTTTTCTGAACACTGTCACAGTGGCAAGGAACAAATATAGTTTCCCAGGGTATAAATGACTACCTTAAGCATGAGCCCATCCTGTCCTGCTCTGAACTTCCAGAGCTCCCTTTGCTACTCACCTATCAGCCTTGGCAATGAGGGGGAAACATCATGTGGAACTAAGAAACAGACGTGGAATTCAAACTGGCATACACAAAGAGAAAGGGAAAATTGGTGGTTAGCTGTAAAAGGCCCAGAGGGACTACTTATTAAAATTTTAAAAACAGACAGACTCCTTAAGTCCCCAATCACTTCATATCCTACCTAAAAGAAAATCTATCTAGGTCTATCTAGAAAAGATCTAACTAAAATAAACTTAACCCAATTAAAAAAACCCATAAGCAAATACTATAATAGCGGAGGGGTGGGCACTGCTTGTTTTCTACCTTCCCCGTGAAATCACAAAAAAAAAATTTATGAAGAAAGAAACTGTGGCAAAAGCAACTGGTCATAAAAACCATGGGACTGTGTATACTTCACTGAATGGTCATGGTTTACATAAAAAAAAAAAATGTTGTTTATATTGAAGTGGGATGTGCCTTACTTTTCCATGCATTTTTAATATGACTGTCTTTGTATTTACTTGTTTAATGAAATACAGATCTTGTTATCTTTGCAGTGCTCATCTTCTGAAAAAACTTCCTGAAGTGGTAGGTGAATATGTTCAAACCACATAAGGGAACAATTTGCTCTGGCTTTAAGTAATTTTTTTTCTTTCATTTTTAAAAATCAGAAGTATATTACATACCAAACATCATATGAAAGACAACATTTGGAAGTGCAAATAGTCATAACAAAGGGCTCTTTAAATGAAATTAATACAACATATTGAAAAATCATGCAAAGCATTCAAAATTTTTCTAATTTGTTGCATGGAAATCACAGTTTTGTGCCTTTGCTTTATGAAAATATTATTGTTCTATACAGAACATTTAACTAGCCTGGATTTCTTGCAAGTGCTTTTGCTACGACTGTTCCTTTTAATAAGTCTCTAGAGCCACTGAATCCAAATAGGAATTTCTCAGGTGACAGTGCTTTGCATCAGATCATTACTCAGTCTCTAGCCCCAAAAGCACAAAGTACAGAGGAGTAATTAAATGGATGTAAGTTCATAGAAGTCCCTGTGCAAAGGGGACTCATATCCTGCTTTTCACTCCTACTCTCTGAAATGCAAATACACAAAACTCATAGTAAAATTGCAAAAACCTATTCCTTTCACTTTTACCAAATACATATTTCATCCCAAGTATCTACTGCCCTTAACCCATCCCTGTGAAAAGCATTCTGACTGTGACCCTTTTGATTTGTAGTCAGAGAATTCCCACTGAAGTGTTTCCAGAAATCTCAGCCAGAACACTTTCAAAGGAATCAAGAGACAGTCCCCGTGGTAACTATACCCCATAAATTTAGGGATTTACAGGTTGATCCTAGCATTTTAAACTCCATTTAGAAACCTAGCAGCAGCTGCTACAGATGCAGGAATATTGGTGTAATAATAATTTTGTCATGATGCTGCTTTGAAAGTTGGTCATAGAATTGTTTCTCAGCTTGAGTTTCCCGGGGGCATTGAGATAAAGTGCAATGCAGCCAAGTAATCTTGAAGTGATAGGAGTAGGGATTACTCTGGCAAGGATTACCTCTGGAAGAGAAGTCACTCTCCTTACCAGATACAGATGAGAATGTTGATAATAAATCTGAGCAAAGCTTTAGCATTCTTCTGTTTTATCTAAGCAGCAGAATTCAGCTAAGATCTTTCCAAGCTAATGAGGCCGTCATAGAGGACACTTCTGTGGCGGCTGTACAGCACCAGAGAATGGAGCCCAGTCTTCAGCTGTAGTAAATCAGCTCAGTTATCTCCTCACTAAATTGGCAAGTACTGTCATTCCCAAAGCCTCCAATAGCTTCAGCGATCAAGCTGCCATCCCTAACTTTATATGTCTGCTTCAGGACAAAATGAAAATACTCCTCTTAATGCCTAGAAATCCCCTGTCCTTACCCTGTTCATTATTACAACGTCTCAAAATTCAGACAGAATTGCTTAAGTAACTGAAAAATAATCTCCAGATATTAAGAGATCTGCAGCAAAAACAATAAGCAAGTGATCCCTAGAGTAGGGGCTTTGTATCTTCTTTTGCTTATACAAGACCACAGTAGCTTCACAGAAGCTATAGCAGCAGAAGAATCAAATGACAAGAGCACAAAGCCCTACAATTATTGCTAATTACATCTTTAAAAATGAGGATTTTCCAATGTAAAAGGGAAATTTAAAGTGGATGGGAAGGCTTGCATGAGTTTTCTTACAAAAGGCTTCTTCATGTTAGCTGTTGATCTGCTTCTGCATCAGTTTTTGTGTGGTTCTTTTTTATGCCTTAGTTACCTATTTTTATCCCATAAGGGGGAAAGACTTTTTGTGGCAGGGCTTTTTACTAGACTTTTCTAAATACTAGAAATTATGGACACATATTTATAAATCTCCATAGCAGACATGGACTTTTCCTCCCTACAGACTGAGGGTATCTTTACCAGCGTAAGTTTCATCAAGTGCTTCATGCACAGCTCCAGCGATATCTCCATTATCACTATAGACAGACCATTGGTTTCCCCTTTCTTGGCAATCACTCATTTCATTGCTGTGCTGAGCAGGTCTGCCCAGGATTTACCCAGGCCAGAGATTAGATCACATTTAAATGGCACCGCAATTATAACTTCTCCTTCTCACCTTCCAGGTTTGCTTCATTTACAGTCTTCTGCTTCCAAAGTCTGCTAAAAACAGAAGCAAGAAAATAGCAGCCCAGCTAAAAGCATCTTCCTTTCCATAAACTGCTTCTTTTCTAAATAGACAGGTATTTTTTCCCCTCTGGACCTTTTCCAGTCTTCATTTTCTGTCTATCATGGCTTTCAGTCAGTCTGCCTGACAAATCCTCTCTCACTCTGCTCCCAAAACCCTGGCTTTTGATCCAGTGTTCAGCCATTTCACCTCTGGGCTTGCAGTCCTGTAACTTGGAAGATATAGCAATAAAGCAAGCACAAGTAAGACTAATCTCTGAAATAGACTGGGTAATTCTCCTTCCTATTCTCCCCCAAGGCAAACACATTGACATTTTGAGTTAAGTTAAATTCTGGCTATATAAAAAGAAACTGAAGCTTACCTATAAAGTTTCTAATGGCTAATGCTGAGAGTCTCTCAGAGGGCAAAACTGGGGCAGAACTTGCAGCAATAAAAAGTAAATTTCTCTGGGTAATGGCAGGGAAATCACTCTTCCTCTGTAAAAGCAAATCTTACTGTGTTTAGACATTCTGAGGAAAGCTATTAATTCTGGGCCTGACCCATCTAACACTAATGTAAATCAGAAAGAAACCCCTTGAAATCAGAAGAGTTACAAAAATGCATTAAAAAATCTTTATTACTAAGGCCAGAAGCACTGTTGTGAAAATACAGACTAAGCCTCTTCCTCTCCTCAAAATTGACATTTCTAAACTTGCTAACAGGAGGAGCAATGTGATCTAGCATCAGAGCACAGAAATAAGAGTTGGGAGGCCTTGACTCTATCTCTGGCTCTGACAGTAACATATTAAGTGACAATGAGCAGATCATTTCACTTTTGTCAGCCAACACTTCGTCTCTCACCCTTGGCCTTGTACAGCTGTAAATTCTTTGGCCTTAACAGGACCTTCAAAATATTGTCACAATGTAACAAACTGACCCTTACAAAGACTAATTAGAATGAGAAAATTAAGTGGGACTTATATACACTGAAGTTACTTAAGAACCATGGAAAACACCTATCAAGGTATTGTTTATTAGCGCTGGGATTACCTAACTCCAGAGCACTGAGGCTGTTTTATTACTCAGACTCATTTGTTATCAACAGTCACAATGTTTTCCTTAAGATGGCAAGAAATCAGTCTATCTAACTTGCAATTAGGGATTAAAAAAAAAGCTTGACAAAAAGATTTGACCTTAATTTAAAAAAATCAACTCTCTGACAAAAAGCAAATGAAGTGCATTTTTAGTTTAATTAAAATACCACAATTACAATGTAAATAATTGTGTTTTATTAATCATCGGCATTCAAGCTTGAGACTGGAGCAATACTAATGATAATTAAGTTGCTGGTGCTGAGTTTGGTGCCTTAATAATTACATGGTAGTTAATAGAGAGTGCTAACTGAAACTGGGAAGTTCTGTATAGCAATTAAGTTATCTCAGGCTACTAATTAGTTATGTTAATCTAGAATTACTTCAGTTTCCTGTATATACTGGTCTTGTTAAACTTGAAGTCGCCATTGTCAGTTCTGTCATATGCAACAGAACCAGTGCTCTCTCTTTCCATTACAGTTTACACAAGAATGTTTCACACCATCAAAGTGGTTTCTTAGGGAGAGAAATTGTACAGAATCTTACACTGAATTTTTTAGTTATTTCTATGGCACATGCAGATAGCATGTTTATAGCTCAGAATGCTTAATCATTACAAAGACCCTTCTAATTATTAATGCCAAGGCTGAGTCTACTTTTTGAAGTTGTTCTTAGTAGTTCTTCTTTTACAGCCAGAAAAGACGAGGTTATTTTAAGGGATATGAAGAGAATGAGAACAAGAAACAGCTTCATATATAGACCAGAGGCAGAATTAAAAAGTCATAGGTAATTCCTGCTTCCAGTCATAATATTGAGGACTGTGCTTTAAAACGTGGGCTCCTGAGTCAGGATTTGAGCTCTAAAGCAGACATTGCAACGAGCTTGAGTGCACAAGGTCTCAAAGGTAAAAAGCAATTGAGAAATTACCTTGCAAGAGAAAGTGAACTGGCCCCACTTGTCTATTTAAAATTCCTCAGAAATACAGAAATCAAACAGAGGAAGATTAATGAGTACTTCCCCCGCATTTGCAAGGAATAGCTGCCAGAAAAAGGAAGGCAGAAGTCCAGTCTTTCCAATATGCCTCGAGTGGCTGGGAGGCAGTAACCTAATGTCCCCATTTCCTTTTACTACCATTTGACAGGGTAGTTTGTCCCCTGGTTTCAGAATAGGGCTGCATGTAGTCATAAGAGCCCCTCTTTCCTTCTCTTCCTGATTCTTAAAAATCCACCTAGCCCAGTTATGCATTTGGATTGATCTACCATCCATCTATCTATAATCTATCAACATACATACACTAAGATTCATTTGGGCAACCCACTCAACTTGATCACCTAAATGCCTTTATGCATCATGGCCAATTTCTGAACACCAGATAATCTCCTCATTGTTTCTTAGAGGAGTAAGATGCTCTGCCCCTTTCAAGGAGTAACTTACATACTATAGTGCCTCATATTGTTCATGAACAGAGAGGAACTGGTGGGTGGTGTGATTGTTTGAGCCTATCTTGGCCAAAACGACCATAAAATGAGGGAATTTGTGATTGCCAGAGAAGTAAGGAATGGGATCAGCAGAACTGCAACTTTGGATTTCTGGAGGGCAGACTTTGGCCTGTTGAGGTACTTAAGAGTACCTTAGGACACTGAAGGGCAAAGGAGTGAGGAAAAGTGAACATTCTCAAAGAATAAAATTCTAAAGATAGAGGAGCAGGCTGTCCCCCTGTACCCAAAGATGAGCTGGGCTGGAACACAGGAAAAAAAAGAGGTGTATCAACTTCATAAGAAGGGGTGGGCAACTCAGGATGACTACAAGGATACTGTAAGCTTATATAGGAAAAAAATTAGATGGTCCAGTGCCCAACTAGAACTTAATTTGGTAAGTACAGTAAATGACAACAAAAATGTTTCTATAAATACATTAACAACAAAAGGGTGGCTAAGAAGAACCTCCATCCTATCATCAAACTTTTTGATTGCAAAAGTTCCATACCTTCTCAGTGATTTCTCACACATAGCTCCTCACAGCACTGACTCCTTCCTCACAGCACAACCAACAAACTCCAACTCTCTCCTCAGCCAGCTGCCCCACTCTTTTGTAGTACTCGTCTTATTGGGCACAGCTGTGGCCTATTAAGGGCAGGCCTGTTCCTAATCTTTGGTGATTAGTACAGCTGCAACTCCTCAGGGGTGAGACTATCTTCAGCACTATCTTTATTTTCTTACATTCTATCCCTCCACATCATCCTTTATGCATGGGGATGCAGGGGGAAACACACTGACAAAGGATAAGGAAAAGGCCTAAGTACTTAATGCCACATTTGCCTCCATTTTTAATAATAAGACCAGTTGTTCTTGGAGTATCTAGCACTCTGAGCTGGAAGACAGGGAACAGAATGAAGACCCAATAATTCAAGTGGAAATGGTCAGTGACTCGCTACACCACTTAGACACACACAAATCTGTTGTACTGAGGGAGCTGGTAGGAGGGCCCTAATCCACTTTCAATCATTTGTCAGCTGTCCTGGCTAACTGGGGAGATCCCAGTTCACTGAAGGTTAGCAAATGTGATGCCCATCTACAAAAGGGGCCAGAAGAAGAATCCACAGAGCTACAGGCCTGTCAGCCAAACCTTGGTGCCAGGGAAGGTCAGAGATTGTTCCCCTGTATTGGGCACTGCTGAGGTGGCAGTTCAGAACCTGTGTCCAATGCTGGGCTCCTCACTTCAAGAAAGTCATTGAGGTGTTGGAGCATGTCTGGAGAAGGACAACAGAGCACAAGGAGATAGGGTCTGGAGCACAAGTCCTGTGAGGAGCGGCTGAGGGAGCTGAGGCAGTTGAGGCTGTTTAACCTGGAGAAAAGGAGGCTCAGGGAGGACCTTACTGCTCTCTACAACTGCCTTAAAGGGGACTCTAGTGAGTTTGGTCCCAAGTGATAGGAAGCAACTACTAGCAAGTGATAGGACAAGAGAAACTGTCCTCAGGTTGTGTTAGGGAAGGTTCAGATTGGACGTCAGGAAAAATTTCTTCACTGGAAGAGTGACCAGGCATTGGAACAGGCTGCCCAGCAAAGTGGTGGAGTCACCATCCCTGGAGGTATGTAAAAGATGCGGATATGTGGAGTGTAGGGACACAGTATAGTGGTGAACTTGACAGTGTTAGGATTATGTGTGAACTTGATAATTTCAAGTGTCTTTTCCAACCCAAATAATTCTGTGATTTTGTTCCTTCATGTCTTTGAGAAACAATCTGATTATGGTCAACATGGAGCTGCAGGGAATGTGACTTTTTCTTTTCTCCTTTCTATTGGCAGAGTGAGGGTTACAAATAAAGATTTTCTGCTAATGCAATGGCAACATCAAGAGCTTTAAACCCTGATCTTATGTTTTCTAATGCATGTTCATCTCTTACATTGACTGCTTCCTTATACTGTTTTTCACCCAGAGCATGTTTGGGTACTAAAACAGGCTCCCCAGGGAAGTGGTCACAGCACCCATCTGACAGAGTTCAAGAACAGTTTGGACAATGCTCTCAGGCCTGTGGTGTGACTGTTGGGATGTTCTGAGCAGGGCCAGGAGTTGAACTCGATGATCCTGATGGATCCCTTCCAACTCAGCATATTCTATGATTCTATGAACTTTGTAGTCCTCATGGGAAGTCATCAGAGCTACAAAATAATACTTTTTATTTTTCTCAAGATGCTACTTGTGTGGAGAACTGGCACTTCATTCTGCCACTATTTTCCTAGATTCATTTCTAACCTTGTTTTTCATGGAAGCAAAATTGTTTTTCAAGAAGCAAATACAATTCAGAGAGGCAGACTTCTGTTTTCAGTGGACAACTTTTCACGGTTATCCATAATTCCAAAGGCATTGAGACCATCATTCAAGCTGCTCAGAAATTTTTAATACCCCAGTGTCATGGAACACACAGTTGTCAAGACAGGTTGATAAACACACATATGCTATGCCATGGAAAAATCACTTCCTGCATGCAGCCAGTAATGTTCCTCACAGTACCACAAAGCATTTTGTAAACACAAGCTAATTGCATTGCCCAGGGATGGTTATCTCACCTGTAAATTCACAAACAAGAAAACTGAGATGCAGAGGTTTAAGTAGCTTGGTTAGCAAGAAATTTGTGGTTAAAGACATTGGCTCTGAAAATCTTTACCAGGTAAAGATTTATGCTCTAATTACCATGCTCTAAGTAGTGGGCTGTGCTTCTGCAGGGATTGCCCCCTGAAGCACTGTTCCTTTACAACTGCTCTCCTGACTATCTACTGCAGACCATTTGTCTCCTGTCCAAATTTTGGTTATTTTCATTGACTGTGGCAGCATCAGCTGAGGCAACTCATCTCTTGGTTCTGCATGTGCAAGCAGGAAGGTCTCTTTTAGGGAACTGTCACATGTGACTTTGCTAGCTGCATGTGTACCACCACAGATAGGAGCACTTCTGTCCAGGAAATTTTGTGGTGAGCCCCTTAACAAGCTGCCACTGCATGGGAGCTTAAGTTAGAAGTCAAAACACTCCAAGGCCTGAACTGCATCCTACAGATGAGCCATTTCCAAATGCTTTCGTATAGCACAGGGTAGGAGCAGTTCAGTGTGGTGTGCAGCAAGGTCATGACTATCTTATCTCAGTATCTTCAGCTCAAATGTCTCAGTGCAGCGTATGTCAGGTCATTCTGAAAATTTGGGCTCATGTCTAAAGACAGATCAGCCTGCATCTGCTTCCCCTTCAAATCTTTCCCAAAGTACAGACATCGGGACTTTTTCAAAGAAAATTTGGAAGGCAATTTGGTATGCAGCTCCAAATGTTTCTCAAAATCTTCCCCACAAACCCTTAGCAGTACAGACCTTTGTGGTTCTGCCACTCCACATTCACTGAAGTGAAATTACCCAACTGTAAGACAGAAGCAAGGGCAGGAAATGACCCCATGAGAGGCCCTTCTGGATAGCAATGGTGAGAATGAAGCTGTTAATCATTATACTGCATGGTGATGAGACTCTGCTGCCAGGCTAATAAATACTCTGATCCGGCATGGTATGGATGCACATCCAGATGTGTTCTTGTCTGCAGAGGCAGCAGAGGGATTTCAAGGTCTGCAGTGGGTCTGCTGGAGACTGAGGAATTGTTAACAATGTTAGCAATTTGAATAGTTAAATTGATGAGGGGCTTGGGGAAAATGTCAGTAAATTAGAAATCGTTAGAGACATTTGAGCAGCATTAAGGCTGAGAATTTTGTTGAAGGACATGTTTATTATAGAAATGATTGAACCCTATTAGAAATGAAAAGACATTTTGTAATATCACTTGACTGAAAGAACAAGGGCACAGAAATGTCTGTAAGTACACACACATATTCAATCACAATGGCAAGCTGTTAAAAAAGCAAAGTTTCACGCAAACAAAATGAGAGGAAGAATTTGAACAGAGTGGGCAGTTGAAACAGAAGCATTTAACTGCTTCCCAGTTTCTTGGGTCAAGTATGGAATATGATAAAAGGGAAAGCAGAACAACATAAATTTCTGTTTGATTCTCTCTTCTGCTGTTCTGTGAATGGAAGTGGAGAAGCACTGAACAGATGAATAGGGAAGATGGGGTCTGAAGAGAGAAGAGAAAAAAAGCTTCTCAAGGCTCTCCACTTTTGTGCGTGAAAAGTTTTAAATACTGTAAAACTAATTATTTTAGGAGAAATGCATTGCTGTATTGTCTAAATGTGCAGACAAAATATTTTTATAGTAATCAGCAGAAATCATTCATCTCTATAATGTTTTGTAACCTCTTGATTAGCACAAAGTTAATTTGGTGCTTATCAGTCCAAAGCAAGGGGAGCATGAAATTAAGTTGAAGCCAAATTTTTATTTCCTTCCTTTGACAACTTCCTTTTGATATAAACAATCATTCTATTGAATAAGGACTGAGTTTAAAATACATTATAACTTTCTGATTTCTGCTGTTATAGAGTATTTTCATGTTATTCTACATGGCATTTTTCTTTGCTACCTTTTATTTATCCTCTCTCCAAACCTCCTGAATACTTCCTTAAATACAGCAGGTCCAGTTTAGCTGTGGTGTAACTCTCTGGCTTTCCAACTTCCTTTCAAATACAAAATTAGAATTTTGGACTTATTTTCTAATAATACAAATAGATTAAATGATGTTGAATGTATATGTTTCTTCTCCAGTTTTATGACAAAGAACAGTGGTCCAATGAGCACCTTCTTTCAGTTTTGAAGGCTGAACTTTTCCTCCTCACATTGTAATATTTCCCCACTATTGTCTGCGGGAGTTTGTCTTTCTCTCCTGCACCAATACACAGCCTCCCAGGCAGGGAGGCTGCACTTCTGAAACTGCCACCTGGAGTCCTCAAGAAGCCAGGGAGGATGGAAATCCATCAGCAGAGTTTTCCAGTGATTATCACTCTCCTTAGTCTCTCTTTTGTTTTGTGCAGCTGGTGGAGTGCTGCTGCATTGAAGGGCAGCTATGATGAATGAACTCTGGATGGCTTAAAAGCTGGACCATAATCTGATGTCTCCTAACAAGGCTTCCCTTCTCTAGAAATTCATGGCACATTTACGAGTCTCCTTCCTTCTTCCCCCGTCCTTTTTGCTTCTTAGAGAATCGTGGTTTAAAGAGATATTTCAGAGGTATTGTTCAGAGATATTTCACTAAAAGTGAGTCACTCCATATGCAGAGCTGCAGCATGTCAAAAAGGACTTTGCACACTGAAAATGATGCTAACAAGCCCAGCTTTACAATGCAAAATATATCATAAACTTTATTGCTTCTGTTGCCTTTTCTCTCTGTTTTTCCTACAACATTAGTGGATGCTTCCATTCAAGAGACATTTAAAAAGGGTATTTTTTGAGGCCACTTGGAATTGCCATTCTTGATACACTTGATATCCCTACTGAAATCTAATTTGCAGTATGGAGCTTTGTAATTTCATGCTAGAACAGCAGAAAATGGAAGAATAACTCATCCAGAAGGAGAGGATTATGTAACAGTAGTGAAGGAGAATGAGCAGAGACAGGGAAGATCCTCTGGAAAGTTGCTGGTTCTGCAGTGCCATCCACCTGCTAATTGGTTTCAAACGATGGGGAGACACACTGCCAAAAAGCAGAAGAAAAGAGAGGGGAAAAAAAAAGCTTTGTATTAATACAGCTCAACTACATTCATTCTGACAAACAGGTATATATTGCAACTGAATAAAATCCTCCTCTACCACCCAGGCTCCACTTAATGAATGTCTGCCTTTGCTTCTATGGACAAGGTATGTACTCCAGACATTGAGAAAGGGGAGTGAGACATTTGGTGTGCGATGAGGTCAGCCTGTTACAAGTCACACCAAACTGAAGCGGGGAATTTGAGTGCTGGGAGAGTCACAACACCTCACAGTGAGGATTTGGTGTGGGACTGTGATGGTCTAATGGAAGCTGTGGACTCTGTCCCAGAAAGGACACCGATTAGCAAAGCAAAAGAATTGCTGACAGACACACTGAAGAAACTTTGAAGATTGATAAGCTGGACTTGAAAACCTCATTAATTGTTCCAACACAGGGATGCTCTAAAGGTGCCACAGAGTTCCACTGGAAAACAGGGTAGACAGCCCTATGCAGCCTGCTCTGCTTGTCTTGGTATTGTAGCATGTGATGGTGGGACTAGTGTGAGAATAGCAATGACAGTGCTGTATGCAGATATTATACATTAGGGTTACATTACTTCATTAGACATTAGCTGAGAGTTAATCAGTGCACAAAAATATATCACTTTTAAAAGAGGGAAGTATTTATCACAGACTGGTGAAAGGCATCATGATAGAATTCTAGGCTGCTTCTTACCTTGAGAAAACCCACAGCAGAGCCATGGAAAAAATGGCTGCCAACCTAGGGTACACAACCACAGGCTCAGGCTGGAGAAAAACCAAGGACAAGAATTTCCACGGATAACAGCAGGAGATGGATGGGAGAACCAAGGAGACAGCACTAGAGGAGCTCTGCTGCAATGACACCCCACTAGGTGTTTGTTCATTCTACCATTTTTTTAATGCAGTATGAATTCTCCTTGCTGCTGCTAATGTTATGGGGATTGCTGTTTTATCGATCTATGCACCATGATTTTCACGTTTGTCTCCTAAATGGCTACTGTTATCTAAGAATCTCATGTACAATTCAGCTGGAATTGCTCTAACATGCAGAATGCTATGTCATCTAAAACTGGGGTCACTTCACTGTTGATAACAGCTCTCCGAATATTCATTCAGTAAACATACCAAAAGCATCAGTCCTACCTGGTGCCTTTTACCACCCCATTAAACGCTTTCCTGTTTTGAAAAATGTTATACTTCTGTGCACTGTTTAACTCTCAACTGATTTCTAATGAAGTAATTTTACCTTATAGCTCTTAATTTTATTGAAACACCGTTTGATAATTTTTCCACAACATCTTGCAAGCAACAGCCACCCAGCAGGAGCAGGTGTTTGGAACCATGGAATAGTGACATCCATACTATGTCACACTTGGACAGGGTGGAGGCTATCAGAGCACAGCAGCGTTCTGCAACCTTGACCATGCTTTCTTCCCCTAACATAAAAACCTCTCTGGTTAACAAATTGTCTTTCAAAACTGAAAACTTGCAAAATAAAAGATGGCACCTCAGAGAAACAGTAGCAGAGCTGGATATTTGAAATTGGAACTCACTGAAAGAAAGTGAAGATTTGAAGGATGAGTTTGGGTGACTGCAGGTCAGTGCAAACTGTTTGAGGACATCAGTAGAACACCTACACAGGGAAGTGGAGAATTCCAGGGACACATTGAAAAACAAAGAAAACAAATCAAACATTAGAACTGCAGAGTAAAAATTTGGATTAAATCAATGAATGGCTGAAGGCAGAGATCATGGAAATCTCCTGCCATATTTTTCCATGCTAAGACAATAAAATGTAGCAAAAGATCAATATATTAGAAGCAAGAAATATGTTTGAAAATTTGAGACCTTTGGAATGCTTGCAAATCACACTGGGATTGAAAGAGAAAGTACATGAGCAAGAAAAACTCAGAGCCCGCCAGTTAAGGAACATATTAGAAGAACTTTATAAACTCAGGGAAGTACAGAGGAATTGGATTCTGCAAGTGAAAGGACCGCTATAAGAATTAGCTGAGAAAGCTGCAGTTTTGGCCGTAGTGATAAGAACAGATCCTGGGCATTTGCCCCCTTATTGCATAAGCACGCTGAAGCCAAGCTTCTGGAGACTCTCTCTTTAGTTAAAACATGAAGTGTCTTCCATTACATTTGGAATATCTCAAAGGTTTTGCTGACAGTAACAGTTTACTTTGGATTTTCCTGATACTATTTTATTAGTAACAATATTCCAGTATGTTTAGTGGCAATATATTTGATATACTGGTGCAAACCCTTACCCATACTTCAGCTTTAAAAAATCAACTATTACCATTTTAGGAATAAAGCCTCTGCAAAGTTGTCCACATGTAGTAATTTTCCCTTGCACAGGTTTTGACTATGATAGAGTTAAATTTTTTAACTAGGTTGTGTGATGTTACATTTCAGATGTTCAATTAAAACAGGGATGTTTTCATTATCACTGAGCAGTGTTTACACAGTGTCAAGGCCTTTTCTGCCTCTCACACTTCCTCACCAGCAAAAAGGCTGGGGGTGCACAAGAAACTGGGAAGGGGCACAGCTTAATAGCTGACCCTAACTGATGCAAGGGATATCTCACACCTCATGAGGCCATGCTCAGCAATAAAACTGGGAGTGAGGGATGGAAGCATGAGCTGCCATTTCTCAGGGCTGGGCATCAGTTGCCGGTGAGCAAGTGTTTTTTTCTGCATCACATTTTTTACTCCGTTTTGTTTGCTGTGGGCTTTTTTCCCCCTCTTTTTGTTGTCTGTGCTTCTTCCCCCACCCCATCCCCTTAAACAAAAAAAAAAAATTAAATGCCCTTTATCTCAAGGCACAAGTCTTCCCACTTCTACCCTTCTGATTCTACTCTTACTAGGGCAGAAAAGAACAAGCAGCTGAGTGGTGCTCAGCAGCCTAGCACAGTGAAACTACACCATCCCTTCTTTGCATTAATACATGAGTTCATGTAGGCTGGTTTTAGAAATCAAGTTAACTTTAGGTTCTGAGCATAGGTTTGGGGTTTTTTTCAATTAGATTGTTAAGTGTGAATATATTTTATAGTAGATAGCTGCATGTAGTAAAAACCCAAAAGAGAACTCACTGCTTCAGGCAAAGGAGGAAAAAAAAATGCAGTTTGTGCTAATTTGACTGAAAGTGGGCAATGTTCAGTGCTTCATCCAGACTCCTGGAATCCTCTTCCCTACTAGATTGTCAGCTTCTATGTTTTTCACTTACAGCTCACACTGCAGATTGCAGAGGATATATTTTCTCCAGACTTTGAGAAAGAGCATGGAGAATCTTAAAGATGTGGGAGGATATGTTAGTTTAGGCTGGTCAAGAAGGGCTTTCATTAGTGGACATTAATTCAGGCAGTGCATAATTCCACTTGGCTAAAAGCTTTTTTTGTTTGTGTATCTAGAGACAATAGCCAATAGAACTTTTAAAATAGAAATAAATAAAAACATGTCATTTCTGTGAATGAAAAGTTTAATCCTAAAGACCAATGTATCAGCTGGCCAACTGATAATCATGCTGAACCTTCGAGTTATTCCTGACATTTGTGCACATAGCAGGTAGAGCATGCTTGCCAGGCAGAAGCTGGCAAACAAACAGTGCACAGAACAAATATGATAGAGGGAAAAAAATCTGAGATGATGGTGAAGGGAAAATTGTGATTCCAGTGCATCATTTTCACTTTAGCTTGTAGCAGTGGCAGTGGAGAAAAATTCTGGAGATGAAAAGCCTAGAACAACCCCTTAATCTCTTCTGTGCCTGTCCTGTGTGACAAGCCACCCTTTGAAATCAGAAGAGATACAGTTTAGATGACTGAAGTTTGAGCATAAAGAGATTGGGCAACACTCAGAGGTAAGATGAAGTCAGAACAAAGAATTTAAGATGCTGAACTGCGACTCAGTGGAGCTAAATTTTCTTTCTGCATCCTTCTTCCCTTTCCTCTGGCAAGTCACTTAACTCCCTGTATCTTAGTCCCCCAACTGAATAATGAGGCAGTAATATTAAATGGTGTTTTTATTTTCATACTTGAGAGCATTTGTTTGTTTGTTTGCATTAAACTAGTAAAATATTACAGAACTGAAGGAGGGAATGATAAGGTAAATGTTGAAAGAACAAAGTGGAGGGGCAGTTGTGGAAAAGGCTAAAGGTAGGAATCTCTTACTCTGGATCAACAACATCAGTCAGAACAGTTTATGTACATGTAAAAATGGTTTAATCAGAGAAAATGCCTGGTATAATTAGAACCCAATCTAAATAGAGACTTTAAGTACTATTGTTATCAGGTAATAGGAATACTGAGATATGAACTGCCTGTGCACAGGCATTAGTGCCAAGGTAGTCTGAACTGTACTACCTGGTACTTATTGACAATTGCACCTGTGCAACACCAGACTCATGGTACCTAATTCTTGTTGCCCAGTGCCACAGGGAAAGCTACAAGAAAAACAAAGGTTCAGCAAGGTCAAAGTTAAAAAGGAGAAATGGTCACAAAGAAGGGGTTCCAGAAATACACAGTGAGAAGAGTCACAGAAGATTACTCTGCAGTGGGGTAGATAGCTTTGTCACCTTCATTTTTCAACAGACCTTCCCAACTAGCTTCATCTGCTGTCATGTATCCATAATACACATGAAACCTGAGGGTGGCTTACATAAAATTTCAGAGGCTTCTGTAGGAGCCAAGAGAAGTATTAGAGCTTACAAGCGTATTATACAGCATAAAGTTGCTACTTCACATAATGTGTAAATGTTTGGTGAATTCTGCAGAGAGAGAAAACAAATCTTTCTCTGATTTTGATAAACTATTTCAATAGCAGTACTTACAGGTCATAGTAAAATAAGGTTTTTTTCTGGTAAACTATGGATAAAGAACAAGAATGAAGAAAAATCACATATGCAGCACTTTCTACATATGCAGTTCTTTCTACAACTGGCAGTCTTTATGAATGATGTATAAAGGCTCAGATAATCCTATGATGTTTCTGTCTTTCTGTCTTCCCTATCTTTATTTTAGGAAATAAACTAAAGGAAAGGAAATTATGTGCTTGGTTATCACATAAAAAAGCAAAGTTGTATTTTTAATTCATACATTTTTTGTGTTCTGAATATAGCTGTAGGGCTGGATTTCTGCAGGGGAAATGTCTCTAATTACAGTCAGGTGACACCACCTTTGTGTTGAAGGAACCAATAAGTGCCAGGAAGTGCTACACGATGCTATAAGCATCAGAAGGGAAGTCTTGAAAAGTGACTTGAAACAGGTACGTGAGCATATGTGTTACACTGATCTGTTATATCTGTGTGTCTCACAAACTTTTGCCTTCTTTACAGTTTATTAGAACTTTGGTCAAAGCCACACTTAGAGCAGCAATTCACTGCATATACAGTATGCATATTACATGTTGCAGTAAGTGCTGAAGACCATGACCAAAAGGACCTTTTGTCCTAAACACTGTCCATGGCCACAGATGACTCTGCCCTTGAGCATGCAGAACTGTAACACTCAACAGGTGCCTTAGTGCTGCCTTGTTTGGGAGGGGAGAGGTAGTGTGGAGAGATCAAACCATTTATTAAGATCATAGAGCCTATAGAAACCAAACTTAGATCTTCAGCAAGTCTAAGAAGATGCCTATTTCTCTTGAGTTTAAAGCAATTAGCTTTAAACAAAAAGACAAATACCTCATTAGAAGTCTCCCTTGCAGGAGAAATTAATTTCATCTTCAGTCACGTACTTACATGAGTGAACACTAAGGTGACACTTTTTATGGTGACACCTAATAATCAGTGAACAGAAGAAGGAGTTGGGAAATGCTTGGAATATTTAGCTACAGAAGTCGACTGGTCCAGTCCTGATGTTTGAGAATGCTCAAGCTGACTCAGTATCTAATTGCTTTACCTCAGCACTCATAACAACTTTGAAGTTTTTGGAAAGAAACAAGGTAAAAAGCTGCTGAATGTGCTGCATTTTCAGAGGTACTGCACTCCAGCAGCTCCTATTGACTCCTCTGAGCCAGAACTAAGGCAGCTCTACAGAGAAGCAAAACTGCTGATTCTCCCTGGACAGAGCTCCAGACCCTCTTTGTACATGTGTGCTGGCTTCAGGGGAGGCTGAGGATCTGATCACAGAGTAACCAGAGCCAGTACATATAAAAATCTCACTGAGGGCACCAAGGGTACTTCTGTACAACTTACCCTGTCCCCCAAAACCTGTCACATTCAGCAAGAAATACTCTGAAGGAAAGATGGAAATAGTAAATTAGACTATTTAATCATTTGAAGATAATCTTTTCCAGAGGGAATATTGGCTACAGACTTTTAAGAAGATGGGACTTTAGGGCTGGGAAATGTTTCTATCATGTCAGTATGGTAAAAAAGTTAGTTCTGCATTGTTTGGAAAACAGCAGATTTCCTTGCAAGGTTTGTGATTAAACATCTAACAGAAAATAATTATTTTCTTTCAGGCAGTTAGGCACCAAAGAGTCCTCATAATATTCACTGTTAATTATAAAAACTAGTATCCATAAAACTGAAATATTCACTAGGAGAAAGTATGCCATTTACCATGCAAAAATCCTTTTACACACAGAAAATTGGTGCCTCTTCTGTAAAAAATATCAGTTGGAAAGAGGAAAAAGCACATTGATCTGCATGCATATGATGAGATCATGGAGAATCAACAAAGCAGTTAAATGACAAAGGAGAAAAACTATACTTTGCTGGAAATCTGAGTAAATATTTCTATACTGATATTTCTTAGTTTCTATAAACTCATCTAAGCAGAAAAACAATGTTTGCTTGCCTGGGGATAGAGTGGGAATGAAAGAAATCCTGCCTGGAAATTCACTACTTAAGAATAAAGAAATTTGTGCCTACACAAAATATTAGATCAAATGGGAAACATATGAACAAAATTTGCTATGATTTGGAAGGCATCTGAAAAAATTTGGCTTGTTAGATTTATTCTAAAAAAACCTTCTTACCATTTGAAGGAAGTTGTCACTTCTCCTGTCATTTCCTCTTATTTTTCATTGTTTCTTCCCTTCTATGACCTAACTTATATTTTGGTGAGGAGAAATTTGGTGAGCAGACAAAATCAATCCTTTCATTTTTCTATGCATTCATTTTATTTTCTCAGAGGAAAACAAAATAAGCAAAATAAATACATGGAAATGTGTACCACATACGAACAGGATGCTTATGACATCTATTCACGGCCTGGCATGGTACTAGGTACAAATAAGGATATCATAACTGGGAATGCTGCAAGTCCTACTATAGTGAGACTAGAATGATCAAATTTACATTGCTTTAGTCTTTTTTTTTCAAATAATGACTTCTAACATCTGTATTTTTTAAAATGAGGCAGCAGAGAATCCTCCAGTTTGAAAAATAATCTAGATTTAAAAAGGATAATCTGATTTAAAAAAAAAGATGTGAAAATTTCATTTGCTAGACTTATCTCTAGATAAGAGAGCAGCTTGTTTTTAAACAAACCAACAAACACATTGATTTATTGACAGTTACTGTGGGTAGGTATTTTTGCCAATCAAACATAACAGGTATACATTGTATAACAACAACAGTAGTTGAGAGGACGCAACTCAATAAAAACAAACAGGTCATCACACCTAGACAAGAATAATGAACTGAAGAAACATAAGATGAGGAGGAACAAGCTAAATAATTGCATGTCAGAAAGAGATTTGGATGTTTACAATATTATTGTGCTGCAAAAAAGGCAAACCCTTATTGCAATTTATAGTCCATGTTCTAATCTACAAAACATTTAGCAATTCTTCAGCTCTCCTTGAAGCAGTCTGTAGAGAGCTGGACATCTGAGCTGGGATGAGACATGGCCAATTTTGGACACTTCATGGAAGGTATGGTCCTACTGGGAAAAAAACCAGAGGAATACAACAATAATTATCAGGCTTCAGAAAGGTATATCTGTTAGAAAAGGCTGAAGGAATTAGGATAGGTTTAATCTGACATTCCTATGAATAGCTGAACTTCAGAGAGAAGAAATCTAAGAGGTAAAACAATAGCAGCTTTCAAATATATAAAAGGTAATTTCAATAATAGGAACAAGTGGTTTTCTGTGTCTGCTGTGCATAGGACAGCAATATTTTGCTCATCTAACTGTTTGCTCATATCTTTTGAAGTGCTGTCTGGAAATGGACCTGTTACCAAAATAACACTAAATACAGTTTTGCACTGCTACAATTTCCCTGGTACATTAAAAGTACATTTAAAAAATACAATTTGGGAAAAGTATGGCAGAACTGGAGAAAAAAGGAGAAAGTCTTCATATAATTGTATATTTCTCTCTTCCTCTGAAGCAGCTGGTGTCTGAAATTGTTTTCAAAGAACCTTCTCTCACCTCTGTGCTGAATGAATCTACGGAAAAACCTTGCACAAACCTGATTTGAAATGAAATAACTCCCATTTTGGAATGAACTGTATGATGAAGATGTAGTTATAAAATAAATAATGATTCAGCTCTAACTTTCAATTTTGTCCTTATTAAGTTGCTCAACCAGGTGTTGAAGCCAATAGAATTTGCTTTTCCTCTGCTGGAAAGCTATTTTGAGTGCAGCATGACTGAAGAATAGCCACTTATTAGCTGCCCAGCAGTGCTCTCGGCTTTGCTGCTAGAATCCCCCACAATTGCTCCAACAACGCTTTTGCCAATACTCGTCTGGCTCAATCAGCAGCTCTAACGCTGGAGTATGAAATTCTGCAGTGCGTGTGAGGGTGGTAAGCTGCCTGCTGTTTAACAGCTCTGCCTCATGGTGCGGTGTCAGAAGGGAGGCAGCACTGATTTTGATCTTCAGTTTGTATTTGTTTCTCTCTTCAATTTATTCTCTTCTAGTCTCAGTGCAGGATAGATCCTGCACTATCCTGACTGAAATTCCTGGCTAATGTTGTGTGCTGCTCCAGTGTTGCCATGTTTCATGCTGGAACTATCTTTCCTCTATGATGGGGGATGTAATTCTTCTGCATCTCAACTGGACTGTAAGGATTAATTAAAGTTTGCAATGCGCTGTGAGTACCTTGTATACCACTGACGTGGAAATTATTGTTTGTAACAGCCAGTCCGAACACCATCTGGGATTTCCATGTTCCTGTTTCAGCTCACTTGTACATTACCAAGCTTGATCTGGCACCATGAACAAAACATTAGCATTTCAATCTCTAGTTCTGTGTTTGGTGCTGTGTCCAGCCCCCGTGTAAGTCTGCATACATCCCAAAAAGCTGTGCTCAGCACACCAGGACTCCAAGGGGCTTTCTACAGCTGCAAACCTGAGACATCCCTTTCCTTTTCCTGCACTTGCAGTCTGGTGTGGGTTGGATCCACAAAACAGTGGATCCCTTTAACCTTTTCCACTGTCATCTCTGCCCACAATTAACTTCAAGTCAGCTTGGCAAGACTGTGTATGAAATGATGGTGGAATTGGGCTCTGCATCTCACAAAAGATGTTTTTTCCCATGAAACAGAAGCGCCCCTTTGCATGGCATCTGAAGTCCTATAGGGACATGGCAAAAAAGGGCTGATACTGCCAAAGTATCCAAGCCAGCAGTGGAAGTGACCCAGACCATCCCACAGTATTCCTGTATGTTCATAACACCTACAAAACTTAACCCAAAACCTGCCTTACCAGCTCACTGTGAGATCCTCTGCAGGGCCAGGTGATTATCTCTGAAACAGACAAATCCCAACTCTGATTTATTACTCTGCTTTTATGCACCAACACAGCTAAGAGTATAATTTAAAACCTTCTTGTGACTTCACTGTTTTTGTAATTCACAATAAACCAATCAGGTTAAATGACTGTGGAAACTCCCCCAGTATCAAGACAGATACTCAAAATGGCATAAAACGTAACCACTCAACACAATTGTGAGCTTTCCCTGGGGAAAAGAGGAAGTAACAAGGAGTTTGAAGTTTACTTCCTAACTGAAGGGTTCCGATAGGGGCCTTACCCAAAACACTGGGAGGCCTGACCTTCTGAAGAGTGCACTATTTTCACAGAGGTACAACTGTAGTTCTCTCACCACACTAACTGCTGCCATTTACATGTTTGAAGTGACATCTGACAGGTTTCAGGTGTCGCCCCAATGCTGAGTGCTAAATAAACACGTAATGAAAGATGGACATTATCCACCGGAGCTTTGTATTCCATCACTTTCCCCGTAGCATCAGACTCTCCTCAGCCTTTGAAGAGTCCCTCCTGGATTTCTGAACAAGCTCAGAATTAATGTGGCAGGAATTCTGCTGCAACTGTTCCTCAGTGAGGGCAGCATCATGTGCATCACTACTCTCCTCTGCCACCTTGAGACAGTGGTTTCTGATTTTATGAAGAAAAGCTTAGGCGCTATCTACACTTTCACATTCTGGAGCCAGCCTAGGGAGAAATGTCTATTTGATAACTTTCAAGCAATCCCACTATGTGATGCATATTTGTTTGCCCCAACACATCTACAACCAGCTGTCTGGTTTTAATCAATTTTTACCTAATGTCTTCAGAGATACAAAGCCATTAAAAATTCATAAAAAGAGGCAAATGGGCCTATCACAAATCTGAAGTGTAGATGAAGAACTGGGAACAACAGAGAAGAGACTCGAAATGAGAATGAAAAAATGATACAGGAGAAACTGATGTCTAAATGTTTATTACAAGATAAACGCAATTTATTGTCATTACAGCTTCTTTGATTACCTTTCAACCTTTTCTTAACGACGCCCATATGTTGCGAATAAGAGGGTTTTATGACTTTTGTTCTCTCACCTTTCCCAGGGCTTACATTCCCGCTTTAATGACGACGCCGACCCCAGCCGCGCTGCCGCCGGTGTTTGCCCGCCCGTTGGCGGCTGTGGCCGGGGAAGGCGCCCCGCGGGCCCGGTCGGAGGCCGCCTGTCGTTCCGGAGACGAGCGCCAGGTGGCGGTGCCGCCACTGCCGCGCCGCGTCCCGGCTACCTCCAGGCATCCATTCAAGGATCGGGGGAAGCTTTGTTTAACAAGAAGTCCTTCAAAAAATGCTTAAAATGGCGAATAAAGGTAAATTATTAGATTCTATCCGGGTTTTCTGAGAGCAACACTAAAACGGGAAAATAAAAAATGAAGTTAGAAAGTGGCAGCGCCGTCAGGAAGGGACAATGCTCACTTTAGTCACTGCGCATCTCTGTATGGGGAAAACAAATCTCAAGAATTTCTGAGTTGATGTTGCTATTTTTTTCTGTTGATACAAATTTCATAGAGGTAATAATGTCTTCTGTCTGATTCTCTTGGAATGAAATCCGTGGTGAGTAAAACTGTAACTGCTCATGACTCACCAAAAACTAATTTCATAGCTTGTGTAGTTATAGGTGTAAGAATACCAATGAAGCTTGTTAACACTCTTTTCCTTCCATCCTGCCCTTATGATGTCAAGACTGTAATGTCACAAAATGTCAAGACTTTGTACCCACAGAGGAAGACTTGGGGTGATGGTTGAAGACAAACTGACCGTGAGCCAGCAGTGTGTGCAAAGCCAACTGTGTCCTGGGCCACATCAAAAGGAGTGTAACCAAGAGGGTGAGGAATTGATCTTCACCCTTTACTCCACTCTTGTGAGACCCCACCTGGAGTACTGCACACACTTCTGGTGCTCCCAGCGTAAGGAGGACATGGAACTGTTGGAGCAAGTCAAAAGAACGGTCAAGAAATTATAAGGGGACTGAAGCACCTGCCCTACAAAGACAAGTTGAGAAAGTGGAGGCTGTTCCGCTTGGGAAGAAAATGTTGTGAGACCTAACAGCAAGATTCTGGTATCTGAAGAGGGCCCACAGGGAAGGTGGAGAGGCACACCTTGTAAGGAGCTGTAGTGACAGGACAAGGAGTAATGGCTACAAATTGGAAGAGTAGAAATTTACCCTAGATATCATTAAGAAATTCTTTACCATAGGCATGGTGAGGCATTGGAACAGGTTGCCCAGAGCTGTGGATGTCCCATCCCTGGCAGTGTTCAAGGCCAGGTTGGATGGAGCTCTGAGCAACCTGGTCTAGTGGGAGTCCCTGCTATGCTAGGAGGGGTGGAACCGCATGATCTTTAAGGCTCATTTCAACCCAACATTCTATGATTCTACGAAATAAAAAAATGAGGCTGTTCCCACTGCAAGAAAATGGTAGTGGAGAGTGGAGGGGAAAAAAAAGGAAAAAGAAAAGCTAGTGCTATATTTGGAGCATTCCTAATTGCTGTTCTATTTCCAGATGCCAAAATCCGTGCTAGAATTTTAATTAAGGGCTAAAATTGTACAACAGATCCTGACAACAGGAAACAGCCCTAACAACGGGAAACAGTTATGTATTTAAATTGGCTTTGAAATAATCAGATTTTATCTCCCGAAGCAGCACTTGGATGAATATTAAAGCTGCTTTTGTTCTCCCGGAAAGGGCTGCGCTCGGTCAGCAAGCTCTGGGAAGCCGCTGGGGCGAGGCCAGGCAGTGAGCCATTCCCTGTCCCACACGGCCCCCACGGCAGACAGAGGAGGCCGGAGAGCGCCCCGCCGCCCCGCACACCCCGCACTGCCCGCGGGGCGCCCCGGGCGTGCGGCAGCGGCGCCCCTGGCACAAGATGGCGGCCTGAGGCGCCGAGCCCGCCCCGCCTCCGCCGCAGCGCCGCGGCGCCCCCTACCGGCCGCGGCGCGCCCGCAGCGCCGCGCTCCGCTGCGGCGGCCGCAGCGCGGGACAGCGCACGCGCAGGACGGCTCCCCGCCCCTCCCGGTGCGTGCGGAGGCGCCTGCGCAAGAGGGCGCCGCTGCGCTGCCCCGGAGGCGGAGCCGGGCGCGTCAGGTGACGCGGGGCTGGCTCTGAGTGACGGGCGGCGGGTCCGGGCAAGGGGCTGCGAGCGGCATCGGCGGCCTGGCGGGGCGGGAGGAAGAGGAGGAGGAAGGGTCTCGGCCGCGGCCCCGGCGAGGCGCCATGGCGACCACCGTCACCACCCAGCGGGGCCCGGTGAGTGCTGCGGGCGCGGCGCTGCCGCGGGGCCCGCTCAGAGGTGTCTCCTGCCACCGCTCGCCGCGCCGGGCGGGCGAGGCCCGGCTGGGAGACCCCGATGGGCCCGGCCGGCTTCCGCCGGCGCCGCTGTGCGAGGGAGGCTCCGTGACTCTCACCCTGCCCCGGCTCCGTCCGCGCCGGAGAGGGGAGAGGAAAAGCCCTCTCATCTTCTCCGGGCTGCTGGGATGCGGGGGAGGGAAGTCTTGCCTTGTCTCCCGGTTCCCCGCCTGCGAAGAGGCTTTGGGAAAGGGGAGGGGAAGTCCCTCCTAACTGCGCCGAGTCCTTGATGCGGCTCTCCTGGCCGTTCTTTGTCCAAAGGCCTTTCCAGGGAGGGAAGTGCTTACACTGAACCGGAGCTGAAGGGCTTTCCCTTGGAAGCGGAGCGCAGCTCGCTGTGCTCGCGGCTCGGCGCGGCACGGTCGGGCCGCTGTCCCTGGAGCTGCCGCCTGAACGCTGGAACGGCGCATCCCGCGGAGGATGTAGGCGGGCGTGTTGGACGGGAGCTGAGCACTCGTAAAACCAATATACCAGCCTTCTGGGAGGTGCTGCTGACAGTTTATTGGGAATATGTTACTGTCTGGTTTTGCCCAGGGATAATCATACCTCACACCGGGATGCTCTACATATGAGGTGTTACAACATCAGCTTTCGACAGATGTGCTATTCCTGTCTGTTCCTCCTGTCTGAAAGGATCTGGTAGTCATTGACAGCATGATGCTGCTTATGGTGAAATGAGGAGTTTTTAAAAAGCAGTAACTTTACACTGCTGTATTTTATTATGTAGATACAGCTACATTTGAAAAGAAAGTTAATGCAACCTTGTAGAAAGAACAGTGAGGTGAATTACTGCTAATCTTGAAAAACTGCACTGCTGGCACTTCTCTTATGACAGTAATATGATATGGTTGTCAATTTTATTCTTTAGAGTGCCTTATTTGTTTTATTTATCATAACTGCCGGATCTTTCTTGAATGTTACTCTTCTACATGTCTTGTTCTAGAATTTCCCAGGTACTCCTGTATAATCTCTTGGGAATCTTTTGTTTCCTAAACTTGGCTGAAGCCTGACAAAAGACGTATGATAATTTATCTCATGCAGCTTTGGCTTTCTGTGCTTCAAGTTTTGGGGGTTTTTTTAATGTGTTGCTGACATTGTACATGTTTTTCTTCCTTACCCACTTTAGAGATTTGAATGTTTTCAAATGAATGAATAAATTATTCCGTATTAACCAGGCATTCACAGCTGGGGTTGTTGATATGGTACATTCCAGCCTTTCTTAATTCTTTTCAGAGAGGAAGATGATAAAATTCTACTAGTTTCTATATACGCAACTGCATTACAAATGAATAGCCACTAAATGGTGCTAAAGGATTGGGAACCACTTTTTTCCTTACTGCTGGAGAGAGCAGTTCAGTCTTTCTGTTTGAACAAGCAAGAAAATATTCAAGGTTATTTCATGTGGGTAAGAAACTAAAGTGGGCTGTTGCCAGTCTTATTCCTTATTCACTCTCTAGTTTGTGATGCTGCTTGCTTGGTGTGTAATTAAAATTTCTTATTGCTGTTTAGTTTTTTAGATGAAACAGAATTCATCCTGTCTGTTACTTCAAATACTCTGCTAGAATATAGATATCTCTGACCCTTTTCAGGATGTTGTGGAATTAGCATATTTTCACTTTAGTAATCTTGTACAAACAAAACAGTTTTTTAAATCTAAACTCTAGCTGAATATGTAAGGACTGCTAAGTGATACCTTTTACAAGTAGGAGTATTAACAAACAATTTGACCAGGCTTTAGATTAAGACTGAGCCACCAAAACATTATATTTGTGATTCCTTATCTAGCCAGTCATATCCAAAATTACTTTTCATGGTTATTCTCCATGATTTTCCACCATTCTGGCAAATATATGAGGTCCTTCCAAATTAGATTAAGTACCAACCTGAGACTGCATAGACTTCTGCTCCTAATTTCCCTAATGGTCCCTATTCTGACGACTAGTGACTCTGGTGAGTTTTTTTCTTGAGACTCTTCAAAACTTTTACAAGCCCTTGTCAAAAGTCCCTTTCCAGCTTTCTTGTAGGCACCTTCAGGACCAGAAGGTGCTCTGTGGTCTCCCTGGTGGCACCTTCACTTCTCCAGGCATAGACACAGATGTCATATGGACACTCATTCTGCCTTATATTTTTAACTCATGCTTGTATACCATAGTTCCTGCCATACTTTGCAGGTGTTTTTTACCCCCTCCTTTTTTCATGTGAAATCTGCCTCATTTCAGTTTAATGATTGAGATCTCCTTTCTCTTTCTGTTGCATCTCAGAAGACAACCTAGGTCTGTTTTCTCAATGACCTCTTTGCCGATACCAGAAAGCTGCTACAAAGTGCATTCTAACTTTCTTCTATTCTAACCAAATCCTCAGCCTGGCCTCACAAGTGCTCCAGCCATTTTCATGGGCCTTCTTGGTGCATCTTTGCTGGTGTCCCTGAAGTTCATTGTTTTTCATGTTCTGCTGGGCCCCAAACAGTCACAGTGTTCCAGGTGTGGTCCAGCAGTTGTTTCCTTTCCTCAGCTCACTGGCTGGATTCTTGTTGATCCACTGCAGTTTTCTTGTAGGATTCATTGCTGCAAGTGTCCTCTGCTCATCCATGTTTTGCTTGCTCTCCACCTCTGTAGAGGTGCAGGCAGTCCTGACAGTTGTTCTCCAGTCTGTACCAGTGCCACAGATTTTTCTGGTCAAAGTCCAGGTCTTTGCCCTTGCTGAATTACATGCAATTCCTGCCAGTGAATTCTTCCATCTCTCTGGTTGGTCCTGTCCTCAAGTATACAAATAATTTCTGCCAAAATTTAGTGTCATCCTCAAAACTGATAAGGATGCCTTTTCATGTTTTGTTGCTGAGGAAAAATATTAGACACATAAGTTAGTTTCTGTACAGACCTCTGAACTGCTTCACTTTTAACCAACTTCCCGTGTCATTGACCACTGAACTTCAGCTTCTGAGCTCAGTGCTTCAGTCAGCTTTTCATCCATCCAGTAGTCCACCCAATCGGATTGTAATGATCCTGCTTTGATACCTTCTGCTCTTTTCCTTAGTCAGTTATTCTTGTTTTTGAGAAGGCAGATGACTCGTCAGCTTTTTATTCTTCTATAGCCAGCCTTTACCAAGGCTTTTCCTAATCTGTGTTTGGCTTTTTCCCCTTCATATGTCAAGGAATGTCTTGCAGAAGCACTTGCTCGGTGAATTTCTGAGTGACTGAGGTGAAGCTGACCTGCTTGTGCTTCCTCAGGTCATCCTTCTTGCCCTTTGGAATTCTGGGTATGAGATTTGTCTTTCTCCTGATCCAGGGGAGTTTCTCTAATCTCCATGGCCTTTCAAAGATGTTAAAGAGCAGCCTTGAACAAATATCAGCTCTTTCAGGACGTCTGGATGCTTCCTATCTTGTACCAATTTTTTATTCAGTGTGCAAAGCATAGAATAATAGTTGAAAATTCTGTCATTAGCTTTTTCTTTCTTAAAAACAGTAAAGTCATTTAAAGGAGAATGATCAGAAATTTTTGAATAGTAGATGTTTAAAACTCTTTGATATTTTGAAGAAGTTTCATGTTAGACTTCCTTGGTAATTGCTAGTGTGGAAACCTTAATTATGGTTCCCTGAGTGTATTGTGTCTGGGGAAATGTTTCTGTAACACGGGGCTTTTGTGACTGTGTTTGGCTCTGTGTCCCTTTCCCTCCCTTACACAGGTGCCAACCAGTACTTGCACAATCAGTGAGTTGAAGGTTCTGACAGCTTAGCTCCCATTGCCTTTACCTCCAGCCCTTGTTTCTTCTGGTCAGGCTTTTACACTGACCCACTTTGCAACTCTCTGGCACCATTTCATGTTGCATAAGAAGTAGGAAGGTGAGACTGAGACAGCCCCATCCTCAGTTACGTCAAATAGCTGTAGAATATCACGCCACGTTCAGTTTGAAAAAGTTGAGATGCAGTTTTTATACCTGCAGCATTCTACTGTGAAGATCCACAAAGCTATCTCTTAAGTGATTGTAGCAGATGGGAGGGGCAATGTTATTCTATTTCTAGATAATCCATACTTTTAACATGCAATGCTGTCAGTAAAGTTTATTAGAAAGTGATTATAAGGCAGGCTTATTTTTAATTTGTGGTCTGAATTGTAGTCCCATCCCTGTCCTGTTGCTAAATGGAATTAACTTTTTGTTCTGCAGCTAGTGACAGAACACACTTGAATTTCACATTCTTTTTGAAGTGCCATTAGAGGGAAGTCCTTTTGTTTCAAAGTAGTTGTGGAGTCGGATCAGTGGCACAAACTTGTCATATATGTTTTCCTTGCTTTTGAAATTAAAACTGTGGTTGAATTCTGGTTACGTAACTTTGTATTTTTAATTCAGGTTGGGAGGCGGCAGTTATGTGCCTGCTTTTAAATGCTTTGAGGAAGATGTAAATTGACCTGTTTTCTTTACAGATAAATGATTGCATGATACTGATTTGTCTCCATCAATATGGTATCAGCTGATAATTAGTATAAGAACATACTGAGTAATGTATTTCCTTCAGTAAGCATCTATGAACCAAATCTTAGTCAGAAGTGAATATATGAGTGTGTGCATCTCCTCTTCGCCACCCTTCTCTTTTGGAGGGGTTTGCCACTCGGATCTTTCGCTAACTTAGTTAACACTAGATGGTTTTAGTTTCTTGTGTGTCAGCTCTGCAGTTCTAGGATAAGAGTGTGGCTTTGTGTGAGATAACTGAATAACCTAGAATCGGCTTAGCTGCTGTAAGAAACTTTGGTCTCCTTCATGGACTTTTTTCCCCTTTGGACTTGTTTGTTTATTTTATTCTAGAACAGATATTGGTTAATTTTTATGAAATAAAATTTCAAAAGTCAAAGCTATTATTAGATTTCTGTTGTGAATGACTTCAGCTTTCCAATATCCAGGTGAAGGTGGAGACAAAAGAGGCTATCCTGTTTTCTGGGAGTTTAACAGAGGGAGCTTGCATAATATGGAAATGGGACTTCAGGGATGCAGCCGTCACTTCTGACTGTGGGAAATGTTTATGATGTCTATTCCTAGAGGTGCTGACAGTACCAGATTGGAAACTTCCTAAGGACCAGGGCTGGAGGGGGACCTGCTGTATTGTAAATCCCATTTCCTTGCTAATTCTGGGGCCATTTCATATCTTGCCTAAATAGATTGTGTTTTATTTTAATGTGATAGGTATTCTAGTGAGAAAGCTGTTATAACACCATGTCTCATTGCCAGCCAAACTTAAATAAAGTTTCTTTCATAACTTCCAGCCCATTTTTTCTTTCTATTACTTAAAACTTCAACTGCTTAGGTTTTTAATAAGAAAATTTAAAGATGCTTGTAAGCAAAACTGGTTCCCTTTTTTTTCTACTTCCCAATAGCCCAGCAGCAGGCATTCAGTGCTTCCTCCTGAACTTTTCAGATAAACTTCCTTTCTGGCATGTGTCACCTACTGTTGCCAGGATCCTGAGGCTCTCAGATAATCTTACAAAATAGTCATACGTGTGATTTGGCAAGAGCTGCAATTTCTGTCTCCAAGATGCAATGTTGACATGCAAATGCTGTGTGATCTTGAAAAGCTGTGTCCTCAAGGCCTGTTCGCTTCTTAAATTATGTTCTGTAGGCATGCATCTGCCAGATACGTGATTGAGTAATCCTGTTCGGGATTGCAACATGAGAATTGTGTTGTCTTTTGTCTTCGTCAGGTAGACAGTTCTATATTAAATATGTCATCCACTCTGTAGACAGCAGAAATGAATACAGCTTAATTCTAAATTTTCTATGACACTTTTTCCATTTTAAAATTTTATTATAGCTATTTTTTATTTTAAAATGAAAATCTCTCTACGTGTATTTGAATTTATAATGTTCTCTGAGTGTTTAAAACCTAGAAACAACCTGAGTTGTTGAATTGACAAGTGATGGGTAGAAACTTTCCCTTTATACTGTAAAGCTAACAGAAAATCCACGGGGACTGCTGATTCATATTGACTCATGTAACAAAAGATCCTTACTACTACTTTTTGTCCCTGGCTCATTTTCATTATAAACTAGATTTTTAATTCCCACATTGTTCTTTTGAATGTGGTGGAATTTTGTCACCAAGGTTAGTTGCAGGCTGGCTGTGTTTAACACTGAAAAAGGGTTAGGACATCTTTATTGCGTTGCAGGATTTGGTCCATAGGAAATCCTGTTTTACAGTCTGTCTTGAAGGTGACTGTGGAAGTGACCTTTCAGATGAAAGCACTGTGCTGTGTCTTGGAACAGGAGCAATTGGACACAACGTGGGTGATGAATAATTGAAAGAACTGGATGCCATCAGATATCGTATATGAATATGTTGTAAAACTTGGTGGTTCTGACTTTTGTATGGACTGCTTAAATGTTTAGTAGCAGAGCAGCTTTGGCTCCCTGTCCTACTTTTTTTCAGGGGCTTGTTTTGGAAATTACTGTTTCTGAAAAGAACATTTGCTACATGAGTTGGCAGTTTTGTCATTTAATTAGTTCTTTGTTCATGCTGTCAAAACAAGACTAAATTCTCCTTAATTTGTTACACTTTGACTTCTATTCATCTCTTCATCTCTTTCCTATTATAAAAGTTTAAAGTCTTCTTTTTTTTCTCTCATTCTTTTTTAAGGTATTTGTTGGTGAGCTTCCTCAAGACTTTCTTCGCATTACCCCAACCCAGCAGCAACAGCAAATCCAGCTGGATGCCCAGGCAGCTCAGCAGCTGCAGTATGGAGGAGCAATGGGTACAGTAGGAAGACTCAGTATTACTGTAGTACAGGTAAAAATTATGTCATCTTTGTGCAATTACATAATTTTAAATAATTAATGCAATTTTTAAAATTGGTGGATACAAAAAGATTTTGTGTTGGAATTTGAGTTACTAAGTTACATGTAAATGGGTAGTAATTCTTAAAGGTGTTGTAACTTCATTTTTCTGTACATCAGCATTTTGTCCAGTTTCATGTTTCATTGCTGCCTGATGCAGCAATTTCCTGTAAACCTTGCTGTTATAGCACATAATCAAATGAACTCATGAGGTATTTTTGCAGTGAAGAGGTTTCTCTGAAAATTTCTATTCAGAGGCTTCCTGCAGTTCCTGCACTTAATATTGGAAGATATTAGTAATTCTGAGGATATTGTAGGGAATTGCAGTTCCCTTATGTGTTGTTCCACATCCTTCTCCTCAAAACTGTTCTCCAGCTAGTTGTTCCAAAGTCTTATTGTCACATATATTGTTTTTCCTTTGCTGAACTTTGAGATTCCTGTCTGCACACTTCTTTTGGCCTGTCAAGGTCCTTCTGGATGGCAGTACAACAGACAAGAAATACTCTTCTCTATTTGTCTAGGAATTTATGCAGGAATGCTATGGAATCTTGGCTGCAAATTGAGACACGTCGCATTCTGGATATGATACTTGCTGTGATATAGTTAATCTGTAGAAGATGAAAATCTGGTTGAAGTGTACTGTATTTAAATGTGTTGATAAAGTATAACAAACAGCATGCCTTAATTCTTTTACTAATAAACTGATGGAAGATCAGAAAAAGTTTCTGGGGGGGTAATTTGCTGCTTTTTGTTTCCTTGCAGATACTTAAGGGTGGTGGTGAGTTTGTCTAAGCACAGCTGACTATCACCTTTTTTTGATGAAGGTTTGATAATCTGTCTAATCCCACAAAACAAGAGTATAGATGGTGCTTCATTTGGATGCCAGCTTTTTTCTTTTATTTTTAAGTCCGCGTTTACAATAAACAGTTTGAGACCTTTCTTGCCAGCTCTAATGTATCAATTGATGAACCAGCATGTTCCCTGAAGGAGAAAAGGGCTTTCCAAGCCTGAAGTGCAGCCTTTGTGATAAATGTTACACAGTGCACAGCCTCAACTGTTGTGAGTTCTGTAAACATCTTCTAGGTGAGATGCCCTGGGGCACCATGTTTTGTCACTTGTCTTACTATAAAAAGAACCATGGGCTGCTTAGTATAGGTGAGAGAAGCAGCACATGCAAAAAGCCCAACTTCTGCTTGAGCACAGCTGTGCTGCAGTACTCAGTGTTGTGTTCAGGACTGTCATCAACTTGTTTTGTTCTAGTCTTCTGATGTTACAGCAAAAGAATGTTGGATCTGTTCTGATTCTATACAGCATCTGTTTTTATAGTGATGTTAGGCCTTAAGTTGTCCACTGAATTAACTACTATTAAATTCACATGCTGAGATAAGTGTGTAATCACTTTGAAACCTATGATCTACTATGACTAGTTTACCTCAGTTGAACTGCTTTTGCAGGTTGTGCTTTTGGATTGTGTGATATTCTTGAAGGTACTGGATTTCTGTAATTCATCCTTTGAAAGAACTGAAGTGAAAGAGGACAGGCTACCTACAGCATTACACTTGTGATTGTATGGTGGAGATGAGATACCCAGGGAAAAATTGAACTTGTTACAATGTCCTTGCAATCATGTATTTTGTGGTTTGGTATGAAGTAATTTATTTTAGCTACAGTGAAGATGTGTATTTTCTGCAGTAAACAGGCTAAAAAGATGTTCCCTTTTCAAGGTCTCCCAGACACTTAATGGTATTACTGGTTTATGTTTTAATCTGAATGATGTTTTTCTTTATTTTCTAAACTCTTTTCTCTCTGTCACAGAATTTAATCTAGTCCGTTGTTCAATGTTTGGTTCTTACTGTGAACTAATAGTAATTAACTTCTCAAGTTAATGCCAGTATTATACACTTCCCGGGTTTCTCTTTTTTCCAGGCCAAACTGGCAAAGAATTACGGAATGACGCGCATGGATCCGTATTGCCGAATACGGCTGGGATACGCTGTGTATGAAACTCCAACAGCGCATAATGGAGCCAAGAACCCCCGCTGGAACAAAGTTATTCAGTGCACTGTTCCCCCGGGCGTGGACTCCTTTTATCTAGAGATATTTGATGAGGTCAGAACTGTTATGTATTTTTTCTACCCCTCCCCATCTCTGGTTTGGACTGTGGTTTGGTTAAAACCTTGGAAAAAAGGAATGAGTCAGCACAGACAGTTCCTTAGCCATGTTCTCTGGAAGATAATAAAATTTTTTTCAGAATTCCAGAAGCAGCAATTCACAAGTCTTTGCTCTTCTCTAAGAATGTCAGAACTGTTACTTTTCTTTGGTAGTTGATAAAGTGGCAGTAGCAGGCTTGCCTGCAGGGGAGGAGAAGCAAAAGATGTCTGAGTGCTATTTAAGCTCCTTTTGGCTATCAAAATGCCCTGCAGCTTTGTGTCCTTCACTGTCCCTATTAAAAATAGCTGTTGTACAATGCTATTTTACTTGAAAATTCTTCGGTGCTGTTCTGTCCTAGGAAGAGCTTAGTAGTTTTCCCAAGCTTGGAATTGCTGAGAATAAAACTGTCAACTACAGACTGTGTGTAGTCACTAGAATTTATTAGGAGAAACTAAGAGGCTACAGCTAAGGCTTAAGTCATGGTTTGCCTGTTTTTTTGCTGCCTCTCTCACTGTATGTAGTAAAGCATGACAGTGCAGCAGCCATGTGATCATTACACAAGTGAGGATTTTGGGTGCTGCTTTGAGGGCTTAGCTGATTGGTTCATTGCTGCAACAGGGGGGCAGTTCAGTACTTCTATCTGCTGGAGCTCACAGGCTATCATAGTAAACAGAAGATGTTTATGTTCATGTAATGGCCTCTGATGTGATGTTAGGAGATTCACACAGCCTATGATGATATTAGGATGCTGTATTTCTAGAGTTCTGCTTCAGGTTTTCAGTTTCGTGCTATTAAATATCTGCAATCAATCTATAATCCTGCTTAAAGTGTCCTTCATCCTTGTTGGAAAGGAGATGGCCAAAATATTTATTGACACTTTAGTAGTTTTAACGGGAATAAAATGAACAAAGTTAATAGCATAAAACTGAAGTGTTAGTCAAGGATAATTTTAAGTTTGGGGTTTCTTTCAGGACAATTAATTTGGTAATATTTTTCAAATTATATTTTAGAGAGCCTTTTCAATGGACGACCGCATTGCTTGGACACACATTACAATTCCTGAGTCTCTGAAACAAGGAAATGTGGAGGATGAATGGTATAGCTTGAGTGGAAGGCAAGGTGATGACAAGGAAGGAATGATTAATCTGGTTATGTCATACACGGTAAGCCGAGTTTGGGGTGGGAAGGGAGAGAAGCTTCTTTAGTGGGAGGGAGATATTTTAGACTGAAGTAGATCTGTTGTACCATACTGGGTGTTTGTGTGTGTTGGCATTTAAAATAATTATGCCTAACTCTGGGAATAGCAGTCAAAAATATTTGTAAAGACAAAAAATACTTCATGATAAGGTGGCAAATGGGTATTTATCTTGTTTTGCAATTACCAAAATTCAGTTTATTCCTGTTGTTGAGGAGTACACTGAGAGCAGGTAGCTGGGTGTGCAGCTGCAGTGAGAGCTGCAGGTTGTGCCCTGGCTGAGGGACATGGTGGGAGCCTCAGGAAAGGGACCATGACACGGTGCTGACCCTTTGCAGCACAAAGGGCACAGGGACCTGTGGCACTGGCCAGGGGACTGGACACTGGGGCACAGCAGGAGCTGGTGAGTCAGCAGGAAGACCCCAGACTGTCTGGGTGCACAGACTGTGAGGGTGTAAAACCCAGGGCTTGCTTTGTTGGGGGTCCGTCCCTGGAGGCACCAGCTTGAGCTGTTTCTGTATTACTGCACCATGGTTAAATTATTTTAAGGATCCAGATGTCTGAGACACTGTGGTGGGAAACCCAGGGCTGAGCTGATAAGGAAACCCTGTCTGACTGTGAGTGTGGGGTGTGCAGGGAGCCAAGAGGGGCTCCCCTGGGGTCACTGGAGGCACCCAATGCAAAGAGGCCTTGATCTCAGCAGTTACAGACTGGAGTGGGTACCAGAGTGGCTCCCACATGGTCAAACAGGAAAGTTTCCTTAGAACTGTGCTACTGTATGTATAAAAAAGAAATCCTCAGATAAATGGTCCATTGTCATTTCTAACTTAATAATATTTTTTTAAAACTTTGTGGAATCTAACAATAACTTTCCCCCCTAAATCTTTAAAAATTCATGTCAGTTTAAAAGCAGAAAAATTGAAACTCTTCTCCATCTTAGGTGTTTCTTGGGTAGTTTGAATGCTCTTTGGGATGACATTGTTTTTCACCTTTTTGTTCATTTGGTGCTACTGGTCATGAACTGCAGACCTCCACTGGTTTGTTTGCAGCTCCTGGAGTGTTCTCACCTGTCACCTTTGTTTCAGTTACCTGATGGATAAGGTGTAGCACGTGCAGCCCTGAATGCTTCCTACTGCACTTGTATGTCATCAGAAGTTCCAAGCTGCTGTTCAGTGCACAGCTGGGAACAGATATTCCCTGCTGCTCACAATTCACATTCTGCCCCTGATCTGAACAGTTGTTTCATTACTCCAGGGAGAAAAGAGCTTATAATTAACCCTAAAAAATGTCTTCCTGTGAATGTACTGTTCATAATAGTTAATATTCTCAAGGATCAAACTGAACTGAAATATAACTGAAGTTATTGTGGTAGTAAAAGGGAATGGAGTTAATTTGATATTTGTTTAATGCACTGGTTTACCTCAAAAATAATTGATTTAAAATCAAAATTTGCTTCAAGGAGCAGTGTACTGCTTTTAAAAATAAAAAATAAGAATAAAAATTAGATAATCAGATTTTTTCTAATATTTATGATGAATATCCATTTCATAAGACTAAGGCATGAAAGCTGATTAAACCTGTATTTTAAAATAATGCATTTTGACAACAACATTTCATCACTTGTGAAAGGCAAGTTTAATATGATGTGTGTTTATTGATTCATGGGCAAATTAATTGCCATTTGAAAGATGGTAGTTCAGTAAGTTTGCCAAAAATTTGCTTAATATAGATTAGCACTCAGCATAGTCTTATTGTTGAACATGGATTTGCAATGTGATGACTTATTTGCAAACACTTTTAATTGCTGCCTTTTTTTGACCCTTTCCGGAGTTGTTCTAATCTGTGTCTTTTCTGTCAAGTCTTTGCCAGCTGCCATGATGATGCAGCCCCAGCCAGTGGTCCTGATGCCCACTGTATATCAGCAAGGAGTTGGATATGTGCCTATAGCAGGTATGTTTTCTCTACTTGATGATTATGAACCTTCCAGATGAAGGGTGTTGCAGAAGTAAATACCAAATTACTCCTGTTTTTTTCAGAATGTAAAGGAAGCTATAAATGATTTTCCCTTAACCACTTTTCCCATTATATATATTTATGAGAGGGAACAAATTAAATACAGGTCTGCCTTCAGTCTTGTACCCTGTTTAATAGAGCTGCATGAGTTTGCTTAAATGGGTTAAAATGTCTGTCAAGTTGAGAAGGCTTCTCTTTTTGAGTATTTATTTTATACTTCGATCAGGTCTCTGAATAGCTGTCTAGCAGGCTGCACTTCAAGTTTTGCTTACTTAAATGGTGGCAAGCCATGTCTGAAGATGGAGGCACTTCAGAAAGTCCCTCAAATGAATTGTGCTGTCAGAGCTGCAGCTTCTGTAGCCCACAATGGGATTAATTTTTCTATGGTCTTTGAAGATGCTTTGCTGTGAGGGAACTCTCTATACAGCATGTAGAGTAGTCACAGCTCAGTGAATGAGAAATGTTAAGGAGCTCTGAGATAGCTCTTTTTTATGTATTTACCTAACTACAGCAGGTTTTGTCAGTCCTTTTGGTTGATTCAAAGAGAGTTTTGGACTTGTAGAGAAAGATGTGTTAACTTCTGTTTTGTAATTTTTCTGTCAAAGATGAAAAACTTAAAGTGTGTAAATAAGTTTGAATTTGTCCTGCTCACTTACGGCTCTTAAAACTCCCAGTTTATTCTATGACTATCTATTCAGTAGTATGTGTGCTTTTCAGGGAAAGTAAGAGATAAATTCACATATATTTAACCTAAACTTACGGTAGTGTCCGTGAGACAATTAAAGTGCTAAGGGATGACACAACAAGGTACATATATTGTATTTTTCGTCTTTAAGACTAGGAGATGATTGAATTTAAAATGACTAGGAGATGATTGAATTTAAAATTCCATTCACTGTAAAAACAAACCTCATCAACAGAAGACTAGGTATGTAAGCTAGGAATTGTACCTCCCGTTTCATTTTTACAGAGTTAAGTTAGAACAAAATAGGGATAAGTTGGGCTGCATGCTTTATTCCCTAATGAAAACTTGCAGTTTGGTTCATTTTAGGTCTTTTTTTATCTCTGCAGCTTAACTGTCAGATTTTAAGTCTTGCCAATGAAGTGCTTTGAACTGGAGTGCACTTTCCAAAGTGTGATTCTGTTGTGGTAAACCAGGCCTTCTGTAGTGAACTTCAAACACAGTCATCTTGTTTAAAGATCTGATAGAAAGTGCTAACAAATTTCTTGAATAGATCAAAATGAGGATATTCATATTTCAAAATTTCCGTGCCAGAGTATAAACAGAAGACATGAAGCAGAGAATAGTTTCCTGTATAATTGAAATTAGACATAGAACTGAACAGATAAAACTTACAGAAGACCTTCAGACTTCCTATTCAAGTACTGGATGTTCAAATCATGATGTTCTGTAAATTATTTATCTTGAGAATATTTTCTATTTGGACAAGTGAAGAAATAAATAATAATTTGCAAATGATAGTAAGTCTTACCTTTTAGCAGCTAAGAATTTGGGGTCTCTGTGTAGAGCATTGCCCTTCTACCAAGATCCAGCATTTTTGTTCTAGTTCTGCTATAATACTATTCTGTGTTCAAAATTTTTCCTGCATCTGTGACTTGTATTTTTAAAGCATTGCAAAGTTCCACCCCTGGATTTGAACTCTTCTTTTGTTCTGGGAAAGCTTGAGTGTACTTCCTTGACTTCATAAATGCCAGACTTTTTACAAGCCACCTCTTACCTACATTTGATATTTTTTACTCTCTTTAAATATTACTGTGCTTTGTGTTTGCTATTCTAGAATTTCTGTGGACATCATCAAAATTTCCCAAAGTGCTGTGAGTTCCAAAGCTTTGACTTACTCACTAATCAATGACCCACTCATAATAATTATATGGATGTTTAGGAAAGTGACTTGGCTGCAGAATACTTTTGCTGTTTCATACATTTAATGGCTTAATAAAAGTAATATCAAATAATAAAAGGAAGCATTAGTGCATCTTAGAAGACATCTTGGAGTTTTTTGAAATACTTTCTGTATATTGAACTAGGTGCTCCTTTTGAATTCCAAAACTCTTTCAGGAAGGTGCATGGAAGATGCTGGCCTTCCTTGCACTACTGAACTGTGTGTGTCTTCTGGGCCCACTCTGTTTGCACATTTCCTTTGTAACACTGTACAGTGTTTGCTCTCTTCCTTTTGAGACTGCTTCAGGAAGGGTAATGGACATCGATGTGCTCCTGCTTGAAATATTTGTAGTTCAGGTTTTTTACCTGAGCAGCTAAATTAATGTAGTCAGTAAACTAATTCTATTTTTTCTTCTGAAGAGTGGAAGAGCATCATTGAATAGTTTATTATATTTGAAATGAAGAGGATTCTACTGTAGAAGACTGTCAGAATCAGCGCCATATCTATGATGGAAATGGAGTGGGTGGACTAAAATGCTTATCATTTACAGTTGCTTATCAGACAGTTTTAACAGTTCCTTGTTAACTGTCCAAAATAACTGTGCTTTAAAGAGAGATGATTAATCAAATTTAGGTGTGTCACAAAGGCCAAGCTGTTTTTCTGTAACAGAAACTTCTGTTCAAAACTAACTTTCTAATTAACTAGCCTTCTAATTAATGCTGAAGCAGCTAATTACTCTCACACTCTGTCATACAAGCTGAGGTAAACAGTAGAAACAAGCAGGTAGTCACTGTGGTAAGCAGATGACCACAAGTAATGCTCATTTCCTCACATCTGGTGGTAGATGGAGCTGTCTTAAGAACAGGAAGTGGCCATAGTATATTCTTGCACGGTGGTAATTGCAAAATTTTTTAAATTGAAAACTTCTGACAACAGCACAAGTTGTTGCTTAGAAGCTATAGCTGCCATAGGTGATGTATTTATGCTTTGGGTATGCAAAAATTTGAACTTGTGAACCATGTTGTTATAGAAGTTGAGTTTATTTACCACCTCTTCCTATTTCTTTTTCTAAAGATTACTTAATTTAAATTGTAGATGATTTTGATACACTGGAGCTTGCAGTATCTTCTTGTAGTGAAGAGTACCAGAGACAGTGAGCTAAAAATGTTAGTTCAATAAGCAAGCTGTATTTCTTATTAGCTAAATATTTGTGGGATAAATAGGAAACTTGCTTTTACTTATTTTATAAACTCCCATGTTAAAAAATATGTTAAAAACCTGTGTGGTTTTGAGTCCTGTCAGAGTCAAGAATATCACTTTTTATTGAGGCAAGGTTGTGTGTATATGTACATTGTTCCTTTAGGTGTCCTTATGAAGGATCATGGGTTAGCTTGTGATGTTACTGGTGTCTGTTCAGAGAACCATGGATGTATGTTGTCCTTTGTAGTCTGTAAAATCCTTGCTGCAAACACCTGGTGGCTTACTTATTTCAGTAGCATTTCCCCTGATTGTTACTTCTGCATAAACATCGCATTTCGGAAATTTGTTCAGGGCCCTGAAGCAAATTAGCTGAGAGACTGTATCCTAGCAGCATTTAGTTTTTTAGTGTTAGGTAGCTTAGGTTTTACCCAACTGCCTCATTTTATCCTACTTTCACCTTTGGAAGGTAAATAATTAATATCCTTTTAAAAATAGATTAATATTTCTTTCCCATGTCTTATTCCTTTCCCCTTGTCCCTTCATTTTCACCTGTCTTTAGGGCTTGAGTACTTTGCTCTGGGTAAGTTTCCAAGCTCTTTTCTCACTCCCATCCTCATTGACACAAGAGTCTTTGCATGAGCTCATCTAAACAGCTTTATTTGTTACAGCACACTGTACAACAAGGTATTGCCACTTGCTTGTCACAGTAGAACAATTTATTCCATCTTCTGCAAATTATTAAAGCCTCTAACCTGTTGGAAAGGCATTTGCTCAGCTTTGAGCTATAATGGCTAAACTGATTGCTGATGACAATGTTGATGGATATAATGTGATGCTATGATATTCTGAAGCTGCTGTCAGTGAGCTATATTAGGTGATAGTATTGGTTTTCTAGTAGAGAAGCAATTCTTGCAGTTGTTTGGCTACTGCAACATTGGCAGAGAAGCAGATAACGTCATGACTTTTGGTAAACTTGAAAGCAAAAAACTGAGTTGTGCAATAACACTGAGAAGACGACCTGCTAATTGCCTTAGTCCTTATTTCATTAATTAATCTCAGTCCATATTTTTCATGCACTTCTGTTTTAAATCCATGTAAAGTTAAGTATCTGACTAGAATTCTAAAGGCAAATCTTATTACAGGAAATCAGTTTTCCTTCATTTTAGACTTCCTTTACTGTGACACTTTTGATTTTGAATTGTGCAAAGTTACTCTGACACTACTATCTCTGATAAAAGCATTGGTCTTTAATCAAATACATTCAGAAAATTTTAGAATTACTTCTTGTAAAATATTATATCATTTCTTGATGCCCTGAATTTCAGAAAGATGCTGTATATAAAATTGTTATGGTTGTCACAACACATTTGGTTTATTCAGAACAGTGAAATTTTAGCATTTTTCTGTTGTTTCATACACTTAATTTTTCTAGTAGTTCCCATAGAAGCAATATTTTAAAAAAGGAGATGGTATGCATAGTAGTGAGATTTTTCCTGGAGCAAATATCATTAAGACTTATTTTGTTTTTTTTAGAAAAGAGTTCCCAATTTCTTCATTTAAATGAAAGAATGCGTGCTGAGAAGGTTCCTGAGTTTACTCTGAGTCTATGGATGGGACAGGATGATAATGAGTTAAGAAATTAAACATAGGGCACTTTACTGAAAAAGAAAATAAAATTACAAGTGTGTAATGCCTTGTATGCAGTTGGAAAAAGTTTACCCTGTTAATTCTGCTTTGATGCTTTCATTGCTGCTTGTAGCAACTGACTTGCTATTGTTTCATGTATTGGAATGCCACTGCTTATGCAAGCATGTTTGCCATTGCCATTTCACTGAATTGGAAAACAATGCTCCATTCTTCTGATTTATAACATGTACCTAATATCTGAGAGTAACACAGGAGTTCACAATTCCACTGACAGTGGATTCTTACATTATTTAGTTCCAGTTTTCACCTGTCAGTGATAGGAAGTTTTTTAGCTTAAAGCAGCTTTTTACTGAACATTGATAATTTGGAAGCTTATTATAACTTTCTCTAATGACAGCTTATATGTGTCTATTTGCTAAATTTCAGTGCATAGTTCTTTAATTTTCTGTTTAAGTCTTACTTTCTATTTTGTAAATCAGAAATTATGGATGCTTTTAGCCTGAGTGCGGAAAAACCCAAAGTACTCTCAAATTGGTGTTGTATAGCTTGACTGTTGGATTTCATGAAAAGCAAGCATTTATCATGGAGGTATTTATTAAAAATCTGTGATACTAACTCCATTTATATGCAGTCTAGTTGTAGACAGCATAAGCTAAAATTATAAGAGCTGAGAAAATAGGTTTTAAAAATCTTTGGTGAGAAACAATATGGACAAGAAATTTCTTGTGTCTTAAATTTATTATTTATATTGGAAATGCTTTTTGAGTACTGCCTGTCCAGATGTTTGACTTGATAATTACCTATTTTTGATGAAAGCAGTAAGGAAAACTCTGTTCTAGTCTTGATTTTATTTTGGCACTGATAAGATACTGAAACAGTATTGGTAAGCTGTAGGATGCTATGTACTTGAGAAAAGAGCCTCATGTTTGATTTGGATTAATGCTTTAAACTGTATTGGTAGTTCACACACTGTTCAGGCTGATTGTTGGATAATATTAGGGTGTTGATGACTTAGTAGAAAATCTTGGGAAGTTTATGTTAGAAGTTAAACATAACTTCTATTGCTCAGTTCTTTCAGGTGCTTTGCGACTTTATTTTTTGAGGCCACACATCTTACGCCCCTTTTAAATGTCTACATTGTTTGCAGGCAGTGTGAGGAGTGAGTTGTGGTTTGTTGAAGCTCTAGAAGAGGCTCTACAAAATGCTGCTGGGTAATTGGGTGAAGTGTATTTGCAGTGCTGGTGAGGACTGCACAGTGGTTTGCCTCCAGGGTGTCTAATGGGCTGTGTGTTCAAACTCATAGTGCCAGACAGAATTCCTGGGACCATGGTCCAAAGGCCTTGAGAAGCTGTGGAGCCAGGTTTAGGGGGATGCAGAAAAGGGGACAGATACCTATGGTATCTGATACCTATGTAGAGGTGTGATGCAGATGGTTGGGCAGAAATATGGTTCCAGTGTGCAGGTAACAAATTTATGACACTGACTCAGTACGAACCTTTTTGAGTAAATACAGCCTGTGTGTTAGACTTAAAGCTTCCACGTTCCTATTTTTTTTTCTTCTAATAAAACTTAAGATGATTAAAAGGGAAATTTTAAAATCAAAATTAGAGAACATAGATAAATAGGGTGGTGTTTACAAATCAGTAATGAATCCCTTCAAATAGAACAGGAGTCCAGTTTGAGGAAAGAAATAGAAAAGAGTATATCAGGTGAAATTCTGGGTGCAGTGCTTGCAGTGAAACTGTATTCATTTAGAGTACTTGGTCAGCCAGAGTTGATATTTAGCTCATCCAGCCTTGAATGTGAGTCATAATATAGCATTTTTGTGCTGACAGAAGAAACAAGTCACTGGGATGCTAAAACATCTTTACACGTTAAAGTGAGTATAGACATTTCTGACTAAATAGTTAGACTGAAGAAAATCTTGAAGAGATGAGGTAAGTATTGAAACTGCTCTTTGCTCTTTTTTTAAATGTTAGGTCTGAGTAAAAGTAGTATAGTGTAATTCAATATTTTCAATCACATATGTACTTCAGTCATTATGTTGAGAGATGAGGCTGCAAAGAAGCACTCTTGAAAATTATCTTGGTTATACATGTGCTTTGTTGGTACAATTTTTGAGCAGTTAGTCGGAATTCAGTAGAAGAGAAGCAGCTTCTGATGTATTCCTGAGTAATAAATGAAAGCTAGTTCTCAAAGAGATCTTATTTTGAAGATGTATAGTGATGATGGTGCAAATAGTTCATCGTTTGTTTAACTTACAGAGAAGTAATTAAGGTCATATGTAGAAGGCAAACAGATGAACTAAAAACTGTGTAAAAGAAGTTAATTGTTCAAAGAAATTGTGTGCCAAATTAAAAAAACCCAAAGCCAACAGTCAGAGAATATTAAGAAGTATGAAGTAAAGCAGTAAAGTATGTTTCTGACAGAAATTGGTAGATCACCCATATATGCATATGTGAAAGTGTTAAATTATATGTTAAATCTAAACTGGTTGTGTGACGTTCTTGAAGATCATATGTGTCAAAGAAGCAGAAATCATTTCTTTTAAAGAAGCAGAAAACCTAGAATCATGTACGTAATAAATAATAATAAAGATAAAAGTATGTATGGTAGTTCATGAATACCTAGTTGGAATGTGAGACCATAACAGTCTCAGGAAGTTTTGCTTTCTGAAGACTGGAGGATAGCAAAGTGAAGTTTCAATTAAAAACATTTTTGAAGTAGCCATATTCTCTGTTATATACAATGATTAAAACCCTGGAAGACTAGAATGAACTGCTTTAAAGCAAAAATGTAACTATATAAACTTTAGGAGGACGTGACATGGTTGTGTAGGAAAAGCCTGTATGTTAAAATTCATAAGTATTTGAGTACATAAGAAAGAACAGTGTGGTCTGTGTATATCACCTTCTCAGCTGCATTTGTAAAATGCTATTTCCTAAGCATTCTTTCCATCATATGATATTCTGATGCAATAAAGATAATCTTGTGGTTTAATATCTACTTTAAAGAGCTGATGAACAAATAAATATAGGTAATTATTCATCTAATGAAAGGAGTTGAATCTGTGCGCCTCCTTTGGTGAGGTGCATCAGATTTCTTAAAAAAGTGAGGGTACTAAGACAATTTGTTGGAACAAGAACCCTTAGCAGTTTTCTAAGCCTCCCTGACTGCCACAGGTTGCAGAAAGATCTCATTGTAGTAAAAGGGAAATAAAATTATTTATTAAATCTGGGGTTAAAGTATGTGCAAGGGATAATCTTAACTAATACTTATTTGGTGACAATTTCTCAATTTGCTCATTACTGTATAGGAAGGTCTTTGAATTATTGTAGACTATTTTATAAAAATATCAGGAGAATAGTCTTTGAAACAGTGCATAAAATGCTTGAAAGCAAATAGAGAACTGATACTAGAACTTGGTTCTTTGTAGCTTCAGGTACTTCTCCTTGCCCTACCTTAGAAATTCTAAGGAGAACTGCAGAAGCTAACACATAAAGGAGTGGGACTAAGATAATCAGGGATCTGAAACTACATAGAGAAGAAGTGAAATACACAATTTTCAGAAGTGATAACTAAAAAAAAATATAGATATGTACTATTATCTGTTTTCAGTTTTATACAAAACAAAAGGTAGTGTTTTCACCAACGGTTCCGGTTCTGTGCTCGGTGATAGAAGTTCTTATGTGATGAAAAAGGGATTTTGCCTAGTAATTTCTTTTAACAGGAATAGGAATACTCTTTTTCTAAAACTCTGTAAACTGGCAGTGCTTTGTTTTACATGGATGTACAAGGAGTTAGCGAAAAATGACAGGTCAGATGAATTTTGTCCTTTGGAAGAGAGATGAACAAAGCAGTGTGTGCCCCTAAAGGGGTTGCTCTTTTGCCATGTAGTGACTTTGAGGGCTGGATGGAACTTTAGCCGGGAACAACATCTGCTAAAAGTTGCTTATTTGTGTTGTCTGGTTTTCTAGTGGACCAAGGTACTTTGCTTTCCTTTGAATATGCTGGAAATTGCCTTCATTGTCTTTTGGAATATCAGCCATGTATGTTGCTAATGTAAAACCATTGATGAAAATCACAACATAAATACACTGGGAACTAAAATATGAGATGGGGAAAAACCAACCATACCTTTCTGTGATGAGCTTAGTGTTTGGTTAGTGAATTACATGTGAACTTGTTTAATGCACATTGCACCTAATTTTGAACAGTACCTGTTGTCATACTGTAGCTTATAACTTCTGGAATATAATCTTGGGGTGAAAACCTGTTCCAGAAGAATATTTTCCAGTTGCAACAGTGTAGGTTTATTCTCTGCAGTCTTCTTCCTCCTCTGGAGTGCATGTTAAAATAAATAAATGCTGAAGTTAGTGGGTTGGGACAAGTCATGAGCTGCTTTTGTCTTCAGAATCACTGGGTTTTTTTGTTGTGAGTTTGTTAATTTTTATCTTTTTTTCCTCTACTCATGTGTGTTTTGTGGCTTTCTTTCTTCTCTTTTTAACCTGTAGGGATGCCTGCGGTCTGTAATCCAGGCATGGTCCCGGTGGCAATACCACCTCCTGCTGTCAACCCTCAGCACCTGTGTAATGAAGAGGACCTGAAATCTATCCAGGACATGTTTCCCAACATGGACAGGGAAGTAATCCGCTCAGTGCTAGAAGCTCAAAGGGGGAACAAGGATGCAGCTATCAACTCCTTACTTCAGATGGCTGAAGAATCATAGATGCCCACTTCCTGTATAGTCCCTGTCCTCGATGCCACTTATTTTTACTTGCCAAGCCAGGGATTTAGCTAGAGGAAGAATTTCCCAACAGCTTTCTGTTAGTGCATCGTGTGTGACAGATTGTATCCCTTTTCTCCTTGGACAGTTGGATCTTCTTCTCTTTCTTTCTTTCTCAGTCTGTACATACTCTGTTTAGCTTATGTCCTGCCATAGAGCAGTGAAGCATCTTTACTATCAGCTGTGCCCTGCGTGGCTATATTCTGATGGCACTGGGAATAATGCTGCTTTGTTTCTTTCTCTCCCCCTTTTCATAAACTTGCTCTTACAAAGTAACTCTATGCAGTACAAGATTTACTAGTGTTTGTTAGATTGGGGGAAAAAAACTTTCCATGGAAGGTTTGCTGTTTAAATACAATTGATTTGTTAAAAGTATTTAGGTTTCTGCAAGCAGCCTGTTTTTGCCAGAAATTAAAGGAGAGACCCTTTCTTATCCGGCGTTTAGGTATTACTGTGATATATTCACACCTTTTAGATGGAAGATTTTTAATTTAATAAGCTAAATTTCTTAGGTTGTACTGTTGGCATTTGTAATAGGCATCTACTATTCAATCTAGTCATTGGGCACCAAAGCAATATATTATCTGGTGTGCATTTGGGGCTTTGTCCTCCCACATAGTATTGTTATGTATCTGTAAAATCTTAGGAGGTAACTTTTAACTCATACAGTTTGTATTGCTGTAGCAGAGAATAGAACTAAGCCCTAACGTACTCCTACGGTTAATTGCACTCTAAGTATTACTTCTGCATTCCCATGACTATTTCAAGAGTTAAGTGCAGAAGTAAAGATATTTATACCTGGAAAGTGATTGAAGCCGTAAGGAATTATTTAAGATGTTGTCTTACATTAAAAAAGCAGATATCTATGATCTGGTTATAAAGCTTCTTTCTTTATACCTATGTTTCAGCAAAGTTATTGCTTTACATTTGTGGGAAAATGATTGTATTTTTCCTGTAATAAGAAATAAACGCAAAAAGTAGCTTCAGGGTCTTAGAATGGCATTATGAATTGCTCAGTGACTTGTTAGACTACAGCTGCTGTAGTCAGTTTATTATTATTTGATGCAGATGGAAATAAAATTCTATGTGAGAGACAATTTAACATATCTGAGTTACAGTCTGATCCTCAGAGGAGGTGTTTGTATTTATTGTTAGTGTAATTTTTTCAAGTAAGAGTTGATTTTGGAGCTGCAGAATCATAGTTATGCACCAGTTAGACCTGTCGGATGAATTTCTGTGGTGTCTGTTTTTGTAAAGTAATGCACTTTAAATAGTCTGCACCAATTTATTTTTCCAGTGATGTGCAATGTTGCTGTTTTGTCTCTTTAATGTTTGATTTCAAATATTTTCTACAATAGCCATAGACCTTTATATTTTCAAGAGTTGAAATGAATGTACACTTGAAATCTAGGCTCTTGAGTGATTCATGAGAACATTAAAGCCAGGTTGGAACATGAAATGACGACCCATATTCTCTTCTTCCCCACACTTTATTTTATGTCCTATGCTTAAAATATTTTCTTTATTATCTGATGGAAAGCTGGTTTTATCCCCCTGCAACCTACATTCAAGTAGCCTTTAGGTAGCGCTGGCAGTAGAGCATAAATATTTATTTTTTTTAATCATTAAAAGTAATAGTGAAACTTCTAAAATACAGCACCAAAAATCATCCCAGTTTCTGACCTTTTAAAGCTGTCTTTTCATAATGTACAGTTTTAAGTTTTGTTATGAATCCCTTAACATCTTAAATTTCCCATTGAAAGCATGTGTCTTTGAACATCCTCCAGTTGGATTTTGAATAATGAAATTCAAGGCTATAGTTTTGTGTGCTGTAGTTGTAGAATTGCCACGTTTTTGTTTTCTGAAGTTAAATGGGTATTCTTCAAGAAACTAGTCTTGCCCCTTCCCTGCAATCATGGTAAATTTTGTGATTGATTAGGTGTAGAGGCATTTGGTCTTTATAAAAGCAGAGTGTTTTGTGACATCATGACCCAAAAGGATGAATGTTGGTAGGGATTTAATGCTTAGATACCTCCAGGAAGAGTCCTGTGCTCTTAACTTTTACGTAGATAGCATGAATTGCTAGGGACAGAACAATTCAGGGAAAATGTACATATTTAAAATTTTATATTAAAACGGTGGGATTCATAATACAGCTTTTCATAAAAGCAAGTGGTCATGGTTCAACTTAATGGCTGGTAAATTGTACTGCATCCTATCCATTTCAAGCACAGAACAAAACCATCTTTCAGTCCTAACTGCCAGGAGGGGTAAGTGCAAAAGTTAAGCTAGCCAGGTTGATTCATAAACTGACTCTGGCCCTCTGAGGGAGACTCCTGTTCTTAGATATATTTTTAGTGTGTTTTTTTTTTCCTAGGCAAGTGTTATGCAAAACAGGGTACAAATGTGAGTTGAAAATAGGATGTGTAGGAGCGGTATGGCCAGTAGATGGGTTTCATTATCTTACACTATACTTAAATATTGTTCTGTGCATCTTTTTATCTTTTTTAAATTAAGCATTAGAGATGAAACTCTTACATCAATATGTGCTACTTTCTCTTGTTAAAAAGAACAAATTGATCAGCCTACTCAGCTTTTCAGCTTACATATCCTTCCAGTTAAACTGTTTGTTGTTAGGTTTGAATTGGAGAGAGATAAAAAAAGGCAGGAGGTGTTTACTTATTTTAGGGTCTGTGAAATTAAGGTATTGGAACTGAAAGTCTGGTTTTCTATTTAAAACAAACAAATTGTCAGTCATGATTGTAGCTTTTGAGAAAATGCTAATGGGGTAATACTGTGTTTGATGCTGCTCCTCTGCTCAGCAGCTTCCAGCAGCTTAGAGCTAAAGCCAGCTGTGTAAGACAGGCATCTGCTAAAAGTGAGTGCTCTCAGTATAGTTTGAGTCCTGCCAGGAGCCTCAGCTTGCTAAAGGTAGGAACATTTTTTGTCTAGCTAGATCCTTGCAACTTCTCTACTGCTCTTTGCATCTGCTGATGGTACTGAATGGGTTTATTCCCCCCTTATAAACGTTATTGCCTGTTTGGTTGATATGTAATACCCTACAGAGGATGTTGTGTTGCTGTAATTATTCTGAAGACATTGTTTCTCTGTATTGAGTTCCAGTGTCCGAATATGTTTCTTGCACTCTAAAGTACATTAACTTTTTCATTCTAATTTAATAAATGTACCATCTGAATGAAAGTGTATAATGTCTCTTTTGGAGAGCACCAGAGTGTGAGTCTTTACTGATCTAAAATTCAAGTATTGGTTACTGTCTTCTATTCAGTGTTGAACATTGGTTGGCAAACTACACTCTTCTTAATGTGACCATCTGGTGGGAACAGTAACAGTAAATGCTCAAAAGTACTTTGAGAATTCTTCTACAGGTAGGTGCCTCTTTCTGACTCGTCTAGGGGCTGCTTTCTCAAGGAAATATGCTGGTGTTGCGTATTGAGGACAGAAGAAGGCAGTAGTGACGCTGCATTGTTTGAAAGACAGCGTTGGAGAGCAGGGGAGGAGGGAAGAATGGCACGTGGGTATGGAGGGAATGCTGCAGTGCGAAGGATTGAGGACTCTGGATGGGAGTGGTGTCCAAATGAAGAGTTATGAAATGGACCATGTGTGCTATTCCAGCCACAAAAAGAGCGGGTTTTATCTGCTAATATATGATAAATGAATTTGAAAGATTTAGTTTGCATAGCATCTCTTTCTAGTACTGTGGTGACAAAGGTATCTGGGGCCCTCTCACTTAATAGCATCACCATGCACAGTGATAATTGTGATTAATAAGCAACTGCTAGTTTGAAGTATTACTGTATTATCAAGCTAAGATTTTGGTATTTACTGTCCATTCATAGTGTGCTTTTTTCTTCTAATCAAGAGTTTGGGTTTTTTAACAAATAATAGTTTGGAGGAATCTTTCACAGCTGATTATTCTTTTTTTTCCTTAAAGTATTGAGTACCTACTATGAAATAAAACTATGTTAAAATTGTGCTTTATTCTAACCCTTGAGTATCACTTTCTATTCCAGTTTATCTTCAGAGGTTACAGTTTGCTTTCACATTTCTCCATTTTGCTGTGAGAGATAGGAGGGGTGAAAATTAGTTTACTTCAAACAAATGTTGGTGTTCTTGTGGCTGCTGAAGCATCTATTTAGCATTTTGTATTTTTATTAACTTTTTCATTTCAGTGTTAATCAGTGATGATGTGTGGGGGTATAAAGAGAAATCAGTGTATTTTGAATTATTAACACATTTCAGAACATCAGTGTGAGCAAGGCCTCTAGGAGAAATGCAAATATGTGTTTTCTTAGAATAAGAAGGAAAAATGAAAACCCATATTAGCAATCTTCTCTGCAGTTTTGAGTTGTAGCCTACTGAAGACTTGAGCTTTCTCTTCTAGATCCTCAGGAAGCTTAGTCAGAAACTCAAGTTAATCTATTTTCATGCAGCAGTATATTTTAGAAGTATTTTCTTTACTATCTTGCCAAAAAGCATAATTAATTTCGTAAGATATACTTGGGTTATACTATAACTTTTGAAGGAAAATTTGCATATAGATGAGAAAAGTGAATTTGTGGAAAGCAAGTAGATTGAAAATTATCTGAGCTACATATGTGTTTCCATGGATGAGAGAATTATAAAAGCACTACTATTTGAAGTATTCAAAGAGTTCACTCAGAACATGTTATTAAAACATTTCAGTGTACAAAAAATTGAGAATTTTTATAAGTTTAATGTATTTACCATTGAAAGAGAATGAAGGATAATTAAATTTATTTAAAATTATCTCCAATTGTAAAATAACTCCAGTGAATTACACTTTCCATGTCTCTGCGGTCCATGTTTCTCTATGGATTACCAGGCACTTAACACTCACAGGACAAAGTTTTTCTGGTTTAAATTTGTTACCTCTGTAATAGTCATCAGTTTAATGTGGAGTATTAAGTTGATTTAAAATGCTTAAAACTTTTTTAAAAATTATTCTTTAAGTAGTTACAAAAGGGGGTAATGGTTACAGATTCCTGCCTGGTAGGCCAGGATACTCCTCTGTGACTGCCCCACCTTCCCAGGTGCCCGCATTTAATAGGTACAAGGCTCTGCAAGGGGAAATCAAAGGATGAGGATGATGGTTTATCTCTGTAGGAAGATTCACTAAGGTGAAGTTCCCCTATGCGCTGTGTTGAAACTGCTTCCAGAAGGAAAGAAAGATGAGGTACTGGCACAGGAAACCCTCCAGTGAGGGGAACAGAAGGTCCAATTTCCTGGCAAGCCCCACTTCATAGGGAAGTCATCTGCTTCCCTGGGGCCTGGGTTACAGATGAGATGAGGAAACTTTCAGCTCTGGTACAGCCCTTGGATTATTATCCATTATTGCCTTCTCATGTAGGCAATTATGAAGTTTGCAATATGAAGGCCAAGGACGATCAGAAGAGGTTTTGGGGCCTTGGGACACCTGGTTACTATGGGATCAGGAGCATGAGTAGTGTTCTTCTTTATCTTTCCAGTTGCAGGGAATGGTGAGGGAAGAAACAAGAAGAACCAGCAGATTGATACTTGGTGGCAATAGCTGGGTACACCTGTCTCAGACAGAGAGAAGGATCTTTGCAGGGGGGTGCAGTGCTTGTTGAAAGAGCATTTAAGTGGATTGAAGGGGAAAAGGGCTAAACCCAGGCTTGCTGGACATAAGCCTGGTGGCCACCCAGCAGTGTTAGACCGATGGAATGGTAGCAAGATCCTCCACACTGCTTCGTGATGTGTGAATATGCTGGAGCACATTTGAAATGCATACAGTACATGCAGCATGAGGAACAAACTAAAGGAGGTGGAAGTGAGCAGATAAGAGGAGCAAATTTTTTCATCTTTTATGCCAGTGGGAAGAGCTATTTGGACATTGGTGAAGGAATTGTACCTAGTTCAGGAAGAGGGCTGTATTCCCAAAGACTGGTCGAGAATATACCCCTCTGAGTCAAAACTTCCTGATGCCATTCCTTGGACTCACTGTCATTTAGGTAAAGAAGATGGGTATTGAGCAGTCACAATAACTGAAAAGTACTTAAAGTTTTAGTGATCAAATAAAACAGCTTTGTCCCTGTTTTTGAGATGTGTTAGGACTAATATGTCTATAAAAAGAATATGCAATAATGCTTTCACTAGGATCAAGAAGTACAATGTAGCTGCAATGTTTTCTTGCTTTATTTTTTAGAGGCTCCTGAATTCTTTTTTACCTCAAATATAGGTTTTGTGATAAAGCATGTGCTTGCATATTTCTGTAAGTTACATGAGGTATTTTGCAGTCATCTGTTTTTACTCTTCAATACTGTAACATTAAAAAAAAAAAAACCCAAACACTGCAATTTAATTGACCTTTTTTTTAATTATTTTTACAAGTAAGTAATGAAAAAGGAATGTTAAAGAAGGAGCACAATTTATTTTCAGGAAGACATGATTCCAGCTTCTTTAGGGTCTCTCTTTTTCCAGTGATCATATCCTCAGCTGAGTTGCCATTGGGAACCAAGTGATATAGCCTGCTGCAATTGGGAGCCATATTTTCTAGATTGTTGGAATTGGGAGTCAGGTGCTGCAGTGGTTTCTGAAGAGCAAGCATTTACACACTGGCAGTTTTCCACGTAGAGATAGGTATAATTTATGCTGGTTCCATTTTGGCAAGTCAGGGTCACATCTCTTGTTTGGGTGCTGAGTTCCTGGCAGCAACCACACTCGTGTTCCATCTGGTTTGCTTCAAGAGAGTACCTGTGTTCCGCCAGGCGAAAAAATGCATCTTGTTAAAAACACTCAGAAAACCCCCTCAGTGATTTTTGTGAGTGTTTGGTTTGCTTTTGGGTTGTTTTTTTTTTTAAATCCTCTTTTCCTCCTTGTCACGCACACTTATGAAAGTGATTTTCATTGTCTTCAATAGTAAAACTGTTCTTGCTTACATTGAATCCAATTCAATTCAGTGGAATCATATAAACACATTAACTTTGTTGCTGTTCTGCAATCATAGAACCATGTAGGTTGGAACAGACCTTTCTGATCGAGTCCCAGCACTACCCAGTCCACCACTAAACTGTGTCTCAAAGTGCCACACCTGCATGTCTTTTAAATACTTGAAGGGATGATGACTGAACTGCTTCCCTCAGCAATCTGTTCCAGTGCTTAACAACCATTTCAGTGAAGAAATATTTCCTAATATCCAATCTAAAGCCTTCCTGGTGCAACTTGAAGCCATTTCCTCTCATCCTTTCACTTGTTACCTGGGAGAAGAGATGAACCCCCACCTCACTACACCCTCCTTTCAGGCAGTTGTAGAGAGTGTGACATTTCCCCTCCTTTTCTCCAGGTTACACCTCCTTTTCTCCAGATTACACCTGCAATTCCCTCAGCTGCTCTTCAAGACTTGGGCTCCAGACCCTTCCCCAGCTCTTTTGCCCTTCTCTGGACATGCTTCAGTACCTCAATGTCTTTATTTCAGTGAGAGACCAAGAACAGGACACAGGACTCGAGGTGTGGCCTCACTATGGCCAAGTACATTGTCCCGGTCCTGCTGGCCATACTGTTGCTGATCCAGGCTGGGATGTTCTTGGTTGTCTTGGCCACCTGAGCACACATTGGCTCATGTCCAGCTGCTGTCACTAACATCCCCAGGTCCTTTTCCACTGGGCAGCTTCCTAGCCCCTCTGCCCCAGCTGTCTGGGGTGGTTGTGGCCCAAGGGCAGGACACAGCACTAAGCCTCATTGAACCTCACACAATTATTGATAAAGACATACAACAGGACCAGCTGCAGCACTGGGCCCCAGGAAACACCACCGGTGACCATCCCCCAGCTGCAGGTAACTCCACTCAACATCACCCTCTGGACCTGGCCATCCAGGCCATGAACAATTTTTTATGCAGTGAACAGTTCACCTGTACAAGCTATGAGCTCCCAGCTTCTCCAGGAGAATGCTGTGGGAAGTGCTGTAAAAAACTTTATACAAGTCTGGGTAGACAATATCCACAGCCTTTTCCTCATCCCCTATGTGGGTCACCCTGTCCTAGAAGGAGATCAGGTTGGTCAAGCAGCAGCTGCCTTTCCCAAACCCATCCCAGCTGGGCCTGATGCCGTTATTACCCTGTATGTACTCCATGATGGCACTCAAGATAATCTGCTCTATGTCCTTCCCTGGCACCAAGGTCAGGCTGACAGGCCTGTACTTGCCTGGATCCTCTCTCCAAACTTTACTGTACATGAGCATCTCATTTGCTGGCCTGCAGCCAACTAGGAACTCCATAGTTAACCAGGTGTTGACAAATTATTGAAAGTAGCTTTGTGAGCACTTTCTCCAGCTCCCTCAGTACCCTTGCGTGATGGGTATAAAGAGATATTAAATGAAATACAAACATAAAGAGATGTTAAATGAATTTTTAGAACTTACATTGAGGAGCTAGGACAAGTTCCTTCACAATATGAGACCTGAACAGGTCCAGAAGACTCACAGTCAGCATGGCGGATCACAGTTTCCTTGGTGTGAGGCTTGCAGGTTTTAGCTTCATAAAAAAGGGGGAAGAGAGAAAATATACTTCAGTTCTCTAGTTCTGAACTAAGGGAACTGTAAACCAGTTTCAAAGTGCTTGATGTCTTATTACTGAGAATCTGCAGTATTTGATGGGATGGGTACTGTGTAATTTATATGGAGTTGTCAGATTATTCTTTGATTTCCGCTGTAAAGTGCCTTTGGAAGATAATGCAGAGGCTTGAGTATTGCTGGTTTGACTTGTGGTATTCAGTATCAGGAAAAAAATTGAGTTTTTCTTTTGAATAAACAGTAAAACACAAGATCTTCTTAAATAGACTATGTGAAAACAGGGTGAGTGAAGACTCTTTCCATCCACTCAAAGATAGTTACAGGTTGAACAGAGTGCTCTTCAGGCAGAACACATAAACACAGCATTACTTACGTTTACATATTTTGCAGCAGCCATCAGATGTAATCTCTGTTTCGTCCTTTGTAAAAGAAGGAGGATTTGTATTAGTACATGGTTGACAATCATGAGTAAGTATATTAGTTAGCACTACTGATACTGGGCAGAAGGCTTCTCTGGGATGAACCCTGAATGAAACAATGGATGACTTACTGTCCTCACCACAGGAGTCTTCAATACTTGTAGCCTCAAAAGAAAATACTATGCTTTTCTTATTATTAATCACAGAGCAAGCCTAGTTTCATTCTTAAGGCATTGCTGCAACTTCAGTGGAAGTGATTTGTTGTATTCTTCCTTGTCCCTCCTTGTTCATTTAAACTGAATTGAGTCAATGAAAGACTGATAAAAACTTACAGGATCACACTCTTCGGGGTCGTACTCAGGGCATACTCTTTTCGTTTGGACTGCAACAAACTGATCTTCAATTTTTTCACACTTGTAGTTGCTGCACTGATCGAGTGGCAGGATCTCATTAACCTAAGATTACATAATAAAAGCAAAAGTTGGGGGTTTTTTCATTGTGATCAAGTATCTCTGAGCTAATTAAGTTCTCAGTCCTCAAAGATTTTCAGATGCTTCTGAACTTCTTTCAACTGGCAAAAATGAAATTCTACAAACTGTATCTAGCTTGAAAGTTTAAATCCCGGCTCTGAACACTTAGACCATAAATTAGAAACCATTGCTCCAGTAGCCACAAAAAATCAAGAATTTGATACCAAATATTGTTCAACTCAGAAAGCTGATACATTGTTTTTTGAAGTAATTTCAGTATTTTATTTTTACCAGTAAGGGACATGAGTTGACTCTTAGCTGTTCTAACTTGTATGGGCTAACAGATAGATCTGAAAATAAAAAGAGTACTTACATTGAGGACGAAAAGAATACTTACATTGAGGACATGAACAGTGTTGTTACTGAGTTTGACTTTGCAAGCTACTTCAATACACTTCCCACAGCACTCTCCTTCCTCAACCATGTATTGGTAACCCTGCTCGGAAAGAGATGAAAGAGAAAGTATGTTGAGTTGGTGATGGAGAATTCTAGTCTAGCTGACTGAGCAGCCTAGAGAACCTGAACTCACCAGTGGGCAAGATGTCTCACACTGAACGGTTTCACAATGCATAATGTTTGCATTAGTCTCTGGATCCTTCTCAGAACTGCAGGTACACTTCTTACATGAATCGATTACTACTGACTTTCCAACCTGCAAGACAGGAAAAAAAAAAAAAACAAAAAATATTCAAATGCCAACAGTTTCTGTGTAATATAAAGGCAGAGTTGAAAGCATTGCTGAGAACCATTGAGGTATGCAAGTATGACAGTTCTCAAATTCTTTGAACATAGAAATTTTTTTGCTTCATGCCTTGCAGGAAAGCTCATATTAAGAGGAAACTAAATGAAGCAATGTAAAAGGGAGCAGTAAATTATTACATTAAATTAAGATTGGTTTGTACTGTCTGATTATTTTACCAGCTTTTTAATGCTCCATTTAAGAATATTTTTCCTCTATCAGTTATCTTCAGTGGTCATAAAACAATTGTAATTTAAAAGCAGGGACAAAAATAGGCCTTTACATATGCAGATACCTAAGCAGAGATCTAAATTCACATATGGATTTTAGTCTTTCTGAAATGTATCCCCAAAGACTCCAGTGCTAATATTTAAATTATGAGTAAATGACCTAAGTACCAATTTTAGCAAAGGGGTTTAGGTATCAAATCAAAAATGTTAGCTTTGGTTTTTTAAGGTTTTCTGGGCTTATTTCAAAGAGCAATTAAGTTTGGGCTATTCATCAGATTGTCTGGCAAAGTCAGTGAGAGGAAGCTTAAAAAGAAAGTGCATCATTAAAAATGGTACACTCTTCTTTTAATACTACTCTATGAGGAAGACTTCTGTGGCAAATTTGATTTTGACTCTAAATACCCAAACAAATTCCAGTTAAGGGCTAGAGAGAAAAACTCCCAAAAACACGTACTGGGAAAGAACTTTCTCAAAGACTTATTTTGGTAGAAAGGATGTACTTTTCACTTCCAGCAATATACTGCCATATCATTCTTACCGTGTACAATGTTCCATTAATCACACAGACATCAGGTATTGGTTCTAAAAAACAAAATAAAAAAATATTAATTCTAGAATAACTCAAATTGTGAGTCTTCCTGAGAATTCAAGATGTTACCAGGTTTTGTTAGTAACACAGAGAGTACGGAAAACTTTAATTCAATCCCCATATGTGCTTAGACTTCATATATAGGGTAGCTAAATGTTTAAGCAAAGCTTCATCATTAAAATCAGCTGGAAGAGGTGGAGAGGAATGGCTTCAAACTTGAGCTATGCCTGAAAAATCCCTTTTTTGCCCTTTCAATATCTGGTTCAATTAAAATTAAATTAGTTGTTTCCTCTGGGAACACTCGGCCTCCATGATAAACAAAGATGCTTCAGTTATTGATTCTTTATGACCTTTCAGAACATGGCTTGTATGGAAGATTGATACTGTGGAAAAAGGTATTCCTGCTAAGGTATTCCTACTAAAGGTATTCCTATATAATGTAAATCTGACAACATGGCAGAACCCATCTATGTCTTTCACAGAACAGCTTTAAACTTGCCTGTTCCTTTGTTTCGACTTTCCTTTTTCAGGCTTAATTTATGGGTACTTTTTTCTTTTTAGTCTTTTGCACAAGTATATGTACACAAAACATATGTATATAAAAGTGTATATTTATAAATAAAAAATCCTAGTTATATTAGTTTATTTTCATGAGCATCTGGCAAGAGTGTAAGTATAATTATTACTTTTCATACACTGTCAATTTAGTTACTGATTACAATTCACTTTGTACTATTGCTTCCTGTTACTTGGTCTTGTAGTTGACTGTTAAGCTATTTAGTGACTTATTCTTGTGTTTATGCATCTTAGTTTAGTTGCATTTAGACTAATGTTAATGTGCTCTAATGTTCCATTAGTAAGATGAAAAAAATGCATGAATAACATTTATAATTACAGGTACAAAGATAGTTGAGCTACATAGACCAGTGAATGTTCAAAATACTATTCTGCTCTCCCACCCATTCTCTTATTAAAGTTAAATGAAAATAACATTGTTTTTTTTTAAACAAAGCTTCAATGCATATTTAGCCAAAAATAATTTTGTTTTCATTGAGACAGAAAAATTTAAGAAATATTTTGCTGTTATTGTGATACATTAAGAACTTCCTTAGATATTAACGGAAGTGCAAATGTAATTGCCTGGAGTGCAATAATAAATAAATGTATTTTTAATAAAAAAATAAAATAAATGTATTTTTAATACTTACTGCATTCAAATTCAGGACAACATGGGTCTTTTTGTGGTATTACAGCCATGGAAACAAATCCTAGGTCACAAGTTGTTTGTTGAGCTGTTTGGCATGGGAGTGGCTGGCATTGTGCAGTAGCAGTGAGGGAATCACAGACACATTTCTGGCATTCTTCTATCCACTCCTCTCCAGGCTGAAAATATGTAAATTATTTATTCTTAAATGCTCCTTTATCCTAGTTGTTCAGTTTTAACTTAAGATATACTATCATTAGTATATATAAAATTAGTAGGAAATTTATATAAAATTAGTAGGAAATTCAGATTGTAGTTGTTTTAGTACATAATTTAAGAACAGGTATGCTAAGAATAACCACAGAATTTTCTTCTGCATAAAGAGAATGGTATTTTACATTTCACGGCTTGTCTACTTATGTCTATGAAATTTAAAGGACTTTTATTTAAACCAAAAGTCTCTGCCATGGCCTTAGTGAGCTTTTTCACCAAGAGATTACTTAAAAGTCTGGTAATGCCAGGTTAAATAATTGTGTGCTGTCAGGTCATTTGTTACATGACCAACTTTGTTATTGAGATACATAAAGGTTGATTTGAATTTGCTGTTAAAGGACAGAAATTGGTCTGGTTTTGCAACAGTGGTATATTATAAAGTAGGGAGGGGAACTACCTTTCGTGCAGGATTGACATCAGTGCAGTTTCTTTCTACTGAAATTGTGGTGGTTGTTGCTGTGGTTGGTGAGGCAGCCTGTGATGTAGTTGAGGCGACTGAAGGAGCAGGAGTTGTCAGATGACATGGCCCATAGAAGGGCTCAATCTCACATTCCTTGCTGCAAAGTGCATAAAAATTACAGCCAGCTCTATCTGTTCTGTTGTATACCACTTCCCCTGCAGATGAAAATTGGAAAAGAAATTACAAGGATGAAAATACATAGGGAGAAAAAACAAGAAAATATTATGAAAATATTAAGTGTATTCATGTATAAAACATTCTATGTTTAGATGACTTTGAATGGTTATTTTTAATTGAATAGAGTCTTAAGGGTATATATGGCTTATGAAGTCTTTTATAATCATAAAATAAGACACTTACCAGGAGAAAATAAAGTTTCAAACACATGACAAAAGCATGGAGGTGTTTTGCTGGATGTAACAGATGTGCTGGTGGAGGAACTGAAGGTTGCAGGAGTGCTTGTTGTAACATGGCTTGATTGTGATGTACCAGTTGAAGCTACTGTTGAGTACAAGTAATAATTTAGTTTGCAGGTACAGGATTTTGATCTAATAATTTTAACACCTTCAAGAGGTCTATTCAACATTCTGGCAAATCAAGTGAACATGTTTCCTGCATTCAAATATTTGAGCTATTCATAAGTGGAGATTATGGAAATTTTTTCATTGCACATTGAATAACATCTGGCCTTTGGCAAATCTGATGAGATATACCTCTAACATTTTGAAAAGTTTCAACTTTCCTCATTTAAGTAAGAATTAATACTATGAGGTTAACCAAGCTGACAAACATAAATACTAGTAACAAAGAAGGAGATTGATTAAAAATTAGTTTATGTGTTTTAGGGAATATAAATGGTCATAGATTCATATAATCACAAACAGGTTTAGGGAAAGAAGCCACAAAACACAAAGATTTGAATGTTGGTCTAAAGAAAATGATGGTTGTAAAATTTTAAAAAGTCGACAATTATATACCTGGGCTGACAGTAGTGCTGAAAAGAGCTGTTATAGCAGTATTTTCTACATTAGGAGAAAAGAATCTTATAAGAATTTACCTGTGGTAATTCCAGACTGAGGAAGAGTTGTAGTGAGCACAGATGAGGGGCCAGAAGTGGTTATTAATCTTATTTCAGGTGAAGTGGAGGAAGGGCTGGTGGTGGTAGTGATGATGGTTGTTTCCTCTCCACCTGAGGCTGTGGTGCTGGGGCCAGCTGTGGTGCCTATGGTGGTTGTTATTTTAACTTCAGAGGGTGTTGTGGTTCTTATCTTAACTTCAGAGGGTGTTGTGGGAGATGTTGTAGTCTGGGTTGCCAGAGTGGAGGTTTCTCCTGGAGCAGAGGTGGCAGAGGCTCTTGTGGTGCTTCCTGCACTGGTCCTGGAGGTGCTGGCAGTGCTGGTGGCAGGGGTAGGCACTGTTGTTGTGGGTGGGGTGATGGTGGTCGTACCTTCAGTCTGAGGGGGAGAGGTGCTGGTGGTGGTAGCAATGATGGTTGTTTCCTCTCCAGCTGAGCCTGTGGTGCTGGGGGCCACCGTTGTGCCAGTGGTGGTTTTCAATTTTATTTCAGGGGTGGAGGCAGCAATTGTTGATGTTGTTTGAATAGCAACAGTGGATAATACCGTTTGAAGAGTTTTTTCTGTAGATAGAGTGCTGCTTTCCCAGGTGGTTGTGGAGCTGCTGGCAGTGGTGGTGGCAGGGGTAGGCAGTGTTGTTGTTGAGATAATGGTGGTTGTACCTTCAGTCTGAGGGTGAGAGGTGCTGGTGGTGGTAGAAATGATGGTTGTTTCCTGTCCAGCTGAGCCCGTGGTACTGGGGATAGCTGTGGTTCCTGTGGTGGTTTTTATTTTCATCGGCTCTGTGTATCTTGGGGTGATGATGGTGGTTCCTTGTGGTGAGAGGGTACTTGTTGTTCCTACGGTGGTTGTTATTACTTGCTGTGGAAGTGTGTGGACAGCCGTTGGTGTTGCTGCAGGTCGTGTTGCTATTGTGGTGGTATCTGCTGGGATGTGTGTTGTGGAGGTGCTTACAGTGGTTGCTGCAGTTGGTACTGTTGTCTGGCAGTGTTTTCGGTCACAGCACAGCACTGAGACCTCGTAGTCAAAGCACGTGGGGTACTTGAGAGTCTGGTCTTTATTTCTGCACACAAGCCCCCTGTCAAGGCTGCACTCAAATTTCTGTTCCATTATTTTTACAATTGAGTCAGGGTAGTCTTTAGCTCGACACTTGATGTCTTGAGGCTTGTCACACAACTCATACCCAGCAGCTCTGATGTTTTCAAATGTCTCTGAATCTCCATTTTCGCTGCCTGGAGTAGGGGAGTCCACATTAAACCACTGTGTCCAGGCACAGTGCTCCACCACGCAGTTGTCTGTGCTATTGGAGATGCGGATCGTGGTGGTGCCTGGCGTGGGCCCAGTTGTTGTGGGTGGGGTGGTGGTGGTTGCGCTGGGGCCAGCTGTGGTTCCTGTGGTGGTTCTTATTTTAACTTCAGAGGGTGTTGTGGGAGATGTTGGAGCCTGGGTTGCCGCAGTGGAGGTTTCTCCTGGAGCAGAGGTGGCAGAGGCTCTTGTGGTGCTTCTCTCGGTAGTCCTGGAGGTGCTGGCAGTGCTGGTGGCTGGTGTGGTCTCTCTTGTTGTTGTTGGGATGATGATGGTTGTACCTTCAGTCTGAGGGGGTGATGTGCTGGTGGTGGTAGAAATGATGGTTGTTTCCTCTCCAGCTGAGCCCGTGGTACTGGGGACAGCCGCGTTGCCTGTTGTGGTTTTTATTTTCATCGGCTCTGTGTATCTTGGGGTGATGATGGTGGTTCCTTGTGGTGAGAGGGTACTTGTTGTTCCTACGGTGGTTGTTATTACTTGCTGTGGAAGTGTGTGGACAGCCGTTGGTGTTGCTGCAGGTCGTGTTGCTATTGTGGTGGTTTCTGCTGGGATGTGTGTTGTGGAGGTGCTTACAGTGGTTGCTGCAGTTGGTACTGTGGTCTGGCAGTGTTTTCGGTCACAGCACAGCACTGAGACCTCGTAGTCAAAGCACGTGGGGTACTTGAGAGTCTGGTCTTTATTTCTGCACACAAGCCCCCTGTCAAGGCTGCACTCAAATTTCTGTTCCATTATTTTTACAATTGAGTCAGGGTAGTCTTTAGCTCGACACTTGATGTCTTGAGGCTTGTCACACAACTCATACCCAGCAGCTCTGATGTTTTCAAATGTCTCTGAATCTCCATTTTCGCTGCCTGGAGTAGGGGAGTCCACATTAAACCACTGTGTCCAGGCACAGTGCTCCACCACGCAGTTGTCTGTGCTATTGGAGATGCGGATTGTGGTGGTGGCTGGCGTGGGCCCAGTTGTTGTGGGTGGGGTGGTGGTGGTTGTGCTGAGGCCAGCTGTGGTTCCTGTGGTGGTTCTTATTTTAACTTCAGAGGGCGTTGTGGGAGATGTTGGAGCCTGTGTTGCCGCAGTGGAGGTTTCTCCTGGAGCAGAGGTGGCAGTGGCTCTTGTGGTGCTTCTCTCGGTAGTCCTGGAGGTGCTGGCAGTGCTTGTGGCTGGTGTGGGTTCTCTTGTTGTTGTTGGGATGATGATGGTTGTACCTTCAGTCTGAGGGGGAGAGGTGCTGGTGGTGGTAGTGATGATGGTTGTTTCCTCGGTAGCTGAGCCCGTGGTGCTGGGGCCAGCTGTGGTACCTGTTGTGGTTTTTATTTTTATTTCAGGGGTGGAGGCAGCAATTGTTGATGTTGTTTGAATAGCAACAGTGGATAATACTGTTGGAAGAGTTCCTTCTGTAGATAGAGTGCTCCTTTCCCCAGTAGTTGTGGTGGTGCTGGCACTGGTGGTACCTTGGGTTGGTACTCTTGGTCCAGGTGTAGTGATAGTCGTGCCTTGTGTTGGCAGGGCAGTAGTACTGGAGGTTATTTTGGTGCCATGTGTTGTTTGTAGTGTTGATCCTGGGAGAGTGGAGATAGTATTGGGTGATGATGGAGCTTGGGTTACCACAGTGGAGGTTCCTCCTGTCGTGGTTGTGATTTGGTATCCTGTTGTTGAGACTTGGGTTGTCGTTGCTGTTACTGATGTTTCACTCTGAGGAGTCGTTCTGTCTCGTTCTCTCATTGGTGTTGTTGTTACTTCACTTTCTTGTTTTTGTGTTGTTGGTATTATTGTTGTCTGTACTGTAAATGGTGTTGATTCTACAGCAGTAGTTGTGAATTCTCTTGTGGTTGTGGGTGTTGTAGTTTGTGCTTCTGAACATGGTATGTATCTGCAGCATGAGATTCTGATTTCATAATTATAGCACTGCTTGGATTCTTGGTCCTGGTTATTGCATATTAATCCTCTGCTTTGACTACACTCTATTGTTTGGTTAAGGTTGGTAATTTCAGTATCTGGATATTCTTTGGCTCTGCATTGAACATCGCTTGGGTTTGTACAGACACTGTATCCTTTATCCTTGAGATTTTGATATGTTTCATAATCTCCACTGTCCTCTTTGTTTTCAGGCTGAGTGGAATCATACCATTCTGACCACACACAGACATTTTTCACACATACAGTTGTCACTGGTGTTGCAGTTGTAATTTCTGTAATTGAAAGGAGGAAACATAAGTCTTGTCTGTCCTTATTAGAGTTCCAGGAAGAAATTATTCACCTTCCATACTTTTTTATTGTTGTAAATATTTTTAATATTATGTAATATTTTAATTTTAATGAACTTGCTTTGGCAGTCTCAAATTTAATTTGTAAAGTAGGTTTTGACTTTTTGCCTTATTATTGTAGAGGTAGTTTCTTTGACATCTATTAAAGATTTGTAGCTTAATATAGATAATCTGATATCCTTTGCACAGTATGTTACTGCTTAGATAATATGTCTCACAATTGCTTTGGTATAAGTAGAGGAGGTTTTATTTCTTTGGTATTATCTCTGTATTTATTTACACATAACTGCATAACCTCACAGACTTTAAAATATTTTGACTAGTTAATGACTTTTTTACTTAATTCAATATTACCACATGTAACATATTTATAAATATAAAATATATACTTAACATATGTGTATTTTATATGTAGTACATTATAATAGAGAATACACATATACTATATATGAAATATATAATCTAATAGGTAGAAGGTATTTTCTATGTATTTTAATAAGACTTTATATTCCTGGCATTATGAAGATAACCATGTGTAATAGATATTACTTTCTCAATATGACTGTTACTTAATAGAAGACTTAAATTTGAATATTTAGTTCTTGCTGTAGTTTAATTTTGTGGACATGTTTCTCACAATTACTCAGAATTTGGTCATTGTAATTAATTAGCAGGAATAATATAGCAGTGTACTCCAGGAGTAGAAGGAAACTGTCGATTTGGGTATTAAACAGAATTAGGAAAGATTCCAAGGAATGGTTATAAATAGTTTAAAGACTCCCTCAAAATAAATTTCTTATGTGCTCACTAATTTAAGAAATGGCAGCAACTTTCATGTTTTCAGAAGCTGGTCTAGAACTGCTGGGGGTTTTTGCAAGGAAATTAGAAGATTCTCCAGGTTGCAGTGATTAATTAACTCTATTAATTTTTCCCTAAGGATCACCATAGTAAAACAGAGGAAACTGAGTTTGTAAGAAATGGTGTATTCATTTCTACATCCTTAACTATTCTTTTTCAACTGAAGCTGCCAGGTGAATTGGCAGCTCCAGTAGAAGTCAATAGTTTCAAGTAAAATTATATACCATTAACTGATGAAAAGGTCCTGCCTTTCAGGTAATTTTTAGTCACTTACAGAGATTTTGGAATTATTTTAAAGATTATTTATGCATACCTGAAGCAGTAGTTGTGGGCTGACTTGTGGAAAATGTAAATGGGGTTGTTGTAAAAATGCCACATTTAAAGATGTTTCTGCTTATTGTTCCATTGACATCGCATGTTGCACTGAAACACCATCCAGTTCCATCTGTGGTGTTGTAGATGAGTTCACCATATTTATAGCTATTCCCTTCATAAATGCAGTTGCAGGCTGTAATTCAGAAGTTTATTGTCAGTTCAGACATCTATGAAAAGACAGCATCCAATACTTCTTTTTCGAAATAATTTTTCTTAGCTGTCTTACCTTTATCATCGAACTTGCACTGTAAACCTTCTGATGTGCACTCACTGAAACAGAAAGCATAAAAACCCATATATTTAGTGATTGTGATGTAATTTTATTAGTCATCTTTCTGAAAGATACTGGCATCAAAAGGCAAGGCACTTTTGTATTTATTCCTAGAGCTTTCTGTTCATTCTGGCTCCTTTTTGGCCATTATTTTCCAAAGCCTTCCTTTATATTAAACCCAAACATATAAACAGGAGTGAAGTTAAATATTATGCAAAATTATGGGTAGAAGTCTTAAGGCAGACTTTCCTTTTTTCCTTAGTATCACTTTCCTTGCATTTGCAGTATTTTTGTACTAAAATAGAAGGCTAAAAGGGTGAGTCTCTATGCTCAAATAATGCAAGTATGTTGCAAAATCCTTGGATGCAAGCCACCAATAAATATCTTTACTCATGGCACAACATTTTTCCTGCCACAGGAATGTGAAATAAAGACAGCCTAGTCATAAAGGACTTCTTGTTCTTGATGCATCTTAATGCTGAGGATTTACAATATAATCAAAAATAAATTCATAAAAACATAACATCATGTAAAACCTTCTTATTAATGTAGTAGGAAAACTGGCATTAGGTTGTAAGGCATTATTTCATAACAGGTAGCATGAACTGATCTTGCACGTAACAGGAACATACAACTTCCCCCTTGAGTTTTGATCATTTTTCCTTGTATAAGATGAGGTTAGTATGTTAAGTCTTACCATATGCTACATTCATCTCGCTGGTATATCTTTCCATCTTCATCATCATAACAATCACAGAGACTAACACACTTCATCTGATCCTCATGAAAATATGGCTTGTCTGGCGGGCAGTTAGGGTAGCAGCCTGAAGGTGGAAAAGATAAGAATGAGATGCAGTCAGCAAAGGTTTTATTTGCACCAAATGCATTTGCAGGTCTTGTTTTTCATTGTCATCATGTTTCTACTTTATGTTTTGGAATAGCTCTAGGAAGAAATGCAGAGTTACTAGCATCAGCAGAACCCATCCATAAGAACTTAGTCCTAGAGATCTTATTCCAGTTTCCATAATCTGTTTCCATTCATGTGGATGTAATGATAATAGAGAAAATTCAATTGTGCAAATGCAGTTGATGGAGGGAATATACTTCTTCACAGACAATTTAAAGTATAACAATATGTACCCACTAGGAGGTACTTGCAGCTATATTTACCTTCTAAACCTGGCAGGTCATTGAGACATTTTCCACTTGGGTTCTTACAGGTCTTCATACAGGAAGCACCACAAGGCTTATAGTGCCATTCACATTCTCCTTGCTGATTGTAGTAATCACAGAACAGTGCTGAGGAGAAACAGAAAGTTGAACATACTCAGGGAAAGAAAAAAAAAAGATCAAAGAGCTTAAGCATGAAAAATTGACACAGTGAGATAGATATTAATGCACATATGTAAGATACTGTACACTTAGCTGCACTTTGAGAAAGGTGTATCACATAAAACTTACGACAAATTGTTGGGCTTCTCCAGGCTACGCATACACCAACTTCACTGCATGCTTGAGCATAGGCAGCTACTGCTGTACAAAAGCAATCACAGTCTCCTCCAGTGTCACAGGCACAAGCATCTGTCACACATGCTTGGTAATATTTTGCTGGTTCAACCTGTTATTACAGGAAATATGATATTATGCATCCTGACTTCTAAGTGATTTCTTACCTTTGCTAGAGTAGTTTTCTTACAATTGTAGTACCCCAGAGGAAAGGCCTACATTGGTCATTTGTTTTTCTTTTGTTAAACACTGTAAGACACCTGAGGTGATGCCAAATGATATGTCCAAATCATGTATTGCCAGATTTTTAGAAACCTAGACTTGTATCCTGGTGTAAGATTAGATTAATTAAAAAAAAAAATATTAGGCAACTGCACAATTACCTGACAACATTTGTTATGTACTTAGTGTCAGGTAAAGGTTATGCTGATATTTCATTCCTGTGTTATTATTTCATTGAGCTTGCCTTCTCTACCTGGTATATGAGAATTTTTATTCAAGTCAGGCTGCAAGAAAATTCATAGTGATTATGAAATTATTATTTTGTTGTTATTTTTCTTTTTTAAATGCCTTTTTATTTCTTACAAGTAGGAACTATAAATCTGTCCCATTGAGGGTGATTCAGACTGGAGTTTTCCTGGCACAATTTGAAGCGAAACATATTGATAAACAAGGCATGCATGTTAAAACCTATGAGAATAGCACCTTCATCAACCCACAGGCTTAGTTTTCCCACAGTAAACGTCTGCCCTGGTAATACCTGAGAGTGACAGGCAGCAAAGACATTGCTGTTGATGATGCTACACTGCTTCTCTGACCAGGACTTCCGATAAGGGTTGGTAGAACATGGGTCCTTGACACTGGCAGCATCAGGGCACGTAGAGGATACTTTCCAGCTGTTTCCAAACTCTAGGACATTCTCTACTACAGATTGACTCCTTGTAGTAAAGTCATTGACGCTGTTGCCATCATAATTTCCACAGAGACCACAGACCTGGCCCTGCAAAAGACATAAATAAAAGAATAATGGATGTGAGAAAACTTGAAACAAAATCTGAGACTGAAAGAATACTTGAAATCCATCTCTTAGAATAGTGGCATTCCATTCTATCAGTCCTAAACATCTTCATACTCTGGAACAGAGGAACAGAATATGACCACTACATCTAGAAGGATACTGTTGTTAACTTTTTTCTTTTAAATATGAACAATAAAACCATCTTTGTAGTCATAACCTTCTGTCTTTGAGGTGTATTTTTAACAAGGAAGTGAGGACTTGCAGCTGATTAAGCTTTTCACTTAAGCCTTGTTTTTTTCAATAGCTATGCATATAAAAACAACCTTCTAACTATTAAGTACTAACAGTTCAGCCACCTAATCTATTAATTGAGTCTTTACCATTAAGTCTGCTCACTGGTATATAAAGAAATTACATTTTCCTTGTGCATCCAGAAATATCACTCATTCCAAATGTATGGATCAGTACAACTGTGAGAGGCTACAATACATGCTTTTTCTATGAAACTAAGGTGCATACTTTCCATATTACTATTATTTTTTAAAAGTGCTGGTGAGTGATTCAGGGAAAGAACCTATGGTACTGAAAGAAGTTGGTTCTAAATTATACTTCACTTAAATACCTAATTTAAATGTCATTGTGATATGCAGCAAGATAGAAAATTCTGTATTTACTACAGTTTTTAGTGCTTATATATCATAAGCTAAGAGGAGTATGAAAATTGGAATTCATTTTCATCTGTGTAGTTATATGCTTGACAAATACTTGGTGGCATAAAAGAGGCTTTCACTCATTATACACTTCCTTTTTCTTGAAGTGTGATAATTTGTGTGTCAATGAGAACTGGAAACAATGGATTATTTTCAAGATCAAGCCTATTCAGTTGATTTATACACAGGTAGTTATGTAATTTTAATAAGTCTGATAACCTGTAAAAATGTTCAGTTTGTAATTTCAACAAAGTCAAGTCCAAAATAGTGTTTTGCCAACTCAAGTTCTATCAGGCCAAATAGGCACTGGAAGCTACCTTCCAAGCTCAGAATGATGGCAGCAGGATGATGACACAGCATCCGGAGGTACCAGAGGAATGGAAAGCAATGTGGGATGGACAGCAGGAATGCTAGAGACCATCACTATTTGGGATCTTGGCAGGGTCTCAACAAGATTCACACCCATTCAAAGCAGGACAGTAAATTGCCATTGAGCTGCTAGTTCCGCACCTTGAAACGAGGGCTGAGCTTGATGAAGATGCTGGTTTTCTTGTCCCACATGAGGATCAGCCCACTTTTGGTCTCAATTACCAGGTACATCCCCATATAGCGGACTGTGTATGGCACCTCGTCATTCTGCCCTCTCTTTACGACACTGACACGCTCTTCGCCAAGGATCAGTTCATAGCTCTGAAACAGGAGGAAAAGGTAAGGAGAAATGAGCTCAGTAGCTGCAGCTGTGCTCTCAAACATGTTTTATCTGCTTTTAAGAATACTATGAATAAACAGTTTATACGATGAAAACAAATAATCAAAATGCAATGAATCAAAGCAATCTAATTCAAATCTCAGGTTCCTGGAAGTGTGGTAACAGATATTTAAATGGTGTAGGTTAAAAAAGTGTCTTTTGACTGTCATGGAGAAACTACATTGCATACAATAAAAGGATCTTCTGACACAATAGGCTAAATTTCTGCCCTTAGGCCTTTACTTTTCCCAAGGATGATGTAAAATAGTGTGGGAAGTCAAAAACATAGAAAGGTAGGAAGATCTACCAAATATTTCACTTGAATCTGATGTAAACCTAATTTAATAGTTGAATTGCTTTTTAAATATTTTCCAAATTCTTTGAAGCAATAGAAATATAGGCTTCTCCTAAGCCTTAGCAGGTACAAAGGAAAACTGCTCTATGTGCAAAACCTTCTTACCTCTAAGAAAACTTTGATAGACTTTGAGCAAGTTGTCCCAGTGTTGCCACAGGGAACATTTTCAGTGGCAACCCTGAAGGTCCCGTTGACTGTGCCACTTTTGCCACAGTGGTCCTGGGTAGAGAATAACATTTAAAAATATATTATTTTTACAGGATAGGATCAAGATTACCCCTCATTTGCTACTGCTAGCTATCAGTACCTGGACTAGTGTGTATTCACAGTTTCCATTGAAGCTGAACGTTTTGTCATCAAAGGTGTTATAATGACCATCTCCATAAACAGCACAAGTGCCCAGACATTGATCTTTGGTACACTCCCACTTCCTATTCTTGCATACACTAGGAAAAAAAAGAATTAAATATTTTAATAATAAAACAACTTACTCTTTTGTGTAGACATATCTGAACAATCAATATTTGTTTGGCAATCCATCCCAAATGCTATTTTTTTTTCTGGAAATAAAACACTCTTTTACATTTTTCATTCAAAGAATTAAAGAAAAATCTGTTCTGCTACCTGAATACCTTAACTGCAAAACTAGATACTTAATGAACCCTGTAGTCCTAAAGGTTTCCTCCCTTTCTGTGCTTTGGCCATCTGTCAGATATTAGAAGGCAACCTTCTCATACTGCATAATCCAAAACTAAAATATCTAAAATCCATCAACTGATTAGATTTGGAATCCAAATCTTTCCTTGTTCTTTTACTATAAAAGGTCTTTAGAAAAGCAAATGATGGAACCAGGAATGCTACTTCTGCAGATATACTTACCAGGTGTTACAGTCGAAGTCAATCTTTTCCCCAGGCTGATACATGGCTTCATTGTGAATACATGGACATTCCTCTTCAGGAATACAACCACCATTCCCATCTAACACAAGCCCATCTGGGCATATGCAGCCAGATGTACATTGTGAGCTATACTGGAAAAGATAAAAGAAAAACATAATTTTAGAGTGAAATGATCACATTAGAAAAAGGAAGATTAAGTTCTCATTACAGGTGCCTTATATAGTCTTATTGCTGCCCAACTTCAATAGGAGAGAACTATAAAGCAATTAAAGGGTAACAGAACAAAAAGGTTATTAGCCATAGATTTAGTAAAATATAAATCTGTCAAAGAAAAATTTTTTATGTATACCCATCCTGATTGTTCTGCTGGAACCTGTGAAATTTAAAACACATTGGCTCTTGCACTTTGTAATGGATGATTTGTGACTGAATGGAACTTTAAAAGAAAGACAAGTAATATTTTTTTTCAGTTTGGCTGAGTTATATTGAAATTTATTTATCTCATATGGTACTTACTATGAAATGGCATGTGGCTACCATGAACTTAAGTGGAGTAACATGATTAGATGCAGCATGGTATGAGAAAGAAACATTTCTCTTAGCCAATTTTTAGCCTTTCCTTCAGAAGGCAAATAAGCAGTAGAGCTCTAGAGTTTTCACTACTAGTTACTGTTACCTGCAGTAGCTGAAGAAAGGTAGACACTAATCTTAAGAATTAATTTGGATATTACTTAGTTTATTTTGATCCAAGGGTTCCATTGTTAATGCTTCATAACATCATTTTAGGGATTCTGCTACAAGAACAATGTATCTGTGTTGTAGGTTTGGAATAGATCCAATAGATAATTACTTCAGCAGCACGAGCATAGACAAACCTGGAAGCACCATTTCATTGGGCCATGACATACTTACACACTGCATATCCAGAGTCTGGCAACTTTTTTGACATTCTGCTCCAGTTGTTCCTGCTGTGTTGTTTTCACAGTCAAAGTAGACCATGGGAGATTCACAGACTAGAGGAAGGAAAGAAGTGGCACAGGGCTTATTTCACACTGTAGCCATTTAAACCATTTATAAGTTCTTTGGAAATTCCCTGTTTCAGTTAGCAGAGATTGTTGTCCCTATTCAACCTGCTGATAAGATTCACTACAGAGTACTGGACTCTCTCCCCCCCAAAAAAACCCCACAAAATATATCAGAACAAAAAGTTTTTCTGTAAAAAGAGTTTTATAAGTTTTATGTTTTATGAGTTTTCTGAGTTTTATGAGTAATCTAGTTCACTCCTGCCTTTTATGACAACTGTAGTACTATGACTAAGTGAGAAATGCTTCTATTAAAAATCCATTAAGAAGAATCAGTTCTATGAACTATTCTGTGCAAGACCTGGTAAAGAGAAAAAAGTAAGTGGAAGATTGTTTTTACCTGAAGTTGGATTTGGTGCTCCAATGCAATTCAGTCTTCCCTGGACACAAGTGCTGTGAGAGAGGGAAAAACAATGTATTTTATTATCTCCTCTCAAACCAAATATTGAGATTGAGAGCTACTTATCCCTTGTCAAGTTTCAGAACTTTCAAAGGAATTCTGAAAACCTGTTTTGCAGTCTTGGGAAAGAATTTCTCTCAATACCACTACACATGCTGCTTTCATATGATATCCATTGCGGCTTAGCAGGAAAATTCATAGGTTGTGATGCATATTTGTCATTGCTCGTTACTTACATTCTCATAAGATCTCCTCTTGTTGCTGTTGTTGTAATTTTATACTTGAAAGATTATGGAATTTAATAAAAAATGCACCGAAGTACAATTGCCCTATCAATCTAGAAATATTACATAATCCTAGAAACCTTTAGGATGGAAAAGACCCTTGAGATCCTCAAGTCCAACCATTAACCCAGCACTGCCAAGTGCACCACTAAACCATGTCCCTAAGTGACAAATCTCCATTACTTTTAAATAATTGCAGGGATAGTGACTCAACCACTTCCCTGGGCAACGTGTTCCAGTGCTTGACAAGCATTTGAGTACAAAATTTTTCTTAACATCCAATCAAAACAACCCCCGGTGCAACTTGAGGCCATTTCCTTCCATCCTGTCACTTGGTACTTGGGGGAAGAGCCTGACCCACACCTCACCACAACTCCTTTTAGGCAGTTTTAGAGAGTGTGAGTGTCTTCGCTGAGCCTCCTTTTCTCCAGGTTAAACAACCTCAGGTCCTTCAGCTGTTCTTCATAATACCTGTGCTCCAGACCAGCTCTGCTGTCCTTCTCTGAAATGGTCCAGCATCAAAATGCCTTTCTTATTGTGAGACTCAAAACTGAACACAGAATTCGAGGTACAGCTCACCAGGACCAAATACAGGGGGACAATCACTTCCCTAATGTCAAAAGCTTTACAAAAGTCCAGGCAGACAATATCCACAGCCTTTCCCTCATCCACTAAGTAGGTCACCTTGTCATATAAGAAGATCAGGTAGGTTAAGTGGCAGCTGCCTTTCCCAAACCCATGCTGGCTGGGCCTGATCCCCTGTTTGCCCTGTATGTGCCACTCAAGACAATCTGCTCTGTGTCCTTGCCTGGCACCAAGGTCAGGCTGACAGGGCTGCAGTTCACCAGATCCTGCTTCTGGCCTGCCCTGTAAATGGGCATCGCATTTGCTGACCTCCAGTCAACCAGGACCTCCAAGGTTAACCAAACTGCTGACAAATGATTGAAAGTGCCTCTGTGAACTTCCACCAGCTCCCTCAGTGCCCTTGGGTGGACCCCATCTGGCCCCATAGAGTTGTGTGTATTTAAATGGTGTAACAGGTCATTAACCATATCACTTTTCATTGTAGTGGCTCCATTCTGCCCTCTGTTCTCATCCTGCAACTCAGGGGAATATATACCATTTGTAAATTTGAAAATAAAGTTAAAAGAACTTGAAGAAATTGAAGAGAGAGCATTCTTTTGAAATTCAGGGTGAAACCATCTTACACATTCCAGACTTTAATGAGAAAATACACGTTATTTGAATATTTTAAAAAAGATTACTTACCATACACGCCCATTTTCATGGACCACTTCTCCAAATGGTATAGGAGATCCTTTGTAGTAGCAGGGGCACTCATTAGCAGGCACACATTTGCCACTCTCATCCATGTAGGTTCCATTTACACAGGTGCAGCCGTCAACTGGGACAAACTTAATATTGCATGTGACATCAGGCTCACTCAGAGAGCGGCAGGTGGGTTGGCAGGAAGAGATGGTATAGCTGTAACTCAGGGATTTGGGACATGAGGTGGTGTATTTTGCTTGAGAGAGGAAAATAAAATAGATTGTTAATTCCAGATAGTTAATTCTCATGTGAAAAAATAAAAATCATAGGCAGTAGAAATAACATGTAAACAATACACCTCTGTTTATGTTGCATATTTCATGTAAATGTATTTCTGAATAATTTCAGAGTTTGATCTGAAAAGCTATTGTATATGTGGAGTAAATAATGCATGCAAAGAAGAAAAGATTTTTTCAAATGGAAGTTCAGAAGGAAACCTCCATTTGCTGCTGCCATTCAATGCCAAGATGCCTAAACCTCTTGAGGAATGAATGAGACAAGAACCCAGTATGCAGCTTCAAAGACATGCATCTGCAAGTGTTCTGGTCAGTATTACTAGTACTGTTATTCTAATACAGCACATCATCTCTGCAACAACTTGTGATACTCGTAAAGCTGTAGTGAAACTCTAAGTTGCACAGAAACAGGTGGAGGCACTTCCATAAAAACAGTCCCTCTCATAATCAAACCACATCTCCCTTCTATTCATATTCACTCTTGCCAGCAATGGATTGATTCCAAGCGGGCAGCAGAGAATTACTTCCAGGAGTGCACTTAACAAAATCCTTTCCTCATCACTTAGTGATTTGTCTAGAAATGAGTAGAAAATAATCTCTGATCAGCAATTTTTATTGATGTGTGTTCTTAGGAAATGAGGAGAGTACTTACTGCAAACATCAGTTCTCCATCCCTGCAGCTGGATTCCTTTTGCAGCACAAGCTCTCACATAGGCAGACAGAGCTGCACACAGACAGTCCTCGCTATTTTCACAGTTACATGTGTCAAACATGCAGTTCTAAAAATGGAGAGAAAAATAAGCACTGGTAAAATTGTCAGTCTTTAAAAAACCAGTGAACTTTATCTTTCAAATCTTTTTTCTTAATCTTTCTTCAGATATGCTCACTCATAGACAACAGTAACACAGCTTTATCACTTTCCAGTTTTTGTCTAAGGTTCCTGGTGGGGGAAAATGCAGGTAATGAAAATTGAGTCCATTACTGCAGTTATAATTAGGAAATAGTGGTCTTAAATTCTGTTATACATTTTGCAGCTCCTTGGTCCTCTGAACCTTTTTTGGTGCAGCTGGATTTGCTGCACAATAGCACCCAAAGCTCTATTCACAATGTGCAGTCCAGATATCCCATTTCACCGGTGTCAGCACCTGGGTGACTCCTAGTGAGAAGAGTGGTTTGCAACACGTTGCTAGCAAAGTGATGGTAATTAGGTAATGGGCTGTCTGTTCCAAGCAGTTATTAATGAGATGCCAGGCTGATAAGGTAACAATTGACTGATATCCAAACAAGCATTTGACATGCCTTTAAATACACTATCAGGCTTATGTGTAAAACCATCCGGGAGTAAATAGCAGCCTTTTCATGAGAAAACAAGTCAGGATCTTGAAGCCAAGACTGACAACCGAAATAAAGTAGTGTTACAACACAAAGAGAAACACATGTTGAAAGAAGGAAGTTCTGCAGCACAGCAATGGGGATACAGGTATTGCCTAAGACACGTCTAGAACAGCCCCTATTTCTATTGTTTCCAAAGGGAAAAGCAATGGGGCAAAGTACCGTGTGGTAAACAGCAGGATTCACTGCATAGTGACAAGCAGCAAAAGGTCCTGTGCTGTCAGTGAGAAGTCCACACCAATGCTGAGCGTATTTTTCTGTGAAATGAAGAAACAATAGAAATGCACATTACTCTTTGTACTTCGTTAGTCATAAACCCATGCTTGCCCCGGCCTGTGCAGACAGTTCTGACATTCCATTAAATCTCTTCTTCTCCTATCTTTATTTTTTCTCTTTTCACTCAGCTTGTGGGTCATGGTTCCTAAAACCAAAGACGAGGACTTGCTGAAGGAGATTAATTAAAGGGTTTCCAGAGATGCTTCAGTAATCCACTTCTCTGACACCAAGCTGTCAGCATGGACATCTACTCTATTTTCAGTGTCCTTGCAGTTTGCTTCACTTATGCTTCTGTCACTCTTTTTTTACATCCTTACTTATCTTCAGCGCATTCATTTTGAATACTTGTTTCTGATTTCAGATGTCAGTTTTTATAAAATATTTAAGTTTTTAATTTTTAATCTTTGCTTTCCAACAAATGTGTTTTCCTTAGAGATGAGCAACAAGAAAAAAACAAGCCAGAAGTTTTAAGAAGCACTCACCATTATCAATGCTGAGTGCACAAGGATTCTCAAAACTCTGCTGGATATTAGGGCATGAAGCCTGAGTTTTCCATGTATTAGCAAATGCTGATGCTGTTCCTTCAATTATTCCACTTATGACTTTGAAGTCGTCAGTTTGGATGTTATTGAAATTTCCACAGAGACCTGTTGAAAAGCAGTGAAAAGTTTATACTGCTCTGGCTATGAAAACAGACATTGATCAAGGAGTCCTTTACTTCATTCACTCACCACAAGTCTGGTTTTTGAAAGAAGCATCCAGACGCACAAACACTTGCATCACGGGCGTGAACTGCACTTCAACCTGGACGCCAAAGCTTGTGTCCATGATCATGAAGAATGAGGAAGGTCTGAACATGGTGACATTAGCTACACATGAGAAACAAAACAGTCACTTTCTGAACAAGGCCAAATGCTGAAAACACAATGCTGCTCTTTTTAAATTTCTATTGCATTTTTTTGCAAATTCAGAAGTGACATAAAGATCTGGAGGTCAGAGATATCACATGGAATCCTTAGCCATTGAAACAAAAATAAAATTTCTTTCTAAGCAAGTGTGAGCAGAGGGGTAGGAAAAAAAAACAAGTAAAATAGGTAAAGAGATGTCTTCTGCCTTCACTTTGGTGCAGTGAGAAGGAAGTAAATCTGAGAGTAATCATATCAGAAGACTGTAAATTCTATTTGCTACAGTTTGAACTCTTGCCTGTGCTTGTCCAGCATGACACCAAACATCCCACTTTACTTCAAAAGCACTTGTGTAATTTACTGTTAGAGGAAAAATCTACCTGCTGAAATGGGCAGCTGGGTGTAGATGGAGTTCACAAACACACCGCCATCAGGTTTGACCTCCACGATCTGATAAGGAAGAGGAACAAAAGGCAACTCTGTGAATTATAGAATGGTTTGGCCTGGGAGGGACTATTAAAGGTGATCCAGCTCCAACCCTCCTGCTGTGGGACACCTTCCACTAGGCCAGGTTGCTCAAAGCCCCATCCAACCTGGTCTGCACACTTACAGGGATGGCACACCCACAGATTCTCTCAGCAACCAGTCCCAGTGTTTCACCACCCCCATGGTAAAGAATTTCTTCCCAATATCTAATCTAAACCTGCCCTCTTTCAGTCTGAAGCCATTCCTCCTTGTCATAGGACCTTCTGCCCTAGTGAAAGTTCCCCTCCAGCTTTCTTGTAGGCCCATTTTAGGGACAGAAAGGCTCTCATTTTAGGGACTAAAAGTCTCTCCAGAGCTTTCCCTTCTCCAGGCTGAACAACCCCAACTCTCTCAAATCTTTCCTGATAGGAAAGGCGCTCCTATGTGTTCATCTGTGACCTCCTCTGGACCTGTTCCCACAAGTCCATGTTCTTCTCAGGAGCCCAGAGCTGGATGCAGCGCTCCAGGGGAGTCTTGCCAGAGCAAGGTAGAGGGAAAGAATCCCCTTCCTCACCCTGCTGGCCACACTGCTTTGGACGTAGCCCAGGCTGGCCTTCTAGCATGCCAACAATGTGTGAAAAATAACTACAGTCCAAAGAGAAATAATGAGGAGAACCCCAGTGATATTAATTAAACCAATATTCAATAAAAAGGTAGATCTTTGTGATTTCACCTCCCCCTTATTTCTACTTTGTACACTATACTAATTTTCCCGGCCAGAAAAGAATTACTTTTAAAGAGACTTTCTCGGCTTCTTGGGGGATTACATCATGTTATTTTCTTTGAACACATCTTAGTGATTAATTACATCACTAACTTTTGTAATCACAATTACTAACCTTGAAGCTTATGGTCTTTTCCCATCTAATTGTCAGAGAAAATAGCTTTTTTCTGCTTTGTGAGTACAATATGTTTCTTAATGAAATTCCACAAAGCCAGATTTATGGCTGATCTGATTTTCATAACAAAATCCACTCTTTTTCACTTGATTAAAAATATCATCTACTCATCATACATACGCTGAAAATCTGACAAAGAAATGCAGCTGCCTGACTGATTAAGCCCTAGTTTCTTTTCTCCCCATATTTTTATTGTGCTTATTTTGCATTCTTACAGTTTGTCCTTTATTCATGTTGAGGGTCACTGACTTCAGGCAGGTCTCAGTGTCAGTCAGGCCACACTTGCGTAGTTCTGCCAGGATGGTAAATTTTTCATCTGTACAGTCCTGAAAAAAAAAAAGTCAAGTTATTTCACTGAAGAATAATTACAGGAAGTTTTCCCTATAAAATTTGCAAAAAAGCTTTCCCTGTAAAATTTTCTCTCAATTCTGAAAAAGTATTTCTTTTTCTGGACAAGATATAGACTTAACAAATCCCAGAGCTGCTTTGGCTGAAGATTCAATTTTTCCCTGTTTGAATTATTAGGAACAAGAAATGTAGAATCTGGATTTTATTGATTATATTCATACAGATGTTAAGATGGAGATCCATATTCACATTTGGTAGTTTTATTCATGACAACTTCTTATGTTTTATTAAATTCTATTGTAACTCTCATTTTTCTGTAGCTGGTATCAATCCTAGACAAAAATTTCTGATAAAATATGTTTTAGGTGAACAGTAACATACAACATTTAATTTCCATTTTCTGAATAGTGCAGATGGGGAAAAAGGAAAAAAAACAACAAACAGAAAAAGCCCCTAAAACATCAAAACATTTCACCTACACATGTCTGTAATTAAATATTTTAATTATAATAATTTCCAAATTTTCCATTTCTTTTGAGTTATTTTTAAATGTTTAAAAACATTTAAAAGCTAAGTGAAATGCATCAATTAACTTGAAGTTTTTCTGTATTTAAACTCAATGAAAATGAAAAAAAGGCTGTTTTATAATCTTTATTTTTAAGAACAGTTACTGTAGTTTTTAGAGTTGTACCATTTGGCCAAATACCACATAATAGAGTAACATGGCAAAAATTATGCAACCCAATAAGAGAGCTGGATTAGTTGTACTGAAGGTTGCACACTAGGCAAGTTCTTAAAAAGACAGTGCTCTTCAATTACTCTCACAGAACTGGAAATTTTCCAGTGAGCGCCACACACAATTGCATGACATCCTAATAATTATCTAATTATTATCAATGAAATGGCATCATAGCAAACATCTGGCTAAGTGGCAGGGAATTTAATGTCTGTGTGTCAGAGGTGCTAAGTTTCTTAAGTGTTGATAGAGACCATGTTTTCTTCCTATAAATCTATGAGGCTTTATGACCTGGAAGCATCCTCTGAGTCCCACCTTAGAGAGGACGTAGGTGCAGTCTCCGTGGTGATCATAGTGCTTCGTATCATAGGTGGAAATGTGGGAACCTCCCACTACGGAGCACGTTCCTGGGCAGGACTTGTCTTGGCAGCTCCACTGGCCCCCATTACAGGTACTGCAAGAATAAAGTGAAATCAGTAACAGTGGAATCCAGAACAGGAGGACATACAGTGCTGTTAGGTGCAGCTGCTTTGCTGTTGCTTTTCCCTTCAAGCTGTGGTTTGACACACAGGTTTAAGAGTTTCAAAAACACAGCGAACTTGTGATGAAACGTATTAAAATCAATTTCTCCGGTAACCATTCTCCTTGCTTATCTGATTGTTTTTTTCTTTAGACAGGTGAACTCTCCAAAACAGGTTTTGGATAAATAATTGTGTGGATTTTTTCAGGTAACATAAAGCACAATGTCAAGTTAAAATATCTCCTGGGTGGTTTGGGGTTTTTTTACAATACAAATGTATTATAAACTAACAAATAAGAAAAGGTAACTCCACATCTGCTCCTGATGCAGACTATGTCTATTTTCAAAGCTGATGTGGTAGAGCACAGGTACAGGATTAATAATTGAGACATTGAGCTTGTATTGTGTCATCCCTTGCTTTCTCCAGAGAAAATAAATATTTGCAAATACATTAATGACTGCAGCTTCATTTCCCTGGAGAATTCCAAATGTTTGAACAAAATAAACAAAGGGGAAGCATTTTAATTGACTGGTGAGAAATCTAAACATTGTAAATCCTTGCTTTGATCACCATGAGATAGAGTGCAAAGCTAGTTGTGGCTGTTGCTAAATAAAACAAATAATGTTCTTTAGGGGTGCTTTGGAAATGTGGCAGTCAGTTAAATACACATATCAATTACCAATTATGCAATTACATATAATAAACTATTAAACCCATTAAATATATGAGTGGAAACAGTGAGTTAGAAAAGAAACAAAGGTTACCAGGTCTGGCATGGTTCTGAAAAAGAAGCTCCTGTAGCATAGGTTTTGCCATTGTAAATACAGGAGCACTCCTGCTGGGGAATGCAGCCAGAATTGTTGATGTCATCAAATACAGTCCCTAGATTAAAAAGAAAAAAAGACAAAACCTTGATCAATTAAAGTGGCATTTCCTACACACCATTTTATTTGTTACAAATACTAAATATTTTCTTAGCAAGAGACCTGCAGTTGTAAGTGGACACACCAATGCTGAGGACAGCAGGACTGTCAGTTTGCTGAGGGAAGGATTCAACCTTTGTATTCCTAAATTCCACTTGCTCTGAAAGAGGGACTTTCAACCAACATAGGTGGCTGGTTGAAAGATTGGTCTTGATCTCTTTGCTGTTCTTTTATCCTGCTTTCTGCATATTGCACGTGTATTGGCAATTAATTCAGACATCTTTTCTCAGCTGACACATGACAAATGCTTGTCACTGGCAGCTGTGAAAAATACAACTATATGAGGCTTAAATCCCATGAAACCGACAGGTAAGCTCTTGTTCTTTGAGATCAGAGATGTGAGTGCTTAAGGACTTGCCTGGGGGGCAGAAACAGCCATCGATACAGTGTTCCTCACAAAACAGAGATCGTTCAGGATTCGTGCATGTGTCAGTACAGGGGGAGTTGCACTCCTGGTACTGCATGTTGTAAGGACACGTCTTGGCTGAAATTTAAAGGAAGAGAGTATTATTTTTTTTTTTCAGTGAAAAGTATTTCTAGTTCTCTATACATTTATATCCACTTAAGTTTTAAATCTAGATTAAAAAAAAACCAAAAGAAACCCCACACCAAACTGCAATTGACTATAGCTCTCAAAATTTGCAAGTTTAACCACCTAAATTCCTATTTTACAGTTGAAATGTGCATTCCATGACTCTGGTGCTGAACTGGCTCAATGATTGGATTTCTGTGGACAGCAAGGTAATAACCTCAGAAAGCCAGCAAGGTCTGTTTTTACTGAAGGCTCCCTTCCCTGTGAACACCTGTACTGCTAGTGAAATGTAAGACCTAAATTCCTAAAGCTTTAGTATATTTGCATTTTGAGATACCATCAGGAGGACAAATAGCACCTCATGGACTTTAATTTTGGAGCTGGTGACAGTATCAATAGCTACCCCATAATCAAGTATATGTTTAATCAATACAAATTCATCACTATCAAGCAAGAGGAGATAAATAGGTGATTAGTCAGACATTCACCTGTGAAGGTCCAATCAGTTAACTGAGAACAACGAATGCTAGAGCCATCATAAGGAAAAGAATCAGGAATACAAGCAAGCAAGTATGTATGCCTCATTCTTCTTTCTTGTTTCTCCTTTATTTGCTTCCTTCACTGTACAGGTTCATTAAATTACACTTTGACTCTCATTAGAGTATCCATGTTAGTGTTTTGCTAGTATTTAATTCAGTTTGCATTAAAATCCTTAGCTCTTTGGCTGAAGTCTTCATGCTGGAACTTATACATCAGAATTTTCTAAAGGATTCAATCTCGAACAGGCTTTAACTCCTCCTGCATCCTCAGTGTTATTTGAGAGCTTGCTGTTGGTGAGTTACTGAGCACGAAGTAAGGCTGTCTCCAGGGATACTCACGGCACAGTTTTGAAGTTCTCCAGTCCAGGGGCTGCCCACCAGCATGAGCACACTGCCGGGAGTACTCGGCAATGGTGTCACAGATGCATGAGCTGTTTTTAGATTCTTCAGAGCTGCACAAGTCATCTTGGCAAGCCTTAATGTAGTCTTTAACATCAACTAGGTCATTACAGTCGGCAAATGCAGAGCTGGTCAGCGTTTTCTCGCATATGTCATCCTTTGGAGGAAAAAATAGACAAGTCTCAGTAAATAGAAAGAAGTTGGGGGGATGGTATTGTTATTTTTTGTAATTATTATGTAACATAGTCTTATAGCTATCTTTAAGTTGTTGTTGCCTGAGGACTTTTCCTATTGACCCATATAAAGTTGTAGAAGGGAATAGATAAATTTGAAAGAAAAATAAAAGGATAGTAAAAAGATCCTTACAAGATCATCAGAGCAGTTATATGTTGGGATAGAAGTGGCATCTTCACAGTGTTCTGTTGGCCCATCCATTTTCTGCAGATTCCCAAACTGCAAGGCTGTCATCTTAATATCTGTAGAAAAGAAGTTTAACAATACAGATCAGAGGTTTTTGTTCAAAGCAACTGCCTGTTATATTTATTTTTTTCTCTCAAGGACTGGGGTGAAGGCTGGCCAAGACAGTTAGCTCCCTTAAGCCTTTAAATGTGATCATCACCCCTTCCAAAGGAAGCACTACATCACTACCTCAATTTACTTTGTACAGCACCCTGGAAAAAGGAAATATTGGAAAACAATTATCAGCCTATTGCATCTAGATGCACACTAAGGTTTTTCCCAGAAAAATAACAAACCCTTTTCAGATTATATTGAGCCTATTCAGGGCAGAGGAAAAAAAAAGATCTAAACGGGAATTTGGACAATGGAGATTGTTGTAAGACAAGGTTTAAGAAAATGCTCAAGCTGGGAATAGTGAAAAAGATAAGATCTTACAAAGATTATGCAAATCAACAGGGAAATGTGGATATACTGATTGTGAGACAAAAATGAAACTAGAAATGTACTGTCTAGAAAATATAATTGCCTTTTGTTTTACTGAATATATTTCTGTATTTAATTATCTTATAAGTGCAAATCTGCTCATTTTTATGGAGTTACCTGATTACTTTTACCAGCATGGTTTACAACCGTGGCAAGCAAGAGACATGCAATCAGTTGTTAGCACCAGTACTATATTTACACTCAGAGCATTAACTTACATAATCTGATCTCTCTACTACATATTTTTAAATAGAGATCGAATCATATCTTATGGGTAAACCATTTGACAGGATGGGAAAGAGGAATGCTGATGATGCCAGCTTGTTGGAGACCACAAAAACCTGTTTGTTTTTTTTTTTTTAATTTAAAACACTTACTGTTTGAAATAAACTCATTGTATATGGGAAAGCCATTGAAGTCACCACAAAGTCCACAAGTCTGATTGGCATATTTCTCATTCAATTCCAGCTAAAATGATGAATAATAAGTTGATAAAAGTTAGTATAAATATTCTAAAGTATGTTCAAAACCAGAGAAAACAGTTGTACCTGCTGCCTCTTAGTATTTCTTGTCAGATCTGTGGAATTTTATTTAAAACATGAAGGCTGGAATAAAGACAACTCAGATTTGATTGCAGAGTCCAAGCTATTGATACTATTGACACAGACTTCAAATTTCACTGTACTATCTATGCTATTCTTAGCCGCTTTTTACTGATTCTTCAGGAAGAAAAGCAAATCCACAGAAAAAAAAATGAAGGCATAGGAAAGTGAAATTCAGCTAAAAATGTATCTTTGAAGGGGTAATTAGGCCCTATAATAATACCAATATCTAATCATACAATGAAAGTGATTTTTTATCCTGTTTTAAGCAGATGCCTACCATCCACTAGGTATAAATCCATGTAATTTTCCTTAGGGCTACCTGGATACAAGCCTATCTTTACTAAGAAAGAATTGCTCAACAGTGGGAGATAAGAAGGCAGTAGCAACCCCCTAAACAGGTAGAGCCAGGCCTAATCAAAGATTAGCTCTGTTCTCTGAAGGGGTAAACAGGTCCAGGAGCAGTTCTTACCAGAATGCTGTCCTTTTCATTCCACAATAACACAACACCGATTTTGCTGCCAACTTTCACATAAATGCTGCTCTTCTCTATCGTAATACCAGATTGACTATATGGCAGTTGAACTCTGGGAAAAGGCAGAAAGAATGCTAGTTAGTTTCTGATCCAAATATTTGATAAGAAGGGAAAGTCTTGTGGTATCTGTCATCTGTAGGAATATTTTTGAGAAAGAAAATCAATTACAAAATGAGATGGTCCAGTGTTATCAAATATGGATTTAAATTTAGATCCAGCTTCTCAGAACATTTCATCCAAATTTTATTTTTGAGGCAATCCTCAAGGGGAGGATTTATTTTCCATGACAGGAATTAATAGCATTTTATTCATTATTTATTTTGGTAAAATTGTCAGATCTATTAAAGAACACAATTTCCCCCCCCCCCCCCCCCTCCAGGCACACCAAAGTACTTGGCAAGATTGGGGAAAAAAAGCCTGTGGATACCTAAGAAGTGTTGCGAATGTGAATTTACCTGTTGCCATCGACCATGACAGCATCTTTTGTTAGCTCGGCAACGACACCTTCGAGTTTCATGGTGATGCGGTTGATTGTCGGAGTGTTTGCCACCACTTCACGCCTAATCTGGATGTTGAAATCCTCATAGGGAGCGTTGCAGTGGGAGGCAAAAACGTAATTACAGAGCCCAGGGAAGGTGAATATGTCCCCGTCGAAGGTCTTGAAGTGGAAGTTGCCCCACGTGCTGCACACACGGCCATTGTGAGCAGGATTAGCAGCTGTGAATTAAGACTGGCTGTTAAAAATGACTTAAAATCCCCAGCCTCCACATGGGGAAATCAACTTGTCCAAAGCTTCATTTTCTCACGGAATGTTTTTTGCCTGTCTAGCTCCATTTATTGTTTTCTATCTAACCACTATAGAGCTGTGTATTTATTCATCATTCATATCACTCATATACCCTACAAATGGTTACAGTTATGCTCAGCTAGAGCTTAATTAGTCACCTTCACTTCAGCTAAGAAAACAGTTTATTTCTAATCACCATGTTTCTCCTCTGAATTACCCATGGTTTCCTTTATCAGTGCCTTTCCCCATTTATATCAAAGTCTTCTGTCTATACCCCCTAAAACTGAACACTTACTGAATACACTTAGTTTCCTTTACTTACGTGTTATTGCTACATTTGTCAGCAGTGATGGGAAGATGTTGAAGCTAGATGAAATTCCGAAAGAAGCTAGAAAAGAAATAAGAAAGAAATCAAAAACTAGCATAACAATACCTAAATTTGCATGTAGGATAGACCCAGGAAGGACTAGGGAGTTAATATGCCGGACCCAAGGAAACAATGCTAAGCCTGTTTTATTTTACACAGGTTAAAAGTAGATAGTAAAATTTGAGCTCAGGATACTTAAGTCATAAGAAATTACCTTCAGCTGTGATGACCTGCATTTTTTACTTGGTAACTTTGACCCTTTTGTGAAACTATGATCCATTAGAATATTGGAATTCTTCAGAGACATGGAACAATACAAAAGTCTAAGCTGTACTAAATTAGCTTCTTACTGCTACAAAAGCATTGTTTCCTTCTCATTACACCTCCTCTTTCTAAGGAGGGAAGAAAAACTTTAATTATCACCTTTTCTCTGTATTATATTTTTCTGTTAAGGTGATGAAAATTCTTCAAAATGACCACACATTGGTTGTACAGGACAGACACAAATCATTACATGGTAAAAGTCAGGGAGGATGGGTTGCCCTCTTGGTTACCCGACATTGGCCACTGATTTCACAGCAGGCCAAAGTGGTCTCATTTCCTTTTTTTAAAAGGAACCAAACATCACTTTGGTGTTATATATACATGTTCATGCAGATATGCACACAGCCTCTGCAAACACATCTATTTTCTTAGTTAACTATGATTATACAAATATAACCATACTGTATAATGTCTGTGTACTTAGTAACTGGTGTCTAGCAAATATATTGCTCTTCTTAGAGAGAGAGAGAGTTGTTAATACGCATTACTTTTCATCTGGAACCACTGGCAATATGCTAAGGAGGGTTTTTATTTAAGGCATTTTTATTATTCAGTATGGATGTAGTAAATAAATACAAATATACAGCATAAATAAATGTACCATTCTGTTTCTGTAGAAGACCCCCAGAGAACTGACTTCCTATTTGGATTCCAATCTGACCTCCTGTGAAAAAAAATGTGAAAAGCATATTAAGAATAATATCTTGAACTTTTAAAGCAAAGCATTTAGCTAGGATCAAAGGACCCAGATAAAACTCCATAAAACAAAGGGGAGAGTATCCTTTATCTTATCAGAGAAAATGAAACAGGCTCCTCAAGAAAGCTAAAATGCAATTATAGAAAGAGACATTCTATTGCAAATACTCAAAGTTTCTAATCCAAATAACATATATATTTTGTAATATGCTTTACAACAAATTGTAATCCAAATAACATATATCTGCTTTCTGTGTTTCTCTCAAAATTCACTGCAAGAGATTCTAATGACAGGATAAGACCCCTTATTTCACTGCTGCACTAGATCTCAGTAATATGTGAAACAATTCAGGAGGAATTCACAAAATGCAGGCAAATAATTTATTAAAATTATTGTGTAGAAGGTGGGTTATAAGAAAAAGCATGGAAGTGGTTAAAAGAATCAAGGGGCTTCAAGCTTCATCCAATAATGGCTGCGGATATTTATGACAGTTTCTCTAGTGTCTGAGCACAGGGCCTTTTTTCAGGGAGCAGATGGGAAGCCTCCATCACGGATGCAGATTTGTTTTACAGCTGGGTTCAAGGAGGTCCCTCTGAGGGACAGTGCAAGGGCCATAGCCTGAGCAGTAACCCAGAAGGAACCTGATGAACCAGGCTTCCTGTTCTACCCATCTACTCAAAGATTGTTCAAAATCACATCTTCTCTGCAGAAAACCTTAAGCATCATGCTATAAAGCTATTTGATCAAGGGTTCTTGCTTCAACACCTGAAGCAAAGACTTTTGAGAGATGACAAGTATTCTTTGGAATGCTTTGATTCCTAGAAAAAGACTGACCCTGACCTCCTGGTTTGACATTCTAACGTCTTGGATTTTATAAGTAAATATATCAGGCATTTCTTGTAAAAGTTGAAGGGCTACAACTTTATTTTGTGAAAGACTGAATGCAGTCAGGATGTGATAACTGTGCATGTAACAGATTGACTAATAGGTACCTTTAACCTGCCAAGTCTAAATCCTCACAGGATTTAAGTGATGAAATGACTAATACCTGAATCCTTACCTGGATTATGTGAATGAGCACTGTAGGTGTCTAGAGAATTTCTCCTTCAAAGCAGAACTGCCTGTGGAGTTTGCCCTAAGTTAGGCCCCCATTTTCCTTATACAATAGGTGAGAAGAGTTCACAAAGAACCCCAAGAGATAACTGGCTTTGGAGCAGAGGGCTCTGGTCAACCCCACCACAGCTAGAAGTTGCTGCAGTGTATGTAGTTTCTTTCAGCTTTAAGCTTTTAATTCTTTTCTCATTTAACTTTGTGCTTGACTGCTAGTGATGTGCAAAGTAACGTGGGACAGAGTTCAAGCATTTTCCATTTCCTGCTCATCTTTGAATATCATAGATAATAAAATTAGGTAAATGTATTCACATAATTATAATTTATACTGGTTATATTAGATGAAAATATAATTGGTGAAAAAATTGATAAAGATCAGGTAAGAGAAATACCTCTTTAAGTCTACATAATAGGCTGAAGTTTGCTTTCACATTACACATCCATAGGAATCTCAGCAGGCATAGAATCACAGAAGGTTTGTTTATTCTAGTGTGGGAAACTTCGTAACAGAGCAAAATAGATCTATATATGTATTTTGTTCTGTTAATTTTTCTCAAGGAAACAGCAGGAGCTTTTGTTTACTTAGCAAATACATCATTCCCAAGGAAATTCTACCTGCAGTGGTTTGTTTAGCAATTACAATTACACAATGCCACTTTGTTTACTGTTATAAAAATAAGTGTCTCTCGGTTGTAAGAAATTTACTATTTGATAATTAGGAAACTAACCTAGTTATTAAGAATATTTGGATGCATCCTGCAAAGTCTATATCCCGCTGGTAATTATTGTTGTCACCAGTTTATAAAAGTTAATATTTGACACGAAATATAAAGGCAGTCACATGATATTTGCGGAGATGGAATGGGATGGGACCATTATTCTTTAGTCTGGACATCGGAAAATATTTCCCACTGGGTGTGTTTCAAATAAAGAGGTGTTTGCTGGGCACTGCCTAATCACCACTCATTTGTCAAAGCAGTTTATCAGACCAGCACTGCACAGGAGAAATAACTTTCTTGTTCCATGAATGGCTGCAAACATTTCTGACCGACATTGCATAACTCCAAACAGAAGTTTATACTCTACGAGACCGCTGTGTTTTCAAGCACAATAGAGACCAACTGGCCACTGATTCAGTGTTTATTTCACAAACTATAAAGCAGCCTTAAATTATATTTGCACTTTTCAAAATGTTTTGAAAATTACATGCAAGATAAATTTACCTAGGCAATCTGCAGATTTTAAAATGTCAGCTGACAGGCCAGAAATTACTGTACATGAACAGGACCGACTTATGAAGCCTCTACTCCTGCAAGTAGCTCCAATTTGATTGGTTCCATAAAATTAACAGGGTTACTCATATTAATAAAAAATGCCAAGACCAACCCTGATTCATGTAACATTGAAAGGTTAAAAAACCCCATCCAAAATAATGGATTGTGGTCTCACATAAATCTCCCTGTCCTGCTCCTACTCAGTACCTGTAATTTATATAAATATTTTGCATAGGGTACTATAAATTAGTAATTGCACTACTAGTTACTGAAATTCCTTGCCATATGAATATTCCCTTCTGGTTTCTTTTGCTAAAGAAGTTGCGAGAAATGTTGAGAAATCTGGTGTTAGCCCCTGATAGATGACAAAATATTGAAAAAGATTGACCAGTGGTCTAATCTAGCAAGTAGAAAATGTGGTGGCTTAGATTTCATAAGAACTATAAAAATCATAATGAATTCTAATACAAAATGCAACAGGAATGAAATGCTTTTTTAAGGCATATGGGACACTGAAAAGCTGACATTTTAAGACATCAATAAGAGTTTTTTTGAATTTGATCTTCAAGGCTACTTTCCATATGTAGTTGTAGTAGTATATAGAAGTTTAGTCAATATTAAATTGGTTCAGTTAATACACAGACACTTCAAATGAAAATATATAAAGAAATCAGCCACCTCTTATACAAATCATTTAGTACAGTTGTTTAAAATGTATTGCTAGTCTAAACAGAGTATTTTTTCTTTTCCCAATAAAAAAGAAGATTTCTTACCTATTTGATGGATACAGCAAACTGCTAACAGGAAAGCCCATTGTGGTAGCAATATCCCCCTGCCAAACCCCATCTTGAGTGGAGTTTGGCACAAGGATGTTAGGTCTAAACTTGATCAGGACTGCAGTTCATCTGTGCTTTGTCGCTCTTATATAGTAGGTGACTTTGGCTTCAGTCCCAGATTGATTCAGAGAGTGTAGAAAGGTGAGGTTTGGGGGATTTTAGCTATTGAACAGGTAAACAGAGGATGCTCTTCCTTCCTTAGAAACTGGCCATTATTTGCATTTTGGGAGGAGTAAATACATTTACGTATGTACATTTTAAGATTCTATCTAGTAAAGAAATTATTGCAAATAAAATGCAATTCCTCCTCCACAAATAACAGGTCCTGGAACAAATTTAATTTGGTGTTGCTTTACAATTATGCAGATGGATGGCAAGTAACTGTTTGAAGTTTTTCAGTACTACAACTGATGCCAGGCAACTCCTTGACAAAAAACCCCACTGATTTCTGAAGTTTGTTTCAGAATATTTAATATGTGGGGACCCAGCATCAAGAAGTCCCTCCATGCTTATTGAGACAGCTAATCTTGTAAAAAGAACAAAATAATAAGCTTGAAGGGTGCTGCAGTTTCACGTGGCCACTCTGAGTATATCCCATGGAAATTCCTCTGTGTGGCACTGACAGGTATTAGGCACCCAGCTGAGGAAGATTCACCCACACCTATCCTGTATTTGTTAGAGATGGCCTTAACCCCTAAAATCTTCTTTTCAGTTCTCTGGTTTTGCCTTCTCATAGAAAACATCAGGAGCCAGCCAGACAGCCAGTCTCGTAGCAGCTTTCTAGGACTAAAAAGATTGATTATTGTCTGTGATCATGATTACATTGTTTCAGAATCATTCTTGTTTAATTCCATTCTCATCCACAGAGTTATGACAACTACAAATTAGTGAAACAGGCAATGAATCAAGGGTATAAGGCTTGCCAGTAAAGGTTTAACAGACCTTTTTTTCCTGAGCATTGACTTTTTTGCAGTTTTACTGGGCAATCATTTCAAAAGCAGGAACAAATGCATACTACGACAAGTGCAGACAGTATTTCTACTTCTTGTCACTTTATCTTTTTTAGCTTGACATTGGAGGTAGGATGAGTTTCTCTGGGCAGATTTCCGTCTATTTCCTAGGTCAATAGATCTTACTTTAATAGTAAAAGATGGACAAAACTATTCAAAGTTACTGAAACAATTCTTTGAAACTGCTAGGTTTGGCAAAAACAATTTCCAGTCCAGCACTGGGTATATACATCATTTTCCCTCAATACATCATCAGCTTTAGCCTCCTCACAGTTTTCCAGAGTGCAGGTAACTGATGGATTAAAAAAATCTCCATCATAAAGAATGGAATGAAGACTGCTCCTCAGTGGGGGATTTAGCCAGAGGGATCTGGGAGATATAATTTGGGGTAGGGGAGCCTCAGGAGTAAGGAGAAAAAAACCACAAAAAGTAGGTTGTGTGGAGAGGCAGAAAGGAATTTCTTTGGGTTAAATGGGACAGTTTTACCTTCTACATGTCTGTAAGATTCAGTACAGCCGTGTCTGCTTGTGTTTATCATTTCTGCTGAAGCAGGGGAAGGACACAAATTTGGGAAGATGTTCTAATTGTAAAATGGGATCACAGCCATAACCTAACCCCCTTGGGTTCTAACCAAAATCATACCCTGCAATTATACATTTTAAAATATTTCCGTAAAAGAATAGGGGAGTATAATACAATATTCCATTCAGGTGTTTCTGAATTGAATGATGTAATTTTCTTTCAATTTTTTTCCAGTTGAGCCCCTATTTCCACTTCTGTTTAGCTCTAAAGAGATCAGAGCCTCACATATTTAGTGCTATAAAATAAATTAAATATAGTTTCTTTATGAAGTGTTATCTGGATTTGATTTCTGGATGGAAATCAGTAGAAGCTTGCTATGGCAATGTTGGGGTACTTAAGTCAACTTTTTGGCCTGCTAGTATGAAATGTGTTCTCTGTCAAAATGTCCAGGATGTTTAATAAAGTTACATCTTTCTAAGCAGTAGTAAGCTGTTTACACACTCAAAATCTGTATCTTTATGCTTCAGCAAACCAGGAGAAAAGAAAATACTGCATTTCCTGCCCAGAGAACATTGTTTTATTCTGTGCCAGTACTCCTAATGAATATAAATTCATCTGTACATAGAGAAGGCAAATGGTTTCTTGTTTACGTGACCATTTAGCTGTATTAAACAAATATACTCTAGTCTCACTTACACAATTAGACAAGCCACCCAACAAACTTGGCTTTCAGCAACCAACATGCATATGCCTTTGGCTGTGGGCTGTTTATGATGGTGAGGAGGAGCAGAGCTTGCCCCCCTTCTCAGTCACACCCACCTCTGCACGAGGGGCAGAACAGAAAGTCAGGATCTTCTTGTGCTGCTTTGAAACATTCGAAGTTTCTTGATTTCCCCTGGGTGTATAAGAGCAAGGGAATGCTGATAATGTAGGGTGCAGTCAATGCTCTTCATCCTCATCTGGTAAAGGTCACGGAGATGTCCATACCTAGGATGATCAGGAGTGTCACTGGGGTCAAGGCTGCTTTCTCTTTTGCCCTGTCTCTTTTATGGGGATTGTTGCTAGGCAGAGTGCTAATATCAAATACTTCCTCTTTTTTCTAAGATAGTTTCTAATTTTCACTCTAATAACTCTTTGTGACCAAAGCAATACGTGTCAGACTTCAATATGTTATTCCACTAAGCATTTAGCAGTGCACAGTGGTTGTTCAGAAGGCTGTCCCAGTTGTGCTCAAAGGTGTTCTTCAAAAGATATTCTCCAGGAATTTTGCTCAAACCTTTCCATGTTCTGGAGCTGCTTTAATTGCTACTGCTCAGATGGAGATTTTTGATCTCTAGGGATGGTCAGGCATGTCCCAGTATTCAGCTTATTCAACCTTACAGCCTCTCTCTTCCTCTCCTCCCCAAGGAGTGGATGAAATTGTTAATAACACTGACAGGTGCAGAAGAAATTCACAGAATTTACAGAGTGACTAGGTTGGAAGAGATCTTCAACATCATTGAGTCCAACCCAAATTCAGGTCACTCTGTTGCGTGGCTTATGAAATTTTGAAAGCTATCAGGTCTTTTTTGTTTTTTACTGATTGGTAGGGGAATCACGTCTGTAGATGAAAGTATCACAAAAGTTACAAGGGTTTAAACAAACATGTTCATTGGTCACAAGAATTGCTTCAAGTGGTTCACGTAGATTAGAAAACAGTTGTTCAAGGACTTCTCAGTTTCCCAGATAATACAGTGAAAAGAGCTTACATAGGAGCAAGTTCTCACCTACAGTTATATGAGGGAAAGAAATTCCATAAACAAGTTTTGAAGTGCTTTAAAACCAGAAGCTTAGCAACTGTTTTTACTGTTAATTTGTATCAGGAATATGCCAAGAGACCACAGTTTCTGGTATTGGCTGGCATTAAAACAAAGCATTTTCATTTCCAAGAGGAAGTTTTCAGGGAAATGTAAAAGGCATTATTTATTTATTTAGTGCATTTTTGTCTGTTTTTCTCAGTTTTAACATGTGTAAAAATCAGAAGCTTGTCTTGACACCTCAGTATTAATTCCCATGGCAAAAAAATCAGGATATATCTGTAGAGATGACAGACACCAGTTATCAGAAAGTTATTGGAAGTCATTAGAAATTAACTGCAACAGCCAATGATATGGCTGACAAATATTCTTCTCTCGTTTTGATCTTGTTTCAAAAATCTGTACCATTGGATTAATCACTAAAAGTACCTCTTGTAAGAGTCAACCAAATAATTCTGAGGATGGATATAATATCTCCAATTTTACCTTTTTTCCTTGGTTTCTTACACAGAAGTAGGGGCAAAACTTGGAACATTGATTATACTCACTTAATCTAAAATTGCAAATGCCAGATAAAATTTCAACATAATATGTACTATAAATACCATGATTACAACCTGAATGTAGATCATATGAGGGTGGCAAAGGTAAGCATTCAGAATTTAGGTAGGGGTAGTAGTAAGGCTCTTAGTGAAAACCAAAATCATTTGCCTTCTGTGTTCAAATTACAGCTCCTGTAGAGACAAGAACTTGTACCGCCTCACAAGTGTGATAAACCAGAGACAGCTGGGACCCGGGTTTTGTGCCCGGTTTGGGTTCGTGCCCAGGCACTGTGCCTCAGATCTGTGAAGCCATTGCTTGCCATGTCAACTGGCAAAATGAAAGAATTGGATTGGTCAGAGAAGAGCCCATTGTGGCGTGGAAGGTAACGTAATGTAATGACAGCCTGCAATTAACGTCAACGAAGTTGGTATTAACTTAAGCAGAGGATCCGGCACACCCTTTCCCCAAGCTCTGTAGAGGTTTTGTTGCTGTCCTCAGCTTGTCCTGCTGAAGTTTTCTCACCTGTCTCTGATAGCTTCAGTCATTCTTTCCTTCCATCAGTCTACAGGTTACTCCCCAGGGTTTTACTTTCCAGCTCTTCCCAGGTACTCACTCTCCACCCTTTCTTTCAATAGCCTGTTAACTTACCCACAATAAATATGTACACTGCTACTGTGGAAGAAAATGCTGGATGCTCTCTGGCCATGGGCTCCTTTCCCTGGTTCTTAGAATAAATTTTACAGTGTGGGTTTTTTTATTATGACATGTCGCACCACTTGAGAAATCTCACAGAGGTTTCTTCAGAGAAAACAAGGCTGAAAATCATGTGGAGAGAGAGTTAAACTCTTAACAGTGCATGGCAGATGAGCTCGGTGTTATATACGGTTATCACTTTTTACTATGTTACAGTAATTTTACAACTGGTTATGCAAGATACTGCGGAATGTGGAAGAAAACTTTCTGTGGAGATTAGATTGTCTAAATGGGAAAAAAATGAGTGAGAGCTAAGAGCAGTGAAGGTAGAAATAATGAAGTAACTTGCCTCATTTTTCAGCAGTATTAGCCCATGTTCCTTAATTACAGAGTGACACCTTAAGTGTGTGGTTATATTAAAGCTTGTCTAGTTCCAACCCTCCTGCTGTGGGACACCTTCCACTAGGCCAGGTTGCTCAAAGCCCCATCCAACCTGGTCTGCACACTTACAGGGATGGCACACCCACAGATTCTCTCAGCAACCATTCCCAGTGTTTCACCACCCCCATGGTAAAGAATTTCTTCCCAATATCTAACCTAAACCTGCCCTCTTTCAGTCTGAAGCCATTCCTCCTTGTCATAGGACCTTCTGCCCTAGTAAAAGTTCCCCTCCAGCTTTCTTGTAGGCCCATTTTAGGGACTGAAAGGTTTCTCTAAGGTCTCTCCAGAGCCTTCTCTTTTTCAGGCTGAAAAACTCTCTCAGTCTTTCCTGACAAGAGAGGTGCTCCAGCTCTCTGATCATCTTTGTAGCCCTTCTTTTGACTCATTTCAACAGGTCTGTCTTCTTCTTATTCTCAAGAGCTGGATGCAGTGCTCCAGATGAATCCCCTCCCTCGAGCTACTGGCCACACTGCTTTTGATGCAGCCTAGGATGTCATTGGTTTGACATCTGGAATGTCAAGCTTCTTATCTGGGAGGTTCAGGCTCTAAGTTTAATTCTTATCTGAAAACTGAGTTAGAGGCTCAGGCGAACTTCTGTCTGAGGAGCCAAGCTTACCATTCTGTCTCTCCTTGTCAGTGGATGTCTGGGCTCCAAAATTTCATTGCCCTTTTGTGCAAGATTATCCATTGTGAGTTTAATTATTTTTCTATAGTTTTGCAAAAAAATTACATGTGATTTATGATTTATTATTCCTCCAAATTTTTTGGGTATATGAACTGAAATAAAAAGTTTTACAGATGACATATTTTTGGCTTGAAATTTCTTGCAGGGAACTTCTAGGTCTTCATACAAATACTCATCTTGTAAGACATCTAAATGCTGCAGTACCAGCCTTTTACTACTAATTCTGTTTCCATCTTTATTTTCCTAACTCATTCCTATTTAAATTTCAGAGATCCTCTTTAGTTGTTAAAAATCACCATGAGATTGTTAAATGTGCTTCTGCCTGCTCAGGAACAGGGAATCAGTGTTCTAATTTAATTCCTTTTCCTACATATAGTCATCTTCCCTAAAATGATTCCTAAAAGTAGGATTTTCCAAATCCCTAGGCCTTGCCATTTACACACACAAGAGCTGCCACTTCCATGAAGGAGAGGGACTGTGACCCTTATGGCTGTGACTGTTAAAATGCTCTCCTTATTTTATCTGTCAAACACTGGTAACTACCAGACATTGGGAAGAGAGCCTGGTGCTGAGCACAGCACCTGCTCTCTGAGGGTTCTGCAGCCAGCAAACAGAATGACAGGGGCAAAGCAGGAATAGGGGTAAGCAAGCTTCTGCTTCCACAGATCATGGCATCACCCTTTATTTTAAGACCGAGCAAGAATTACAGGACAGCAAAGTGCTGTCTGCCACTGCTGGGGTAAATAAAGCAGTTGAACTGATTTTCAAACCACTCACAACTCATTTAAAGTACTTAGTAAACAAAATCTGGCTATTTCTCCCTATGTCTGTGTTTAAACATGGACAGGACACAATTCAAAGTAAGAATCTTGGTGTTTCTTTGACTGCACTGCTTGACCAATTTTAGTTGCAACAAGAGGTTTCCAGAGCAATACATCTGTACTGATTGCTGTTATTATTTTACTGCTGAGGTGAGTTGCAATTTTAAGTTCTGTTCTTTACAAACAGAAAGAACATGCAAAACAACTCACACTTGGTTTAAATTAATTGCCATTCTGCATAAGGTATTTAGGGGCCAGTCAAAGCAGAATGTCAAATTCTCCTAGCTCTCTTCTATCCTCCATTTTTCAGAGCTGGATCACAGGCAGTCAGTTTTTTGTAGCTGAAATAAATATTTAAACCTGTTAATGACATTCTTTTGAGCATCTAAATAATGAGTAATACCAAGGTAGCTTATTAAACTGCATTGCATATAGAAGTGCTTGAAATTTCTATCATAATGGACAAAGGAGGATACAAATCTTTTCACTTCATTTTTCGTGGGGTATCCCATACCCATACTGCATACTACACATAGCTGCAATGAGATAGTGTAGCTCATTGTCTATGTAGAGCATAATATTTTAATTCATTTACCCTGTGCCTTGTGCTAAGATTAAGTGATTTAAGCAACTTGTCATCCCCCACAACTCATCTCTTGATGGGGTAGGTAAAGCAGTTGAACTGCTTCGCACCATTTGCAACTCATTTGAAATACTTAGTAAACAAAAACTGTGTGTTTCTGTTAAAGTCTGAGTCGGAATGTGGATAGGACACAATTTACAGTAAGAATCTTGATGCATAATGCAAGAAATGTTAACAGAAAAATTACCAAAATAAATTTGCTCAAATTCAGAATCAGAGTAATGGTGTGATTGCTAGCAGGAATCTGATGGACTTCTGTCTCTCACAGAAGTGGATATGGCAGTCTGCTGAGAGTCAGGAGTCCTCAGATTTGCTATCAGTTGCATGATGTAAAATGCAAAATTTCTCTTGTGTCTGATTTCCATCTCGATCACTGGCTAAATGTTTTTATTATAAATGTCTTAAGAAGAGATTAACAAATTCTACATTTCTACAGAAAATCAATACTGGTTACTCCTAGAATTAAAAAACCTAATTATTGAAAATTGATAATTTTAAATGCAAACCCTTTCCCCATATTCTGGTGTGCTGAGGGTAGGAATGGGCTCTTCTGCCTGCAGTGATTTCATTATACCTTGACACTAGGGGCAAATTAAAGTACCTTTGATGTTGTCCTAATCTGAGCAAAGTAACTAATGCTCTCTTGTTTCACACATGGAAGAGAAGTGTTTCACCTCTTGAGACTCTTGTATGTAATAGAACATAGTGCTTGATTAAAATAAACCCACCTTAATTGTGAGTGGTAAGGTGGTCTCAACCACAGACCTTGCTGTATACACACCTGGACAATCCAGTGGGTTTTTCCATTTAGTGCTACTTATTTCCTAACAAAATCCTGTACATATCAAGATCAAAGACAAGTAAGACTTTGGGAAAGAATTTCCAGTTTGACCAGTCATGAAAGAACTGAATGAGCTCATTCTGTACATAAGAGACATTAGCTGTACCCAAAAAGACATCTGGCTCTAGAATTATTTACTAGGGTATTTGTGGATCAAATCCATATGAAAGTTCTGAATGGAGCAAAACCTTTGGCATGTTATATTTTAAAACCAAGGAGAATTGAATAGAATGTCAAGAAACTCTCATGGTTGTTCTTTTGGGCGTACCCACTAATTAGTCACTATTATAGCCAATATTTGCTCATAAAGTGAAAGGAACATAACTATATTTATGCATGGGAATTAGTCAGTTCTACATCAAAATTTATTTTAAAAATTATTTTCCTCAGACTATTTTTATTCAAAGGCCCTTGAAACTTAACGTGGGAAAGTTATTCCTATGGGCTTAGAGGCAGGACGATTATCTGAATTGATTTAATGAAGAATACCTTGGGAGAAGAACTGTCTTTGCGTATTTTTTTCCTGTGGTCCAGAAATCCAGACAATGAAAGTCATGACAAAGTTCTAGGCAAATTTATATTTTTCTTAAATTATGCTAATTTGCTAAAACATAAGAATTTGCAGTTGTATTTTAGTGATTAACCTACTAGCTCCCTTCTATCCTCTATTTTTCAGAGCTGGATAAGAATTTAATTTTCATAAAACATTATTCACCTCCCACTGAAATCAATGATGAGACTTCTATGGGAGCTCATATAAATGTTATTAATCCTTTAATAATGCATACTTTGATAATGATTGTATCCTTTCCCATGCTGCCTCACTAAGTGGGCAAAGTGCTACCTATCCCAAGGCAATGCATAATGCAATGTATAATCACAGCAGCTGAATAACTGCATATCTACTGCTATAAGTTAAAATCTGGAACAAGCAGTTATACCTTGGCTTGAACATAACTGACTCCTTTTTTTATTTGCTCCTGAGTGTTTCTTATATCTTTACTTCATAGCACTGCCAGATGAGATTACACAACATATTCCACGCAAAGACCCTCTTTCCAACTTCTATGACTTTGTCAAAATTTTAATTTCTTGAAATTTCTTTTCTAAAATCTTTATTTCTTAAGTTGACACTTTATAGACTTTTGATCCACTTCTGCCAAGTCTTTTATGAAGGAGGAGGTGGAAACACTTCAGTGAGAATGTAGAAGGAGTATAAATTGCTTGATATATCCTTTGACAAATCAACATATTACCTTATCATGGAATTTGGTGGGGACTTGCTTGTGTGAAAATCATGCCTTGTCAACTGCACTTGAAAAACCAAACATTTTTCCATTAGAACTGATCAGAAATCAAGTTATTCATACGACTGTTGATGCCATCCTAGGGTGTTACATTTAACTCAGAGAGATCCTGGTATTTCTATTGTGCAGTAAAGCATTTAATGGATGCCAAATCAAACTCTTAACCTTTCTGTAATTCAGCAGGAAAGTAAACTAGACACTGGGAAACAGAATCAAACCCTTCTGATAAACATGTTTGCTTTGCTAATAAGTTTGAAGATTTTTTTTACCCCAACACTAGTGTAAGATAAGAACAGTAAGTCGATGTTGGTTTTAACCAGATGAGGACTCCTTCCAGCCTGATTATTTAGTATAAGCATGACCTCAAGAACATAAGAGAAAATATCCATCCAAACCAATACTCCATCTGTGGCCATGGCCAACAGAATATCAAGGAAAGATCTGAGCAGGCACAAAGTGATGATTCTGATTAATACCCTTGAATGCTGCACAAACCTGTGCTCAGGGGAGCTTGATGTGGTTCCTTTGAGACCACTGTCTCTACGGATTTCATGTTGTTGGTTTTGTTTGTTGTTATAAAGGGCATAAGGATCATGGTTGTAGTCAGTAGAGAAGAAGCAAACAAAATGGAACTTGGAAGGCCTGTAACTTGCTTTAGAAGTTCCTTAAGATTGACCAATTTCATGATCTTAATAACTTTCTGTTGCAGCTCAGCTGTTGCTAGCACATGAGTTTTCACTGCATCTTTTTGTTTTGGCCTTTGCTGTTGCTGTTACTGGATTATCAGTGTGTCAGCTTCTTCTTAGAGAAGCAAAGGGGAGGTGGAAAGTGCAGCACTGCCTGGGAGAGAGGGGAGAAGAAGGATGTGGGCCTTGGGGATCATACAGGGAGAATATCTGGTATGAATGAGTGAGGAGGCAGAATGCAGAAAGGTGTCAGAGGGAAGTGGGCACATGTGGATGAGTGAGGAAGCTGAAATAGCATATGAAAAAATGAATGGGATATATCACAATTTGGACCTCCACATCCTGGAGACAAAATAAATCAAACACAATTAAAGATACTGGCTGGCCTATGTGACTAAAAGAGTTAAATAACTTGATATAAAGAATTCCCTTCTGTGCTGTTCTGGGCAAGCCATGAAAAGGACGTCATGCTTCTGAATTTTATTTGTCTTGGAGGTGGTGCACGGACATCCTTGTGTCTCAGTCTCCTTTAGATGACATTGCTTGCTGGAGGTTAAGAAAAATTTCTGTCCCTAGTCAACTTTGATCCCTCCCTCTGTTTGATGACTGCTGTTTACTCCATGAAAACTGTGACTACTGCCTGAAAACTAGCAGAGCAGTGAACACACTGCAGAAATAATTAACAAAATCCTGGTTTCAAGCAGTTGACTGTTTCCTTTAAACTTCATAAACAGCACAGGTAACATTAGATGCTTATTACTGTTCCCTATCTCCTCTCTTCCGTGTCTTTATGTTACCTTTTATCTCTAAGATTTCTCACGTTTCTTGTTTGTACAGCACAGCAGAGAGTAATTCTATGCTCTTCTTCTACAAGCACCACCACGGCTTAATAAGTATCTGAATAAATAAAAAAAAGGACAATGCAGAGAGATGTAAACAAAATTAAACTCTAATCTCTTTTGGCAAAGCATGCAGGTGCATATTTCAAAGAATTGGTTCAGAGCATAGGATATTACGGTGCCTAGCACAGGAAAATCCTGGTCCATGTGAGTGGAGGTCTTAGCTGTTTGGGTAAAGCTAATGCCAAGCATGCAGTTAGTTTGCTCTGAAAAGCCTATGTTCTTTCTGACAAGTATGCGGAATGGAATTGGGTTTTAAATAGAATCTGACTCTACAGACATCAGTAATTCCAGTTGTTCCAACATAGTAATTCATGAGTTTAGTGTTTTATGAATTCTCAAGAATGTTGCTGAGTTGACACCTAAGAACCAGTACCCCACAGGCATGAAATGGAAATGTTCTTAATGAAATGCAATCAGAAAATTACCAAAAAAAAAAAAAAATACACCAGATAAGGGAGGGAGAAAAAAAGAAAAACAAAGAGGGAGAGAGAGTAAACAGACTAAGATTGCCATTTCCCTTTTACTCATTCCTTCCTCTAAGGAAACATTACTTATGCTGCTGCGTGATTTTTGCAGAAATACTTCAGCTAAAACTCCCAACTCTTGTTCTGTTTCTACAGCCTTCACATGGCTCCCAAGCAGACTGTCTTGATTACTTCTATTGATCTTTTCATCAGAGAGTATGTTTTTGATGAGGATTTACTTTATCTACCAACAATTATTTTACAAGGCTCTGATCTGTCAGCATGTGCATTGTGTTGGGGCAGAGTCAAGACCATGCTTCAAGGACATTTTTAGGCACCAGGCTGAAGGTAATACAACTCATCCACAATGGCAGTCTCTGTCTGACTGTTTGCTCTGTATAGATTCAGTTTGTGTGACGCTGTTAAACACCCAAGCCTTTGTCAAAATGAATAGGAGATTTATTATCTGAGATAAAATGATAACTACTCTCAACCTTTGCAGAACTCAAGGGCAAAGCAGTTTTTCCAGTTAGAAGAACTTTGTCCACTACCAGGAGCTAATGACATTACATGCTTGGATAGAAGTGGAGTACCCTGAAAACTCCTGCCATGAAACATGATTCAGTAGAACAAGCAACCGTCACAGCCCCAAACACACCCATGTTAACAGCAGAGGGACCAATCTTTTCTGCTGGGAAAAATCCCTGGAGACCCAGGCCCCTTGCTGCTTATGGGTGAAATGCTGACTGCTTGTTTAGAGTTTAACATGGCTGTTGGCACATGAGCATTATAGGCAGAGTAATTAAATGTACATGTAACACTATGGGAAGCAAAAAAATAGCAACAAATACATCTCACAGTAGTAATACTGATGGTCTAGGGTGTTTGTAGTTGAACAGAAGTCCTGGGAGAAAGCCAGACTTCAGATTTCTAAAACAATGCAGGATTTTTCTTCAAGTGTCAATGAGGCTAATGTGGTTTTTTTGGAGCTGACTGTGATCCAAATTTTGTCCTGGCTGTGCAAATCCAGTCTTCTGGCTTCAGCTGAAGGGGTTGGGAGAGTAGGATTTGGCTGCATTGCACCACTTGCTGAGGTAGACATACCTAAGAAATAACTCTCTAAGCTGATTGGAGGCCTGCTGTGCCAAGAAGCTCGCCTAATTTTTCTAATTATGCCAGCTGGGCCAATAAAACATTGCCACTGCCCATAAACTTAGTATTACATCTGACTTTGATTTGAAGAGGGAGGGCTGGACTACAGAGCAATAGGGCTACAAGTAGCTCCACTGATAAGAAGAGGAAAAAACATGTTTGAAATAAAAACAACAGTAGACAGCAAATCTGCACTTTCCCTGTAGATCCTTTCCCTTTGAGTGCCCTACGCCACAAACTGCAGAAAGTACTCTGTGTGAGAGCTTATATACATATCAATGCAGATTGCCTAACACAGCTGAAGTATCTGAGTCACATCCTAGATGACACAGAACCTTTTGGGAGAAAAGAACAAAATAACTTCTTGCCTCAAGCAAAACACTCTGTTTGCTATTGCGCTTTATAGAAGCTTAAGGCTGACAAGATAGACCGATAATCTTCTATGCAACTGCTCAATGAATCAAATGCACAGCTATGAAATTTCCTATGTAATTCTGAAAGCAGCTCTTTGTATTTCCTGGAGACTAATAATGACAAATCTTCAGAAAAGTGAAACCCTATGAATTTAATTTAAAATATAAACATACACTCTGTTTTAAAAAAAATAAAGAAGTCTAAAATATGTATTTCACAACTCTAAAAAGTTGTATGTCAATAATCAGAATTACAGTTGGTAGCCTGTATCATTTAACAGAAGCAAGGCAATATAATCACAAGTACAAATACACATTAAGATACATAATACAATGGGTATTAACAATGAAACAAAGAATAAATAACAAGACAGACATAGCCTCAAGGAATGCAAGCAGGGGTAGAATTGTTCTTTCAGTAAGGTGGAAAACAGGCTGTCCTTGTATGTTTGTCGTTTCCTTGTAAGCAACATGTTTGCTCTTGACAGTCATTACTTTTGCAGTCAGGATACTGAGTTCATTGGTATGACACATCAGATCCTCAGCAGTGCCAGAACATTTGGCACTGTGGGGAGGAATATATACAGCTCTGAGCCTTCCCTATATTGTCCTGATCAGCCCGTCATCTAAACTAACAGGATCCTCAGGTTTGCCTGAAGATCCTGTGAGCAGAGCAGAGATGTGCTCTGGGCAGAGACCAGGAGAGCATCTGCTAGGACACAAGGGGCTGTGAAACGTAGTACCAATGCAGCCAGGCAACCAGGGTACACCAGCAAAACTTGCTGATAAAAATGAAAGGGCTGGAAAAAGGACACCCTTTCAAAACCCAGCTGGATACATTTTTCTTTTCTTCTCTTTTAACCTTGTAAGACAAACTCGTACCAAATCCCAGTGACGTTAGAAACTTGACTTTATGGAGAATGGTGGAACAGTTTGCTTTGATCACTGTGTATAAATACTGTGTGTATACCAGCTGTATAAATACTGCATGGAGTGTGCTTTGACACAGGGGATGTAGGCTGGAACAAGGGCATTGCCATGCTCTGTCTGCAGGGGCTGACCCCAGGGCTGCAGCAGGGCCAGGACACCCCTCCTAGGGCCTCAGGGGTGTTGGGGACCAATTTGCCAGCAGCACTTTTCAACCCTTTACATGTAATCTTAGGCACAAGTCAACAGGTTACCTCACTGAGGCTCACTGAGGTGGATTAACCTGTGCTCCACTAAATTATTTTGAGGTGGAAAACTTGTGATTTCACTTGCAGTGCCTGTTTGCAGTAGGGGATGGGCTTTTCCTAATCCAAATTCCTCTCTGGAAAAAAGAAGGAAGGATCTATTAAAAGAAAGATAAAATCAAAGTCCCAGCCCTTTCAGGCACAATCTTGGTTGCTGTCCCAGCAGCAGAAATGCAGCAGAGCTGCCAAGCCCTCTCAGAATGGGTTTCCCAAAGAGGCAGGAGCAGGATGCTGCAGGTGCATAACTTGCTGTCCTTCCCTGGACGAGTGGGGATGCTGGTGAGCTGCCATCCCTGGAGCAATAGGTGCCCTGCATGTGTGGCACAGGTGGTGACAGTCCCCTTCTGCACGGGAGTGCACTGACAGAAATCCCACTCCCTTTCTCTGGGAGTCAGATACACCTCACGTAGGGGTGGACACCATCCTTAGGGGCTTTGCCAGGAGCAAGGCTTCTCCTTCTACTGATGCCTACACCCAGCAGGGCCCTGAGGGGTTAACAGGCTGTACCTGAAGGTCCTCTGGTGGAAGGAGTCCTCCTCCTTATGTATCTATCAACATTTCTTGGGAGGACACTCCTGGAGCTCGGGCAGTTTTGGGTTAGGCCCTGGGAAGGACACAACCTCCTTCCTCCTGGCCTCTCACAGCTCCTGTACTGCCAACGTTTTGCAGCATCTTCAACAGTTTGTCATAGCCATGGAAAAGCTCTCAGAAGAATGATTGTTCTCTTTCTTCCCTCCCAAAATGCTCTTACAGCATAGATGAGCATGGATGGTTGAGCACATTCAGATAAATTTGTTTAATCCTGTACTGATTACTCTGAGTCCATGTAAAAGGAGCTTTAAAAGAGCTGTGTGGGGCACAATATAGTTAGATTCTTTATTAGTTAATGCTATTTGTGGCTGAATTGTGTATGAGAGATGACTGTAATGTATTACATTAATTATATCTTTGACATAAACTTTTAAAAACCATAGTTGCCAGTACTGAGGCAATTTCCTACTGGGTGACTATTATGGGCATATTATTTCTGAATCCTTAGCTTGGCCACATCAACAGGTCAGATTATTCTCAATTAGCCTAAAATGAACTGACAACTAAGAGAAAGAAATAAATCTGACTTTAGAAAAATGGCTGCCTCTTTATCTTCACTATCATAAATGCAAGAAAGATTGTAATTCTCATGCTTTGTGTGTAATTTCCAGCATATGAAGCCCTGGTGATCTTGTCACATGTTCTGGAGAAATCGTGTAATAACACCAGCGTGATCATACCAGAATGAATGAACCAAGCTAGGGAAAACTCTGTGTCTCTGGTAATTTTTAGTCATTGTATGTTCCTCAGGTGTGCTTCCTCAGTTGGGTAAGTGAGGTGTCCTGGGGATGCCGTTTACGGCTGCAGTGTGCCTAGAGCTGTGGACTTTGTGGTTTTCAAAATCCTAACCATAGATCACAACTTCTTCATTATGAATGCTGTAAAACTACTTGCCATGAAGTGTGTGAGGTAATGTTTTGCATTTTCTTTAGCTGACAAAATTTAGTGCAACTGCAATACTAATTTCTTGTAAAATAGCAGATATCTGAATAATGGACCTCAATTACCACTAGAATGATGTCATAAAGCACAAAAGCATTAAGAGCAGAGAAATGGATAAAACTACATCAGGTAGAATAATTTTATTCTCCAGAATACAGAACAACCAGCAATTAATGTGAATAAGAAATTCAGTTCTGTTGTGGCAGGAGGTCATTTCATGAAGGTGTTTATCATGTCTTTTCTGCAGATTTTCATGTTATGGCTGTGCTGCTGTTGGCAGCCATGTCCTTCAGTAGCTGTGACACTGAGTAATGACAGAAAGCCCACTTTTGGCCTCCATACCTCTCCAGAGGTCAGTTAAACTGGAATGAGAGTGTTTGACTGACTTCTCACCGAGTGAGGGAACAGCTGCAGAGTTCACATCTGATATTCTCTGAAACAAAAGCCAGTTTCAAATTTCCCTCCGAATCATGCTCCTCTCAAGTATTTCTGGCTTTTTTTTCTTCTTCTCTCTTTTTTTTTTATTATTATTTTATTTTATTTTATTTTATTTTATTTTATTTTATTTTATTTTATTTTATTTTATTTTATTTTATTTTAATTTTTAAGTCAGTGAATCCCAGCGAATCCTTGTAGCTAGACTGGAATACAGAAACAATGGTTTAGTTTCAGGACTGGCTACTAAGACTACACATTTTCATTTTGTGAGACTAAGTGTGTGACATATCTACAAAAAAAATTACTCTATTTAAGAGTTCCATTTTTGTCTGCCTGGATAGCCTTTGCTTTCTTAAAGCAGAAGGAGGCAAAAGTGGGATTTTATTTTTCTATGCATGGTCATAACAGGAGGAGGGTAGTTAGAGGCAGGCAGAATAAGTTTCTGTCTATTCAAGAAAACCCAAACCCAATTGTTTTAACAGTGGAAACACTTGCTGGTTACTCATAATCAAATTGTAGTTATAAATGGAAGTTATAATGAATGCCAAAAGAAATCAGAGGATCAAGAAGGAAGATAATTTTTGAAGCTGTAAGGAGCAAAGGAAAATTGGACAGTCATGACCACAGCATCCTCTGCAAAAAAGTACTTCTGTGCATTTATAATTGTTTTATAATTACATTAATAATGTTTGAATAGAACTAGTCTCCTTTTCTGTTATAAAGCTCTGTATTAATCGGGCTTGTTGCCAGAGAGTGGGGTTTTTTTTTTGTTTTTTTTTTTTTTTTGTTTTTGTTTTTGCAATAGTTAGAACAAAACCTACTGAAGAGGTGAAAAATTTCTTTCTTTGAGTTGGGTTTTTACTATTATGAAGTGTGGCTTCCATTCTTGAGTTCTCTATTATCAGCCTAGCTCCTGAGCTGTGCCCGAACAACCTTAAGTCTTTCAATAGATGTTTTCAGAAAATGATGTGGTTTAAACACTGCTTTTGTTTAATAGGCAAATGAATTACTGGAAGTGGATTCAAAGCTGGAATCTGAATAGACATATATTTCAGGTTGTAGTTTATATGTTGCTGATAATTACAAAGAATAATTGAAAATTGATTATTAGTAATTTGTTAGTTACATGGCAGTGATTTAATATGTTGTGTGAAGAAGGAATAAAAATGAGCTGGTCATGAAAAACTTGAGACACATAACAAGAGACCTGAGTTCAGAGTGAAGGTATGAATGCCCAATAATTCAATATTGAATTTAGACACTAAAACTTTGAATACTGGTGGTTTTTTTCAGCTGGAAAAACTTCTAAGTGAATGATTTCTCTGCTGCAACTTGTGTCCCAACGATGATCAGACAAGAAAAAAAAAAAAAAGTGAAGTATAAACAAATCTTGTTATGTTATGTGGAATGGACGCTTGTAGATTCAGGAGTAAAGCTCATCCTCAGGATCTGAAAGTAAGGAAAAGTTGTGTGGCTCACTTTGAAGTGCCTGGAAAGAAATGCTTCGGTGCCCAGAGCCCTCTGGTGTTGCCGTCGGTGTAACAAACATCAACCATCTACACCAGCACAGCTCAGGGTGACCTGCAGGTGTTCTGACCTGTCAGGAAAGACCTGCCAAGCCAATCACTTTTTCCCACCCAATCATTTATTGACTCCATTATTTATCTATGGTTAAAAAAATGGTAATTTGTTTTTGACAAAGATAAGTGGTATAATTTATCCTTGCTTATAGGAAGGTTTGCTTTGGAGCTATTACCCAATCTGTGTCAGCAACAATTCAGAGCAAAGATAGGTCCTGTGTAAAGGAAAATTTAGGAAAAATGTAAGTCTGCTCTACTACATCCATTGCAGTGCTCTGGTTTACATTTACTCCATGTCTTGTTTCAAGATCTCTCATTTTGTCTTTAATGCCCAAAGCATGTTGTTCCCTGTCCTCCTTTTGAATTTAGGGTTCCCATTTGCTCCTTCCCAGCACTGGGACTGCATCTGTGATAGAAATCCTTCCTTCTCCAAGGCAGGGGCTCCAGTACTTGCTCAGCCACAGCCTCCATGTGCCTCCATGACTCACCTTGTCTTATGTTGCCCTTGCTTTCTGTCTCCCCATGCCAGGACTGAAGCCTGTCAGTGCCCTTGCTTCTGTTTCTGCTTTTCCTTCTTATGCCACCAAAGGCTGCTGTCCCTGCCATTATCACCTGTCAGTGTTTCCACATGCCACATGTCTCCCCTTCTCTTCTTCCTCATTGTATTATTTTTTTCTCTTTCAGTGTATGAAACGGCTGGTGGTACAGACTTACGACACACAGGGCTCTCCAGGAAATAGGGTATCTTCTGGGATGCTGAAATACAGGCTTTGTACAGGAAAACAACTAATGATCTTGAAGCGACATGCAGGAAATCTGCCATTTCAGTAAGTTAATGGTGGGCAAGGAGATGTTGTGGACCAACAAAGCATATAATAATTAATTTTCTATTATAGACATTACTTCCCTTCTACAGAATGAATAGGAAAATAATAATTTCGTAGCCTGCCTGGTAAGGCCAGAAACTGTTACACACCGAACTGGTCAGGAATTCTGTAGTAGTGCTGCATTGGGAAGCCTGGTGGGTTGGCTGGGAAGGGAGGAACAGAGCAGTGTGCCACCTGGGGGCCTCGCTGGGCAGCAAAAGAGCCCGAGGCATGGAAAAAACGAACAATGTGTGTCAGGAAGCTGGGACAGAGCTCGGGATTTCTGCCAGCAGGAAGTATGGTGGTGTTCGTGTTTCCCACAGAAAACTCAGTGTTCGCTTCTGAAGGGGGAAGTATAGGGGTGGTTATTGTCCTGTAAAAGAAAAACAGGTGTGAGAGCAGCCTAAGCTGCCTCAGGGCACCCTGTTACTCTGTTGAGCCATGCAAACTGTAGGGTAGGAGAAAAGTTTATTAAAAAGCTTCAGCTTTTTACTGTTCCCCTTACAAATCCTAGAGCAGCTATTCGTAGGATGTTGCTTGGCATTACACAATGTACAGTCAGAGCTGTGGTGGCCGGTTCAAAGCACCCTGTTGCTAAAGCTGAGTAGTGTAAGAAAAATTCCACAAATCCAAGAAGTTTCAGTCCGAAAAGGAGACCAAGTGGAGACTGCAATTTTATTTGAATAAAGGGAGAGAGTCTACCAGGTCACACACCTACGACATGTTCTTTCCCGAGGTTTCAGAGGGGGCGCCCTCCTTTTATCCTGAACTCCCGGCCGCCTGCTGCCCTTTCGCTTTCCCCATTGGCTGAGGCACCAGGAAGGTTCAGCCTTCCAGAACCACCTCCCACCTATCCCACCTTGAACCTACCATTTTACCCTAAAGTTCGGACCTCTGTCTGTTTCAGGAGCAGAACTGCCTGAACTCTGCTACAAACCCAAAGTCAGCAGAGACATTGGGACCCATTTCAATGACATTAACACCCAACCTTCCCCCAGCAAATTGTCTGTAGAGATATGAGCTTTCCTCTCAGTAGCAGCTGCATAGATTTACAACAGTGCAATTTTAGAGATGAATTTATGTTGCAGTGGGCCCTAAATCATGAGACAGACTGGTTTGAAATACTTTGGCTAGCATATGCCAGTCAGGTAAAGAACTTTCAGGGCTACAAAACATGTGCACACTCAGAGAGGTGCTTGCTTTCTGAGAGTTCATTAAGTAATAGTGGCTAAGGTGATGTGCTAGGAACACTTCCAAGTGTTTGGTTTTGAGTATTTTTCATTTAAAGCCGTTTCAAAGCTCTATAGGGTGTTAGGTACCACAATTGACTTTTGACCTGGAACTATGTTTTATGGACCCAGCAACTCTCATGCAAGGGATTCACTGAAAAGGCAAAGCAGACGTGCTGTAAAATGCTCAAAATTTATTAATCGTAATTGCTTTTTAGTGTCTTAAAGAACAAAAATAAAATAATATTCAAAAACAAAAAAAATATACCATACCCAGACAACATGACTGAGAGTAAGAAATGGGACAACATTAATTCTGAAAGAAATTACCCAAAAAATCAGTTTGCAAAAAAAAAAAAAAAAGTAATAAATAGTAGTGGTCCAACTTTTTAAAGCTTCCTAGGAAAGAATTTACAATTATTATTATTATTATTATTATTAATGTTATTAATATTATTATACTTTTGTTAAAAAAAAATCCTTCATATGCCTCTGTTGGCAAATATATATATATATATATATCTTCTGTAAACAGTTAACCACATAACAAAACAAAATAAAAAATCCATATTTTCATACACCTACTATGCTGACGGTGTTATGTAAACAAAAAGTAGTGTACAGCAGCTTCTCACAATAGGATTTTTCCTTTTCCTCACAAGAACTTGTAGGGAAATAGGTCCATTATAAATTATTCAAAATATTGAAGTTTATAGTTTTGAAAAGATATGGCTTTCTCCCCTCTAAGTTTTCCTCAACAAAAAAAGAAACTTATAGAAGCAGAGGGGTACAGTTTTCCTTGGGTTTGGTTTGTTTCCTGGATTTGTCTTTTGATTTTTCTCGGTGAACTGGAATAAAAATATTATTAGAAGTCCAGCACTTCTCAGAAGACAAATGAACATAAAATGTCAAGATGAACTTACATCGCTCAAGGTATAAAAGAACAGACGTAAAAACCAATGGGAGATATATTGATAATGAAAGCTGAAATTCTGTAGACAGACAGACTGAGGGTTTATGCAGAAAATATCATCTGTTCATCCAAAATTTTAGCTGCTCTTGACACTTTTGTATTTTTTGAAGTTTCTTTATTTAGTCTTATGCTCAGCCCTTGTTTGAGGACTTCTCTCTAGTTCTAATTTTTGACATTTGCTTGCTCCTGAGACGTCTTTATCTGCTGTGTCTCCTGTTGGGTGTTGCCTTGGGTAACGCACTCAGCATCCACACAGCTGCATTTCTCCACGTAGGTGTAGGAGTGATCAAGGGAGGTTCCATCACTGCACATCAGAGTCACCTTTCTCTTGCTGGTCTTGATTTCCTGACAACACGAGCATTTGTGCACCATGGTGTTTGTCGTTTGAGAATATCTGATAGAAAAACCAATGAGAAAGATTCAGAATTTATGTGAGGTATAATGCTGCCCCTCCCAAACATTACAAAACATAACCAGAAATTGCATGCTTGCATGTGGGACTGTTGCTCAATATTAGCATTCTTACAGTATTGTGGTGAAATACAGGTAAATTGCCCCTCATTGTAAAAATTTATGACTCTAAGTCTTCATTATGGCACGGAAAAAGTAAAGAATTATTCCAGATCACATAGTGAGCCAGTCCAGTGAGATAACAATGAGAGACAAATAACTTCAGTTTCAAATGGGCAAAATCAAAATTTCGATCTATTCACTATGATGCTGAACAGGCTGTTGAACACTGAACCTCAAGATAATCAAGCTAGCACAATATCATGTTAATTAGCACAATGGAAACAGTTGATGGCTGGGTGGATGTTGGACACATCAGAAAAACCCTTGTGATTTGCTTGATGTAACTGGTGTAAAAAGAGTAAAAGACAAGAGGCCACCATTATCTTTCATGCCACTTACCGTGAGTAAGCATCACAGCTGCCTTCACAGTACGTTATCTCAACAGGTGCAGGAGACACACAGCCATTATAGTTGATGACAGTAGTCGTATTGTACTTCATACAAACTGAGGTCATCACAAAGCAAAGGAAAACAGGTTAAAATACACGTGCATATAAATAGATAGCTGTGTATGATATGACAGTTTGTAACTGAAAACTAAGGAGGATGGAACAGAAATAAAAAACTAAGTCACAATGCATTTTTCTTTTAATTGCTGAGGGCCAAATGAAGACTTGGTGTTTGTGTTATCAGTGGATGAAACTCTCCCTTTTTCTTAGACAACTTGATTCAGAATGCAGAAATAAAGAGCAGTACTGTGGTAACTGCTTGATGCACACCCATCTCTCAGAACTGGCTTCACTTTCCTCCTTAAAGAGAGTGTATCTATGGAAGTTGGAGAGTAGTCATCGTCCTCACCCTCCCACAAAAAAGCCAGCATTTAATAGTAGGGGATAGGAAAGTTCGTCATCTGTTTCACTGAGACTTAAAATGCATAATGGAAATGTCCTGTTTCTTTTCCACCTGTTTCCTCTCTCATCCCAGTGAAGCAGTAAACCCAAACCTGGTCAGTTCACCTCATCTGTCTATGCACCCATTGTGCAAAATGAGCTAATATAGCTAACCAGGCACATATAATCAATATTTTTAACAAAATTATTATTACTTACGTTTCGGTGCTCTTCGGCACACTAAACAGCAGCCATCATCAGATAGCCTGATATCATCCTGGGAAAATATAAAAAGATAACTCAGGTTTCATATCTGCATGCTAAAGCAGACTCTACCTGCTTCCTGATTTTCTCTGGCACCAGAGAATGTGTATATTTTTGTATTGCCATGGAATTTAATTTCAAGCAAGGCTAAATATTAAGGGCACATAACGCTTATCAATATTAAAGTCATTATTTGAAAGTTGAAATGGAGGAAAACCCTCAGTTTAGTACTATAATTTCAGCAAGCAATAAAGCTCCTAGAACATGTAAGTCAAAATATTGTGACCACAGTCAGTGAAGGTGAAGGATTAAAACAGACAGGGTAACACAATGAATGAAATAAGTGACTTGCCAGAGGCTGATTTTTGCTTTTAGGTCACTTGACATTTTAGGAATCCAAAATATTATGCTGTATATTTTTCTGTCATGTCTGATCCTCAGTGAGGATTTTTATATCACTCATTTTAGTTTTGAGTTGCTTTTCTGAGATAAAATTTGACTGGGACTAGGTTCAGAGAGGATAAAAGGAGAGCTACTTCCTGCATAATGCTTCTGCTAGTTATTTTCATTGGACACTCTGATCCTTCTATCACTGGTGTTAGGCACTGCAACCTTTCCAGAAATGAGAACTGGAAGGACAGTACTTACTGGATCACACTCATCATGGTTAAAGGCAGGACAGCTTGCCTCCTTGATGACTTGAATGAACTGGTCAGCATGTTTTTCACATGTGTAAACAGTACAGTTATCACCAGGCGGATTCCAATGTTCTCCTTCCTGAAAGTAGTCAAAATTAAAACAAAATTAGGATCATTTTATATAAAAATGAAACAAAAGCCCTCCAATATCTTATTGTTGCTGTATATAGTAATTTGATTATTCCAAACAACTTCCTTGAATTTCAGCTGATAATTATTTGCCATATTATCATACTGCTATTAAGTGTTTTTCATTGACCAAGTGAAGATGTTCTATTTTTATATGGATATAGAGGTGCTTTTTGTGTGAATAGGGTAGGTACATGGACTTGTTTGGAAAGAATGATTTGCATGTCAATGGTTTTGTCATTAGAATTTATGGATGTGTCAAAATGCCTCCACAGATAAAATATTGTCCTTTGAGCAAAATGGATGCTTCAGTTTCAGAACTGGAGGCAAACCAGAGCCCTTTGCCTTCACCTATGTATTTTCCTACGTTGATTTCTGAAAGCCATTGTTCAGTATCATAGCACAGTTGCTTCCATAAGTCTTAGAACTGGCGTTTTGTGGTGTAAGGTATTGTGTAGGCTGTGTGGAGATTGTCCAGCCCCTGCCTGAGTAAGCATTTGTCTAATATGAGAAAAGATGGAGGAAATAAATGTGACAACAACAAGGAGAGGAAAGAATGGAAAGACTAGCAAAGTTCCCCAAAAGTGAGGTAAGCCAGAGGTAATTACATGGAGCACGTGTGTAATGTTGTCTCCCACAGTCACTACACAAGCCGCTGCCTTGCACGTGCCACAGCACTGTCCGGGTTCCACAGTGTATTTATAGCCCTGTTTTGAAAGAAATAGAGAGACAATGGCAGTAAGTCAGGTCAGTGACCTGAACTGGTGGTTATTAGAGCTGAGAGGGGTAGGAATTTCTGGCAGCAGACCAGCACTCACCAGTGGGCAGTACGTGTCACAGATAACAGGCTGGCATGTGACCGCGAGGTGGTGAGGCCTTGAGGGAGAGGATGCAGAGCAGGTACATTCTTCACAGGGGCCTGATGGAACTGCAGCTCCAGGCTAGGTGAAGTTGGAAAACCCCATTATTAGTCAGTTAAAACAAGTTGCTCTGTGTATACAAGTCACAAGAAAATATAAAGATGAACGATGTACAGGCTAAACTATCCATAACTACAATTTTGGTTGTTTCTTTTAAGCAGAGTTTCTGGTTTGGTAATATCTATTTTGGAATCAAATTTTGCTAATGTAGAAAGGAGAGCATAATAAGATTTTGCTTGTCCAGAGGGTGTCAACCTCAGCAAAATAATGAATAATGTTTCATCTCAGGCCTTCCTACAAAATATGGACCATGATAGGTGTCTCAAAAACACTGCACTGTGAACTATGTGAGTAACTCTGAGTACTTACTGCATAATAGGTTTCGTTGACTACACAGCCCTGTCCTGTAAAGAAGGAAGAAAGAGGTGTAAGTTTTAGGAGACAGAAACGTATGAAAAAACTTCTGTTTCATAGCTTTGTAGACCCTTTTTGTAAGCTGTGGCAGTGGCCATAAAACACACATTCACGACAAGGCCCAATATGATACCACAGATAACTTGCATCTCTAAGATTTTTGTAATCTAGAAAAATACAGAGGTAAATACCACATGAGGAGGGTGCACAATACTTACTGCATTCGAAGATAGGACAGCAGTTTCCAGGTGGCATTATTGTGATTATTTCCTGTCCCTCTAAGCACTGGGGTGTGATGTCAGTGCAGAGGCTTGTGTTGCAGTCTGTTTCATGTAAGAGAATATGGAAAATAATAAGCTCAGAATTTTTCAATTAAAGCAATTTTGTTTTACATGAACTTCTGAAGTCTTCCCATGGGGTAGATAAGGTGTTTGCACAAGATAGTTTAATGATTAATTCATTCTATGTGCCAAGGTGTTTTCAATGTGATCAGGCTTTCCCATAATCTTTGTGAAACAAAACACTGAGAAAAGCAGAGTAATAATTGCTGGAAAGAGATAATTTCAAAGAGAAATTTGTACCAGTGGGGAAATCTGATGACTCTCTGCTCTGATAACTGGTTCTGGAACTTTCCTGAGCAATTTTTAAATAATCACTACTATTTTTTATAGTTTATCTTCCTAATACTGGCCTTTGAAATTAAATAAAAAATGTTTTGAATGGTTTGAATATTATTTCAGGTAGTGGCAGTATTAAAGGCTTTCAATGTAAAATTATAGGAGATTTTCAGTTACTTTTCTATGTCTAACTATATAAAATCTTTTAATCTTTAAATTTGTTATTGTTAGGCATTTACTGTATGCTCTGCAAGAAGGCTCTAAAAAGCATTATGACATCAATGCAAAGTATTAAAAAATGCAAAATTATTGCTGTAGTTTCCTAAAATTAATATAACCTATTCCCCATGATAAAGAATTAAGACAGTACTCACAGCACTCAGTCCTAGTACAGCATGGATCTTCTGGTATTGGTATCTCAACAGGCATGTAACCTGGTTCTTCACAAAATATTTGCTGTGTCAGAGAACATTCGTGCTTTTTACACTTCACCTTAAGAGTATTTTTGTCACAGACACATTCCTGGCAATCTTTTGTCCATTTTTCTCCTGGCTAAATAAAAAAGAAAAACACAGACAAAGGAAAGAAAAAAATTAAATACAAAATTAAACCAAAATAATTTTATTTGCTTCTAGTTAACATATTCATGCATATAGTGATAACTGATTATATCAGCTTTTTCATATTCTAGATTTCATAGGAGACCCTCAAACTGCTTATTCCAGGAAGACATTGGAGGCTGCTAAAGGTTCTGAGTTCACAAAGCTATTACTTTTTATTTGTTAATAGTGTTAGTATGAGAGTTACAGGAGTTCTAAAGGAGAAGTGATTGAGCCTCACATCCATTTTTTAATAAGAGATGATCATATGACATACTCATTTTCACATTAGGTTGCTGATTTCTGTGCAGCTGAGGAGCAAAGAATGCAAGATATGAACATGATAAGCAACAGGTAAACTTTGTTCTCCATCTCTCCCTTCATTTCTAGTAATTTTAGCAAGCCAAATTTGTGGAAATAAAATAAGCATATATGCCTAACTTCCACTACTACCATTTCTCTCTCTCTTTTATTTTTAAGGTTTTTTTCCTGTATGTGAGGTTAATGAAAGAATATTTTATCACATATTGTTAAATTTCTTAGGGGTGCTCTAGTACTCATTATTTTTAAGACTGAAACTGAACAAACATTTGTGGCAAAGCTTTGGTTTAGTGGAATACTAAATATCATCTTGTTTCACTTGTCTGTGCTCATTAAGCCACACACATTGTGATACTCACCTTTCTGGACATTCCATTTGGTTCTCTGCAGACTAGAGAGAAAAAGAAAAAAAAGAGACAAACGAATGGGTATTTATACCACTGAAAACTGACAAAGGAATACATATGTGCAGCTTCAAACTAAAAAAAAACTGTGAAGATAAAGCTAACAAGAAAATGAAGATACAGACTAATTTTTCTGAACTGTAGAGTTTTACCATCTCGGTGAGTCTTATGTAAGGATGGATGATGGGAAAAAAGGGTAATATTGACTATTATTCAGTTTGTAACTGGGGACACTTAGGGAAGCTGATGTGCAATGATCTGACCATGTAGAAGATGACTATAGAGCTCAGGCCTCCTGACTAACAATCTCTGTCTCTATTTATTCCTCAAATTAGCTACTTACAGCATTCAGAGACACAGATGCTGCTCTCTGCGTGCAGGAGTGTCATTCCTTCAGGACAGAAACAGCCTTCAGTTACTCCATAGCCAGGACGCTCATAGCTGGAATGGGAAGAATATATGTGCTTGAGTACAACACTTTTGTGGTGAGGCAGAGGGCAGAGCAGCATATCATGTCAGATACAAGAGAGACAAAAAATGTACACTTTCTGAAGGGCAACAGGAAGCACCTATTCCTAGAGCTGATTGGTATTTATAAATCGTGAATAAGTTTGTGAAATTCACAACACATTTCATTGTGAAATAACTCAAATTTCTGAGGAAAGTAGATAGATAAGAAAAATATAAGCAGGTGCTTCAGGGTGGGGTGTTTTGTTTTTCCCTACCTTTGGTCACAGCTAACTGGATTAATGGGCCCACACGGCTTGTATACCATGCTTGACGGACAGCTGAATGCTGTATGGAAAAAGACAAAAAAAAATAATTAAAAATTGACAGTAGATGCATTTTTTTCAGAAAAAAAATTACTACAGCTTTGCCTTCTTAATCTGCAGCTTCTGTGAGAAAGGACCCCACTGGGTTTTTGTAGACAATAACCAAGTGTCAGATATAAGAGGTGTTTAGTGAATAAAGCAGTAATTTCTACCATTTATCACGCACATTTTGAATCCTGCAATACTTACAACATGTATTGTTGGTCATTCCTCTCCAGTCAATGCAGACACCTCTAGCAGCACACTCTGTAGCATACATCTCCAAACTGGAACACTGCATGGATTCATCGTCTATGCGACATCCATCAAAAACACAGCCTTTGAAAAATGGTTCTGGTGGTATCACGGTATGACATTCTGCAAAAACCCTGCAGACAGTAAAGAAAGCAACCCCCTTCTATATTAATGAGCCATTATACAAAGTCTGTTCCTGTCAGACAACACTTTCCAGTTAATACCATGTGACTCTGCTTCAGAAAGGAAAGTATTATGAGAAACAAGATCCTAGGAATGGCCAGTAAGCTGGGAGATAGATTCAGGAAGATTAGGAAATCTGTAGTGCTTTTTTTTCCTAGATGTTAATGATCATAGTATTTCTGTACGTGTACGCAACTATTTAGTGGCTTGACACCAGAAATATGGTGTAAAAGGCAACTGCACTACATTGAGAAAAAAGGAATGAAAAAAGTAGCAATAGAAAATTCACACATAAAAGAGCTCCAAACTTACTAGATACTACAGAAAGCATGTGTAAGAGGGCTTCTATAAGTAACCTTGTCAGCCTACACAGATATATGACAGACTTCAGACAACAAGCCTTTGCACTTTTGGAACTCCATATTTTAGGTAAAACATACAAAGAAAGAAGGACATTTCTCAGCTGTTTGCATCTACTTTCTTCACCTTTTTGGCAAGTGGCTTCTCTACGATTTGTACTGAAAACCCACTTCAAATTTAGAGTTCAGTCTTTGCTTAATACTTAATGAACAAACTCTGGAAATATTGCATCCAGCGAGAATTGATTTTAGTGCTCACCGCATGCCTGATTTTCTGACTTTACCTCTCCTTGCTCAGTTATCTTTGGCATGCAAATCATTAAGGCAGACCAGTTTCTTTTGCAAAGGCCTTTTACTATATATATAGTGTCACTGAGCTGACATTTTCAGTTATTATCACATGCTAAAGCTATAGCTGTCATTCTTCTTGTAAGATACTGAGACAGTTGTGTCTAGAAAAAATGAATTTGTTTTCTTACTCGCTTAAGATAAGTTTGCAGAGCGGAGGTGTTTGACATTGCGGCTTTGGTGGAGGTGTGGTTATAGTTGGTGGTACTGGCACTCCATGGCATGACTCGTTGTTGCCAACAATCCAGTGATGAGCCATTTGGGGACAGGAGGAAATGATCTTACCACTTGGTAAGCGGCATTCATCTTCTTTATTGTTTGTACATGTTCCTGGAAGAGACAAGGTGGGTAAGTCTCCTAAGCCACATCAGAGATACACAGTACATTCCTGGGCTGATATGTTTAGGTGTGATGTGCTCATGAAATGCATATTTTGCTTTGCTTCCTAGGGAACACTTTCTCTAGGGTGAACTTTAGGTTGTGGAAAAGCAAACATATGTAAAACCCCAGCCCCAAAGAAATATTGAGCTTTTGACATCCTACAGAAGTTGAAGAGCAAAACTGTACTCATTTCCATTTACTGCTGTTTAAAAATCTCTGTCAATTGTAAGACTGCATAGCCAGAGTGGGTGAGCATAACCAAGGTAGGGGTGGGGAAAGAGGACTCCCTCCAATCTGTGCAGCCTTCTTACCACATTGTCCTTCGGTGTTGTTGCCAAATTTGCTGTATGGGAGCTTGACAGAGAAAATGAGACCACTAAAGGTGATGACTGCACCAATTTCTTCTATTTCAACAATCATATTGATGCCAAGAGTGGAGAAAGAAATGCCATCTTTTTTGAAGCCTGGTCCAACAATCTTTTTGTTGAAGTACATCTGTATACAGGATTAAAAAAAAACCACCAAAACACCACATCAGAATAAGCAATGCTCCTGCCTGATTGTTTTAAATAATATATTCTCTAATCTTCACAATTATGGATAAGTCCATATTGTTGTTCATCACATCCAGTGCCCACTGGCATCCTAATGACAGCATATATTTGCATTGATATCTTGGCTTGTATTGCTATATTGCTAAAATGGGATAATAATCCTAGTGGCCTCTACATACCGTGTTTGTGATAATTGTACGCTAATACACAGTATTCTATGCATATAAATCCAAGTATTTTCATTGTATCCCTCATGATTATGTGCCTTGGAAACATTTTTCATATGAAAATGTGTGGTAGTTTTGTTTAGCTACAGAAACATCCCTGTCATTATTATGTGATAACTTTGCCAGATAGTCACACCATCTCTATATTACATAGTGATTGACATAGAAGAGCTGTCTGAATTCAAAATGAAGTCAGATGCCCTTAGTGCCAGTTTTATGTAGTAGTGATCATATTTATTTGTTAAAATTTTCAATTTGCAGCCAGTATCTTATATGAGTTAATGAAGGTCAATTGTTTGCCTAATAGTTTTTTGTCAAAAGTTATTCTGCAGCTCTCTTCTCACTGAACCAGGCTAAAGCACGACTTAAAATTGTCAGTCACCGTTTTCTTTCACAGGGAAGCAATGTGTGTTTCTGACTGAGAATTTGGCATGGCACTGTAAGGAGAGAGTGCCTATTCAGACAAAATTTTCTCCCTTTCTACAGATTCTCTAATCAACAAATAGATTCTCCAGTGTAAGAGTGGGACTATCTTTTCATTTTCATTGGTTTGCGAACACGACTTTGGATCATGAAGGTCAGATGACAGTCTAAGTTACCCCTTTTCTTCAGCTATACCTCTCTTCACTGTAGGAAACTGAAGGGGGAATCGTGTCAGGGCTGTTTGGTGCCAAAGTTCCATATGGAGAGAAAGCAGTCATCCAGCAGATAAGGGATACATATCCATCTTCCTCTGGGACAAGATTCCTGCTTGCAATTTGTGTTTGTGTTTCCTCAAAGTGTGCTTTTTTAACATAAGAGTATGGCACAATGTACCAGTTTTCATGAAATGTGAATTTTGTTCTTAGCATCCAGTACAATCCTTTCTTTTTCCCCCTAATGATATCCTCTGCCCTGATCACCTCCATGATGTGATATTCTAACAGACTGTATCAAAATAGCATCAGTAAGGCTTATAGACATTAGTCCTTTTTTGCAAAAATAGAAAAAAGTATTTACCACATTGGTCATCACACCATTCATGAGTTGACGAGTCAGCACCACTTCTGCAGATTTGTAGAAAATAATAATAGATTTAGGGCAGGAGAGTCCATCTTTTGCATCGCAGTAATAATTGTCAATGTAAACACGGAAGTTGTCATATCTAGGGACAATCTGTTTCACCAGGACGTAAGTGCAGTTTTCAAGGAAGGTATAATAGGTTCCATCAAAAGTAATGTAATGAGGATCACCCCATCCACTACACACACCTGTACAGAGAAAATATTTGGAAGATTAAGATGAGAATTTCGGCAGAAGAAAATCTAAAACCTGAAGATACTGCAATTTACATAGCAACCCTAAGAAATGAAAATGCCCATATAACCTGTGTAAAGCTTGGCTGTTTTTTTTTTTTTTTAATATTATTCCTGTATCTAGTGATGCTTACATTGACACTCATATCGGTAACAGCATCCATTTTCATCAGGTACCAGCATTGGTGGATATTTGTTTGCACAGGTAATTTCCTTTACCGGTGGGCAGTATGTTGGTACTACATCTATGTTGTTGTCTCCATTACAGATGACTTCTGTACAGTTGGATAATTTGAATCTTTCTCCAGGCTGCAAAATGAAGAAAAAGCTTTTTTCAAAAAACTCTGTAAACAGGTATGACCTTCACTCCTCCTTTTAGATTTATGCTATGTTTCCAGTACTGGTAGTGTTGGAAAGGAAATCAATGTGTGTTACTTCTCTTCAATTTTGGTATTAATGACTTTTAATGGTAACTACAGGTATTCAAAATTCTGACTGTGTTATGGAGAATAAACCACACTTACTTTTCTGAAACTAAAAAAAAAAGACTAAAATGAAAATTTGCACTGAGAGAAAAAAGTTGGCAATATTGTACAGGATTAACTTTTTTAATGTTAAAAGGAGGTGGAAACCTTAACTACACCAGTTACTCCTGCATGAGGAACTCTTTTGGAGATTGGGGACACGTATTAGGTTACAGGAACTGCTTCCCTCTGTTCTGTGTATAGCGTAATTCACAGTCAACAGAGAACATAATAAAAAAAGTTTAAAGGAGTATAGATAAAAAACAGGAGAATGGAAACAGATACAAGCATTCACTGAATCTTAAATATTTCCCTTTAGTGAAAAAATTAGATAAGAAAACTCCTTATATTATGTCAGTGAGAGGATACCTTACAGATGCAATACACCAAAGAGTTTCACTAAAAATAAAGTAACAAGAAAAGAATATTGTCACATCCTTTAGAAGTGTAAAAAACTAAAAGTCAGAAAAAGGAAAATTTAAAGTATTATGTCCTATATATTGCCCATCATTAGCAAAACAATTAAGACAATCAGCACATGTAAGGTTTAAACACCACAAACTCTACCAATTAGACACCACCCAAAAAATGATATTATTTCAACAGTAGAAAACTAACAAGAAACAAACGTACTTGTAAAGGAGGGTAAATATTGGAAACACAACCGTGAAAAGCAGGACGTGTAGAAGTGGGAGGAGGGGGAGCTGCTGTCGTTATTGTAGACCACTCAGAGGAACTGGTGGCTGGCAAAGTAGTGACAGGACAATGTACAGCGTGTCGTTCAATATTGCATGTTGGGCTACAGATGGCATAAAATCGACATCCGTCACTATCAATTCTGTTGTAAATCAAGTCACCTGTAGAAAAAGAAAAAAAGACATATTAGAAGCATAAAAAAAAAAGAAAAAAGAAAGGCATAAAAAAAGTAAAGGATAATGAAAAAAAAGAAAGGTGAGCAAAAAAAAAAAAAGTGAAAAAAAAGAAAATCGAATAAGAAGACGACAAAATAATGCACACGAACCAGGTGAAAAAATAGTATCACCAATCTTGCAGAAACACGGTGTAGTTGAAATGGGAGAAGTTGTTGTGGAGAAGGGTTCACTGAGGGTAGTAATGGTGGATGTAATGGCGGCAGTTGAGAAAGTGGAGAAAGGGCAGTTGTAGTTGGGGGTGCAGCAGAGCACACGGATCTTGTAGTTGAGGCACATCTTGAACTTGCCCGTCTGGTCCTCGTTCTTGCACACCAGTCCAAAGTGGACGTCGCACTGCACGACCTGCCCCACCTGCTGGATAGCAACGTCGGGGTAGTCCTCCGCCCGGCACTCGATCTGCTTTGGCTGCCGGCAGACCTGCTTGCCGGCGGCGCGGATGTGCTGGTAGGTTTCGAAGTCTCCCTGGCTGGGCCCCGAGGAGGGGAAGTCGACGTCAAACCATTCGCTCCAGGTGCACACTTCGGGCTCACAGGGGGTGGTGGAGGCAGTTGTCGTAGACGTCGTCGGCGTGGGGATGGTGGTGCTGGTGGACGCGATGATTTCCATGGAGGTGGGACTCGTGGTGGTGGAGGTGTACGGCGTGGAGGTGGAGGTGGTGACTGTGGTGGTGGAGGACGGGATCGATGTGGTCGTGGTGCTGGTGGTGGGGCTGGTTGTTATCACGGGGGTTGTGGGGAATGAGCAGTTGTAGTTGGGGGTGCAGCAGAGCACACGGATCTTGTAGTTGAGGCACATCTTGAACTTGCCCGTCTGGTCCTCGTTCTTGCACACCAGTCCAAAGTGGACGTCGCACTGCACGACCTGCCCCACCTGCTGGATAGCAACGTCGGGGTACTCGCCCGGACTCGATCTGCTTTGGCTGCCGGCAGACCTGCTTGCCGGCGGCGCGGATGTGCTGGTAGGTTTCGAAGTCTCCCTGGCTGGGCCCCGAGGAGGGGAAGTCGACGTCAAACCATTCGCTCCAGGTGCACACTTCGGGCTCACAGGGGGTGGTGGAGGCAGTTGTCGTAGACGTCGTCGGCGTGGGGATGGTGGTGCTGGTGGACGCGATGATTTCCATGGAGGTGGGACTCGTGGTGGTGGAGGTGTACGGCGTGGAGGTGGAGGTGGTGACTGTGGTGGTGGAGGACGGGATCGATGTGGTCGTGGTGCTGGTGGTGGGGCTGGTTGTTATCACGGGGGTTGTGGGGAATGAGCAGTTGTGTTGGGTGCGCAAGCACACGGATCTTGTAGTTGAGGCACATCTGAACTTGCCCGTCTGGTCCTCGTTCTTGCACACAGTCCAAAGTGGACTGCACTGCACGACCTGCCCCTGCTGGATAGCAACGTCGGGGTAGTCCTCCGCCCGGCACTCGATCTGCTTTGGCTGCCGGCAGACCTGCTTGCCGGCGGCGCGGATGTGCTGGTAGGTTTCGAAGTCTCCCTGGCTGGGCCCCGAGGAGGGGAAGTCGACGTCAAACCATTCGCTCCAGGTGCACACTTCGGGCTCACAGGGGGTGGTGGAGGCAGTTGTCGTAGACGTCGTCGGCGTGGGGATGGTGGTGCTGGTGGACGCGATGATTTCCATGGAGGTGGGACTCGTGGTGGTGGAGGTGTACGGCGTGGAGGTGGAGGTGGTGACTGTGGTGGTGGAGGACGGGATCGATGTGGTCGTGGTGCTGGTGGTGGGGCTGGTTGTTATCACGGGGGTTGTGGGGAATGAGCAGTTGTAGTTGGGGGTGCAGCAGAGCACACGGATCTTGTAGTTGAGGCACATCTTGAACTTGCCCGTCTGGTCCTCGTTCTTGCACACCAGTCCAAAGTGGACGTCGCACTGCACGACCTGCCCCACCTGCTGGATAGCAACGTCGGGGTAGTCCTCCGCCCGGCACTCGATCTGCTTTGGCTGCCGGCAGACCTGCTTGCCGGCGGCGCGGATGTGTGTAGTTCGAGTCTCCTGCTGCCCCGGGGAAGTCGCTCAACTCGCTCATGACACTTCGGTCACGGGGTGGAGCATTAGCGTGTCGGCGTGGATGGTGGTGCGGTGCCAGTCCATGAGGTGACTCGTGTGAGGGGGGGAGGTGGTGAGGGGAGCGGGTCGATGTCGTGGTGCTGGGGGGCTGTTGTTAGGGGTGTGGAAAGCATTGTATGGTCGCAGAGCACACGGATTGATTGAGCACATCTTGAACTCCGTCGGTCTCTTCTTGCAACATCAAGTGGACGTCGCACTGCGACTGCCCCACCTGCTGATACAACGTCGGGTAGTCCTCCGCCGCACTCGATCTGCTTTGGTGCGCAGACCTGCTTGCCGGCGGCGCGGATGTGCTGGTAGGTTTCGAGTTCCCTGCTGGCCCGAGGAGGGGAAGTCGACGTCAACCATTCGCTCCAGGTGCACACTCGGCTCACAGGTGTGGAGCAGTTTCGTAGACGTGTCGGGTGGGGATGGTGGTGCGGTGACGCGATGATTTCCATGGGGTGGGATCGTGGTGGGAGGTGTACGGCGTGGGGTGGAGGTGGTGACTGTGTGGTGGAGGACGGGATCGATGGGTCGTGGTGTGGTGGGGCTGGTTTTACACGGGTTGTGGGGAATACATTTAGTTGGGGGTGCAGCAGAGCACACGGATCTGTAGTTGAGGCACATCTGAACTTGCGTCTGGTCCTCGTTCTTGCACACTCCAAGTGGACGTCGCACTGCACGACCTGCCCCACCTGCTGATAGCAACGTCGGGGTAGTCCTCCGCCGGCACTCGATCTGCTTTGGCTGCCGCAGACCTGCTTGCCGCGGCGCGGATGTGCTGGTAGGTTTCGAAGTCTCCCGGCTGGGCCCGAGGAGGGAAGTCGACGTCAAACCATTCGCTCAGGTGCACACTTCGGGCTCACAGGGGTGGTGGAGGCAGTTGTCGTAGACGCGTCGGCGTGGGGATGGTGGTGCTGGTGGACGCGATGATTCCATGGAGGTGGGACTCGTGTGGTGGGGTGTACGGCGTGGAGGTGGAGGTGGTGATGTGGTGGTGGAGGACGGGATCGATGTGTCGTGTGCTGGTGGTGGGGCTGGTTGTTATCACGGGGGTTGTGGGGAATGAGCAGTTGTAGTTGGGGGTGCAGCAGAGCACACGGATCTTGTAGTTGAGGCACATCTTGAACTTGCCCGTCTGGTCCTCGTTCTTGCACACCAGTCCAAAGGGACGTCGCACGCACGACCTGCCCACCTGCTGGATAGCAACGTCGGGTATCCTCCGCCCGGCACTCGATCTGCTTTGGCTGCCGGCAGACTGCTTGCGCGGGCGGATGTGCTGGTAGTTTCGAAGTCTCCCTGGTGGCCGAGGAGGAAGTCGACGTCAAACCATTCGCTCAGGTGCACACTTCGGGCTACGGGGGTGGTGGAGCAGTTTCGTAGCGTCGTCGCGGGGATGGTGGTGCTGGGGACGCGATGATTTCATGGGTGGACTCGTGGTGTGGAGGTGTACGGCGTGAGTGAGGTGGTGACTGTGGTGGTGGAGGACGGGATCGATGTGGTCGTGGTGTGGTGGTGGGGTGGTTGTTATCACGGGTTGTGGGATGAGCATTGTAGTTGGGGGTGCAGAGAGCACACGGATCTTGTAGTTGAGGCACATCTTGAACTTGCCCGTCGGTCCTCGTTCTTGCACACCAGTCCAAGTGGACGTCGCACTGCAGACCTGCCCCACCTGCTGGATAGAACGTCGGGGTAGTCTCGCCGCACTCGATCTGCTTTGCTGCGGCAGACCTGCTTGCGGCGGCGGGGTGTGTGCCCTCGGGGGGGGAAGTCGACGTCAATGCAGTCGTAGGTTGATGGGATGATTATGGAAATAAGAAAAAAAAAACCAAAACATAAAATAGAAACGAGAGAAGGAGTAACTGAGGACCTGGGTGGGTAGTGTGGAGGCAGTGCGAGTCCGGGGGGGGAGTGGCTGTGACAGGGAGTTCATGAGGTGGTCTGGGGGTGGTGGACGGGAGTGGAGGTGGTGCGTGTGGTGGGGCGGATCGATGTGTCGGTGCGGTGGTGGGGCGTTGTATCAGGGGTGGGGTGAGTTGGGTGGTGGGAGACGGATCGATTGGCACTTGACTTGCGTGGCTGTTTTGCACGAGGTGAAAGTGACTCGGCAGCAGACACGACGTTGAACACTTGGTACTCCGCCGGACGTTGCTGCTCCGGACTGCTTGCCGGCGGCCGGAGTGGTACGGTAGCTGGGCCCGGGGTGGGAGTGGCAAACCTTGTCCGGGGTGTGGGCTTCCGGGGGTGGTGAGGCGGTGGAAGTCGCGCTGGGGTGGTGGCGGGGATTCCATGGGGTGGGACTCGTGGGTGAGGTCTCGGCTGGAGGGAGGTGGAGGTGGGAGACGGATCGATGGGTGGCTGGTGGTGGGGCGGTGTGATCAGGGGGTTGTGGGAGAGCGTTGAGTTGGGGTGGGGCAAGGATCTTGATGAGGCATCTTGAACTTGCCCGTTGGTCCGTTTGCACGTCAATGGACGGTGCACGACTGCCCCACCTGTGGATGCAGTCGGGGTTCCCGCGGACTCGATCTGCTTTGGCTGCCGCAGACGCTTGCCGGGCGGAATGGCGGTTGGTTCAGTCTCCCTGGCTGGGCCCCGGGAGGGAAGTCGACGCAACCATTCTGCAGGGATCTTCGGGCTCACTGGGGGGCAGGTGTAGACGTCGTCGGCGTGGTGGGTGCAGGTGGCGCGATGATTGTCCTGGAGGTGGGCGTGGGGTGGAGGTTCGGCGTGGAGTGGGGGTGATGTGGTGGGGACGGGATGAGGGTCGTGGTGGCTGGTGGGGGGTGGTTGTTCGGGGTTGTGGGGATGAGCGTGTAGTGTGGGGTGAGGCGGACGGATCTTGAGTTGGGATTGAACTTGCCGGTTGGTCGTTCGTTGCATTCAGTCAAAGTGGCGTGCCTAGCCTGCCACCAGGATGCAAGTGGGGTAGCTCGCCCGGCCCGTGCTGGTGCGGGCCTCGCCCGGCGCGGATGTGCTGGAGGCTTCGAGTCTCCCGGCTGGGCCCTGCGGAGCGGGAAGTCGACGGTCAAACCATTCGCTCCGGGTGCACACTTCGGGCTCACAGGGGTGGTGGGGAGTGAGTCGTCGCGCTGGGATGGGGATGGTGTGTGGACGGTGATTCCGATGGGGTGGGATGTGGTGGTGGGGTTACGGCGTGGGGGGAGTGGTGATGTGGTGTGGAGGACGGTGATGGGTCGTGGTGTGGGGGGGGTGGGTGTCAGGTGGTTGTGGGGAGAGGTTGTGTTGGGGAGAGAGCACGGATCTTGTGGTTGAGGCACACTTGAACTTGCCCGTCTGGTGCCGTCTTGCACACCGTCAAAGTGGACGTCGCACTGCACGACCTGCCCCACCTGCTGGATCAAGTCGGGTAGTCCTCCGCCCGGCACTCGATCTGCTTTGGCTGCGGCAGACCTGCTTGCCGGCGGCGCGGATGGCTGGTGGTTCGAAGTCCTCCCTGGGACTGGGCCCCGAGGAGGAGCGAGTCACAGGCTGGGCGTCGAGGTGACACTTGGGCCTCGGGGGGTGGTGGAGGCAGTTGTCGTGAGTGGTGGGGTGGGGATGGTGGTGTGGTGGAGCGGTGATTTCCATGGAGGTGGGGACTGTGGTGGTGGGGTGTAGGCGTGGGGGGGGTGGTGACTGTGGTGGGTGCGAGCGCGGTCTAGTGCTCGTGGTGCTGGTGCTGGGCTGTTGTCACACCGCGTTGGTGGGATGAGCTGTCCGCGGCCGTTGGTGTGCGCCCGAATGCCGGGCGGAGTCTTGAGTGGCGGGGGCATTGTCGTTGCTCCAGGTCTGGTCCTGGGGGGTTTGCACATCCAAAGGGGACGTCGGCCTGGACCGTGCCACTGTGGATAGCACGTCGGGGTGTGTCCGCGGGACTCGATTGCTTTGGTGCGCAGATGTTGGGCGGGCGGGGGTGGTGTGGTGGTTGGTCCGTTGGGTGGGCCCCGAGGGGGAAGTCAGTAAACCATTGCCCAGGTGCAACTTCGGGCCAGGGGGTGTGAGGCACAGTGCAACGTCGTCGGCGTGGGGATGTGCTGGTGACGCGTGATTTCCTGGAGGTGGCTCGTGGGGGAGGTGCGGCGTGGGGGAGGTGGTGACTGGGTGGGTGGAGACGGGTCGATGTGGTCGTGGTGCTGGTGGTGGGGGTGTTATCATGGGGTTGTGGGAAGGGGGTAGTTGTTGGGGGTGCGCAGAGCCACGGATCTTGTGGGTTGAGGCAATCTTGAAGTGCCGTCTGGTGCCGGTTCTTGCACCGGGGTGGAGGGGGTGGGTGGGGGAGGGTGTGGGGTAAGTGGTGTCACTGCACGGCTGCCCCCTGATGGATTGTAGTTGGGGTGCTGCCGCCCGGCTCGTATTGCATCTGCTTGCTGCCGCTTGACCTGCTTGCCGGCGTGCGCGGATGTGCTGCTGGTTTCAAGTCTCCTGGTGGCCCCCGAGAGGGGCAATGGACGCAAACCATGTCCAGGGTGCACACTCGGGTCACAGGGGCGGTGGAGGCAGTTGTCGTGACGTCGCGAGGGGATGGTGGTCCATGGTGGCACGCGGATTCAGGGAGGTGGGATCGTGGTGGTGGAGGTGTACGGGTGGGAGGTGGAGGTGGGACTGTGGTGGTGGAGGGGGGATGGAGTGGACGTGGTGGGGTGGGGCGGTTGTTATCACGGGGTTGTGGGGAATGGGTTGTGTTTGGGGGTGCAGAGGAACAGGATTTGTGGGTTGAGGCACATCTTGAACTTGTAGTTGGTCCTCTTCTTGCACACCAGTCCCAAAGTGGACGTCGCACTGCACGACCTGCCCCACCTGCTGGATAGCAACGTCGGGGTAGTCCTCCGCCCGGCACTCGATCTGCTTTGGCTGCCGGCAGACCTGCTTGCCGGCGGCGCGGATGTGCTGGTAGGTTTCGAAGTCTCCCTGGCTGGGCCCCGAGGAGGGGAAGTCGACGTCAAACCATTCGCTCCAGGTGCACACTTCGGGCTCACAGGGTGCGGTAGGTGAAGATGTTGTGGTTTTTGTGGTTGTGCTGCTTAGCACTGGTGTTGTAGTAGTTGGTGTTTGAGTTTGCCTTGTAGGGTTTGATGTTATTCTGGTGTGTATATAATCTGTTTGTGGTTCAACTGGGTATCCTGTGGACGTCTTGTGTTTTGTTTGCAAACTTAGAGTCGTAGATTCTGTTGTGGATATTGTACTTGATGGAATAGTAGTTGGGTGTGTTGTTTTTGTCAGAATTTCAGGGGTTGTTTCACATGGCACTGGAATATTCACGCAGCATTTAAATCTTAATTCATAATTATAGCAGATTGGTGGAAGTTGATCTTTATTGTAACATTTCAACCCTTCTTCTGTGTTACATGTTATGTTTTGCTCTAGTAGAGGATATGGTGTATTCGGGAACCGTACTGCTCTACATTCCACATCCTTTCTATTGTTGCAGACTTTGTATCCGTTATTTTCAATGTTCTCAATCGTATCAAAATCTCCATCATCGTAACCTGAACCTGGATAACTTACATCATACCATCTTGACCAGTAGCATTTTTCTTTGTAACAAAGAGGAGTTGTAGAAGGAGATGTGGTGACAGGTGTTGTGGTTCTAGTTGTTTCTTCAGTAGGTGAAGGTATCAAAGTTGTACTTTCAGTAGTAACTGAATACGTTGCTTCAGTAGATGTTTCTGTCGGAATTGGAGATGTGACTGGGGTTGATGCGCTGAATGACGTTGTGGAAGAGCATGGTACAAAAACACAGCAGAGGATTCTGATTTGGTAGTTGTTGCACATTGTTGAAATTTGATCTTTGTTGTAACATATAAGCCCTCGTGTTGTACTGCATTCTACTTTTTGGCCAAGGTCTTTCAGTGGTATATCAGGGAACTTTTCTGCTCTGCATTCAATAGCCTTTGGGGCTTCACAAACTTCATAACCTTTTGCTCGTAAATCATTGAAAGTTTCAAAATCTCCTCCATCATAGCCAGGGGTTTGTAGACTCCCATCGTACCATTCGGACCACTTACAGACTTCATGAACACATACTGATGTAGTTGGTGACACTGCGAAGGAGAAAAGGCAAAGGAAGAGACCATAAAATTAAAAATTAATTCTTGTAGATGCTTTTTTTTTTTTTTTGTTAAATGTAAAATTTTGTAAAATTTTTTTTTTGTTTTAAATGGGCTGACAGTTTTCCTAATGTCATTTTTCTTACATTATGATCCTGTTGTGCATCAGTTTATTGTAATAAATTGTAGAACAGAAAATCCATCACCCAGCAATTTAATGTACTGACATGCTTGGAACTGTCACTTCCCAAGAGAATACTAATTATGTTTTACAAGGTGCTAAAATAAGGCTCAGGTACAATTTATATGCTCTGGTAAAAACCCAAGTCTCAATGGCTTTGCATTTGGTTCAGTGTATTTGCTTTCGTTCTATCTTATTTCAGTATATACTAGTCTCTCTGGAATGTATTAAAATCCGTGGAAAGACTAACTTTTATAGTATGCATCAAAATTCATTGCTACTTTTTTCTTCCAAATCTTGGCTCCTCACTCAGTGCAGAGCAGTCTTTGTTCTTGTATTTCAAACATTCCTACACTTTGTATTTTAGCTCTGATCTGAAGAGCCCATTTATTGGTTGGAGAGGTTTTCTGGGTGAACTCTCATTATGAAATAGATGGAAAATAGATACTGAATTCTAGCAATGCTGGTATTTTCTGTAATTTCAAAACTTATGTATTTTATACTGAATGCTGATTTCTTAAAACAACATATGATCATAGTAATTTGAGATTCCCAACCTGAAGAATGCTGTACAGGAATTCTATTAACCAAAATGTCATTATCTCGATGCCAATATCTGAGCAATCCACTTAGTACTGTAAAATATATTTTCCTCACTAAACAAGAGAATTCAATCTTAGTGGCTACAAAGGACGTACCTGTGGAAGTAGTGGTAGGTGGTGTAGACGTGAAGTGAAATGTCGTTGATGTTGTGGGTGACGTTGAGGTTAGACAATCATACATAAACCTTTGAAGTGTTCCATTGGGCCCGCAGGTTGCAACAATACACCATCCTGTGCCGTCTGTAGTGTTGTAGACCACATCTTCGTAGTTGTACTTCTGCCCCTCATAAATGCAGACACATTCTGTAGATTAAAACAGGATGTTATTTGTTGCTACCTGAAACAGAGAGTACCCTAAATGTGTCTTCTTCATATCAAAATTACTTCATCAACATACCATGTTCATCATATCTGCATACTTTGCCATGAATTGTACATTCGCTGAAAAAGAGAAAAACAGATTATGAGTCTGACATACTGGTTCATGACATAATTTTTTTGTTATAATCTTTCTTCTATCAATCCTTTGCTATTCACTGTGTGTTTAAATGTACAGTGATCCTATCTTGTGTGAGTTAGGCAGTCAGTTCTGCTATACAAATTGAGGCTAGGTGTTTATATTCAGGCTGCAAGTTCTCTGGCAAGAAAGGTAGCTTTTCTTTGAGCCAACATATAGAACATGCAGCATCCCTACCAGTGTTTTTGGGAACAGGACAAAAAAATGTGAGATGGATGATTTGAAATCCTATCTCCCCAATAGGTCTGTTTTTTGGAGGAGAAAACCACAGTGGATTTGCATTTAAAAGGATATATACAAAGGATTATTACCATGGATGTTGAGGTAGCCTACACAGTGAATTACCGTTAGGCTTCCCAAACATGCAAGAAGAATTCCGGTTTTAAGGGCAATTTATCTATGAAGAACTGAATCTTGATGTATTTATTTACAGGCACTAAGGACATCTATACATTGAATAAACTGAAATTAAGACACGTATTTAATGGATTAGGTTTAGTGCTGTTAATGGCCTAGATTATATTGTCCAAGGCATCTATGAAATGCAAAATCTGCCAAGGACGTTGGTTTAGCTCCAAAGGGCTTTGACTTAGGATTTTTGCTATTCAGATTGCTTACCATATTCAAGTGTAGCTACTTTGAAGGTATCTTAAGACAGCTGCTTCACAATTGGATTTGCTAACTCTGTACTTAAGCCTTACAGAAGGCTTAGCAGCACTTGTCACCAGTAATATGTGAGGATATGTGCTGACTGTTGCAACTACACAATAACAGAAACAAGCTCAAAACAATGCACATGAGTTGGCTGCTCACTTCTAATGAATTTCACATAATGAGTTTAGGTATATATTTTTTAAAATTCTCAGACTATTCCCTAACTAAAATTATTTTAGCTTGTTTTTCACTTCATTTAATAATGATAATAACTTTAAAGGACTTTAATAGATATACAAAATAAGTAGTAAATTGATATCTTGATAATAAAATGTTTCACTAATGCTATCATTTAATTTCCTGGGAAGGGAAGAAAATTAGACATTGTTCATCAGCCTCTTACTGGCCTAGTTGCTGTTGGTAATTAACAAATTTAGCATGATGAATTGTGTTCCACAATTTTAAGCTCTATTTTTAAAATTCTTTTCTAATCCTACCATGATTCACAATTCTGCTTTGAAGGCATCTCCATTCCTGGTTTGTAATTTTTTCCATCTTCATAACAACCACAATAAGAAACACAGGTCATGGTTTCCTCATCAAAATAGGGCTTATTCTTTGGACATTGTGGATAGCAACCTGCAATAAAAAGAGAAGCAAGTTGACAGTAGGCCTTTCATAAATGTAAATAAGTCTACACTCATATCTGATTGTCCCAAAATGTGCTACATGGTAAGTGGAATGTCAGATCCTCTTACTGCTATTCTTTTGATAGCACATTATGCTGTGGAATATTTTGTCCTCATCTTCATTCCAAACAAGTAGATAATCCATTAGAGAATACAATACTAATTAGAAAATCTCTTCTTATAATTTCTAGTGCAAACATGTAATAGACTGAGTAATACAGATTTTGTTCACCATACTGCATTTTAACTTTTCAAGTAGAATGAGATCTGCATAATCATGTTTACCTTCCAAACCCCTCATCTCATGAAGGCATTTCCCACTTGGATTATTGCAGGTCTTCATACAAGGTGCTCCACATGGCTTGTAGTGCCACTCACATTCCCCTTGTGGATTATAGTAATCACAGAAGAGAGCTAGAAGAAGAAATGCCAGAAAAAAAAAAAATCTGTGATGTTTTAGCTCTATACTGTTCCCATTTTTCTAGGTAAAAATCCAATGGGATGAGCATAACCTCATAGGTTGCGAACAATATCTCGTTTTATTGCTAATGCAATACAATTGTTAAATTTCTAAAATGTTTTAACACCAACAGTTACACATTAAACATGAAAAATCAGTTGACTGAATCACTGATCTTAGCTAGCGTACACTAGTTTTTATTTACAAGGAACCTGATGTAGACATATGGCTGTGTAATAAAATATCATATTTCACCAGTATTGTATCATAGTTGTCAAGTTAATTAGACACTAATCACACTGCTTGTAAAATTATTAGCTGTGGTTTCATTTTACTAAGATAGTTGGGTAGATTAGTAGAAGACAATCTGCTTTGTTGGGGTTTTTTAAGGGTGTTTGTTTGGGGTTTTTTTTTAAGCATACAGCTGTGTTTCTTAGAAATACAATTTTTTCCTTCCTTTCTTGTTCTACTTTGTTTCCTTTTTTTCCTCCTTCCGTTTTCTTTCTCTCTGAACCCCTTAAAAAAGTAGTGGGTTGAAACTCACGACAAATGGATGGGGTTCTCCATGATATGCAGATGTCTAGCTCATTACAGGCTTGAGCATAGGCAGCTACTGCTGTGCAGAAACATTCACAGTCTCCTCCAGTGTCACAGGCACAAGCATCGTCCACACATGCTTGGTAATATTCATTTGGTTCAACCTGATAGAGAAAACATTGAAGTTTTCATGTCCTTGTCTTCTTTGACCTGTCCTAAAATAGCTGAATAAGATATCTGAAACTCATAGGTCTGTATTAGAGAAAGCTAAGAAAGGAAGAAATAATGAGAATGCTTTGAGAAATCAAGAGGAAAATGTAGAATAAAGCTATTGCTAGTAAGCTGCAATATTAAGAACTGTTTGGTCTTGAAGACATATGCAAAATACTGGTAATTACTATAAGCTAGTAGAGAGTCATACATATCAGGTGGCTGATATTTGTATTAGTACAGAATTATGCTGTTACCAAATAAACATATCTTGAGATTTATCCACTGTTGCTCCTTCAATTAAAACAAACAAGCTAACCAACCAAAACAATATATTTCTTTAGTGTACTTGCTCAAGACAAAAGCTGAGAAAATGAAAGTGAAAGTATTTCTATGCAGGAACTTGGTCGAACTTCACTTTGTCAAGCATGACAAAATGTATGTAAGAGTATTTTTTAATCTATTCCACATAAAAATGGATGGAATCATCTTGTCAAGAATTTAAAACTAAATTTTTTGTCATACCTGTGAGTGACACTTAGCAAACACTTCACTGGTGATGATGCTGCATTGCTTCTGTGCCCAGGCTTTCCTGTATGGGTTTGCAGTGCATGGATCCTGCGTACGATTGGCATTTGGGCAACTAGAAGATACTTTCCAGCTATTGGCAAACTCCAGCACATTTCCTACCACAGACTGACTGCGAGTAGTGAAGTCATTATTTCCATTGCCATCATAGTTTCCACAAAGTCCGCAGACCTGGTCCTGCATCAGGATAAACAAAATGACAAAGATCAGTAAGGCACAATTTCTTAGTATCTGTGAGAAACAGACCTCAGGACAACTCTTATGTAACCATCTTATATAAGATTATTAATGCCTATTTAGTAACAGTGTTGGACATTTTCATAAAACACTTTTCAGGAAGAGATGTCTCTAGCTAGTTGTTAGAAAGAAAAAATAGACTGATGGCTTTGTTTTAAGTACAGAGCTATTTAGTTTTAGTTGATCCTAAAACTGTCTCTTCAGTGAGGGTTTTCCATGAAGAAAGCTACTGATAAAGTTGCTGTTATGCCTTTGCTGAATAATGTAATTTAAGGATAATGCATAGTACACAATTTAAGTCAACATAACAGGGATAATATGTGATTTCTGCTCTTCTGGTTTACAGCCTAAATTTCCACTCCCTTTCTTTGCGAGATAATATGACTATGTTACAGAAGTAATTTTATTCATGTTTTCACTTTTAAAGTATACCTGAAAGCTGGGACTAAGTTTGATGAATATACTGGTTTTCTTGTCCCACATGAGTATCAGACCAACAGTAGTATCCACCACCAGGTAGATGCCCATGGAGCGTATTTGGAACGGCATTTTTCCTCCAGGTGTCCTCTGGATGACATCAGAGTGTCCATCACTGAGTACCAGCTCATAGTTCTAAGACAGGAGAAGAAAAAGTTAGAGACCCATTTAAAAGTCACTGTTTTGTAGCTGTATATATTGACAGTAACTTCTTGGAATAATATCATCAAGAGGATCCTATTCAACAACCTCAGGTTAAGAAATTTCTTTCTAGATTTCCCACCTTTGCTTTCTAGAGCAGAGAGCAAAAAAAGAGTCCAGTGACATTTTCATTATGTTGGAGGCCACTTCTCCTATGCAGTCTATCTGGGACAGCGTGTTCCATCCTTCTGGCACAACTTAAAGGAAATACTTACACCCAGGAAAACTTTAATAGACTTAGAGCAGGTAGTTCCTGTAGTGCCACATGGAATGTTCTCAGTGATGACTCTGAATGTTCCCTGGTTCATAGCTTGTTGACCACAGTAGTTCTGAAACAGGATAATGATATTCACTGTTTACTATATTGAAGGTATTTAGAACAAAGGTATTTGGAGCACAAGTCTAGGCAACACTTTCTTACCTGGACCAGAACATATTCACAGTCTCCTTCAAAATCAAAGCGTTTGCCATCAAAAGTGGTATAATGCCCATCTCCATAAACAGAACATGTTTCTAGGCAGGGTTCCTCAGAGCATTGCCATTTTCTGTTTCTACATGTGCTAAACAGGACAAAGAACACTCCAAATGTAAAAACTAGACAAATACACAATATAAATATAGGTACATTTCTGTATTTTAATGTGTGTTAAGATTCTAATGAAAAAATGAGGTTTGCTTATTCTCAAAAATGCAACATAGCTCAAGAACTATTGGAATTTATGCAAGGACTGTGTTACTTAATGTAATGAATCAACTGCATCAGAAGACACCAATTCTTTCACTTTTCCAGATCCTGTTGGATCTATTGAAATGGAAGGATTTCCTTGGAAGAAAGATTTTTTGACTTGAATGAACATGACAACATCAAAACCATGGTGGTTTTCTGACAACTTGCAATTTCTGGGCTGTGCCATTGAGAAAAGTAGACAGAGCTTACTTTTTAGGTACTAAGTGCATTGTTTTATGCAGGATTCTTTCCTAGAAATCTTGATACTGCTAGAGTGAAATGATGTTATTTGCTTAGATCTTAAGTAGTTCTATTTTTTTATTTCCAAAATATTATTTTTCAATATGCTCTTACCAGTTGTTACAGCCAACTCTGATTGATTCTCCTGCACTGTAGGAATTCCCATTGTGAATACAAGGACAGTCTTCTGGAGCAATGCAGCCACCTTTGCCATCCAACACTTGATCATGAGGACATACGCAGCCAGAGACACAGTGAGTTTTGTACTGTAAGCACCATAAAGAAAAGATGTCTTGAAACATTCCCATGGTGGAGGAGTCCAGCTGTAGCTGGTAATTGTAAGAGATATCTTGTATAATATACTTTCAACTAGGTATAAAGAGTCTGTACTTACACATTCCATATCTAGAGTCTGACAGCTCTTCTGGCATCCTGCTCCTACCACATTTGCAGTGACATTGCCACAGTCAACATAAACCATGGGAGGCACACAGACTGAAAGAGAGGAAAAGCCATGAGAAATGTGAGACCAACAATGCATTTGTATCTTTGTGTTTCCAAGAAGAAGTGGAAATACTCCTTTGTGAATTATGTGTACCTTAATGTGATGCATGTAGTGAGAGAGAGAAACCAAATGTTGTTTTGATCTCATATTTACGTGGTTTTTGCAATTATGCTTGGACTACTCAATAAAATGAATTTTTCTTTAGCTTCATGAAACACTTCCTTTCAGAAAAACAGAACAAAGCAGGACAACAAATATCCTTGTTTACTTGTTCAGTTTTTTTTTTTTTTGTTTTGTTTTGTTGCTTTGGGGTTTTGGGCTTTTACATTTTAATTAAAATGTGAATAGTTTTCCTCTCACACTGAGTGAGGTGACTAAATATCCTTTTACCCTGGTAACCCAGGGGGTTCTAACTTGTTTCAGCCACTTGAAAGGTAAGACAGTGTTTCTTTATATTTTGAGAATCTCGTCTACATTACAGAAGACCTCAATTAATTTTCTTCATTGATTTCAGACTTATACAATTTGCATCACTATGAGGAGAATAAAGAAATTAAAAGAGTGATGATAGAAAGGGAGAGTTAAAGAAAATCTTAAGTGATATGTTACCTGGTTCAGGCTTCTCTCCAATGCAGCTCAGCTTTCCATAGGCACAAGTGCTATAAAAAGAAGGGAATGGATATTTTAAATTTTTTTGTTTTTAAGTTTCAACCTATTTACCAATGAACTTGAAATAATGGAAAATTACTGTGTGATAAAACAAATAAAATGTGTCCTTTATAAAATAGTTTGCACATTTAAAATATTAATATTCTATATTAGAGTAGAACAAAATACATGTAGATTCTATATAATTAAATGTTTTCTCTGTCTATATGCCTGGTTTAAAGCTGTCCTTCAGAATAGTTCAGATTTCCATATAATGGGAATAATCTGTAACAGGATTATCAGGCATCTTTCACCATGGAACAAACCTTTTCCAGTCATGGATAAGAAAAGTATGTGTGGAGGCAAGGGAGGAAGAGAGGCATAGAGAAAGGGACAGGGTGGGAGTTTGGCTGTTAGGAAAGGCTGACCCACCACAGGACTGTTTGTTGAATTCCTATAGTTATTTATGTGCAATCTTCCTCACGTGGGTAGCCCTAAGAATTTAGGAAGCTGTGATTTTTTAATTGAAAATTTTTGTTATAGAAATTATTTTGATTTGATTTCATGACATTTATATAGTTTCATGAAACAAATCTCTTACCAGACAACACCATTATCATGAACAACTTCTCCAGAAGACAGAGGCGTTCCTTTGTAGTAACAAGGACAGCTAGAAGCAGGCACACATTTGCCACTGTCATCCATGTAGGTTCCATTTGTGCAGGTACAGCCGTCAACTGGGACAAACTTGATGCTGCATGTGACATCAGGCTCACTGAGAGCGCGGCAGGTGGGCTGGCAGGAATTGACGCTGTAGGTGTACTTCAGGGACTTCGGACACAAGGTGGTGTATTTCGCTTGAGAGCAAGAAGGTGAGTTACATTTGTTGCTCGTTCAAGAATCAACATAGGTATAAAGTATTTGAGATAAAGTATGTATGATAAACGTGGCATTTTGTGTACACATACTTTACTGATATCCCCAGTAGTGTAATTTTTTGTAGTACTAGAGCAAAATTTTCCCTTATAAATGCGTCATATGTTTACCCATGTTAAAAAAAAGGAACGAAGTTTGATTATATTATGACACAGTATGTTTCTTCCTGTGTGTTTTTATACTTTTTGTCCAAGTAAGTTGAGAAACACCCTACTCATTTTATTCCTATTGCAAAGGTATTGCTCTTCAGGTTTTTTCTGATGGTTTTGAGCAAGTAATCTAACAAAGCCTGTTTTTCACATTTCTCCTTGTTTGCTGTCTTTTATAGCATTCCTTTCCTACTCAGCTTCTTCAAAGTCAATGCTATACTTGAACCCCAGTTTAACACAATTTACTGTGGAATCCCTGAGACCTCCTGTGTGGGGCCTTCTGGGCGATCATTTTCGAAAGGCAAACGGGATGTAAAACTTACTGCAGGCTTTGCTCCTCCATCCAGTGAGAAGAACTCCTTTGGCAGCACAGGCTCTGACATAGCTGGAAAGGGCAGCACACATGCAGTCCTCGCTCTTCTCACAGTTACACGTGTCAAACATGCAGGTCTAGGAACAGAGGATGATGTGATCACCAGAATGTCATGTCAAAACCATAGAACTCTGCAGTTTTTTAAGTGTGTTATGTTCATTAGAGGTTAAAGCGAGTGTAATCCATGTATAAGCCTGATTTTCACTGAGCTCTTTCAAAAGAGATTAATTATGTGAAAAAAAAGAGTAATTAGAAGTCCACTATTTTGAGCTTTTTTTTTTCACGTTGGCAGTTTTCCAACTACTTCAAATTTGTTGCCACTGTGCCATATATATTTAGAATAAATGGAGATTATTTGATGCCACCCAGCTTTTGGAGCTTTTGCCTAGGAGCCTAGGCTCTCTGCAGCAGAGGAGCAAAGAATACAAGTTGTTTGATGGGTTTCTGTGCTGAGCAGGGATAATACAATATTATTAACTCCAGATTATGTTTATTGAGCATAATCTTACAGATTTCCAATAACAGGAAGGTTTTTTAAAGTATCCAGGACTCTAGTACAGGGTTTCATCACCTTTAATTCCTGGAACATTTTCGTTCACATCTTGTCTAATTCTCATTGTTGCTTTTTATGCACATTGTTTGCCTTGTCCTTGCATGTATACAAAAGCCTTCTGAGAGCAGTTCAGAGAAATTAAAGTGCCAGTTAAGATTCTGGCTAAAGCTTGCATTATATGTCTCAGAAGGGACAATTTTTATCCTTTGATAGCAAATCCAAACTCCTAACTTAGTCTTTAAGTTTATGCCTAAAAATAGGTGCAGGAGGAATACACCTGTATGCTTATCCTCCAGGGAATAGAAAGAAAGATAGTTTCACAAAGGAGGAAATTTCATATTGTGTAGATAAGAATGAACCCTTGGATTTTAAAGAACTATCATGAATGCATCTCCTCACAACAGGCAAGTTACTCTCTCGGGAGTTAGTATCAGAAATCTGATTCTTTTTCTCCTATATTGGATGGAGTTAGAGCCAAATACCTTATGGTAGACTTCTGGATTCACTGTTGAGTGACATTCAGCAAAAGGTCCCATGGTATCAGAGAGCAGTCCACACCAGTGCTGAGCATACTGGTCTGTGAATTGAAAACATGGGAAGGATTTCTATGGCAGTGCATTTGCAAAACTCTTGTCTCAACATAACTATACCTCCTCCAGAGAAATTACAGAAGCTTAACACTACAATATAATTAAGCTCTGCATTAGCTGCGGCACATAGTCTTTCACTTCCTATGAAATCTTCGTAAACTGAATGTTCTCTAATTCATTATAATTGTCATGGAATAGACTAAAGATACCCCTAGCTGAATTTTAAAAAGGAAGGTTCACACTGTTAATTAAAACTATGCTAGTTCATCTCAGAAAACAGAATAGTAGCTGGTGAATACTCAAGAATTATATATTTTGTTGACTAAAATGCAGCTTGAATTCTTTCAGTCTCTGAACTGCAAGTCTGGTTCTTAGTTTAGCAGTGGAAGTACTGCAACCTTCAGAGGGGCTAGGCACAGCTGTGACAATTAGTCATTTCCAGGAATGAATCCCTAATATGCTGTGTGGTTCTAGTTTCCCTTAAGTAAGTTGACTTGCTGTCTTGATCCAAAGGAATATATCTGAAGATCCAAAATATTTCGCTAGTTATTTATTAATTGAAGACTTCTAGTATCAACTGAGGAGAATTGTGTGCATGTGCAAATAGTTCTGTTATTTTGGCTAAATGCTTGGTGTTTGATCAGCTTATTCCATCTTTGCATCTTAAAGGAGAATAGAAGAGATTGCTGAGCTTACCATTTTGTATGCTGACAGTACAGGGGTCCTCAAAGGTATTTTTGGCATCAGGACAATCAGCCCGAGTTTTCCAAGTATTGCCAAAGGCAGCTGAAGTGCCCTCTATCACACCACTGGTGGTTTTGAAATCATCTGTCTGTACATCATTGAAGTTTCCACAGAGACCTAGAAGGAAGCAGACGGTCTGTACAAGTTTCCTACAGGATGACAGGTGCTGGTGAAGGCAGTTGTTAGGACAAGGTCACTCACCACAGGTCTGCCCTTTATGTGATGGGTCTAAGTCTATAAAAACTTGCATTAAAGGCACAAGTTGAACCTGCAGCTGAAGACCAAAATTTGTTTGCAGAATTATGAAGAAAGATGAAGGCCTGAAGATGGTGACGTTTGCTAGGGATATAAGAAAAAAATAGTTATAATTTCATTCGAGATGAGCAGTTGAAAATAATTGTTCATTACAGGAACTATATAATAAAGGAATTCTACAGCTGTGTTTGATATGATCCTAGCTTCTGAAGAACTGGGGGGAAAGTGATGCTTACAGGATTTCAAATCCAGCACCAAAACAGTCTAACCTAAACACCTAAGCAACAAATGTATAAAAAACCTCCACTTTCTGTCACGTGTTTTAAAATGAGGGAAGAACACACACTGCTGTTGTTATTTAAAACCTTGCCTTTGCTATAGCACTATTTAATTGAAGAGTCCAATGGAGTCTGGACCTATTTTGTCCATTCATGGTTTGATTTGTGTTCAGGTGCAGTAGTGTTAGAGAAGAACTGGCATGTGAGAAACTTCAGTGATGAATGTGCTTTCAGAACAAGGACAGGGGAACACAGAACTAATGACTTGAGAAACTGGAGTCCAGTTGTATGTCAGAATTTTTCTTTCCTCTCTTATGACAATATTTGGATCTGAAAGTGTGCAATAACACAATTTGCTTGAACTAATTAGATATTGCTAAATATAAACCATGATCTTACTGAAGTTAGTGTTGAATAGGAAAATCCTATTACGTAAACATGGGAGATAGTGCTCTATGTCAGTGCTCTGGGTTTGCTGCAGTGTAACCATAGGTAGAATTTATTTTTAGCTTAACTCATGTAAAAACATTTTAAAATAAAAATGAGAAATAGTAGTTTTTCAAAGGAACTTACCTGCTGAGAATGGTAACTGTGTGTAGATCATATTCACAAATACACTCCCAGAAGGCTGGATCACAATGCTCTGTCCACAAGAAAAGACAATAATTATCAAGCAGATAAGTTAAATACTTTCCAAATGTTTCCTATCCAATGCTACTCAAGATAAAGGGAAAAAATGGAGGGAGACTATGATGAGGTTCTGATTCCTGTACTCTTTATTTCTGTGTTCCACTGACTGTCCAAGAGAGCAAAAACCAGAATTTATCTAAATAACAGAACGCTAATAAGATCTTCTCTTCTAATGTGCTTACTTTACTAAAAATATTAGGAATAATGTTCAAATTCGATAAAACAAAAAGGCAGTGCAAATTTCTTGTCTGTGCTGTTGGGTGTCATTTGCCTTGTCTGTTACTCTAAGAGAACATCCCTGTGGGATGTCAGGTGTGTACATGTGCTGCTCACCGTCTGTCCTCCGTTTAGGCTGATGGCCACACCCTTGAGGCATGTCTCTGTGTCAGTCAGGCCACACTTGTGGATGTCCCCCAACACTGTGAATTCATTGCTGTCACAGAGCTTCAAGAAGAAAAACAAAGATATTGTTAAAAGGATTTGCTATATTGAAATAGTTATATTAAAAAAAATCACATGTAAATGAAATTCTTAGCAAATCTAGCGTTTTAAAAATATTGTTTATTTCATTTCTTCTTGCTCCTATGGTCTAACATATGTCTGGAATCACCAAGTAAGTTGGCATTCATGCAGTCTGCACACTGGAAGCTGTGCATTGCTTCTGGCTTTCAGGGGTGAGTTAGACATATTAATCTCAACATTAAAACTTCCTCATGCATTAGTAAGACGCGTTCCTAATGTGTAGGCAATACCTGTTTAGTATGCTAGAGCAGGTGTGCCTTTCTTGCCCACTGCTTATGAGGTTTACCAGGGGGAGAAAAGATTGTTTCCAATGTCTTCTGCACTGAATAGATTATTCAAGACCCTGGTGATTTGGACATTCTTTAAATATCGTCTCATAGAAAATGAAACTAAAATTATTATTCAGGAAGTTAATGCATAAAGGTTCAGATTTCTACACAGTTCTGATTATCATAGAACTGTGTTCATCTTCAAAGTGTGCCTAATGGCCAAAACAGAATAGGGAAAGACTCAGAGAAGGCTGTAATTCTGAATGTGTCTTATCACTTTTTTTTGCATATTGAAGACTAAATTGAGGACAGCTGAGATGCATAATTATAGCAATCTAGAAATTCAGTATTAAATTCTGGGGCTTTTTGAACTTTTGTGTACAAATTTAGGGGTTTTCCTCTGCCTCCAGACACCCTGGCAATCAAATTTTACATGTTGGTGCCAAAAGGAGGAGTTTAATGTATAAGTCTGACCTATGCTGCCATTGTGCATCAGGGCAGTGCTTGTCAATCTTATCCAAAAGTTTCAATGATTTAAATAATTTAAACTTTTGGATAAGATTTCTAAATCATCTCATTCCAGATCATTTCTAAGATTTTATGATTATTTTGCTTGGTAACAATCAGATCGATCATGTCAAGAGCAGACTTTATTTAATATTAAGTCCTTATGTAAATAGTTTAGTCATTCAGTAAAAATAAACAATGAATACACCTAGGGTTATGAAATCTAATAAAAACTCAGTGCAAATCCTAAAAAATTATCAAACCCCACAAAAATACTACAATATTATTTAGTATAACCCTAACAGAAAGGCCCCTGAAATCCATTTAGGGGTGTTAACCCTATAACCATGTTAACCCTCAATGACTCAGAAAACTGATGTGATTGCCAGAAGCTTTCATCAAAAAACATTATATACAATAAAAACATTTTCCTTTAGCAAGGATTGTGACTCATTTTTACCTTGGTTAGGACATAACTACAGTCTCCAAAGAAGGAATAGTATTTCTCATCAAATGTTGAAATGTGGGAACCTCCTTCAATACTGCAAGTCCCAGGGCACGACTGAGTGACACAAGACCATTCACCTCCAACACAGGTACTGAAATGAGGGAAGCATTAGTAAAATTGGAGTAATGCAAGTGCAAACAAAATAAAAAGGCAATCAGAGCAGATGATGCCCTAGTTTTCCTCTTGAAACACTGATCACACTGCCAAAGAAAGCAGTATTGCTTAGAAATCTCAGACAAATATGGGGCAGGCACATTTATGTTAAGGTGATAACTTTCTATATATATTGTTGTTCATTTCCAATCTTTGGACAGAATTCAGTCCTGGTGAACTTGTAATCCATGTCAAATATTTTAAGTATTTCTTGGAAAATAAATAAATAGGCAGGTGCAGTTGCATACACTTATGCAGTAATACTTCAGTAATTATAGGGATAATAAAAATTATATATTTGTTAAACGTGCCCCTCAAATGTGAACTCCCACACTAAATGTGACATGCCCCCAAATGTCATGATCTCCGCTCTATTTATACGAGCGCATTCGCATTACACTGTAGGGCTGCAAAAGTATAGCACTAATTCACATTTTTAAACACCTCTGGTATTTGACTTTGATTATCTTCCTTCATTGGTATTTCTTGAAATTGAACAGGTGTTCAAAAACTCAAATTTTTGGTCCAAGTGTGAAGGGAAAACAGACATGAAAGCGACCTTTAAAGCACTGTAATTATGGAACTTCAATTGGTAAGTACTTGCTCATTTGCTTTTTATGGGGAAATCAGTAAATATTCAGCTCATGCACAAAAAAACCCAAAAAAACCCAAAAAACCAGAAAGTGAGAAAATATTACCATGATCTGCATTTAGATGAGAAGGAGGCACCAGGAGCATAAGTTTCACCTTCATAGGTACAGTGGCATTCTCTGCGGGGAATGCAGCCGGCACCATTAACATCATCAAATACCATTCCTAGGGAAAGAAAGGGTCTGTTATTTATTCTGTGCACTGCAGAACCTGCCTTTGAACACATATCTAGCAGATGCCTGAGACTATGTCCTGTTTATGCTGTACTTTAAAATAATAGGACACAAGCTATGTGGAGATGGAAGGGCTATATTCCATTGGAATCTATTTAAAAATCTTAGAGTGATCAAAAGGGACCTCTAGGAAAATACCTTTCTGTTACGAATTTCATTAGAATGGAATTAGGATTAAAACTATTAGGTAATGAGCTGAAATAGATGAACCATTTACAAGACTGCCCAGGGACATATCTGTACAGTAAATATTTCTATGCCCAGAGACAGAGGATTGCCTTAGAGAAGTCAATGCTACTACACAAACAAGTGATGGTGAATTCTGTGAGACATCATGGGGATGGGCAGAACAGCTGCAAGGGGTGAAGCTCCTGTGATATACAGTCACAACAGCAAAATTAAAGACCCAGAAGTATGCACAAAGAACACATCTATCTTGTACTGATATAAGGTTCTTGTGTATAATTCTCTAAAGGACCAGATCTAACACACTGCCTAGTGCTCTGTCAGCTCCTTGTTGTATAAACACATAACACTTGACAAGAAGGGTTTGGTCATTTGTGGAACTAGATGAAGCTTTGCTAGCAGCAGGAGTTATGATTGGGTGCAAAATCTGCTTAAACATTTTATACTTTCTGTGAACTGAGTTTGAATGCTGAGAATAGAAGACTCTGCTGTTTTTAGGAGCAAATTATCTTATTCTAAGTTCAGTGATTTTATATATATACATTAGAAAAGTATATATGCAAGGAATATTTGTTGTTTAAAAGGCCATATTTAGTAATTTGAATAGAAATAGTGCATCCAGGGGAGAAATGTAGCTATTACTTCCACGATAATAACGCTGATGATGTGATAGGAATGATCCAGAGTAAGAGAGTTATTAAATGTGTACAGGTGAGTACTCTAGGGGGGTTGGTATGAGAAAAGGGCAGGAAATGAGCTTGCCTGGAGGACAGACACAGCCATCTGTACAGTGATCTTCACAAAGCGCAGATCGTTCTGGGTTGCTGCACGTGTCGGAGCAGGGAGAGCCACACTCATGGTATTGCATGTTGAATGGACATGATTTGGCTAAAAGTAGAAAGAGTATTATAAATCTGGCTTTTCATTTAAAAGCTGGAGGAAACTTTTTTTTGCAATTTAGGTTGTTTTGTGTCAAGCTATGACAAGGTATCCTGATCCAAGCAGAGACTGAAACATTTTAGATTTTCTGATTCATATTGAAAACCCCCTAAACTTCCATATTTCCAAAGTCTCGTGTGCGAACAGGTAAAAACTGATTATAATTGCATGCACTTTTCAACTTTATCCTTCAGGAAAAAACCTCACGTATGTGAAGTTTGCTAGATGTGTAAGCACAGGTGGAGGTCCCTTCCCGAGATACTCACGGCACAGATCTGAGGTCCTCCAGTTCTGGGGCTGTCCACCCGCATGAGCACACTGCCGGGAGTACTCAGCAAAGGTGTTGCACATGCAGAAGTCAGCCATAGAGCTGTCACAGTGGCACAGGTCTTGTATGCAAGTCTCAATGTAGTCCTGGACATTCACAAGCATGTTACAACTTGTAAATGCTTTGCTGGTCAATACTGTCTCACAGATAGAGGCCTAGGAAGGAAAAGAGAGAAGGCAAACAAAGTGTTAAGAACATATGAAAATAATTACTTAAGGTATGGAGCAGGAAAAAAAAAAAAATCAAAGATTGATCTAGTCCAGAAACCCTTCCAACAGTATCCATAAGCTGATATTTAAGGAAAAATATAACAATAGGGCAAAATCACATGGAACTTCTTTGAATAACTCTAGTAGCTTCCATATCCTTAGTTACCATCACCTCAAGTGACGGTACACCACTTCCCAAACATTATATGATTTCTTTATATAAAGACATCCTCAGTAATTTTCTCTTTCAGGAAAATATGCAGTCTTCTTGTAGAAGAGGAATGTAAATTTTTGGCATTCCCCTTAGCAAAGAATACAACATGAAATTAAAAATATTTTTCTTTTGAGACCTACAACTGAGTCATATTCATGTTCTACTTTTTCCCTCTTCTAAGAAGTTTTTTTCCAAAGACAGAATGCATTCATAGTGAGAAAACACATTTTGAGAGAGATGTTCTTACAAATTCTCTTGAGCAGTTCATCAGAGAAGTAGGAGGAATAGGATCATCACACTGCTCTGTGGGTCCATCCATCTTCTGCCTATTACCAAACTGTATGGGGGTCAGTTTTGTCTCTGTAAAAAACAGTTCAAATATTAGAATAATGCTCACTAAATTTTGCATGGAGTTATTTTCTTTTGTGACACTACCTGCTATGACGTGAACAGTGATTACCGAATAGTATCACTAAATATGAAGGGGGAAATATGAACAGTATATTTAAAAAACTGGATCCTAACTATTGAAAACAAGTAGAAATTTTTATGTGGCAGGTCTTAAAATATCTAACAATGATGGAAGTAGTCTAATTACATCTCAAAGTCCTGACTTTGCACAACTGACATCACAGGAATACATAAAGAAGTAATGCCAGTTTTCCAGTTGGTACAACCCACAACCCGTATTAAAGCATATTCTAAGAAGAAAAAAAAAAGCACCAGTACTTAATAATGCTTATTATTACTTACTCCCTGAAATAAATTCATTGCTGCCTGGAATTCCATTGAAGTCCCCACAAAGTCCACAAGTTTGATTGGCATATTTCTTATCTAGTTCCACCTTAAAAAAAAAAAAAAATAAATCACAAAAAGAGGAAGGAAGTTTATAGAAATGGCCATCTTGATGGTTAGGAGCACAGCCCATACCAGTACTGCTTATTGATTCTGAGCTGAGCTTGGTGGGGAAAAAGCAGGAAATTGAGAGAAGACAGAGCAATACACTAAAAATGGACACAAATCTAAAAGTAAGTAATGCCTGCCTGGCTGTAATACTGCAAAGGTGTAAGCAGACTATTTTCAAAACACAGACTTTTTGCCGTGTTTTGGATGTTTTCTTACCAGGAGGGCATCTTGTCCATTCCAAAGGAAGGTCAATCCCAACTTGGCAGAAACTTTCAAATAGTTGTTACTTCTTTCTATAAAGACTCCCATATGGCTGTAGGGCATCTGGACCCTGGGGAAAGATCATCATAAGTCAGCAAGGGGTAGGGACAGAATATCCATTGAATGTTCACAATGATATCCTTTCTCATTCTCTTTGAGAATTTTCAACACGTATCTGTGAAGAAATTAGAGCAATAACTACCACAGACAACACAGGTTTTTAATATTTTGTCCATTTCCTATACACTGCCTCTCATTGTGCAAATGGATCAGCCTTGCTTTTCCTGTTATTTCTTTGACTTTTCCATTAAGGGTGTTTTGCTGGGTAAAATGTTAGCATATGTCTGTGGTTGTATTTTTCAAAAAAGTGCTGGGAGGCTCTGTTTTGCAGCCAGTGTGCTTCAGGATATTGCTATTTACTCCTTGAAGCATTTGCTAATAAAGGGATAGACTCCAGGCTTTCTGTGTCATGACTGCCATTGAGGAAGCTGTACCCGAGATAACCTTTAGACTAGCTCACTGTACATAGCTGCCATAACAGACACTCACTGTGGGATAGCTGCCCAAATATTTACCTGGCCTTTTGGGTAGGTTTCACGCCCTATGCCAAAGTCAGTGCTATAATTACTACATAGATATCAAGTCTGAAGAACAGATAATTTTAAATTAATTCAGGTACAAGCTGAAGAGCAGTCACCACTTTACTGCACACTGTTCAGTGCAAGAACAAAAGCTGTCAAAAATTCCTTGCAGGGATTCTGCTGTGGTAAAATTAATGGAAACTACTATCTCCAAGGGTGTAAAGAATGCAGCTTATAGACTTAATTGCATACATACATACACTATTGTAGCAGTGGGACAGCATATTGGATACAGCTCATCTGAACAAAACAGCCATGGGGATAATCTGCACAAGTGACATTCAGCTTGCTGTCAAGCCCTCCTTTGTTTTTGTTACTACCTCAGGAAGGATCTGAGCCCTCCCACTGCTTGGGAGCAATGATGAAATGAGGGAAAGGGACACTTGCTCAAAAAGCCTACTGGGAACAAAGTAGGAACATACAGTTTGTTGTCGAGCAGGACAGAGGTGGGGGTCAGTTCGATCACTACTCCTTCCAGCTTCATGATGACGTGAGTGATCACAGTAGCATTTTCCACCATTGCACGCCTAATCTGGATGTTGAAGTCCTCATAGGAAGACTTGCAGTTGGATGCAAAGATGTAATTACAGACCCCAGGGAAGTAAAAGATGTCCCCATCAAAGGTCTTGAAGTGGAAGTTACCCCATGTGCTGCAAACACGGCCATTGTGATAGGGGTTGCCAGCTGTGGATTCAAAATAAGCAATAAGAATTTTCTGTAGTTTTTTGTAATACCCTCCGTGTAGATGTTTTATCCCTCCTGCTTCTTTCACCAGCCTCTTTCCAAAAAGCTCATCTTTTTTCTGTTTTGTCAAGCTAATTGTTTGTCATTATTTATTTATTTCAGTTGCTTTTTGTGCTTAATCAGTTTTGCATAGGGATATAGGGCCTAGGATCAAAAGAGATCTCTGGGGTCACTAGATCTAGTGCTCTAGTTCTGATTACTGCCCTATCCCATGTATCCTTTCCATCTATGCAGTCCTCATGTTTCACCATAAAACCATATAAAAGCTAGTTTAAAACTAGCTGATACTCCTGCTTGGGAAGCCCATTCATACCCACAACTTCTAAGTGGCTGGAAGACTTTTGTCAACATCTTCTGAAACATATTCCTGTCCCATGTATGCCTGGTTGTTCTTGTGCCAAAATTACACTTCACCTTGAAGGGGTTCCACCTCCCTACTCCTCATCCAGCCCATTATAGAAAGTTTTTCTTTCTTTTCAGTCTTCCTTTCCTTGCAAGGATACTCTCTAAAATCCCTGATTATCTTCCCCATCCCTTTCCACATTTACACTCAGCCTGTTTGAATTGTACCCTCTTCCTTGGATAAGGTGTCTCAACAGTTTTTAGCACATTAGTATTTTCCTCTCTTTACTGGAAATATATATAATACCAGGGAAAAACATGTACAATAGCTATACGTGTTTAAACATATATATTAATTTTTTTTCTTACAGCTGCATCATAGAGCAGTGAGTCAAAAGCACTGGATTCACATTTAGATTATCTGTGTTACCTGATTAATTAATTCTCTGGTAATTTTTTGGTTTATGATGCTAAAGGTTCTTACACAATTCATTGATTTTTTTTTCAATCACTCCATGCTCTTTGTCATTAACAAGGGCACAGATATCTGAGCCATGACATTTGCTTAACTTACCCTTTACGTTCAGTGCGTTTGGAAAAGGTGGAATGATTGTCACTCCTTGCGATTTGAAAGCTGGTAGAAAATAGAAAGGAGAAAAAATGGCCAGGTTTAATCTTTTCTGAAGTCCTAGAATATGGGTAGAGATTGCCTAGTCTTTTTAGTGAATATTTCCTACTACTAGTTACACTCTAGTGGAAAGTTTCCACAAGGTTTTATTGGTGGTTTTTACACAATGCTTTGTGTTCTGTCCTTCTATAAATTTCACTAAGAGCTAAATTGCACAGACTGTAGCACTTTCTTCCACCATTTGTTCAAGACTCCCATCTGATGCTGACCCTGATACTCTGAACTCAAGAGGAGCAATATGATCCTCAGAGCACTGTATTGTAATACTGATTACAACAGCTATTTTTAAACAACCTGTGGCACACATTTTGCAGGGCAGACTTAAAGATCAATTATTTCAGCCTGTCATTACTAATACACCCGTCAGCTTTGGATCCTTCCACCCTTATTTTGCACTGTCCAGTTAAGTTTCACGCAGGATCTTGTAGTACTTAATTATTCTAATGTTTAAGGTAGTTACAGCTTTCTTATTCTCTTGCGAGTGATGCAGTCATCTTGACATAGTGTAAAAATATGTGCCTTTTATTACCTACTATCAAGTACCTTTGTGATATGTATGTAAACACACACCTCTTCTGAAAATACACTTTTAGATATAAGTTATGTACCTTTTGTGAAGTCAAAGATTAGATAACTGTATCATATCAGTAGAGCAGATCCACTGGGTCAGATCTCAGAGGAAATTCCCAAGCTTAGAGCAATCAGACATTGTCTGAAAACTAGATATATTTTACAGAGGGCTTCTCTTTTATTGTGTGTGGTATGTGTGTGGCTAGGAATCAAAATATTCTTGTAATCTTTCAGTTTATCACCTTTATTCAGAAAAAACCTTACAAAGAGATCAGCATAAAAATACCTACACTTTTGTTGCTGCAGGAGAGATGGAAAAACATACTCTGATTTTGTTCAAGCCCACCACCCTGGGCTTGAACTGGATCAAGAAGAATAGTAAAAGAAATGTGAATGTCTAATTTTCTTGAATCCCCTCATAATGTCTCAATTATATCTGTTTAAATATGCAGCACTCCATATATCAAAAATCAAAGACAGGTTTATGTACAAGAGGCCAGAAATGCATCAGGACGTATGCTACATGCAATGATGGCCAAACACCACTCCTTCAGCCTTTTCCTTTTTTAACTTTTTGGGTAATAAAGTACTGCAGGGAAGCCATCAAAAACATGCCTGTGGTGATTTGAGCAGGTCCTTGTTCTGTCACAGTATACCCCTGGATTCCCTTACAAGTTTTTCAGAGAAAAGACCTAAATTTCTAAGGTTTTGTAATCACTCTGTACTTTAAGCATTAGTAAAACCTATTTTTCCAGCTAGATGGCTTTCAAATAAGTCCCTTTTGTACATGAAGAATTCACTTCAGGGTTAGAGGACTGATCTTTGTCAAAGCCAAAGTTGCTCTGTATTTTCTAGTTTCAAGCATTCATTGTAATAAGCCACAGAAGGAAAATAAATGCAAAAGCCACACCATACAGAAGGAAATAGGTCTTTCCAATAGGTACATTTGTGCCTGTTGATTTTGGCCCAAAGCAAAGAAACCATTTTTCATTCCATTCCAGTGCAACATCAGAATTAGAATGTATGCATTATCCAGACGGGCTTTCAGTGCTCTCACTGTTTAGTGGGAGTTCGTCAGAGGGCAGGCTGAGGTGAAGACTATTCTGGCCAAGTGCAAGGGGAGGCTCACCCCCTGCTGCACCTCACCAGGGCAGGCTGTGATAGGACCACTAAAGGGGCTAAGGCTGAAAGCAGAGCTGTGGGAACTCTGCAAGTCCTCTCCTGGGGAAAGGGCTGGGGTTAGAAGACGTGTGTCCCTTGTTAGGGTAGGAACCATTCAGTGCTTCTGGCCTCCTTCAGTGCCCAGCCTCAGAGAGTTTTCTGCTTCTCTCTCCATGAACTGTGTGACTCTGCTCTGTCTCATGCCACATGCACTGTGCAGATCCCTGCTGCCATTGCATGTTTTGCTCAGGCTACAGCTAGTCCTGTCATAGGCTATTCTTTGACACGACCACTTCTTAACATAAGTTACTGTGGAACTACCTAGGAGCAGGAAAATTATGAAATCATACAATGGGATCTGCACGAGAAATCAAAATGCATTTAAAACTAACATTGTTGTTACATTAAACTTAAAGGGAAATTATCAGGTGAAAAAAGAAAAAAAAATAATTAAAGGGGTCTCCATCTATCTGTGACTATTAAGTGAATAGAATATTTATAGCAGTTCCATTTGTTTTCAGCCCATTGCAAACCAACTCTGTGTGCTAAGCTTTTATGCAACCTCAGAAGCAAGAGTAAATAAATTTTTAAAACCTATTGCCTGATGATTTTAAAGCAAAATCCTCCCTTTCTTCAATACTTTATCATCACCTGATAAATAGTCTTTAATAATTCATGCAGACATACTCCTCCACTGATTTTTTCCTTTCTAGAAATACCTTTGTGCCTTTTGGTTTGTACATTTAGAAATGCTATACCACCTTAAAGTGGATATTAAAAGCTAAATGCAAATCTTGAGGCATTTTTGTAGACTTATAAGTTCAGAGAAAGTTCCACTCAGTGCAGTGGAGCTGTTCCAGATTTCAGCTGGAGAAAAACAGGATGACAGTTTCAAAAGAGTTAATTTTCTCTTCTTAGGAAAGAAAGTATTTTAAGCAGAAAATAAAATCTTGCATGAAGGTAAGAGCTTCATTTACTTCACAAAGCCAGGGGAAAAAAAGCTTCAAACTCCAAAGCAAGTTATAAATTCTTTAAAACAGTAAAAATGCCAAGCAAGTGAATCTTCCTACCTTTGATCTCTATGAAGACCAGGGCTAGTATTGATATCCATAGTGGTATTCGTGTCCCACCACCTTTACCCATCTTCTGGAGGTCCGGTAGGAACCACCAAACAACCTGCCTCTGAGGAAATACCTGTCTGCTCCCAACTCTTATATAGTGAGAGAGTAGAAGTTGGCTCAGTTCCCAGATTGTTTCACAAGGCTCTTAAAAGGTGGGGCTTCAGACATTTTCGTTTTCTTTTGCAGGTGCAGAGGTAAATAGAGGATGCTCTGACTTTCCCTCAGCTATTTACACTCTAGGAGGAGTCTTCTTTCCACATTTTTCATGAAATGTCATGAAGTGAGCAAGAAGAATTTTTGCTAAGGCTTCAAATTTTTGTTTATTGTGGGATAAACACAATTTAAGGACTTTTGAGCAGGAAGTTAGTTTGAGTGAATTGTGCTTTTTTTTTTTTTTTTTTAGGGCAAGTGATGATAATTAGCTTCTCAAAAAACTCTAAAGAAGTTCCACCTGATACAAATTTTTTAAACGAGTTTGCACCTGCCTATGTAGCTACTTTGTTTGTGACAATGAAGACATCAAATGCTATTTAAAGTCAGCAGTTATCCCACTGGCCAAGCACAACACAGGTGTACACCATGAGAACCCTTCTGTGCTGGCAAGTCAGTAACATGGCCTTTTCCTTGAGGGTCTCCTGTTCTTATATGGGCAATTTTAGGATTATTTCAGCTGTTTTCCTTCTAACATGATTTCACCATTAAAAATTAGCTGGATTCTACCTATGATTAAAAAAAATCCATGTAATTTCTAGCCCTAGAGATATTAAAGGACAGATGTGCAAGGATATTTTCTGGAATATTCATTATGTTAGGAGCAATGAGGGAGTGAAAAATGCTTTTTGAGTATGTTAAAATAGTTATTTACAGCTATAGGACTTTGGGAAATTAACCTTTTATAGTGTTTTACCTTGGGGTGTGGAGAAACACAGTCTTTCACTAGGAGAGCAGATCCCATAATCCCACATGGGTTCAAACAGTTCCTGCAAGGAAGAAGGTACTGGTATAGTCTCCATATTCTTTGGAGTCATAACAACATTGAAAATGGAATGAAGTTTAGCTGTTATGGAGGGATGTTAGATGGGCATTGAAAAGGTAGTGAAATACTCATTTAGGTTGCCTAGGAATACTGTCCAGTTTCCATCACTAGCTTAGTAAAACACCTACATGAGAATGGTCTAAGTGCTGTTGATAGTGCTCTGGGACAAGAGAATAGACAAAATGTCCATTTGAAATTCTCTCAAATATTATTTTCTATTATGTTTTTTGAAAAATTATCATGTAATCATGGAATTGTAGAATGGTTGTGTTGGAAGGGACCTTAAAGATCACCCGGTTCCAACCCCCTGCCATGGACAGGGACACCTTCCACTAGACCAGCTTGCTCAGAGCCCCATCAAACCTGGTCTTGGACACTTTCAGGGAATGGAGCATCCACAACTTCTCTGGGCAACCTGTTCCCACTCCTCACAGAAAGGAGTTTCTTCCTAATAAAAATCTACTTTCTGTTAGATTTGAAGAAGTAACTTTAACACTAAGAGGGAAATAAAAGGCAAAATTTTTACCTAAGCAGCGAACAAAAGCAAGAAATATGTTGCTTGTCCTGAACATTTTAAGAGCACAACTATTTAAATAAAAGTGACATAACAAAATTGAATTGGAAGTTTTGAGGAAAAGAATCGTTCAGTTTCAGTCATGAGTTATACCTTTGGCAACTTCATTGATGTGTAAGTCTAGAATTTACTTAGCCCTCTTAGAATTTACTATTTAACAAGGAAAAGAAGATGCCTTCAAGATACTTGTACATTCAGAAATACATGCAGTGAAAATTTAAGGAAGTATCATTGTCTCTAATGGTTAGTATCAAAGTTCCAGGATGAAGATCCAGAAAAAATAGCAAAATTAATGGATTTAAATGGTATGTAATTAAAGTAATGATAAAATAGTATGGTAAACTCATGTGGGTAACACACATAAGCTTATTAAGAGATAATGTTAGTGAGAAGAAATATATACTTTATGAATCATTTTATTACTTACCACTAAAAATCAATTAAAATCAACAGTTGCTATGCTGTGGTTTCATGTACATTTCCTGCATGTTCAGGGAAGCACTGTTATCTCTGAGACGTCCCAGTCTGGTCACCATAATTAGGCTGAAACTGGTTTACAGTTCAGTTTAACCCCTTTAACTGAGCTTTAAGGCACCATCAAAAGTTATTTCCTATATCTTTTTTTTTGACTGAAATTTTCAAATCTCATATATGTCATGAATCAATTATCCTGACACTACTAGGTGGTTAATTCATTGATTATGACATATGACCTCTGCCATATTAAATTTCTTGTCTTGTGCTATTCCTTCTCAGAAATTATTATAAAATGTGTTAAAATGTATGAGACTTGCAAAAATAATCTCAAATATTTATGATAAATTGATTTAGTAGCATTATTAATTTTTCAAAGACATAATTCCTTTTCAAATTGTATTTCACCTTTATTCACTCAATAGACGTACACAGGTGACATGGAAGAGTATATTAAAAAATTAGTTGGGAGTAACATGTCTGATTTCTGTACCTCCTTATGATCAAATCCATACAATTGACTGCATAAATGGAAATAATAATATGTTAGAAGAATTTGTTGATGTACTTTTTTTTAACAGAAAAGACAGAAGATTTTGCCATTGCATTTGATCTGAAAACCCTGTAATTTCTTTCTTTAGTTTCTCTTTCTTTTTCATAGGATCATATTCCTACTCTCTGTGTCCATGATATTAAATTGAGTGAAATATTTCAGTAAAAGAGTTGTTAGCATTTTCAGATCCATTCTTTTTGACCTTACATGATCAAATTCAACATGGTTGTGATGCTATTTACACATCTTACTCATGATTTCTGAATCTCCTTCTCTATAAAATAAAATGAGAACATAATATCTTATCTTCATAGATACCCACTGTAGAATGCAAATAAAATGTGATAGCAAACTTGGTTAACTTTTGGGTGATAATGACTGAAACCAGTGTCTCCATTTATAGTTAAAAAAGACAGAAGGATGAACTTATAAGGAAATGCAAAACGTTGTCTAGTCCACCTGGTGCCGTACTGGAGTAGGGAGTATTCATTTCAAGAGAAGGAAGAAAACGTGTAATTGACAGGAATTACAGCACTTCCTCTGTGTGAAGGCTAAAATGCAAGTTAGCAAGGCACTGCCTGCTTGACTTTTCTCTGGCTGGTCATTTCTTCTGAAATTTCTTCTTCTGGCTTCTGAAGCCATGTTTAAGCTCCAGAGAGATGCTGGAACACTTGGCATGGAATTCAGCTGAAGTACCATTCTCATTGTCCCTGAATTTTGACCTGTGCAAATTCAAATGCATTATTTTTATCTTAAAGCTTCTATGGAAAAGTGAGGCAACTGATCAATTTCAGCTTAAAAGTTGTTCATTAACATTATAGGTGTTCTCTTACTTATGTGAAGATGAACTACATTTCAATCAGCTGCAGTAAGTATTTCATAGTATGACACAATATAGTCTATCTAAAGTAAAGCTATAGTTAAAGACTAAAACAGGGATACAACTTCTTTTATGTTCTTTTCTGGTCAAACAGAGCCATTGATCCATTCCTTTACTTCCAAGTGCTTAGATAGAACTCATTAATTGAAAATCAAATCTCATTGTAACTGAGATTTTAAGCCATTTCATTAACATGAGTAGTTCTCCTTCTGTCTTTTAGTGTGTACGTTGTAGAGGAGCAACACATAATTCTTTAACCTCCATTGCAATCTCTATGTTTGGCTTCAAAACAAGTAATAGGTAACTTGATATTAAGATCTGTTACTTAATCTGTTCATTTCAAAGTTTGAAGTGTCATTTAGAAGAACCCAAGCAAAGCATAAGATTTTAAATCAGGCACTAGAGACTGACTAACTGCAACATAAGAGGCTGGTTAATACTGATATGATTAGGAAGTAAAAGATACTGAGTATAATCTCTCATATTATTTAACCATTATCCTCTGGGAAGCAGATCCATCAGAGAACAACTTGGAGTACTGTATTAAGACATTCTCCTTATAGAAAGCTAGTAAACATCCTGTGCAGAGTTAGTAAAGGAAAAACAGTGTGCACCCTGTACCATGAGAGGTACGAATGTGGGGGCCAGAGTCGGGTTTCCATGTTGTCTGAACACGTCCGGGATATCTCTGTGTGTAAAGGGGATAAACACTTAAGCCTCTTTACAGTTTGTAAACACAGACACCACAACCATGCATGCCAATATTTGGAATTGGTATTATAGACTAAAAATTTGATGTACACACACATACCGGAGGGCATATTTACATTGTGCAGCGGTGCATGTTGCAGAGATCCCTCTGCTAGCAGCCGCCAAGGTAAATTCATAGTAGGAAATAGTGTCACTGCATCAGTATGAAGTCACACCTAAGAGAATTTGCTTTTCTCTGAGGCATTGACACTGCAGCATTGTGTTTGGGATCAGAGCTCTACCTAGACCTATGCAATGCCATAGGGCCATTGCAGCACTGTTTAAAGCCAGCTGAAAGCTGGGATCTGTTATGTAGTGCCTTCATGACCCAAATCAAAAATCAGTCTTTAGAAGCAATTGGTGTTTGTAGACTCAGAGAAATAAAGGGTACAACTAGTCAAAAAGTGGGTGAAATGAAGGGCTATGCTAAGCAGTGCCTATAAACTCTCAAAGGAATCTGTTGAAGATGCAGAAGCTCAAAAAAATCTATGTTAATATACTCTGGTGGACACAATTCTGCTGAATGACAATTCGTTTGTTTGTTTGTTTGTTTGTAATAATATAAACTACAGACTGCATATAAGTGGAGATAGATATGTATATATACTATTACCACTAGCAAGTTTTGTCAGAAGTTCTATTATAAGACCCTCAAGTATATTGCCTTATCTTAAATCAGAAGCAGACAATCTTAATCAAAAAAAAAAAAAAGGATGGAAGATATAATTAAATGCATACAAGCAAGGACAAACATGGAAAAAGAAATAAAATCCTTTGGTGCATGTATTATTCAAGACTCAGAGAAATTAACTGAATTCAAAGAAGTGGTATAAAAGTTAGCAGAGACCTCTTTAGTATTTCAGTTCAAATATTGCCATTCTCATTAATAATTTAAGATTCTGTTATGTCATCCTTCTTGAAGGGAGAGCATATTGCATGGGAATATCTGTGTATGTGTGTTCAATCTCTATTGTGAAGTAACTTTTAAAAGTTACTTTTAAAAGTCCTTTTCTGTATTCATCATTGAAGTTCAAGGACTTGGATAATGGTACAGCATTAAAGACTTAAACTAATGGAACATGTTGAACAAAATGCAGGGAGGTACAAATTTGCCATAAATTAATTTCATTTGAAAATTTGGCTAAGATTAAAGACTGCTATCCTTTCTATAAAACCTTATTGCCGTAGCAGGATAAGAATCATAATCACTTTGGAGACAAACCTGATGCTCACTTATGTAGTTATTAATATGAAGGTTTATTGTATTCATAGTTTTTTATCTATGGTTTTATTTTTATTTTAATAAATTTTAAGGAGAGCTTCCTTTATTTTTATAAAGTATTATTAATTTTGCAATGTCAAAACACTAGGAGGTATTGATGTTAAGACCATCAGTGCAGTTAAATGAAATAGTTTTTAATTACATGAATGAAATGTTTGCTTCTTAGAGGGTTCTTGCTTTTTATGGACAGAGCTTAGATAATTAATGTTTTTTGTGTTCAGTTATTTTTACCTATGTGTCCTAACACTTTGTTACTGTGTGTTATTCAGTCCTCACTGAATACAGTCAGCAATTTCCTCGCTTACTTTTCTGTGGTGCCCATCACTGGAGTCCCTGAGAAGTTCATCAATAGCGTATTGCTTTTGAAAATATGTTTTTAAGTACTTGGGATATATTATCTTTGTTTTACATATTGCTAAATATGGCATAGTAATTTCAGGGGCAAGCGGTCTAATACCCTAGGATTAATTTTCAAAATACTGAACTTTATTTTGGCAGTCGCATGTTTAGTATGCCAAGTTCAAGTAGAACTGTGAAGGTCCTACAATTCTGCAGCTGAGATGTTGAAGTATCCAGCACAGAATCTAGAAGAAAAAAATCATCAAGTGTGAAAATTCCAGTTTAAATAAATTTGTGCAGCATCAAAACGATTCAAAATAAGGGAGAATTTGAATCCACTTCGACATGGTGACATGTGTGCCATTTTCACTCTGCCGTGGCCAAATTCTCCAGGCAGTGAGAGAGGACTGCGGGCAACCATCGCGCTTGGAGCGTGCTCTCGTTGAACCTCGAATCCGGGTTCAGCTGCCTGCAGCAGGTGCCTGATGTGCACACAGTCCAGTGGAGAGCAGCAGGATCCAATCAGAGCCTCGGGGTTGTGCAATCCTGTACACGCACAAAGATGGCACGTTGTGACTTCTGATAGCCTGCACTCCCTGCTCACGTAAGTAACCCTTCCTCGGTGAGTCTGACCAGGGACAGGAGTACTACTCATGAGAAATTTTCATGGGCTCTGTGGTGTAAGTTATCACAGACCGTGGGTTTTAGATATATTCTCTAAATATGCATCATGGAGGTGACTAATTGGTCTTGCAGGGTTTGCTAAGCTGAGCTGTCAGACTCCTTATCATTTTGCAGTGCTGAAGTATGATATAAAACAAGAATGCTGTCAAACTTGAGCAGCTAGACTTGTACTGTATTGAACATTCAACACGTCAGTGGATGAATTGTCTGTTGACCTTTTTATAGTCAGTTTTCGGCTTTATTGATCTGAAAACTATGAAAATCCTTATCTGCTTTGGTCAGTTGCTGCAAATGGCTGGAAACTGGTGTTGTGTGTTCATGTTTTGAAAATAAGAATTGTATGGACTGAACTTTCTTACCATGACCTGAAATGACTTGCAGAGTTAGGGATGAAAAGATTATTCTGCTCTTTTCTATTGCCATCATCGAGCAAATACTACCCATGGCAGTTTCACTGTCAGTCTTCAGTAGGAGATTGATGTTGTAAGCTAGTAGCAATTGTTGCAGATTATGTCTAATTTTGAGTGTACATCTTCTAACTCTTCACCTCTTTTGAGTGCTAACAATATTTCTGATAAAATGAAGGTAGAGTCTGAACTATTAATAATAAATTGAACAGAGAGAATCACATGTAGGATTCAGATCTGAAACTGATTTTTGTAATCTGCTGGTTAGGAAAGTAAGAAGTGACTGTCTGTAGTCACGCTAGATGTGACATTCTGAGTTAGCTCTAATACATGCTTATGGGCTGATGCTTTTATGCAAATTTGGAGTAGAAGAGCTATGATTCCTTTTATACAGCACAATAAAGCAGTTGTCTCTTTTTATATTGCTCTTAATAGTTTAGGAATGTTGTTAAAGTTTCTGGGAAGAATTTTGGCTACTATAGATAGAAAACTGCACTGGATCAATTAAAACAGGCACTAATGAACACATCAAATGCAGATCTGAACTGAAAAGCTTACACTGTCTATGCAGTGGGTGCTGAAGAGATTTGAAGAAATATTGTCCATTATTGAACTAATTATATGATCATGAAATGGATGCAAAAATTATTTCTGTAAAAAGCTGACTCCTTTGGAAATTGAAGGTGAAGCAGGGTTTCTTATTGAAATATATCTCAGATTAATATTGACACAAAGGGTTGTTTTCCATTATTAGCCTTATCAATGCAATAACATTTCTGATAGAGAAAATATTGCCATGAAATGAGGAGACTTTTTTCCTCTCTTCACAAGAATAAACAAATAAATTACTCTCTACAATCAAAAGTTTGACATATGTTTCATAGCATGTAGTGGGCTCTTAAGCCTTCTGAAACAAACACAATCCAGAAGGCTGTTCATCTCCATTTTGTGTTTCTGTCCAACAAGAAGAGAAACAGGAACAGTAAGTTTGCTTTTATGGTGTGGATCCTGCAGTTTTGGAACTCCTTTGTATGCTCATTTGTTCTCTCTGAATCATTCTTGCAAACAGGTGGGGAGCGCTTTCTTTTCATGCAGGTTTTGGATTGAATTCAAGGCTCCAGGAAACCCAAGTCTCTTACGCTGGCGAATTTCAAAGCGGTTCAGCATAACTCAGCTGGGCTGCACAGAAGGAAACCTGCAAGCCCCATGCTTTGTCAGTGGTATTCCAAACACTACATTTCTTGACTCAAATACTTGAAACTATCAGGTAATCGCTTTTGTTGAGTCAGACTCCTCTATATCCCAGACTGTGCTCTCATACATATTTTATCCTGTACTTTTTTCATGTAACTTACCAATTTACATTTAGGGCAAATCATTTAGGCAAACATCCCTTCTTGGCTCAGAGATTCCCGATGACAGAGAATTGCCTGCATCTGTTGAAAAGCTGTTTTCCTTGTTATATACTCAACATTGCTAAATGACAGTCTTCCTTTTCTCAGGCAAGAATCAAGGGGGGAAAGTCTACACTGCATATATCAGCAGCTGAAGCATTTCCCAGCTGAACACTAACTCAGTTTGCTGAAAGATTTATGTCAAAATTTGGTTAAAATCTGTTTGACAGGCTTGTTTTTCATACGGAGTTTCAGTCCCCAGGCAATCAGTTCAGTTTTATCCCACACAAGTGAAGGTGGATCAGATCAAGAGAAGATATTGACTGCATGTGAAAAAAGCAAGAGAAGCCTTTCACTGTGTTAGAAATGGTTTGGGTTGCATGTAGCCACGTTGGAGCTATACAAGAGTCACTTCAGCCTGCTGTTACTGCTGCAGATTGAAAGGTTTAAATTATTTTTTTCTTTTATGATTTGTAGAACACTTAGTACTGAGCACTTTGTGCAGAGTACAGCTTGAAGCTCAATCAAGCTAGACCCTTGTTCGAACCAGCTTGTTGTGGGTCACATGAAACCATTACATTGACACTGGTTAGGGTGGCTGAGGAAATACAACATGCAATGTTGTCATCAATAATGCGAAATCACTTTCCCTTCTAGCAGTTCCAAGCTGAATTTATAAGTATCACTAAGAGTTCATAATAAAATTTTGTACATTTTCTCTCATGTAACATTATAATATTCTAGTTTCTTAAGTAGTAAAAAGAGGTTCCAGCGTATCTGACCTATAAAATCTTGATATTCAATTCAACTTTTTCCACTGAAGGTCTCCTTTGCAGATAATCACAAAACTTGCTGTGCTGTTCTCAAAGCAAAGGCTTTTCTCTCAACTCTTTTGAAGTAATGATTATCGCTGTGTTGTGCCATCTACTAAATTCAGTGGTCCTGGGGACAATTCCTTGGGTTTAGAATTTGCATTGTTTTAACTTCTAAATGGAGATAAGCAGGCTTGGGGTTTAGTTTAGTTTCTTACCCCCCCCCCTCCATTTTTTTTTTGGTATGTATTTGTTGGATGTAAAAATGGGTATGTCTTAGGTCCTAGCTTAGAAATTTAAAAATCAGACAAATTGAAGGGATGATGGCTTGTGTTGGTTCCCACATTGGTAAATAAAGGGATAGGATATAAATGCCTGAAAATGCAGGTCAGAGCCAGAACTATACATGAATAAGTAAATAAATGGTTCTAAGGACACTTTCTCTGTATAAAGAGCAATGAGTTTTACATTGTGCAGTTACAACATGTAAGATTAGCCAGGGCAAATCCTATTAAAATCTTAAATACACAACAAGCCTAGCCACTGTCTAGGGCAGTGTATAACAAAGCTCAGTATTTAATAACAATGCCAGATTAGGTGCTAAGAAAGGGTGGAGGCCAGGGCCATGGCACTCATGAGGATTTTAAGTGCCCACAGTCTGTGCACAAGTTCAATCACTCCTGCCCTTGCCATTCCCTGAAAACAAGGTATTTAAAACTCAAAGCCACATTTCATAGTGTCAAAACAGTATTTGTTGAAACACTGAAAGTCAGAAACAATGCTTTTGTTGGCAGCCTTCTTGACATGTGCTTGTTCAAAGCAGGGAAGAAATGGTGTGACACAGCGTGTTGGAGAAACAGCTCCAGACAGATCTCCCTTGCATTGCTACTTCTCTTCATTCCAGTAACTGCAAAAAATAAAACTACTCACAATGGAAGTGCCACCACACTGTGTCCTGGTGGGTATGCAGAGAATCTTCTTGTCCCCCTCTCATGGGCATGTTGAGATTAAGGAGGGAAAATGGAAGGAATGGTAATTGTAGGCAGTATGCTGTACAATGGTAATGCTGCATCTTAAATTCTGGCCACAATCCCAAACCAGATTTACTTACAGCTCACTGTTTCTTTAATTGAAGAATTTGCAACTCTGGCTAAGGTGAGCTAAAAGAGCTGGAAATGGAATTGAGAGGGGCTGGGCTGAGCAGGAAGTGTTATGAACAGACTGCTTCCTTCATGTGCCACAACCATCATCTGCATGATCACTGAGCCTAAAGAGAAGGGTTATCCTCTGCAGTGTATTTAAAGACTTACCTCTCTATGTATTTAGAGAGTTTTGCAGCTATCCCAATTATTGGCAATTGGTTTTTTCATCCTCAACACCTAAAGTCTGTCTAGCAGGAAATGTAATCATAAAAACCACTGGTAGTTACAAACTGAAGTCTGTTTTGAAAATCTCTCTAATCAAGATGAAACTGCAGTAAAAATTCCTGGTAACTGACATGACATGCATAAAGATGTGCAGCAATGCTCTGTAAGCATAAGACTTGTAAGCCTACCTCATGCGAAACAGGAAGTAAAAGGATGCTCTTTTACAGACCTGCTAACTGGATATTATAGCAAACTGTGTGCACTTTCTTGGCTGGCTTCTGGCATCTATTTCCCTCTGCAATTTCTGAATCCGTGTTGCCCATTTAAGGTTGATATTGTCAAGAAGCGGTGTTACCAAAACCGTGAATGAAACATTGAATGGCTTTATGTCCACAACATATACATATTTATATGTTCATACAAAGAACTAGAATTATTGGTGATATTAGTATAATATATAATTACTTGCGATATTAATTTAATAAACTATTAAGGTATAAAATTCCTATCTTAGCAATTTCCCATTCTCTTAGGTATTAGTGCAAAATCTGTGCTGTTTGAATATGTCAGTATTTTCTATTAGAGTGAAGAGCAGAATTTATCATGACAGTTTTTTTAAACATAATATTGAGCAAGTACACAGTCACAGAGATTGCAAAAACGTTGTTCTGTTTAATGCCAAAACACTAAATGAACAACTTCAAGTCAAGCATCATCGAAAACAAAGACTACCTTGTTCAACCATTATCTAAGAGAACAAGAACTACAGCAAAGAATACAATTTTCTAGTTGGTTTCCACCCAGAAGTGCATGCTTAATACTAAGCTGTGCTCTGCAGATAGGTGTCTGAAAGAAAATTTCTCATATTAAGTAAGAACAAAGTAGAGAACTCTCACTTTATTTTATCTGAGATTAATTCAAAACTTTCTACCTATAACCACACAGGTCCCAAATTTGGAATTCTTGTTCAGCCAAAATGTTTCCTATGAAGACCTACAAGGTTAAATCCATATGCTTCTGCAATGACTGCAAAAAACAAAATTGCACTTTCACCTGGAGAGGTCTCCTGGTTCATCTAATGTGGATAGAAGAGTACTTTATTCTTGGTGGGTGTTGCTGTGTACTAAGGAGTTTAAATATACTGAGCTGAGCACCAGCCTGCACGTATGAGGAGCATGCCAGTTTACACAGGGCTTCTGCAGGTGTCAGACAGCACCTTTTCCATAATGGAAGAGACAAATATTACTGTATCTGTCACAGGTCCTTGGAAACAATCCTGAATCTCAAGAGCTTCGCTCTTGGCTGACTAAACAGGGAGCAACACACCTGAAAGGGCATGTTCTTATTGAGAGCTTTGGTGCAGCAACAGCAGGAAATAAGCAGAGCCCTCAGAAATTCGTGTTGCCAATGCGCATGCCGCAGGTTCTTTCCATAATTATATTCTCAAAGATAACACATTTCAGCCAGGAAATTTAACTCTATTTTGAACAAAAACACTCCAGTCAGGTCAAAACTCAGATTCTGAAGTATACTATGTCTTTTTTTGTAGTAGAACCTTCAACAGAATTAATGAAATATATTGACCCTGTAGTCCCTGTAATTAATTATTGCACAAACTTCTGTGCAATTATCCTGTGGCTTGTGATTGTTTGCTTGGCTGTTTGAGACCATGGATACCTACAAGTGCAACATCCTGTTGACAAAATCACACATTTTCGCATCTCAGAAATGTAATACTTTATATTCTGAAAATACTAAGATGCTGTCCAAACCAAGGCTTGGTTCCAAGTCCCATTTCCCAGTTGTTAGGCAGCGATTTGGCTGATGACTCCTGACTATTTCTCCTAGCAGGGTACAGGGCGGGCAACAAGACTCTGCAGCTGACGAAAGGCAGAGTATCCCTTTAGCTCCTTTTCTATGCTGGCAAGCAGCAAAGTAGGGATTCAAGGAGGAAAGCTATTGTGAGAATGGAGTGAGAATTCTGAGGCAGTTGGATGAAAGGGTCCTCTGGTGCACAGAGGGGGAAAGGGCCATTTTTCGACTTAGTAGAGTCAGAAAATAAGGGAGGAAGATTTTGACCCTTCGCATTATTAATCATAATATTATTATATAAATTAATACATGCAAATACAAGTTAAAGTTGGATTCTGCATTTGCATGAACTTAATGACTGATGATTGTGGTTAGGGGTACTTATCCCGACAACTATTTGTTGCAACAAACAGCTTCTAGATCACTTGTTTTTATCTGCCATTTTGGGGAGCTGCAGAATTTTGTCTACTTTTATTTCACAGAATCACAGAATCAATGAGATTGGAAAAGATCTCTGAGATCATCAAATCCAACCTACTTGTTTGTTCTTCCATATTTGTTCAAGGTGCCAGCTGGGAAGTTGCTTTGCGAAGTTTAGAAAGTAACACCTACCCTGTTGTAGGAAAAAAATTGTGTTGCATTCTCAACATGATTGTTACATTGGGGAAATGATTGAAAGTGATGGTTTTCACACTGTGATGCTATTTTGGGATTATGTAGGATAGTGACCTTTGAGAACAGCACAGTAAGTTTTGTGATTATCTGCAAAGGAGACCTTCAGTGGAAAAAGTTTAATTGAATATCAAGATTTTATAGGTCAGATACGCTGGAACCTCTTTTTACTACTTAAGAATCTAGAATATTACAATGTTATGCTTAGACCTGGTGGCGTAATTATTAGCCAGCTCAAATTTTAATAAATGAGCGTAAACCCACTGACTTTGATAAATTAATACATATCATTAGGTTTGCATTCAGCCTGTTCTGTAGAGAGAAATGCTCATTATATCAGTGTATAGACAATTTTTAAACTAGATATAATGCTTCAGGTGGGATAGGAATCCTTTGTTCCAGAATCAGTACATGTGAACATCTAGCTATTAAAGATCCACATTTCTTATAAATTTTGTCCCCAGATGGGATCACATTGGTCCTTTAAATGAGGTTTCAGGACAGAGCTTGTGCTACACTTCAGTCTCACATTTAAACTCTCCAAATACTTAAATTAAAGCAGGAATTATAGCTGGGTACTTATTCTTTATTATCTGTCCATGATAATTTAATTTAAGCTAAAGAGAAAAAGCATCTGTTATTTGAACACCCTTGACAGTCCTCTATCACTGATCTGGTACAAATTTTCCCTAAACCCTTGAAAATTTGACATAAATTGAAATAAATATTTGCATCAAATGTCTCATAGGAAGCCATTGTCTGGATACACCTAACTGGAAAATTTCTATTGTGTTACCAAAAATTAGTAGAGGTGAATACTTGGGTATTGTGATTCAGCCCTCTTGTATTTACTTCCATGTAGCTCTCTTGATTTAATGAGTTGACTTCATGATGATCTGTAAGAGAGGAACACACAGCCACTAGTGTTCCCTGGAAAACAGATGGTAACTGGGATTCTCTGCCCTCCCCTGAGGCCACTCAGTTGTACACCTGGACATTAACACCAAAACCATAACTTACATCTGTCAAAAGCCTGAAAAAGTTTGGATCTGGATCACATTCTTTTCTCTTACCTCTGATTACAAACTGGGCTTTGCCTGTTCCACATTTGCAGCAGGCAAAATCTGTTATTTTACAATACATGGCTCAGACCTTATGTTAGTAAAAATGAAATGTTGGGAATTCAGGGAAGATGGGCCAGTTCAGGAGCAATGACCTAAGAAAAACGAAGGTGTTGGATGACCTGAAGCCAGTCTTGAGCAGGTGACTGTGGAAGGTGGTATGAAGTCATGAACGTATATTATAAGTGCAAATATCTTCACCTCTGACCAAAGTTCTGCTGTACTAGGTGTGTAATTATGGGGCAAAATATTTCCAGAGTGGACTGCAACAAAAGAACAAATCGACAGACAGCAAAACAGGCACAGGTAATAATGCATAGGAAAAAAGCAGAAAGCGTGGAAGCAGGATATAGTACAACATACACAGAGTGCAACTCTTTGAGTAAATATTAGCAAAGAATTACTGCAGATATTCATCCAGGTCAAGGAAAGTGGATACGTGTGTGAAATCAGCCGATCTGCTCAGCCACTACTCACCTGTTCTCTTGGAGGCATTCCATGGACTGGAAGGACCAAGTGCAAGACTGAAATGCCATAACACCCTGCCACAGCCCGTTCTGCTGGGCTCACAGCATTGCACAAGGCGATCATAAAAGGAGAGCTTCATGAAACTGTGTGCAAGATGGAAATAGCCTGCAGGAAAAATGTCTGCCCCTCTAACATTTACCTTCAAGATGTCACAGTTAAGGCTGGGACTAGGTCAAGGAGGGAAATGAGCTGCATTTTAAACCTCTGTACCCTCTAGTTATTGGTATTCCATCAGTCACCCACAGCTAATGTTTCTCCTTCTTTTATCTTTGTTACAACAGACCCGAGTTATCCAAGATGTACCATTTGTAGGAAGAGCTCTTTAGGGCATGAGGAGGTCCATGAGAACCTCTTTCAAGAGGCATCCACTGCCTGGTGATGCTGATGGCAGAGGCTTTCAGCCACTGCTTACAGTGACAGACACTATATATTGCTACTTCAGCAGTCATGGCAACAGAAAGCAGTGTTCAGAGCAGAGAATGGTCTTGACAATGACCCTTTTATATTTTTTTCCACTATGTTGTTTAGAGCAGTGCCACAGAGATCACCAGGAAGGAAGAAGCGACTCATTTGGAGGGAGCAAGAATAAAGAGAAGACATGGTAGCAGTGAGAAAGGCTGGAAACTAGCTGGTTTTACGGGGTGGGAAAGGAGATGTTCAGCCAGTTCTGATAATACCTTTTGATGGTAAAGACCAATTATGAGATTGGCTCATAAAGAAATAGCTCATCTCCCCCTGTATACAGAGACACAGTCCGAGGTCACCTTTAAGTGTATGGGATCCTTGTTCTTCTCAGTGGCTTTCTGAAATATTGTATTGGTTCTAGGATAAAATAAGGATCCCTTTTCCACATCAGCTTGGGTCTTTATTTTGCTATTAGTCCTGTGTCTGTTCAGATGGGTGATAGATCGAACATAGCCCTGTGGGAAGAAGTTGAGATGGTTTACTCCTTTGGAATCTGCAGCAATCCCCAAGTAATGCTGCCAGGAACAAAAAGGTGCTAGACATTAACAGATACAACACTCTCCAGTTTAACTATGTTCAAAGCACCTCTGATTTCATAGTTGCACTTCCTAGAGTTAGGGTCTCATAGCCAGCACCTCCTCCTAAAATTCAGGTCCAATGCCCAAAGCTATTGGATAAAGCAGTTTTACCTCCCCAAGGATGCAGGACTATGTTGTATTTCTGTGTTTGCTGTGCAGAGGAGCAGAAGAAAGATGTCAGCCATTACCTGATACAGCATCCAGTGACAGGTTCCTGCTGTCCTGGAGGTTGTGGAGTTCACCCACAACAGCTCCCCATCTGGGCAACCTTGGATTTTATGTGTGCACCCATTGAAGAGGGAAAGCTGCATCACTAGTAATGACAAGGAAGAAAACAGAAAAAAAAAAAATCTTGAAGCATTTAGGCCCTTCACTGAGTAATTGGTTTTGTTAATGTGCTAAAATATCTCTAAAAAGATAGAAGTTTTGTTGTCTCACAAACGTTGTTTCAACTGATTTTGGGGGATAGATTGGTTGTTTGGACATTTGCATGTTAGAATTGCAGCCAAAACCAGAAGAGATATGAAACCAGAGCAGCGTGGACACCTCATAGATAATTATAATGGGATGAGGTATAGAGGAAAAAAGTGTCAACTAATTCTCAGAAACTGGTAAACCATTTTTTAACATCTAATAAAACAAAAGAAAACTCATTACTCTTCCCTCTGACATTAATATGTGAGCTAATATTCTCTAACTGGCCAATAAAAATATTACAATTACAAAAAAGCAGAATACACATATATGAAACCCATAAATATTACAATAAAGGGCTTGAGATAGGTATATGTATATCAGAAGAAATCAAACAGGAAACTCTTAAAATAGAGGACTTATAAGAAGGAGGAGAAAAAAATTGTCTGGCATTAGCTGAGAAAATATCAAGCAGAAAATTGCCAGGTTTAAAATAAAATAGAAATTAATTTTTTTTTAAGGAAAATGCACACTGAGGAAGAAAAAGGGGTAAAAAGAGCAGTACTATAGTTTGATTTGAAATAAATTGCTTTGGGGACAAGCCTAATGGAGGTAGTTTGTGAAAGACATTATTTTCATGCAAACAGGAAGTGAAGAAATACTAAAAGCAAATATATAAAATAATGTTTATATTATTATTTTGAATAATAAAGTAGTAAAGATGATAGTTACAGTTATGATTCTTTTTCCTTTACAGACTTTCAAAATCCCTCATTCTTCCAATCCTTTGACCTGGTTAATTTTGAAGTGCATAGCTGTTTGAGGTTTGGTTGGGTTTTTAAATATTGAATGCTATTATAATTTAGTGCATGTACATGCCAGTGCTGTGAATGCCCACTGCTGGTAGCTCTGACTGTAGTACCGTGTAACAATAAAAATGGACTTTATCGCCCACTTGGAACTCAAATTCTCAACCTGCTGCTCATTTCATGTGCCTTGTAAGAGCCAAATTCCTTCACTTTACTTTTGAATATGAACACATGTTGCTCAAGGAAGCTTTTAGTTTGACAGCATCCCTTAAAGTCCACTTTAGAGGTTCAAAAGAATTAATATTCTCAGCCAAGTCCAACAAGAGTTTCCCTCTCTATCAGTGGAACATACTATTCCTAACTTGCCTATGAATAAAAATACTTATTTCCTTTCGTCAGGAAACCTCACAATTCTCTGTCCGAGCTGAACCCCAAACCATGAACCTCAAAGGAACCTGAACTCTCCCAGTGACTGGAACATCCTGATGTAGTGATTCAACACAGTCTTGGCTTCCATGACAGCTTAATAAGGTAGGTGCTATAGGTAATTTTTCAAGTATGATAGAAAAATCTGCACTCTTTTGTTCACCTCTGTGGCACTTTCCCTTTTATCCACTTTAAAGTATGAACCACTGCTGCAAGAAAATTCATACAGTGAGTGAAAAACCACTTTTCCACCAGATATGCAGCAAAGATATGTAAGGGGTGTCAAATCAATTTTCAGTACATTCTCCTCCCTGACCTTTTAGATATTTTTGAAAATGAGAATGGAAAAAAAGAAGTAATTTCTCCTGGGGTTTTTGACTTTCACTTCCTTTGGAGTTGTCTTTTTTGAAAGTGCATTCACATCAGCTTACAAAGCCATTTTTATCTTTAAAACTGTTTCAGATGAGAAATCTTTTAATTGTGGTGTCATGCTAATTTAATTGTGGTTCCATACTAAACCTCAAAAAAGTAAGAGAAGTGGAATTATGGCTTGCTCTGCATTTATTTTATGTATTTTGATCTTGTCTCTGTCCTGCTGATGATATTACTCTGAAACCTGTGGTAAAATGCCAAGGTGAGAAAGAAGCTTAGCTCTTTGAAATGATTGTGGTCAAATTTGTGTTACACCCTCTGCGATCTGATAACGACAAATCTAACATGCAAATCTTTGCAGAGACATATACATTCAGGTAATCCATTTATTTGCAGACTTGAGCAAATATTGACAGAAGCAACTTCATACCTGTGGGTAATGACCCACCACAGTGATGACAGATCACAGCCCTAACTGGAGCCTGTGCATGAAAACCCTGGATGTGCAGAGCTTGGCTCCATTTCCCCTGCAGTATAATGTGTTTTCTTCTTCTGCATTAAAATTGATCAAGGCAAAGGAATGACACTGATCTTTTTGGGTCAGCTGTCAGAAGCTACTTCTGAATGCTGCTTTTTAATGGTGTTTGCTACAGAATGGTGTAACCTCAGGTGGAGCTATGCTACCTGTTCCACTCAGATTCCAGGTGGGCTGAATGATGCTCTGGGGGTGCTTCTCTCCACTCTCAATAGAGAAGAACCACGAAACTCACTGCTGGATTTAAGACACCCAGTGAGTGCATTTCACGCTGAGTTTTTCACCTCCTTGGATTCTATTTTAGCTAGGAGCTACAGGCTAGGTGTGAGAGGTTTTGTTAGATCAGTGAACCAGCATGTGAATACCTACCTGAAAACTGCTTTTTGGAGAATAACCCATCCAGTTTTGTAGATGTTGATATGATGTGATGCAGTAATATTTTAATAATATTACTATTAATAGCAATGTTCTGAAGATATTAGTAACGTAAATCTTTTGGGTAATGGCCTTAAGAACAGACCTAAGTATAAAAACTCTTAGGTTTAATATATTACTTTTCTGCTGGTAGTAGTTTGGATACTTGCAGGTTCCTAAATTACTTATAGTATCATCCTGCTTTCAATCTGACTTTTCATTCTAGAGCTCTATTCCCAAAAAAGCTGTTGAGTCTGAGATAGACCATATCATTATGGTTTAACAGAAGAAAAGAAAGGGAAACTGTTTGTTATTTTTAGGAGAGAAACTGCCCTCCTACAAGTTCACCAAGTACTCCTCCCTCAGTACATCTTGCGTGCCTGCTTGATGAGGAACCACAGGCTTTAGTGTATCTGACTCTCCAAAGAGGGTATTTGGTGGGTGTGATGCCAACGTGCAGCTGTGCACACCTAAGAGCAAGGGCCTTCTTGATTTACTCCAATCTATACTAGGTTTTTACTGGAAGAATTAGTCAGGAATATTATGCCAGGATAAATTTGCTAAAATGATCTTTCAAGTGACCAGTCAGCTTCCAAAAAGGAAACATCTCTCCACCTCTATCTCTTCACCCCAAGAAGTAGCTTTCCATCTATTCACTTGGAAGGCTCACTTTTGGCCTACAAAGGATCTTAATGTGAAAACTAGCAAGAAAAGACACTGCAGGTTGATTTTCTCCCCCCTTTTTTTTTTAATTTACCCTTTTTTTTAATCCGGATTTTGGGCAAACTTTTCCTCCAGGTGCATAATACCTTTTCCTTTTCCTTTCTTTTTAAAATAGGGAAGGTATGTGTGGTTTTAATACATCTGTAATTATAGTCCATAGCTTCCTGAAGCAAAGTTAAAATTATAACTTTCATGATGACAATGAATCAATTTTTCTACCCTGTGTAGGGTGGATGTGAAGGCTAATGTTGTCCCAGTGCCATCGACTCAGGGTTGCTAAAGGAAGTCTTGTGAAGGAAAGTCTTATCACTTGGCATTTCTGACTTGCTAATCTGATTTCAAAGAAAAATAGTTTATAATAGTTCCTGGTTCAAATCCTCCTCCTTGATAAAGTTGATGTCAAAGCAGGTGCAACAGTAACTGGATGAGCAAGTCAAGCTTGTTGAGTTCAGATCCAGAAATGCTAAAAATTTACTGATTTAGCAGCTCTCAGATGTCAGTTAATAACCAAAGAAATAGGAACCCATTCAAACTTTTTGGTTCAGACAATCTGACTTTTTCCTGTACTGGTGCTGAAATCTAACTCTGGGAGATGTCCCAAATCCACAAATCTCTGGGTGAGTTGTTATATTTGTTTGATGTCCCTGGCTACATGAACAAATAAACAAACAGCCTGCATTTTATCTCCCTTCAAACCCTCCCTTTACTTCCCATTGCTACTTACATGATTTTACTACCCACCCTGGGTCTCTTGTAGCATAGTCTGACCAAGCAGGTGCTATGGGGAACGAGGAATGCAGCTCAGGCTACTTTTTGTGTGCCCATTCAGCCCCTTCCTGATAGCGAGTAGGGGAGTATCAGCAGTGAAAGTCTGTATTCAAACACATCATACTTGCTTGGGGAAGTCATAGGATACATGATACCCTTCGCATGATCCCATGGGAGAGAAGGTGATGAATCCACCACACACTGAGCAGAATTGTTAGCATTTTCCAGATATTTTCCTAGTGTCCCAAATCAAGCTTCCAGTTCAGGTTTTAAAAGTCTGTATTTCTGACTGCATATAAAATGTATTACAGGAACTGTGGTGACAGAAGACAAAAATTTTCTTGAGTTTTCCATTTTATGTATTTTTTTTAACCAGCTGTATAAAGTCATCTCTCTGAAGTATTGATTAAAGCTTAGTCAAGTATTGACTAAGTCAGTAATAAGAGCTCATTCCTATTTAGTCCTAAGTAGCAAAGGTTTCTCTCTCATTATACTTTCAGGGACTCTATTGCTGATCCACCTAGGAATGCAAACCAACAGAAGGCTCCCATCACTCCAGGTTCACAGGGAGGTGGACATGTTTTGGGAGATCACAAGATTCAATTCTGCATGGCTGGTGTCAGCACTCAGAGCCCATGGGGTCAGCTGGTCAGCTCATCTGTGCCCGTGGCCAGTGGCAAACCAACATTCCTCAATGGTAACATGGACTGTACATCAATTCTCTGGAAACAAAAGCAAAAAAGAAGATGTCCATGGAAGTGGGTGACTTGCATCCTGTTGGCACGGTCCACGTTCAAGGTTGTTCCTATTGGCTCCATTCCCTTGAAGACACAAGGAGCAGCTGTGCAGGAAGTAAGTGACAGCCACACCACCTAATGCTTTATGTACAAACAGGGGTGAGCTGCACAGCCTTGATAAAGGCAGGCATGATAGTGGTGGAGTCAAATCACATAAACTGCATGACCCCACAACCCAAATAAGGGCTGCCACAACTGGTGGGCAGGCTGGAGATGTCCCATAGCTGGGATCTGATCTCCACAGCACCCAATATTGCAGAGGTTTGTGAAGGAAAACTCAAAACATTCATCTCTTAGGCAGCAGCCCTGCAGATTAAAAAATAAAAGGGGGCAGTTCTCATTTGAAAAGAGAAGTAATCCAGTTTTTTACCAAATATAACAATATTTCAGTTACCTTAATTTCATTATAAAAAGTTTTTAAGCCTTTTTCCACTGATTATTCTAAAACAATTACATATGGGGTTGTTCATTGATTTTTCCATTTGCCGCTTATCAAAGACTGGAACACTGACTTTTATTATTTTATTGGTATAAGAGAAGGGAAAAGGTATTGCTTGTTACCTGGTTTTTCACAAATGCTTATAATTTCATTTTACAAGCTTTATTGATGTAGATGCAACTTATTTATATTTTCATGGGATAAATATAAAAGACCATAGATACCATTGCAGTTCTGTCAGGGCTACAGAAAGAGTTTTCCAGACTGTACAAGGAATGGGCTTGTACTTGTGATGAGAATTAAAGCTCAGCAAGTGTGAACCAGTGATGTGCCTGCCCATGTCAAAGGGGATTTCAAAGTCCATGGGAATTCACTATTTAATAAACACAGCAGATGTCTCACTCATAAGACATGAATGACTACTTGTCATGAACTCATGGTCTCACTGAACTGATGTTCCTTTGCACTTTTTTACCTTCTTGCCTCTGGAAGCACTGGGGACTCCCAGGCACAGCCTTATTTTGGACATCATTCTTCAGACCCCAGATGTAGGATTTAGTTGCCTAGGCACAGCGCAAATGAAAAAGTGCCCTGTTAAATATCCCAGGGTACCCGAGCATCATGAATAGAGAATTTGTGTCCTTCTACCTCTGCTTCTATAGACAATGCCAAATACTTGCAAAGGACACCATGGGCTTGTGTCCTTTATACAATACACATGTAGCTGTATCCCTAGGGGAGAACAGCAGGATGTCAAGTTTGATTGTAATATTCCCCAGGAGGAGCCTGATTCCTTGCTTGATTCCCTGTAACTTCAGAGGGAATGTGGTCCCCAAGCCCAGGTGTCTGCTCTGAACTCCGAAGCTGACTTTTGTGACTATTCACTGCTGCTGCAGAACAGGCCAGCTGGGAGAGGGCAGCAAGCCTAGAACATGGTCATGGCTACAACTGTGCAACTGAGCCAGCCACAACACTGCTGAGGCCTTCAGCAATGGCTTTACCACTGCAAGCATCATTAACACAGGCTTCTGGTCAGGCAACGAGCTCTGAACTTACCTAACATTCTCCAAAAACACACCCATTACTTTCCTGCTGGCATAAAGATGCTCTCATAAAAATCTGTGGGTTGAGTACCTCTCCAGTGTGATCTTCTGCATACAGCTTGAGTAACTTAGCTGCATTCACCTCCATGGAAATCTGGAAATTGGGCCATTCTACGTGACTATAAAGAGCTGCCTTTCTGGAAGGCAATATTGTGGTTTGATGGCAGCTGTCTAACAGGAAGCCACTGAACTAGAGCACAGGTTGAACAGTACTCTATAGCAATTAGGTCAGTGGAGCTAAGGCTCAAAGTTGCCGCAGTGTTGGTAGAAATAAGACTTTACATTTGCATATTAATTGTCTAAGCTATTCACTATCTGCCCTTCATTACCAGGATAAACCCATGTAATCAGAGATTATCCAGTTCTCATTTGGAAAACATGCTCTGTATTCATTATCTCATACATGCCAACTAAGTAAACTAATCTTCTTTAAAATTTTTACTACACTGGTCTTAGTATGACACAGTTACTCTGGTACAGTGAACTCCTGTGCATATGGATGTGTCATGAAACACACAATCAACTTCCAGTTTTGCTGAAGTGCCTCTGTAAGGACGGTAGAGCTTTCAGATCTAGGAAGCAGCATTCAAACTTTCAGCCTCTTAGCTGAATAAGTCTTTTTTTTTTTTATTGCACACAATATTTTTAATCAATAATGTCAAGGCTCATTTGAGCAGTGCTCTACTACCTGATCTCTTGAGGGCAGCCTGGACAGAATGGGTCTAACAGCAGTAAGGTGATAGTTGGGATTTTCTTCTGTCTAGGAGGCTAGAAATTTGTCAAGAGTTGCCTGTTCAAACCCAGTGGCAAGAAGATCTTTGCCTAGAGTTTCTCATTCCCCTAGGACTATTTAGATTCTCTGATAATACCATTATGGATCTATGGCACCTATGTTAAGTGTGAACGCTTTGTTTGCAGCTGTTGGCTTTAGCAGGATGTGGGATGTTCTTTAGCAATCTTTCACCTTATTTGAAGCTAAAGCTTCACACCATTTTGTAGGATACACTGGAAGGATTTTTTTCTCTCAAAATTTTAATGGACATATATTTTTTAATCTTTAAGATGTTAATTTCCTGCATGAGATGATGCTTCCTGTTCTTCTGGTCATTCTTTTTGCAATACTGCTTGGAAGATTTTACAGCTTCATTTGCTCTTTTGCTGCTCTCAGAATGAAGTTATTTCTCCATCTGATGTAATGGCTAATACAATTTCTGGCATAGGATAAAACATTGCACATGATGCAGCTGACCAGAGTATTGTGTTAAGTACCTAGGAGTGAAGAAAGGTGGGAGAAGCCACAGTCTCAGTATGCCTGGTAAACCAGCCATGGATGGCTTGTAATGGGACAGTGAAGCTGAACCTGTGTGCTCTGTGTGCCAGGGTGCTGCACAGCGAAACCCAGCACACCTTATCAACAAACTGGGCACTTCTGCCCTTCAGGCTGAAATTCTGGAGGGTTCTGAAGCCTGAAGGATGAGTGTCTAACTACCATCACAAGTGCATTAAGTCCAACTGATAAGTTGGACTTCGTAATCCCTATGGTCCCTTCTGTCTTTAAATATTCTATTTTTTTTTAAAGCCCTTTCTTTCTGCCTTCCACATTTGATTAATTCAATGTTTAAAAACATTATTAGTGACTTGACAATGAAACAAAATATTTCTAATATGTGCACAAGATGCTTTGATCACCTTAAAAGTTTTTGGTTTGGTTCAAAAATTATTTTCAGAAACAAAATCTTTTCCATGCTGATCCCATGATCAGCTCTTTTAACACAGTGCATTGTTTTCTGGGGCTTAAAGCACTAGGAACAGGATGATGGCACTAGTATGGAAGGATTTTTTAGGAATGGACTTTCCTTGGAGTCTCCTAAGAGGTAGCCAAATTCCTTGGGTTTGTTTATGGAGTCATTTTCTCTTCATTTATAGGAAAAGAAGAAGGAAAAAAGAAAGCTGAGAAGGCACTGGTTTTCAGGCAAGAGTACAACACCAAAGAGTTACGTACCTAAGAGTGGAAGAAAATCAAAGCCAAAGGCTTGCCAAAAGTCACATAAGAATTCATGTATGAATCCTAGAATTACCACAGAGATCTGCAAGATAAGAAATCCAGTTCTGACTGGCAGCTATTCTTAAGGTAAAAATTTGGTAAAACTGCAAAACACTTAATTAAAAGTGCCATTTTTCTTTTGTTAATATGAGTACGTTGCCAGTTTAACCACACAGAGCTCAGTGCTCCGAGAATGCATTCCACTTAGCTTAATTAAAATCTCGGCTGGTGGAATTGAAAATGAGAAATCAGGCCCTAGGTTCAAAATGTCCCACGACATTGCCAAGGCAACAATATCAAAACATGATAAGCAGAATTATTCTGAACAGTAGGCACAGCTTAAAATGAGGTTTCAATAGCTTTTTCTGAAGGTTGAAGGGAGACACAACACGTAGTAGTTGCCTGCAAGTAAGCAGCACCTACAGTACCTGCAGTAGCTGTAGCCTCTATAATGCATACCATGGCCTTTGTGCTAGATACCCTATTGACTCTGTGTGACTCACTTTTTATGACCTCACCAATGAGATAAAACCCTCTTTCAATAATAGACTTTATCAATTAAGAAAAGCCCTACTGCCTGATAACCTGATTAAGAGCTGAGTACTCAGGGTGGTGGTGTGAGACCTTTCATTTCTAATCAATTATGGCTTCTTGTTGAACAGCTTTATGGAATTATCCAGCCTTTGGCAAACTTTTGTATGATGCTTACTGCTTCTAAAGAAAAATTACTCTTTATTTGTTCAATTTGTTACAAGGTGGGGCCCATCTGCTTGTAGGGATCCTTTCTCTTAAGACTAGGTGTCAGGGAGCTCATTTTCCCTAGGGCTTTCATATATTTGCCATTTTTAGAAACCAAAAAAGAAAAAAAAAGTAAAAAAAAGTGATGTAGAAACTTCAGTTTCAAGATCATAGATGTACGTGCTGGTTTGTAAGTTCTCTGACCAGCAAAATCAGTTGTATCAAATTTGAGAAAAATCCCCAAATCCAGAGCCGTAGGCAAAGCTTTCCTTGTCTACATAATCCTGTAATTGTAGATCACAAAAGACATACATTCAATATTACCACAACATGGTAAAACCCTTCCTTCCCTCTGTGTAGCTGTTGTCACACATCGCTATCACAAAGTAATGGAAAATTTGATACATACTGTGAGACACACTGCTAGGGCCCTGTGTTCCCTTTCCCAAGGGTGGAAACACCTATGCGAGAATGCCATGTAGTTTACTTCATAGCTTGGTCCTCCTTTTGTTGCTCCCCTTTGGGTTCTAATCTTTCACTAACAGGGCTGTTAACAAAGTGCTGGGTAGGAAGGAGATGTGTCCCTTTCTTCTGTTTCAGTTTGAACAACAAAAAGGGCTGATAGCACTGGTGTAGATAGCAGTGAGGTCCTGCTCCTTGGTAACCAGCAGTGTTTTCTGGTGGCAGCAGGAGCTCCAGGCAGTGCTGGGAGCCTTTGGTGGAGCACTGGGCCTCAGGATAAGTTTGCCTCCACCCTGTCTAGCAGCCAGACAAATCAGAAAGCACTGTGCTATTCTTTTCTCATTTGTTTGTTTTGGCGGTTTGGGGTTTTCTTACAAATTCAAGCCCATCAATTTAAAACCTGTTGCTCAGGTGTTACTGAGCTGACTTTTGCCACTAGGATGATTACAGGTTTACTTCAAGAGATGAGATCCAGTTTCCTCTGGTAGCAACTCCTTTAGGTCTAGGTGATTCTCCCCCTCTACTCTGCCCTCATGAGACCCCACATGGAGTGCTGTGTCCAGGTTTGAGGACCTCAGCTCAAGAAAGACACGGACCTGTTGGAATGAGTCCAGAGCCAAGTCACTAAGTTGATCACAGGACTGGAACACCCCTCCTGGGACAACAGGCTGAGAGAGATGGGGCTGTTCTGCCTGGAGAAGAGAAGGCTTTGGGAAGAGCTTAGAGCACCTTCCAGTGCTTAAATGGGGCCTACCAGAAAGCTGGAGAGAGGCTTCTTATATGAGCAGATAGCGTCCGGGAAAGGGACAATGGTTTTAAACTAAAAAAAGGCAGGTTTAGGTTAGATATTAGGGGGAAATTCTTTACTCAGAGGGTGGTGAAGTACAGGAATATTTTGCCCAGAGAGGCTGGTTTGCCCATCCCTGGAAGTGTGCAACAAGACCAGGTTGGATGGGACTTTGAGCAACCTGGTCTAGTGAGTGATATCTCTGCCCATGGCTGTGACTATATGATCTTTAGGGTCCCTTCCAATCAAAGCCATTCTATGATTCTATAATATTTTATTTGTCTGGGATATCTCAGCTTTGCCTGACAATTAGCAGTTTAGGAACTTTCTGGAACATGAAAGACAGTGAGAAAATAAATCATTACCTATTTATGCACCAGTCTATGCATAGGACCTGAGGGACAAATACCATAATGATGTGCCCTGCCCAGAATTGTACCAGGATGCAAGGACATATGGCAAGGAGACAATCTCATGCAGTTAGGACCAGGCACCTTGGAGATTATACTAATCTCACATTGTACCATATAATATCTCATAGACACATGTAATTTTATTTATATATGCGTACAAGGAAAGGCATGGAGGAATGTACTGGCAAGTATTGCAAAGGAAAAGACTTCCCCAATTTAACATGGTTACACTGATAAACTTGTATTCTGGTGGTAGTGGAAATCCTTCAGGTACATAATGGTTCTGCATGAATCACAAGCTGCTTAATAGTGCATTGAAATGCAGTCTTGAGCCATGACTGGTAGAAGATGTACTATCTGATTTATCCTGGGCAAAATGTCCAGAGGGGGTGGTAAGCACATTAAGTTAGATGAGCCATCTAGGGCATACCTTTCACGTGTTATCAGCTGTGCATGATAATATGACCCCGGAGACATTCCAGTGTAAACTGAGCTAGAATTATTTGAGACGTAAAGACTTTCTATTTGCAAGAAGTAAATATAGAGAAGAGTTGGCATGGGACCTTGTTAGCAAGCAATGAGGGTCAGTGCACATTTATAGGGAAAGCAGCAAATCATAGAGAACAGAAATAATTTTATTGGCTCAGGAATTAAGCAGTAGGGAAGTGCTAATCAAAACTAGATGGTTGGAGTCCAGAAGCTGTGGAGATCACTACAAAATTGTACACACTCTGTTTTTGTTCTCCACCTTTTTTTCTCCTACAAATGCTTTCACTTTTTTTTTCCTTTTTACTTTTTTTTTCTTCTCCCTGTGAAATAATATGCCAGCTGTGCAAATGTTTGACCCTGTGAACATTCAGAAATTGATTATGCTTTCTGGCCTTGCTGAACACAAGCCAAGCCCTGTCTGCAGAAACAGTGTTTCCAGAAGCAGCAGTGAGTACACACACACATGCTCTTTTCTATGAGCGCTTGCCGAAGCCTTGTGAATGTGTCCAGGAAAGAAATATTCCTGGTCAGTCAAAACACTCAAACCTGTACCGTAGGGAATTAGTAGGAAAGATCCATTCTTTAAATTATTACCATAACACTTATTTATAGTATATGTGTTATACAATAATAATGTGTTCCCTAGAGTAAACATCTGTCTGTCTCCCAGAATACTTTCTGGATCTTTGGCCAAATTCAATCAAATCCGGCAGATGAATAGATGTCTCAAGTTTATGTAAATTTCTGTAAAGCTAGAGAAATTAGTTAGCCAGGTAAACGAAAGCAACTTTATTAAGATATCTCTGTTAAAGTCCTTCCACTTCAAGAAAAGCTTCCAGATTAATTTACCCCTTAATGCACAGGGAATCACTATGAGAACTGAACATCAAATGTCTGTATTTTGGAAACAAGGTTTCATTTTCCCACTCATTCTAAAACATCTGACCTGACGGGTGGGTTCTGTGATGTCCACTAAGATCCATATACTGACTGAAAGCTGGCACATTCATAATCTCTTAGCTTGAAGGAATAACATTAGCATAGTTCAATTAAAATTCTGTTTAGTGTCATTCAGTTAAAGTTTCAGTGGCACAAGAAGACAGAACCCTCTGGGAAATGAGTTTTTATTAGGTCCAATGGTTGTGGAACTATTGTTCAAAACTTTTTTCGCCGTGGAACTGAATGACTCCACTGTGGTCATCCCTCATAGCCTATTACTGATCAGAGAGGAATGAATGACTCCCCTTTTGGCTGTACAATTACAGGTACTTTTTTTTAGAGAAACATAGTCCTATTAAGTTTGGAAAAAATCTCTAACATCATCAAGTCCAACTGTCAATCCACCACCACCACCACCACATTCACCACTGAACTATGTTCTCAAGTGACATATTCACAGGTTTTTTGAACACTTCCAGAGAAGGTGACTCCACCACTTCCCTGGGCAGCCTGTTCCTAGCAAGGGTTTCTTCAACCCTTACCGTGAGGAAACTTTTCCTAATATTTAATCTAAACATCCCCTGGCGCAACTTGAGGCCATTTTCTCCCCTCCTCTTATGTAATCATGTACTTTCCAATCTCTGTGAGTCATTAAGGCATTTTCAGCTCTACTGCCCTTTCTTCCCCATTCTTTGTTACCTCTGAGCCTGAGAGCATCCTGGTTGTCTGAAGTGGCTCCTTTTCTGTTTTGGCAGCTGTGCACACCAGGATAATGTTTTTCCTTGTCTGACTTGGAGAGCTTTGCTCACCTTCCTCCTTCGCCTTCCTCCTTTCTTTGTTCCTGGTACTTTGTTGAATTACTATTCCTCCTTTCAGTCTGAACTTTGTGTTTTTCTCTTTTTTTTTGACTAACTGTAGTTAATTCTTAATTTAAAAATAGTTTCTTCAGTGTTCAATAAGTTCTTCTTCAGTTTTCTCTTTGGGTCATGAGGCTGGGACCTTTGGACAGATGTTTGGTCTTTATTTGGTAAAGTCTTGACACTCGTGGTAGAGGGGGAACAGCATAGAGGTTCTTGCAGCCCCTGCTGATCTCCCAGGCAGCTCTTCTCAGGTAAATCCATGAACATAACTACCATGATATTCAGCCAAGCAAAAACCTGCACAACACAGTGCATCAGCCCTCCTTGCTGGAGCTGTCCACAGCCATCCACACAGTATTTTGTCTTTGTTACACCCTCACAGCCCAATCCCATAGGTGATCTCCAGTCAGTCTTTAGCCTTGTACAAGAAACAGTCCCCTTTAACATGTTCCTGCCTGAAAGTTAAGGAAAAAGGGACTTCTCTGTCTTCCTCATAGTGTACAGGAAATGATATTACTCTCTGTCTGCAGTTTAGGCTTGAATGCCTGTAGGCAAATAGGATCTATTTCCTCAGTCAAATTTTTGATGGAGAGTGGGCAGGATGCAAGCATTTCTGTCTCCATATCAAGCGGAAAAGGTGACAAAACAGACACGCCTTCTCAAATGCACATATTTCCCTGGAGAAATTGGGATGGAAAATTTTAGATTTTCATGCGATACTCTTTTCATTTGTGTTGCTCCTGATACGACATCTAAATTTTCCCCTTTCTCTCTTTCCTTAATCCAAATGCAAAGGTGAAAGAAAATCTGTTAATGAATGATTTGTCAAAGTGCTACGCAAGACTCAGTTCTTCTGGAGGATTTGTCAAGTAATGTGAAAGGCTGTATTATACCACATGAGTTACTGGTCTTTGCCCAGTACTCCTGAGGGTGGCAGGGAGGTGGTTTTGGGTTGCTCTACCAGCAGCGTAAGTTTTACTGTGTACAGTGTACAGTGTACAGTTTTACTGTACACTGAGATGGGGATTCAAGAGTCTCTTCCTGGTTCTGCAAAGCTGTGCATTTGTAAAGGACATCTTCACCTTCAGAAGCAAAGAAGGAAGCCTCTAGTTGTGTTTCATTCACAACAAAGGGGGAAATAATACAATTTATTTGCTTTCATTTACCTCTGGGACTATTTCAACTCTACAACTTCAACATGGGTGATGCTCAGCTCTATCTCTTTCAGTTTTCTTCTCAGTTTCCAGTAAACTTCTCAGTGCTCCAGGAGATAATTCCACATCTGGTGTCCTGACTTTCTTGTAGGAGCAGAGCTCCCTTGTCACAAGCACAGTAGTGAAGCATACAGCCTGTGGTGTTCAGAGATGAGAAAGGGCAAATGGCAAGAATGGCCAAGGGTCTTTGGTCCTCCTGCTTTAGGAGAATAGGCAAGGAGCAACGCATGCTGGGGAGCAGCTAACTGAGGGCAAATTGGCAAATTCAGAGGCAGCTCTAAAAATTAAGAAAGCTGTTTCAAAACTGATTTGAATAGAAAGAAAAAACCAAAACCTGTAGTACACAGACTGTATATTTCTCTTCCCAGAGCAGCTTCAAAATTCTGAAGTTTACAATTTTAAAGAATGAGTCACAGACCCCTTTACACACTTGGCTTCTTAAAATTCATCATGTTTCCTTCCATTTTCCCTATTTTGGATTTTTTCAAAAGCTATGGCCTTTGTGAGAAAGGTTTATTTTCTAAAAAAAAAGGATTGAGGAAGGTAAGCAAACGAGTCTGGTTTTCCAAAAAAGGACTGTCTACTTATCAAAAAATTAGGAAAGCCAATAGTGAAATGAGTTTTACTTTAAGTAAATGAGTTTCTGGTAAGAGGTGACTAATGCCATTTATCTTCTTAATGTAGTGAAGCCCAAGATTGTATTTGCCTTACTGACTTATACATAGCTGATGCCTCCCTGCTTCTGTATTTCAGGTAACTGTGACTCACTTATTAAACAGTAATAACCTTATTTATATTATTTTTTTCACCCTTTTATTTATCCAGAAGTTCGTTTGAGTGAGCAACACACGCAAGTTACTAAGCAGAAAATAAGTTCAACAGTTGCAAGCTGCAAAAATTACATGAGAGAAGTAAAATGAAAGATAGATATGCAAAACAGTAGTTACTATCCAGCATGCCTATGTGAATGCAGTTTTGTAGCCTTTACCCAGTTGTCCTCTGACTCAATTTTTTTTGCCATAGTGAAATATTTGTTTGGTACATAGGAATCCTTGAGGTTCTTCCAAGCCTTTATGTCCTCACCACCTTATTCCTGCCTAAAAGGTAGGCAAAATGGGCATGTCTTGAAGGAGGCACCTGAACAGGATATGTCTGCAATTGTTATCAGCCACCCTCATTTTCAGTAGGCTTACCATGATTTTAGCTAATGGAGGAAATGGTCCATTAACTCCTTAACTCTAAATGTTTGATGGAGATACGCTCCACGTCCAAGTTTAACTCCCCACTGAGAGGTTTTGTGAGGGTTTGCTGCTGATGGAGAAACTATGTAACAGGAAACTACAACCTCTTTCCGGGTTTTAATTTTGTGTTTGTGCGACTATTAAGGTAAGTTTTAACCATGGCTATAAGAGGAAAAATACATACAGGATGTAGTAAATATATCTGTCTTAGAAGTTGTTTTGACTAAAGAGAAAGCCTGTAACACTGAGACAACTAGGGAAGTCACTCTGCCATCTACCTCTGCCATCAAATGTGCTCACAACACTGTGCAGATAAACTGGAAATGTCTAGATGGTCAGAAAGAAACCACCTATTCATGTTGGAACTTGGGAATACAAGGATCACCAAAGAAACAGCAGGAAGGTGGAATTCAATGTGAATGTAGGGGGGAAATGAGAAATATAAATAAGCTCTTCTACTCAAATTCAAAAAAATATGAAGATTTCAATGGACTGGAATTTTTTTGTTACATTAATTTTTCAAGATGGATTTCCATTTTCTCATTATTTTTTCTTTTTAATCTCAGTGTCTTGATAGACTTGTGTTTGTAATAAACCCTATGCAAAAAGATCCCATGTGTCAGCTTGCATACTACATAAATTTCAGTCTATATGGCTTTGATCTGCATATTTTTAAGGCAATAGATATAAAAGAGAATAATTTCTATCCTTCAGCTTTCTAAATTAGACGTTCTTCAGAATTAAAGAAAACTGCTCATGTCTCAAGGGGAAAGGAACTCTAAACTGAATCTAAAGTCAACTTCAGAGCTCACAGAGAGACATGTCCTTCTTCAAAGTCTTCTACAGACTGGAATGGCCTGTCTCTCCTTCCTACACTCTGACCTCCCAGGATCTTATTCCCTCTATGCACAGTTCATTTGTCTAGGGTACAAAATAATCTTTCCTCTTGGAATAAGAGAAATTGGTGTTGGCAGAGTCCAAATGCAGTTTTGTCAAGTGCTGGCAGTCCAGGAAACCCTTTTGGGACTTTCTGGGAATTGCTGTGAAGCAGTTATGGTAGGAGAACATTAAAAACACAATTACAGAGAGGTACGTCATACTAATTCCAGCAGCCAAGCCAGCAAATCCCGTAGGTTGTCATTGGCACCAAGAGAACAAGCAGTGCCTTCCAAGGAAAGTACAAGAAACCTCACAACAAACAGCAAAAAGGAGTATCTCACCACAATGTGGATACAGCTGGCACACAGCTGATCCATGTAAAGGAGCTTCAGTGGCTTTTCAAATAAAGGAAAATACATGGATTTGAAAAAATGAGCAGTAGAGACTCAGGGGTGATGAGCTGGCAGCAGGTCAGAATGAGGAGTGAGGAGGTTTGGTGGTGCAGCATGCTCTGTATAAACCTCAGTTTGTACCTCTAATGAACCAAGGGGATCCCTGGTAATTTACCCAGGGGCTAGACTGAGCTAGCTTGGTCAATCTCAGAAATAATTCTGTACTGTGACGAACTAATCCTCTAGACTGGGACTAATACCTCATCCATAAGTAAATATGTTGGGTCAAAAGCATAGATGTGCCACTGTTCCTGTAAGTGATGTTTTATCAGTTTGCTAAAGTGCTGACTCTTAGCTTATAAAACACTTGAATTTACTGTATAATGCAGTCAACTTTGAGAAACAGCTTGTAAATAAATGTTTCTGATGAAGACTGATAAGTCATTGAGCCACAAAACCATTTCTGTTTGCCAGTTAAGATTCAGTGGCCTGGAGAAAAAGTAGATAAGGAAAGATATTTGCTCTCTACAAATAACTTCTTTTTACTTTTGGTAGTTCACACATGTTTGAGATAAATGCCAGATAAACAGGCATAGTTTCTAATTCTTTCTACATAGTGCGCAAGGAAGGGAAACAATGACTTTGAGATTTTATGCTGCCTTTTTAACTGTATGACTTATATAAGAAAATATTGCTGATGAGCAGAAACCAGAGCCTTTTTTTTTTTTTTTTTTTTGTTAATGCAAGATCTGAGAATTTCAGAAGGAGCCTTGAAGATTATGATTTTCATTATGTAGTGCCTAGTTTGTTTATGGCTTTATTTTCAGTTGTTCTTATTACTTAGAAAGAGCATTACAAATGAGAAAACAAGTAGTACATTGAAGAAGGACTCAACAGTGCACACCCAGTGGTACCCAGCCTACAATCAGCACATTCATTGTCGAGACATCAGGGCTCTCAACGCCTTGAGAGCATGAATCACCAGATAAACTGACATCCGTTTCCCTAAAGGCACGTCTACCCTGCTGTCACTCCTGCAGCAGCAAAGGGCAGACATGCCACAAAACCTGTGTCAAATGCATCTAAAATAGCTCATGCTGCTGCAGCTGAATTATGAAAGTATCTGTTTTATTTTTTACATAACATAAAATCGCTAAGGATATGGTCTGTCACGTTTAGGAAGAGTCACTTCAGCTGAGCCATCTGAAGACAGCTCTCTGGCCTTATGGTTTCATGTAGAGCTCCATTAGTTCAGAGAGGAAGATGGGCAGCTCTAGAAAAGGATACCCCTCTCTTGGTGTGAGTTGGACAGAGTAAGTGAGGCATTTGTGCAGTCTTACGTGCTCAAACTTCAGATCCCCAAAGTCAGGTAAAAAGAGCCTTCCACAATGTGGTTGCTCTCCATGTCTATCCATTTACTGTGCACTCACACATCCTTCTAAATCAGGGCTGAATCAGTTTTTCATATGACATGAGCTCAATAAGGCCCACTTTGGTGTCCTCACTGAAGATCCTAGCACAGTTCTGAGAAGAATAAATTCTGATGCAATGTTCAAGACCTGCACATCCAAAATAGGAACTGGATCAGGCTCTAATACATCAGTACATGAATGTGGAAGGCAGTCAGCAGGTCATGGAGAGGTATTTATTCACTGTATTAAACTTCCAACTCTAATGACCATAGAGCTGTGCAAACAGAAACCAGTAAGTGTTTGAGAGGCCTTGCTGTACAATTGCTCAAACAGACAAAAGAAGGTGTGAGCCTTGAACGTGAGAATAAAATAAGTATATTGTGGCTTAACTTAATATCAGAATTAACTTAATATCAGAACAGTCACATGGCTGCTTTTCAAGGAATAATACAAGAAATTAATCTTGCAGTACATTCATGTGGTAAGATTTAAATCTTTAGAAATTGCACAGCAAAGATATTTTAGGATCAAATATCCTTTTAAGTCCAGCAGTATTTTTCAAGACACTCACAAAGTTAATATTTGATGTTATGTTTCTAGTGATATTAGTACTATAAGTGGTGTAATTATAATGTTAACCAATAAAAGACAGAACCAACACAAACCTCAACAAAACAACTAAGCAAATGTCTTCCTTTCCAATACCTGCTATTTTTGCTTCTCTTAAGAAAAAACTTTGAATTTGGGAAGAAAAGGGATTGTGATATGATGTTACTACAGAGATTCTAGAGTATTAGAAATGCTTTCAGTAGTTCCTATTATACTGTAATAAATATTGTGAGTGTATTGAAACATGATACTAATATTAGAAATTGCTCTGTAGCTCACCTGTTATCAACACTCCATGCATTGCATGGGAATAGGCTGCTATTTTAAAAACATCAAGAGCTAGCTTGAGAACTACAGTTTTCTCTGCATTTCCTTTTTTTTTTTTAATCAGTTTGGTCAAAAACTTTCCTTTTGTTCTTCATCAGCATTAACAGTTACACTGCAACCACTGGACAAAATTACTTATTTTCAGTATTTGGAGGTATTATATTTGTAACTAGATATATATAGTATATACAAATTTGAAATGTTTGGGCTCTGGTGACAGCTGTAGGCAAATATTCCTAGTTTAGTTATATTTGTTGAAAACCAGAGAGAAAAAAGCAAAGCTGTTAACAATATTATTTAAAGTTATTACACAGCCTACCTACTTGAAAGAAAATACAGACCTACTACTGTTACCTTCAGTAACAGTGCTGATCCTTTCTCTGCAGTCCTCATATTTTTATATAATTTTTGGACTTGGATGACCTAAGAAATAGCCATGCTGTCCATGTGGTCATTTCCTTCCTTGTTTGTCACTGGATGGAAGTCCAAGGAAAACTTCTATTGCTGTGTCAGCAGTGACCACCAGTTCCCAGTGAGATGCATTCCTCATGTTAGCAAAGTGACCACTTGTAATGATCACACAGACAAAATGATCACACAGACATGGGAAAAAGACCCATTTGGCAATTGCAAAAGATCTTTTTTTATCTTACTAGAAAGGCTGTTATGTATTGACCTGAAAAACTCATTCCTCCCTTTCTATTAATTGTAATCTAACACCCCAGCAGTACATGTCCTCAGGCAATAGGTTCAGCATCTCTGCACAGCTTCATCCTTGAGACCTGCTACAATTCTTCTAAGTTAAAATCCCAAATCAAGGGAATGATAACAGACTTTTAAAATAATATTTCAAATCATCGGCAGGGTAAACTTGTAGCTTTTATTTAAACAACCTAAATACTCTATTGGTTTTCAACTGGAACAGTCCCAGATGGCAGAACGTGAAGTGGCGTCAGCCTGCGATTTCCACGTGGAAGGTGCTTTGCTTTTTACATCTCTGAAACAAATGAGGAATGGAAGGTATTTGTTGAAGAAGGGATGAAAAGAGTGTGTTTCATTGGTGGATTCTGTTTGCTCCTGTGTCACACGAGGCTGAAATGGATGCTGGGAGGGAGATGTCATATTACAGACAAGATATTGCAGTTAATCATTGTCACTGAGAGTCAAGGTTCTGTCTGGAAACAAGGAGAGTTTGGAACAGATGCACTCACCAGGTGTACAAAGCACATGGCACAGAGATGACTGCAGGCATCTTCTGCTGGGGAGTTTAATTCCTTCTTTCTCCAGGAAGGGTTTTTGCACCATTCCCTTGTACTACAAGACAACTGATCCTGCAGGGATGAGGAAGCTCACTGGGTGATTTTCCAGGTAAAAGGACTCTTTGTATAGGTCAATGAAATTCACTGCCCAGAAGCGTACAAAGAGCTGGTGTAGGAGGAAAACTTGCATCTTTCACAGGCAAAACAAAAACCTTTCACTGCTGCCTTGCTTCCCTCCTGCTTTGTATGAGAGCCTTAGGCTTGCTGGGAAAACTGGGCATCAATACCACACCTCACTGCTCAGCAGCTGCCACCCCTGCCTTGCTGCAGAGCCCACTAGAAAATGGAGATAGCTGAAAGCCACACGTCCTTTCTGGAGATTCAGCTGTGCTGTGGGCATTTTAGTTTCTCTACCTCTAAGGCCTTTTCCTACCACAGGTTGTGGTGCTCCATTTCACTTATGGTACTGGGCCTGGGAATAGCAGGAGGAACAGAAAGGCAGAATACTGGACAAATGTACATTTAATTGAGTATAAAACTCCACTGCTTCCCCAGCTGTCTACTGTGTTGAATAAATTCTTTTTTTTTTTTTTTTTATTGCTTCAGGTTTTATGTTGCAGTTAAGGTTATCCAGTGATGATCTGGCCGCCTATTCATCCGCTGTTCCCAGACAATACATTTAGCTACTGGATGATTTCTGTGGAATCTGGCAAGTATGTGATCTCAGAGGCCCTAGATTCTTGCAAACCCCATGAAGTAAAACTGTTGCTATTAAAAGAAAGGCGAATATTGATCTATAAGCTAAACCCTTGCTATTTAGCAGAGAAGCCAGGTCTTGTTTCACAGCTTGTGTAACATGTTGGTCTTTTCCTCATAACATTGCTTATTTTACTGAATTTTTCATGTATGTATTTTACATGGGTTTGATTGGTTCATTTTACTTCATGTTTGCTTTGTCTGTACATTGTCAGTCACATGCTTTTACCTGAACTGAAAAGGTAGCATGGTTGCAATGTGTTATACACATGGTGTGTTTGTGGTGTTTATAAAGGTGTTTATAAGGGGAGGCACTCGCAGTAGAATGTAGTACCTCTATTCTGCTGTAATCACGATCACACTGAAGACTGTACTAATGCAGGAAAGACAAAACATGCCACAGGAGAATATGGCCCACTAGTTTTCTTAACTGAAGTGATGGGTATTTCTCCATATGAACAGGCGCACAAGCCAGATAAACAGATTATTTATAAAAAGGGAAAATTATTTTACATACTTTTGAATAATGAATTTCCACCTATGTAGATACTGCAGTAAAGTTCACTTGGGCAGTCACCATCCATGTATCTTTACTCCTTACGAAACAACCCCTGCGCTGGGCACTGGATTTTTATCTGTATTGTATCTTTACTATTTACTTTCTATGGGGTGAACATATTTCACATAATTCAAGAATATCCTGAACCCACCACTATCAGTGGATTCATGCTGAATCCCTGCACCATCAGTCAAGTCTGCATTTCAGATTCTGTATAATGAAGCCATTTGTGCATTATAGACTTCTGGATATTTGTCAAAAATTCTTTGAACTGAAATGATTTAGTATGGAGCTTTACAAATTACTCTGTGCAGCTGGAAACCAGATGAGCCATGTTCAGACCTAGTGATCCATTGAGCTCGAAGTGCAGATGGAAAATACAGCTTCTCCCTTGCTTCTCTGGTCGTGCATGACATTTAAAGGTTGTCATGCATAGAGACTATTTTCCCTTTGGCACAGTGTTTACCTCCTCGACTCCCTAGTACCAAGAGACACTGTACCCATGCAGGGAGGAACAAAACCATGAGGCCAAAGGTGCCTTAAAAAAGGCAGGGGGTGAATGTGTAGATCTTTATCTTTAGTAACCATAACAAAGCTCACTACATTGTGTTGCGTATTTTTACGTTAACAATATTGAATGAAAAGGGTATGACGTAAAGGAGCACCTCCCAAAAGATCTGCAACAATGCTCACAGTTTATGGATGTGGCTAATTTTTCTAGAACGTAATTAATTAGACAAAGGGAAAGAGGTGGACTTCATTTTATGCCCTGTTTGATATCTGCAGTGTTTGTGTCAGATGCCTCTGCTTCCTTTTGCAATGCCTGCTCGGAAACAGGCTTTCTCAGGGCATTATTCACACAAATGATTCATAGCACTGTACTGCAAAGAAAGTTGGATGAACTTTACCATAGAAGTTGTGATTTCAGTCCTCATGGAAAAAAAGTTCTGTAAAGTGTAGTATTGCCAGACCCTCTCAAAAATTTTACAAAGACTATACACGTTAGATTTTTGTCATGTTTCTATTATTACTGTTTCCAAGAAACTGGAATGAGATGAAACAGAGATAATTTTTATGGAAATACCTAGCTTTTTCTGATTATTTCTTTTTTGATGATTAATCATATACAGTAAAATTTTTACTTTCACAATAGGTAGATCAAGCTTCCTCAGTGTTTGTGAACATATTCATATCTCTTCATATTTTTGACTAATTGAATAAAATCTTTATCATACTTTTGAGATTATCTCCAAAGGGGCTTAAACTGCTGCTTCCTCAAGCAGCAATTTCTCCATGGCAGCACCTTCTATGAGCATGTTTCAATCTCCTGGATTTCATATAGGATTTGAGAAACATTGATCAAATTGACTGACAGAAAAGAGAAACTCCTCCAACACAGATACTGCAGCATTCATTAACTTTAAAAAACCCCTTGTGTTTAATCCCTTTCCATCTTCCTGATGCACAGCTAGCAGGTTGATCTGTGTGTAAATGTAGACAGAGCAGCTCTTGGCTTCTTTTGGTTTGACAACATATTAAAGGCACAGATCAACAATTACCTGTGTGGCCAACAAATGAGCCAGGTACAAACTGTTCACTGAAATCAATGCACAGTAACTGGTCTTGAAGAAGGTGCCGTTCAAGGAGCTAAAGGTGTGAGGAACTGAGATATATAAATGTGTCAGCCTCGGGCCAGACACAAACAGCACCTAAACATGCATTGTGAAAACAGATCAGCATGGCTGTAGACAAGGCTACATCCAGCTACTTTTATCTGAGAAATAAAAACAAACAAACAAAAAACCCCAAACAATAAAGGGTCTTCAAAATTTAGATAGATAGATAGATAGATAGATAGATAGATAGATAGATAGATAGATAGAGTCATTATAAGAGCAATTTTCTGAGGTGAAGTAGGAACTGGTTGTTGTAAGAAGTTCTCAAACCAATAAAAGATTGCCCTTGTGGATGTAAATCTAATGGGATGTCCCCATAAAGCACTCAGAGGTGTACCACACACGTATCAAAACCTGTTGAGCCACTCCAGTACAGTCACGTAAAGCTCGTTTACAGTATCTCATCTGTGATTAGATTATGATTTGTCAATGTTTCCATGAATCTTGTTGTCTAGGTAAAAATAGTGAACCAGCAGCAAGGCCTCAGTAAATATTCATAGAGATTATATGGCAGTGTGTGTTGGTCAAAAAGAATGCCAGTAACAAGAGATTAGGAAAAGGTCTTTAGAAGGTAGTTTTGACTATAGTCCTCTTTTGTCTTCCAGGGTCTCTAAGGTTTAATTACTTAATATAGTGGGGTAATACCTGTTATCTTCAAGATTATCTCTACATTCCTAGGTATACTTTTACTATGTCAGTGGTACTTAAAAAATTTGGAACATTACTGCAAGCTCTTAGAGTAATTTGCCACATAACTGGTTGTTTTTTTCTAGTAAAGCAGGAGCTAAAAATACAAGGAGTTTTGACTTTTCAACCATCAAAAATCAGACAAGCAAGACAGAAATGACCACTGGCTCACATCCACTGGAAAGTCAGCAATGTTTGTACAAAATCATGTACTTTCTCATTTGTTCCAATGGAAAATACAGGAAAATCTTAGAGTTGTGGTGATAATCTCAATAAAAATGTCAATAAAATCAGTGGAAACACTACACCTCACTGTGTTTTAAACCTGAGCCACTATGATACCTTTAAACCCACAAGGTTTTTGAAGGTATTTTGCTGGTACAGAGACTTGAGAGTAAAACTTGAATTTATCAAAGATTTCCAATGTTTTCCATCTTTAGTTTCCAATGCCAGTGATCAAGTGAGTGCAACATCTCTGCTTCCTTTACTTCCTTTTGCTGGATACACACTTGTAGTACAATCTTGGCCATTTTGCATATGAATGGCACCTTTCAGAGACCCTTAATGTCTGGTATAAACAATTCAGTAGGTTCAGTAGGTAACTTATTCACCTTTTACCCCAGCATCGGGCCATTGTTTCCCATCCATCATACATAAAACTAGATGATTTTCTGAAAGAACAATTGTATGGATAAAAATTGACCATCAGAGGTAAATGCAGTAAATGAGAAGATCCACCAATCCTATGGTGGTCTGATTACAGCTTGGAGGAATTTTCATGGCTTGAAAACTTGCTTTAAATTTTCAGCTAAATAGAGTGCAATAGTTATCCTGTCTTCTGCAGTGTTTGTCTGTGCTCTGCCTTGCCTATAAATGGAAATCACCTCTCCACACTGGATTCCTAAAACAGCTTGTGTAGTCACAGCACATGAAAGGCCTTGAATGAATGAGATAGAGTTATTACTGAGGAGTTCTGCGCTGGAAATGCAGAGAATTATGCAGGTTGGATAGCAGATACTTTTATTTCAATAGTTTTCATTCTCTTTCTGGTTCATTTTTACCCCAGCTGTCTAACATCAAAAATTAGCAAGATTAAGGGAAGTGAAAAGCCAGCATTTTTTTTCCTGTCTGTGACAACAGTATAGGTTATTACCTGGGAAAACTTTTCTGGAGGAAGACAGCACCTTGCTGCTTTGCCTAAAGCTAAATCACTGCAAATAGTGGGGTGACTCACTGAAAGCATTCAGTGAAGAATCTGTGTACGTGTGCCCTTACAGTTTTGAACAGTTCTGCTATGTCAGTAAAGCTGCAGCTGCAGCTGAAGTTACACTGTCCTTAATGTTGGCCTTGGGCTCCTATCTGCCTTTCATCTCAACCCTGAGCTTTTTCACTTGACCCCACAGACAGCAGTGCAGCCTGACTGTGGTGGGAGATCTGGTCACCTCTGGGGCCCAGACTGACCCATCTGCTGCTGACTGGCCAGCCAGGGTCCATGTCCTTGGACCCGGCACACGTGCACAACCTAACACAGAAAGCTGGTGCGCAGGATTTGCACAATTCCTTCCTCCTGGCTCCTGACCTCTCAGCACACCTTCTCTCACATTCTGTATGGAGTAGAGAGATATCTGGAGGAGAACCAAGTGTTTGTAAAGATGTTCCTCACAGCAATGGATATGAGATGTCAAGGAGAGGCCCCTTTGGCATCGCCTGGCCTTTGGCAGGAATCTTCTGTGCTGACTTAAAAAATGCATGGATGTGCATTTCAGTGCAGGACAGATAGAGGACACAGAATACAGGATACAGGACCAGATGTAAAGGTGGGAGGGTGGCTGGTAAAAAGCAAAACAAACTATCTCTGAACATCAGCAGAGACAATCTCTAAGATATCTTCATTCTTTGACAATTGCAAAAAGGCTGGACACTGAAGTCAGGTTCTAATGTAGTTCTAAAGTGGGACTGAACAGTTCTGGCACACAGATTGTTTGGAGTCCTGTGCTCATAAATCAGTGTATGCATCCCTAAAGAACACAGTAAAAAGGTCCAGCTTTAGAACAAATCAGGTCTTTTCAAAAATGTGGCAGAGGAAGCAGCATCCTGTTGTCAGTGGTACAAAATGAGTGAATGTTGAGCAGCAGCCTCTGGAGCTGATGGAAATGTGGTCTGTTGGAAGTCATATTGCCAAGAAAGCTGTGGAGGTGTATGGAAAATTTAAAACTGAAAACAAAACTGATGAGGGTATTGGAAAGACTCCTTGGGAATGTGATAGGCTTTGAAAGAAGACAACAAACAGTTTCTATCATGATGCCTCTTATTTTTTTTCTGAAAAGATAAGTGAGCAGGCAGGGACACTTACAGACCTTGCCTGTCTTTTGCAGTATTCCTTGCTTTTAACTCCTGGCCTCCCTAAATTCCTATTGTTCTAGACTCAAACCAGGCCTGCACAGTGTTACCTTATACCCTGCATTTCGAAGAAAATTAGGCAGCCTATTCAACATCTGCTCATGTAATTTCTAATCCAAAGTTACAAGTGATATTGCTAAAATTTAAAATTTACATTTGAATAATACCTTTCATCCAAAAGGATTCCTAAGAGAATTTGCCAGCACATGTGTGCCAGTAACATCATCATTCCAACACCAAAATGAAGCCAGAGCAGCACATTAAATAATTTCTCATTCCTTTGGCAGAAATATGCAGAGATCCAAACTGCATGCCTCAAAAACCTCTCAGGAATTTTCATCCATCTAAAATTTCATAGCAGGGGAGATATCACAGCCAAAGTGATATTTAGAGGGAAGTAAAAGCTTAAAGAACATATTGATGGCTGATGTCCTCATCAAGATTAACCATCTGTATTTAGTCAGTGTAACTGCTGCAAATAAGTTTTGTGCTTTATCAGCTTGACCGCAAAGGTTAATTAACCTTCTTTCTGGATTTGATACCTTTCCAAGAACCTGTAGGAAATGATTTGTAGAGGCTAGCCAGTTTGCTACAGGTAAAGCTACTATGCATTAAAAAAAAGGACAAAACAGAGCACAGTGAACCTATCTGAAATCTGTCTAGAAAACAGAGAATAGGTTCCACTTGCATAAAATTTCCTCACGTCAGAGACTATATGCTTAAAGTCAGGCTTGGCATCACTATTTCATGACAAGCCTCCAAGTCCTCTGGTGCCAGTCTTAAAGCAAACATAGCTGATCTTGAAAGATCACATGAAAATCCCAACCTTCCATTCATTGCAGTAATAGCAGGATAAAGCTCTAAAGTCAGTCTGGAGCTGTCAATAAAATAAAGTGTGCTACGCAGGCAGAAGACCTCATGGAAATGTTGGAGCAGATGTCTGCTTGTCACTACTGCTATATAAGGGAGATGGCATAAATTCCAAAAGTCACAGGGCCCTACTGTATTTTATTTCCTGAGGACATTTACCTTGCCTCTTGAATGGATGTTCCATTAAAGGCACAAATGTGAAATACTGCTTTCCCAGAGAAAACTCACCTGGAGGTCATAAATCAAGAAGACATAAAAAAAATCAGCCTAGACATCTTCTTTAAAGATGTCTTAATGAGGAACAGAGCAAAGGATACAGAAAAGAATGGGATGTAGGCTTTTCTGTGTACATCACCTTTGCTGAATCACACTCATTTCACCCCAATTCCAATTCAAATATTTTCTTTGTATACAAAGAAATGTTGTATCACCCTCTGAATCTTTGGCTAAATAAGCTATCCTCTTTTAACTTATTTTAATTAACTACTTCATAGTTCTTGCTCCTTTTGAGTAACAGAGACTTAAGAAAAAATAAGTAATATGCTGAAATACATGTATTTTATAGGAAAAAAAAGGAAGATTGAGCAGACCAGATGAGTCAAGCAAGTTTTTTCGAAGCCATCTGTATTAATATTCACTTATGCATGTCTACAAGTGCATTTATGCACAAATTTGGTTTCCTCTTCATACAGAGATTTTGCACAAGGAGCTGTCTCAATCTCTTGCTCTACATAAAAACTATGAACATGATGTTTTAGTATGAGAAGGGATTATGTACATTTATGATGTTAGAAGATAATCAAAATCACTGTCTAAATTGTCACTTCCCTTCAGTAATTTTTGTCCAGAGAGGAGCAGCAAGACAAGGAATTTGTGATTTCATGTGCAGTGAGAAAACATCTACATGAGGTAAACCAATCTTTTTTTCTGTCTGGACAAGGACTGAAAATCAGGAATTTTGCTGGGTCTTTGTCTTCACATGAATGGCATTGAGAGCACTTGAGAGCACTTGAGGATTTGTTTGAGGTGTTTTTTTGTTGTTGTTGTTTGTTTGTTTCTGTCTTAACCTACACCATAGCCATGAGTGTTTATTTCTGACTCTTGACTCTGGGTAGTTTTTGCCTGTATTTTGTTCATGGACCTGTCAGTGCAATAAGCCAAATGAAACTAAAAACTTCCACTTCCAAAGTGACTGAAACCCTGATCTGATTTATTTTATGACTTGAACCCTTCCTTGTCTTGTTGCAGCCAGCAGCTAGAGAGTTAGCTCTCTGATTAGACACTGCAGGAAAACAGTGTTTTATATAGATCCTCTCTGACTTATCCTCTGGTTTCCATGGAAATCCATATGATCCCCATAGCTACCAAGTCTAGTTCTCTTCCGTGTGTGTAGGATAGACCTACAGGTTAACCCACACAAGCTCTATCCATTCAATTGTATGCATGCTAGGGAGATTCAAACAAATCAAGGCTCAACACAAATATTAAATAAAAACATTTGCACTTTTTGGATGATATGCTCAAAGATGATGTCCACATGTTGTGTGGCTCTAAGCTAGTATTTTTACCTCACTGAAGCATTTTTAATTGTTATAATTAATGCAATCATTATAATGAAATTATAACTAATGCAAGTTAGAGCCTCTTTGAATAGCTCTAACACATTAATTTTTTGTTACGTTTTATGTTATGAGAAAATATTTATATAAAATATAAGAAGTATATTTAATACTAAGAGTGAGATATATGTATGTCTGTATGCTTGCATTTCAGGGCATTTAAATAAATTGAAGGTAAAATACTATTATAGTATGACACATAAATTGAAAACTAAGAAAACAAATTACTTTTTGTCCTTTTACCACATCAAATAACTAATTTTAAATCTACCTTGATGTTGGATACCTGGTTTCGTTTTCCTGTTGAAGTCCGAGCAGCAAACTTGTCAGCTTTGTGGCTTATAAAGTTCCATTGTTCAGAAGGTGTTGACAAAAGACAAATTGCTGAAGAGGGACTCAGTCAATTTGTCAAGGAAAACTGAAGGATGAAGATACAAGTCTTTATCTGAAACCATGTGGATAATGTTCTGCATGGACAGCTGTGTTAGTGATTTGATTTTATGGCAAGCAAACAGTGCTTACTTTAATGGGATTTATTAAGATTTATTTAACACAGCTTACCTTCTGCTTCCCTGCAAGTGTCAATACTACTAAAGCCTAATATTGTACATACTTTATTGCTCTCTTAACTAGCACTTGTGTGATCTTTGGTATCCACATAACCTGATAAGGCACCATCGAGGCACATAACTTGCTGTAAATGCTTTATCTTTTTTCTCTTGTAATCTTGCTATGTTTGAGGGGTAGATTCTGAAAGTTTTTTATTAGTTTCATATAAATTTTCTGTTTGCTGTTTGCTGTAATAAAAAACATCTGTGTTTTCACGTTGGAAACTTAAGGAAAACCTTCTTGAGCAGTTACTGTGCTTCTGAGAGCCCCAGCAGGAATGCACAGGCATTTGGTAATTTCCTAAATGTGCTATTTTTCATACATGAACAAGGTAATAATATTTTTTAGCAGATCTTTAAAATCAATTTATTGCTTAGATTTTGTTTGTCCCATCTTCCCCGAGTGCAAAGAGCACGCACACAGAAGCAAAATGGCCTTAACTCGCAGGCAAACTACACTGCCCTTCAGCCAAATCAACATCCCCTCCATGTCTTTGAATTAAATCTGCAAATTACAATATCATCCTGAAATTTAACCTTTCCAGATTTTGTTCAATTCTATGCACTCCCTAACATCTGTAGGATTCAAACTTTTAACCCATTCATTTCAACGCATTCATTAACCCATTCACACTTTTTTTTCACCCATTCCTTCAGCCCATTCATAACCCATTCACTTCACATAGCCTTAGGGTAAGAGCTGTTAGAGCAGATCTTAGGGTGCCTTTTCTCTCGTACTGCGACCTTCCATGAACTTCAATGGAAAGTAGGACCGTGCTTGTTAGGTAAAGAGAGACACTCTGGGTACGGTTTTCAGTGCTCTGTAATTAGAGCTTTGCTGGTTTACCTTCTCTGTCTGTGGACTTGCTAGTTCTGCTCCATAGTGGTGCTGTGACAACTCCAGCACAAATTGAGACTGAATTGAAGTAAGAGGCACCTCAGCCTTTAGGTTAATGTTTTATACAAATATTTGGGGAAATAATTTGAAATTAAATGGGCATTATTATCATGAGGAATGAGCATCTCAGTTTTCCTTAGCTAGCTCATCTGTCCCTGTTAAGCCATTTATATAACTGGCTTTCAAAGTTTGAAATTGCTTCCATGACAACTCTTATTTGGCTGTAAACGGGATTGTTTTGAATCTGGGGAAGAGAACCTGTAAACATAAAATCAATGACTCCTGGCCTTTCCAGTGGTGTAACATTTTTGTCAGGAGCCTGTTTGTATCAGATTTTTAAGCATTCTGACAAAATAAAAATATGATTTATGGTGCTTTAACCCTGAGACCTCTCACGTAAGTAGCCACTGTGAAGCAAACAAAGGTTGTGCATTTTAACTACTTAGGCTTTGGGGAAGGGCTCCCTGGGGGAAAATGCAGGATCCTCAAACTACATTAGATCACGTTTCCTTCACTCCTGTTTTTCTGGAACACATGTCTGATGGATTTTGATATAACAGTTGACCATTGTCCCTATTCTTACTCATCTCTGATCACACTGAATCTGCTACCTCCAGTCAAAGCAGGCAGTTTAGCACAGACTTGAGCAAATTTGTCTTGCATAGGTGTCAGTGTCTCAACAAGGAAAATTTTCTTGTCTGAGTACAACTATGCAAACATACATCCATTGTTCATAACTGTGAAAATATTATCTGACGATTGCCTTTTATTTATCTATGACTTCACCTCCCCCAAAAGTAAAGTGATTTATATTTACCAGTGAGCATTTAATTTTGCATAACAATTTGGGGAATTTATCAAACTATATGAGCACTTCCTCAAGTTCTTCTTAATCAGGATGTTTTTAAGCTAAGAAACTAAGTCAAGGAAAGAAGTGCTCTTCTGAAACACTGGCTGAAAAAATCAACAAAAACCTATCGTGTAAAGATGGTGGGTTATCATACTTTTTTTGAAGTCCAACAACTTAGTAGTACCCTATACTATTATTTTCCAAAGTTGACAGAAAAAATCTGATCCATAAAGAATGGTTTCATTTTCCTGGATCTCATAATACTTAAAGTGGATACTTAGAGGATAAAAAAACGTAGGATAAAAATCCAATAGCTGAATTTAGTGAGTGGATCATATTTTAAAATAGGAGTAGCCATCATTAAGGGACACTTCATAGAGTAGCATGAAATACAATATGAACATACTTAATGTCCTGGCAACACCCAGAAAGTGACCTAGGAAGTATATGCTTAAGATGATGGATGAGATGGAGAGAGAGTTGGAAAGGAAATTCACAATTCGAAGTTCTTTGGGATGAAGAACAAGGAGGCTGGATGAACTAATGATAACTCCTGACATTTTGTAAAAATAAATATTCTTTATAATTAACTTTAGTCATGCTACAGGAAACTTCTATGTGATTACAAGCACTTTCACTGTTCCCCAGTTATGGATATTAAGTGCAGACACAGAGAAATTCCACCTTTCTCATACTGAGTAATGTGTGTCTCTCTGTTGCTGAGTTATTCTTGCAGTTCTGCTGAAAAAGGTCCTTTGATTTCCTATAGCCCCTGGGCAGGGCTTCTCTCCTTGAACCTTGCATCATATGTAACTAGAACATTATTCTGGAGTCAGCTGATACACAAAATCACCAGAGGGAGTGTTGATGACAGATGTGCTCTTAGTCCAGCTGTAGTCAGTGATGATCTTCCCCTTGATTTCCCTGCCCTTGATATTTGAAATTCTGTATTGAATGAGCTGCTTCACTCAGGATGCCGAAAACCACTCCCAGATACTAAAATCTGGTCCCTCCTGGAAGCTCATGTCTGCTGGTTCAAGCCATCTTCCATGAAACACCACTGATCACGAGAGCACACATGACAAGGGTGATGCTAGGACTGGGCAGCGCTTTGCAGGGCTAGGAGTTGGAAACAATTACTGCCTTCAGAAATCAAAGTAATATTTGACTTGACATTTGATGGTAGCACAAACTGAACTCTACTTCCCCAAGTTTATGGGAAGTTTCCTTGATCATGAAGTTGCTACCAGTTTTATGCTGTTGTTCCAATCATCCCTGATAATCTGTAATCTTCAAGCAGTCCCAGGACTTCTTGTGTATGATGGAATGAAATTGCAGGCTGTGAGCTTTGTAGAGAAGAGGGCTTAAAAAGCATTCAGGTCCTCCAAGGAGCACACTGAAGGACTTGCAAAGTATCTGGACAATAAATTGCAGGATAAAGACTGGTCAAATCTGGGGCATATTCCTGATGAGATCTCTCTCCATAACAGACCAGATATTTGATGGGTTACAGGTAGGGAGGCGGGGAAACACTTTGTGCTCAAAGGCTGGAGTCCTGATAAGTATCTTTAAATGACTATCCAAAGCAAATTCTAGTTTTAACGTCAGGAGATTACCTGCCAATAAAATCTGAGGGCTCTAAATACATTCAGTTTGATCTGGTTACCTAAGTGAAATACTTAATTCAGGACCCAAGTCAGTGGAGAATGATGCAAGGAGATTTGTGTCTCTAATTAGCTCAGCTGCCTTGGTGGGGTATTGCCTTGGTGGGCAACTAAGGACTTTAACTCACACTAATGCACTTAAATAGATATTATAAACCCAAAGTGATATTTGGGGCATTCAGAGTGTGACCCCATCTATACAGACTAAAACTTAAAGAGAATCCTAGGAATCAAAAACTAATTTGATGACCCCTGCCTCTCCATCATACAGTATAGTGCTATGCCAAGCAAACCTCTGCCCCAGCTCCTTCTCTTAGACACCTGCCTCATGTAAAATTAGGAGGAAATGGACCAAGAATCTGCCAGTTATTGCACATCTGGCTCCACAAAACTTGTGACCAATGTTGGTATTATGTCAACCTATGACAACACAAGGCAGGCCAAGCAGCAGTTTGTATTGGCTCAATAAATGAAGTTAAACCAGTATTTCTATGGAACTGAATTACCAAGTACCTTCATGAAGAATGCAAGCACTTAGAAATAATCTTAGGTACATTTGGGAAGAAGCAGTCGTCCAGGGAAAGACAAGGCAGGGTATGGGGGAGAAAAGAGACTGAGAATGAGATCTACTGATCTGCAGGTATGTGAAGACATTGTCATTTATTGTTTCCTACTGGGAAATCTGCATAACACTTTTCCTGGTGATATTCTGTCTGGACTCATCTCTTCTTCTAGAGTTCTTCTCACAGATAGCTCTGCATAGCAGCTAACATTGTACTGACCAGCTGGATAACTTTGTCAGAAGAAGGATTTAGCAGGATAGTACAGTCAATAACCACTCTTAGCGATTCTCTGTTAAGATTGCTTTTTCTATGTGTGTTAAGATTGCTTTTTCTATGTGTAACTCTAGGTGCTTTGGTTACTCTTTCTAACTTTTAGCTTTGGTCTGTCACAGCCTACTGTCCTCCAGAATTTGCAGAGCAGGAGGATTCAGGCTTACAGGTATTCATCCATCCATCCATCCATCCAGGACACTTCTTCTTCCCATTTCTACAGCTCCAGTATCAGGTGTTAAACACTAAAACTCCAATTACAAGTGTTAAGTCTTCCCTGAACGGTACATCAAGAGGAATACTAAGTAACCTGGAAAGTTTCAGTTTACTTGGAATTGTTTGCAGTAAATTGCTAAGAATTTTTTTTGCTAAAGGTGTGACCAGGGTCTAACAATCCCAGCTGCCTATAGCAGGAAAGGTTTTGACTTTCTCTGCTGTGTACGAACCATTAATCCAGAAAACAATGCCTCAATTCTTAACATCTCTCCCTCCTCTCAAGTTGCCTGTTGCCATTTACTCTTCATTAACTCTTCCAGCTCTACAAATGCTGTAATCCTGAGGCTATAACATTTCTGCTGTGAGCATGGGCTGTGAGCCCACGTGCTGTTCCTGCAGTTGCATCACAAGCACATGATATAGGAAAGAATGAGTAGAGGAATGAAGATAAGTAGTGGGAGAGGCAATTCAAAAGGAGTTTAGGTTCTGCAATGCAAAGCCACATCCTCCTATTTTCTCTTTTAGAGAAGTTGTGAAATAGGGAAACGTCCCATATGGAAAATCAGAATGCAGTATTTGAACATAAAGTTTGGTTAGGTTTAGTTCCAGCATCTGGCTTTAAAAACACCTGAAGTCCTTCTGGCTTGCTTGAGAGAACAGGCTCTGGCCTTAGGCATAAGGAACAGTTTGTGTGCACATAGGGCCTCTGTTTATTTAGTAACTGAAGATGGTGTGCAGTGAAAGCTTTTCCAATTATTCTCCTTTGAGCTTCATGAGTTTTAAATCTCCTGCACTTTCCTAGAGATAAACCCCAGATAATATGAAAAAACAGTATCTATCTCATTCTAGCATCCTTAATTTTTTGCAAAGATATAAATAACCCAAATAGGAATAGCCATTAGAGAACTGTAATCCGGGGGGTGAGGGAGGGAGGTGGGGGTGGATGTGTCTTACATCATGTAAGGGTAACAACCATGCATGAAGTTTGTTAGGAAGGGCACTGGACCTTAACGAGCCTTTCACTCACAGTGTAGTTCGGAACATCCCTGCATGGCTTTTATAACACCAAAGATGAGCAGGTCCCAACCAGGGCAGGGTCTTAATTCAAGAAGCAAATTTCAGCATCTGCTTCAAGTTAGGCCTAAATTCCACTAACATCGCATAAAGTCTCATTCAACAGAGAACTACAAAAGTGATGTTTTAAGCTTTTTGTTTTCTTCATTTATATTTCAGTGATTCTACTGGTTTTGCTCTGTTTTTTCTTTGAAAGGAATGTTACAGAAAATGGGAGCTCTGTTTATCAGCTGTGCTGATGCTGTTCTTGGCAATGAGCGCAGGAAGACTGGAAAACGATTTTGTTGATGGAATTTCCTCAATGCCTTGGGCATTAGACACAATGGAGTGAACATGACTTTGACGTAAAAAATTCATTGGGATATTTGTTTAAGACCAACCCTCCATGACTCGAACAAACCTCAATCAAGAGAGGATGGGCTAGAAGCCCAGTAGTTACCTTTTTAAAGGAAAAATGTTGGATTTTTTTCTGAAATTTACTTGGCCTTAGGATCTATAAAGGCAATACATTGACAAAGGGGTTTTTTAATTATTAGGTCAGACATGGTCATCAAACACTCAATATTTTTGATATGGTAACAACAAAAATGTAATCAACTTCCTGATACTCTCTGTTTTGAAGTTACAGAATTGTGTGCTGTTACTCTTTAAGAAATAGAGAAATTCCTCTGTAAATGCAACATGAGGGGTTTTTTTTAAATTTAAATCTCTCTCTGCCTCCTCATCTTACCTCCTGCTGCTTGCACTAATCAGGAAAGGAGCGGCAGCTACAACTCTCATTTTAAAAGGGACCAGCATAAAAAACTATCAGTTAGCAGCTGGTCTAAGGTCTGACTAAACAATGACTAAAACTTAATTATAACCAATTTTTACTTACTTTCCTTTTCCTGAAAATGGCTAGGGTTTTGAGCAGTGGAATTTTCTAAAAGCTGAACAAAAATCCCCAGATATGTGTGAGAGGTCTTATAATACTGAATGTCTGGGGATAGCAAGAGGAGTGAGAGCAAGTAAATTCTGTCCATTCAGAAGCCTCAATCAAGATCAAATAAAATTTATTTGCAGGGCAGTGTGTCAGTGATAAAAAGATCAGCTGCAGTGAAGATCCTATACTTGCTTCAGTGAAGAGGCACAGCCTTCAGTTCCCCAGGAAGCCAGACTTTGATGACATCCCAGAAGGACTGGCCACACTCGTCCAGGTCACACAAGGCCCAAGGCATCCCATCACTGACTCTCCATTCTTCCTACTCTGGCATCCTCACATTGCCTGATCCACATCTCTCTAGAGAAAACACCTGTTTAGACAGGAGAAATTCCTCAGGTTTCCCAGTGGCCACAAGGCCCACAAGATGTGAGCCAGTGTACAGCCAGCAGGTTCCCTGCCTCAGCTGCAGCTGTTCCACAGCAATTTCTATCTGCTGGCATCTGGGCTGGGGAACATACAAAGTACCAAGTACAAAAAAGGTGGGGGATGAATCTCCATGCATGTTGTGAAATTGGTAGCCAGATATAATTCAGTGAGGGATAGAGATGGCCTACATGACCCCCAGAAGGTCAGCACTCCAGGTAGTGCTTGTATTGCTTACACCTGCAGATGCCAGAATTAATCCACGGCCTGCAAGAAGGTCCTTGGAAAATATTCAAGAGTTTGCAGCTGCCCCTTCCCTCCTTTCCTCTCCACTAAACACTCCAGTCTCACGCAAACAAGGCATCTGGGATGCCGGAATCATTCTCAGAGTGCTCCCAACTGGTCAGGGAAAGGAGATCATTTGCAAAATCATTCAGGGTGCACTCTCCTCCCCTTCTTCCCACCATGTAGATTTTTGTGCTATTTAAAGAGGAAATGTGTTGACAAGTCTAAGCAAAAAGTGACTGGGATAGCTGTAAATCCAGAGCACCCATTGGGCTGGAGACCATGCAGAGCAGATGGTGATGCCGGGGGTGTTGACAAAAAAGCAGTGGTGGAGCTCTTTCGCTCCTTCTGGGAGAGAGGACATGCCAAGAACATGTAATTGAGGGACAAAGGATAAAGCTAGCAATAATATCTCCATCTACCTGGAAGTTTTGTGGTAAATGGGCTCAGTGTAGGGCCCAAATGGTTCAAACTGGGCACCACCTAGTTCTCTGATAGGTGCACTCATTGCAAACACTGGACTGCTTTTTATTTTGGACTTCCAGCAAGTTAAAAAAACTAACCACAGGAAAATGGAAAAAATGCCAACACTTGCTTTAAAAGGCTGTAGGACATGGAATAAAGGGGGTTTCCCCTTGGCACACATGTTAGGAGCATTATGTAACCTGTTTTATAAGAAGCTCACTGATCTCCTGGCACTGAGAAAGACCCACATAGGCTGACTGCAAAAATGAGAGTCAGGAGAGTCAGGAAATTATTATACAGGAATGAGTCTTGCCAAAGCAAGCAAAGTGCAAACATCCCACACTTCCCAAATTATCTTTCTTTCCTGCTTAATGCACTGTAAATGAAATTCAGTTGGACTTTGACATTATGGACTGGATTCAATCCCATTTATGTTGTGCATAGATGGGAACTGATGATAAAATGATATTGTTTGAGCAAATAGCTTACTTCCTTTGCAATAATTCTTACAATTGTTAACATATTAATAATTATAATAATGTGTTGCATTTATAATAGAGCCTTTCTTCACCAAGAATCCTAATGCTCTTATGAAATAAAAGGATTGTACTGTGTGTACACTATCTTAACTGAAAATACATCCGACATCACAGCTCTGCCTGTAATTCATGCTTTAAAACATAAGGAGATTAACTTTCCTACCAATCTATTGCATTTTCAGTGCCTTTTTACTATTAAATATGGCTCTGCTTATTCCTCCAGATGCTTTCTACCAAAATGAATATGTGAGAAATCTGCAGCATTAGGCAACCTTCCTAGGGGAACTCTACATTTGTTTTCACTGCTGCAGGCAGTCGGTGTAATTTTGATTTCCCTTGATTTTCAAGATAACAATTTTAAAAACTGTGGTGAAAAAGAGACTCCTCACTGAACAAAATTAGTATTTCAGTGGTTCTATTAGCTATTACTGCTGACAATCTGGGTGTGCAGAAAATATGAAGTAAGGCCTCATTGTCCAGTCTTGAGTGAAGCAGGAAGGTGCATGCTGGTTTTCAGCATGTCAAGAAACATATGTGAGGTCAACTCTGAGAAGAACACTCTTAAACGCAGACACTGCTGCCAAATATTATCAGACTATACATCCTGGAAACTTAGGCCAAACATCTCAATTAAAAAAAAAAAACCAAAAAAAACCAAAAAATCCCTACATCTTCATGTAGATGAACTAATGAAAGTCCTTTTAATTCTTGATTCAATAAACTTGACAGCCTTGCAAGGCTCATATCAATACAAAGTTAATGTGAATGACTCCCCTCTGCTGAAGCATCAAACAGGTGGTTTGAAGGAATTTGTTGGATACTGGGCAGTGAAATGCTTTCCACACATATGTCCTAAAGTTATTGTAAATAGAGTGTGACCCTTCACTGCCTCAGTTTTTCTAAGTGAAGGCAATAAGAACACATGATCAGTATTACCCTGAGAATGCTGAGAAATTATTAATATTTTTCTCTCTTAGGATCTTTGAGTCTATTATTATTATTACTATTACTATTATTATGATTGTATTTAGCCAATGTAGATAGTAGAAGCAGTCAATATTGGCACTGCTCACACACAGGCCCAGTGTCAAGATTTAATCAATTTCTACTCTTATTGGTGTAGATTTTTTTCTCTGATCTAAGAGTTACTTTGTTTGTTGTACTTACTGGTCCTTTTAATCATATGTAAAAAACAGAAAATGGGAAAAAGAGAAAGAATGTCAACCACCCATGCTGAAAAAAATGTCAGAGGAAGAAGTCAAACTGCATTTCTAAAAAGACCGTGAAGTCTGGAAACTGTTTTTCCAGTAAAAATAAAACAAACAGAACCAAACCCAAACCTCATGTTGGCCAAGAATGGAAAATGACCATTCCTTAGGTAAATGTTTGAATAGTTAAAAGAATGAGGGAAAGATAGTGACAGCTAAAATGTTTTGTGCATGTGTGATATAACAAGCTTTCTTTACAAGACAGGTGTAATAACAGTGCAAGCTGTAGGAATGCCCTGCCCTGTGAGTCAACAGGCTGACAACATGGCATTTATTTACCAGTTTAGAACAAGAAGCAGAAAATGGTTTGGCTACAGGAGATGGAACTACAGGGCTAGCATGGGTAAACAAACTGGAAGTATGCATGCTGGAATAGATCCAGGATGCCAGGGTATTAGCACTTTGAGCTCTCTGAAAAACACCATAAATATGGTACTGGCCACAAATGAGGCAGAATTTTAAATGTCGTCCAAGATTGCAAATTACTCACAGGCCTATAGAGACCCAACAGCAGCAAACACTGTTTCAACCATTATCAGCTCCTGTGGTTTATCAGAAAGGATGTGGGTTTGTGATTGATGCTCTGTAGGGCCAATAGCACAGCCCTAGTCTTCCAACCCTTCCTGCCTCTTTTGAATATCTCATTCCAGGATTTACACCCTGTCTGACCCAGTACTTTGCAGATGAAGGCAAATGTGAAAATAAAGCTTTCTGAAGCTGTAAAAAGTGTCTTGTTCTGAACTGGTTTTGTATACAGACCTCTCAGTTCCCGGATAAGAACAATATCCTAGGAAGCCAATCAATGAGAAGCAGCACAGTTTAAATTCATACACACACCCTTAATACAAATTCACTTCCATAAAGAGATAAGCTTTCTGTAAGTTCACTAATCAACCAGTATAAATGGAGAAAGCAGAATGGGAGGAGTGGTTTCACAACTTAATTTTCCATGATTTACATTTAATTTAAGTCAAAAGTAGAATGAAATAATTACTCCCATGCTAATTTACATCAGAAACATTTCTTTTTTAACAGGCCAATAATTGCTTATAAGCTCAGTCAAAAAAATAAACTAAGAACTGAGGCATAAAATAGTTGCAAAATTATCATATACTTGAACCATTCAAGAGATTGGGTGATGTGCAATACATTTGATATGCTCAGAGCTAAACCCTGCAGTGACTGCTTTTGCAGTCCGAACCCTGCAGTGACTACTTTTGCCTCTGCTGAAACTCACTCTTGTGAGTTATCAAAAGAAGCTAAACTCCCTAAAGATTTTACAGAATCTTTAGTAGCATCAGGAGGAAAAAACATAACTGCAGCTAGATTTAGCCTATTTCTTAGAAATTGTGTTGCACAGGAGTATTTCTGGTTTGTGAACAGAGTTACAATTTAAGGATGAGATGGGTCCATTGTTTTAGCAACTAAGTTGCTTCTTTAATTCTGGGTCATTTTTGCAGGAAAACAGTCCTTGTCTAGTAGAGCTGATTTTGTCTCATTACTGCTTTGTTATCATCTCCAGTGAACACAATGAAAGCCTCTGGCATCCCTACCTTTTTGCAGTGCTGGCCCCTGTGATGTCCCACTGTGCGTGTTCTGAGCAAAAGGCTGCAGAACTTCTCTAGACCCCTTGTAGATCTGCTGCTCCCCAGGTAGCTTCTGCCACTTACTGACATTGCAAATTTACCAAACCCATACATTTGTTCATTTTTGTTGTGGAACTCAGGGGTATGCGACAAAAAAGACTCAGGGCGGGACATGTATAGGAAGAATGAAGATTCCAGTCCTTTAAAGCTATTCAAAAGCACTTGCTCAGTCACAAAACCATCTAAGTTTTGTCCAGCAGTGTTTTGTCCTGCTTTCAGAAGTGTAGGGACTTTAAATTGTAGCTGCTTCCTTGTAATTAACTAGGCACAAAAGCTGAACCCATGGAAATTGTACAGTAAACATTACTGCTTACTGGCATATGGGAAAGAACAATGAGGGCTCAGACTCCCATGTTACAACCTAAGAGCAGCACAATATGCTGTATTTTGGGGTGATTGCATTGTACTGGCATGTGATTTAGGGAGAAATAGTTGCTTTTGCCAACACAGAAACAAATTTTCTCCTGCCATTATGTTAGGGCCCCTTTTCACCTCTCCTGTGCAGAGTGTTTGCTGAAGTCTGTCTGGCCAGTTAAGCAGGAGGTTGGCTGTGCTGCAGCAGAGTTGTGGAAAGCAATTAAATGATTTATTACTTCTATGGAAAATGGGTTTTGGAAAGCAAACATTATTCAGTGCAATATCACCAGTAGTGACACACAGCAGTTTGCTTCTCTAATGTTTTCCTTTAGGACCTCACGAAACACGGCAGAATACCACTGGAGTAACACTTGGTCCCACAGGATAGCTAATCCTGAGAAGAAAATGTGACTGAGCTAGGATAAAGGAGGTGCAGTGAACTTTTCTGCAGTATGAACACCAAAGAGAGTCTGAATTTGTGAGAGTGAATTTCAAACATGTGATTTATGAAATAGAGACAGTCTTACAAGCCTCCACAAATCTCTGCCAGGCACAGCGAAAAAATCTAGGTTACTTGATTTAACTTCAGGCTTTGAGATTGTCACATTCATGGTGAAGAAAGAGTCACAGATTCAATAAGGGGACATTCAGCAACATTAGTGTAATTATAACACAGATTATAAAACTAGTGCTAAAAATCCAGTGTGGGAGCTGAGTAAGGAACACTAGTTCAAGACATGAACTATGTTAAGTGCTCAGTCTGGCAAAGCTCCTGGACATGCCACTACCATCATGATTTATGTCAAATCATGTACTGAAAGCAAGAGGGCGGAGTTTAATTTGGCTCTTTGGACAGAAATACACCAACGGTCAGGAACATGTTGTTCAAACAGGCAATATGGACTTCAGTGTGCACTCAAAGTATCAAGGTGGCCTCTTGACTCATGCCACTAAAACTCATGCATCTGGTATACGCATGAAATTTAGTATGACTCTCCAAGTGGAAGAGAGTCCTGAGCTCACCAGATTCCCTTCTGGTAACCAGAAAGAATCATGTCAGGTAATCCCTCATAAATGTACTGATCTCTACCTTAAACCAAATAGGTTTTTCACCTTTGCAATTTCCTAAAAAAAAATGTTACTGGGCCTTACACATTTGATGGCTTAAAAAATATGTCTTACTTCAGATTAAGGAATATAAAGCAAATAGCTCTGTAAAACCTGTTGATTGTTCCACCCTTCTTGTATTGACTTTCTGGATACAGATGATATGTGCATAAAAATATGCAAATGGACTCTTTACCTTTCATCTGAGAAAGCTGTCAGCATCAGATCTATTTGGTTCTCCACAAACATTCATTTCTACAGGCACATAATAGAGGGACTATTGTTTTAAGCAGGAATTAGGAGCACAGTAATGCAAAACACATGAAATAACAGGATTGGTATACAATCAAACGGATGTTGTACTTACAAATCTAACACTTTACTATAAACAAAAGAATAACTCTCTCTTCCCACCGTTTCTTTATTGTCTCACTAGAGTTCTGCTGACTTCAGTAAATTTTGTTTTGCCTTATATTGGCCTAAGTAAAAGCTGTAACACCTGCAACAACAACACCGGATTGTTTCAAACAGACTTAAAGGGTAACACAATCAGCAGTGCTTGATGAGTAATACTTTCTCACTATACGTATACGTTATGCTGAAACTGATGTAAAGTTATTATGCTCAATAACTGATGATATAAATGTATTGAAAGAATACCATAGCAATGTGAGGGCAATAGACTGGTGCAAGCAGAAAGGGGAAAATGGTTACTAAAATACATTCAGTAAATCATAAATTCTATATGCAGAAATAAAAGACAATTTAACAGTAAGCATACCCATAATGATTATAAACAAAATTTTTGTAATGCTAAATATTTTGATACTTAATGAAATGGAAGACCATCATGTTATCTTCAGAAGTGGCTTAAAAAATAATTTTTTCCTATGTTTCCCTTAAATCCAAAAATAATTTCCAGTAAATCAAGAAGATATTAACCTAGGACTGACATGTAGTCAAACTGTGGTACTTTTTTTTTTTAATGCCATTTTTGTGTATGCAGTTTAATCTAATATCTATCAAAATATAAGAAAGCATTTCAGTGTTTTTACATGCAACATAGACTTTAGATTTTTAATTTGTTCTGTTAACAGCTTAATTGTTTTAATTCTCATCTTTAGATATTGTAATGGAAAGATTAAGACCTACCAGAGCAAATGAACTGGCACTTTATAAAATTTCATTTCTGGAATGCCTACTACTGGTATTTTTCAAAAGCCAGAGCTCAAAACATAGCAATCTAAGTTGAAGAGCATTTAAAAAATCACTTTATGAGATTTACACCTTGCCAATTTGTCATATTTAAAAATACTGCAAAAATTTCAGACCAAAGTTATTTTCTGACATCAACCCATGCTCAAAGAAAACCCAGATTTATGTAAAAAAGATATCATGCTCAGTGTTTGTAGTAAGCCCTGTAGTAACAACATCACTGAAGGGGAAAGACAGACTTTCAAAAGTTCTTCATCACTGTTCCAGTGATGTAATTATGCACAAAAATTTATAACAGCAGAAATTACTATAACTTGTGGTTATTTTGTTAATATTTTGTGGCACAAAAGCCAGGGGTACGACAAACAGGTTGAGACCAGCTGCAAGTTAAACTAAAAAGTCAGTGTGGCCTGAAAGGTTAGAGCCACAAGCCCACAGAAAAGCAGGAGGGTTTTTTGGTAGTGGCGGAAGGTACTGGAGTAGCTTTCTTTGCCAAAAAGGGGTGCAGAACACTGCCACGTTTTTCACTGCTTTTTGCATTCATTAAAAACAAAAACAAAAAACAAACAAACAAAAAACCCAAACAAACAAAAAAACCCAAAGAAACTATAACAGATTTTTAGTTTGGTGAAAGTAACTGCTGTTGCATGTTCTGATAAAGAGTGTGTCTCTGGAGAGGAGAAGAACATAGAATCATACATTCATAGAGTGGTTTGGGTTGGAAGCGACCTTCAAAGTTCATCTAGTCCAATACCCTTGTAAGGGCATCTTTCACTACCCTAGGTTGCTCAAAGTGCTGTCTCACCTGACTTTGAACACTGCCAGTGATGGGGCACCCACAACTTCCTCAGGTAACTTATTTCAGTGTCTCACTGATGCTATTAAAAAAAACCAACTTCTTTATCTACAGTTTAAACCTAACCTCTTTCAATTTAAAACTGCTGTCCCTTGTCATGTCACTATAGTCCCTGGTAAAAAGTCTTTCTATACCTTTCATATCAGCCTCCTTTATATATTGAAAGGTTGCTGTAGGGTCTCTGTGGAGCCTTCTCTTCTCCAGGCTGAACAAACTCACCTGTCAGCCTCTCTTCAGAGGAGAGGTACTCGAGCCCTCTGGAACTAACCGATCTGTGTCTTTCTCGTGCTGGGGACTCCAGAGCAGGATGCAGCACTCCAGGTGGGCTCTCACCAGAGGAGATGGAGTAGTGGGGAGAATAACCTGCCTCAGCCTGCTGGTCACATCTCTTTTGATGCAGCCCAGGATGCAGTTGGCTGTCTGGGCTGCAAGGGCACATTGCCAGCTCATTTCCAAGTTTACATCCCCCAGTATCCTTCAGCCCTTCTCTGCAGGGATAACTCACCATTAATTAACCAAGCAGATTGCACAGATATCAGGAATTGCCCAGTAATAATTGCAGCCTGAAGTAATTCCTCTTCAGGGAGATGGATCCTTTTCTGAGAGTAATTGCACAGATTTATCTGGGGGAAGGTTTGGGAGGGCAAATGCATAAGGAGAGGGTATGAAACACAGGAGCTGAGCCTGCAGCAGGAGCATAGATGTGGAGAGAAGGAGCAGGGGCTCCCTGCAGCTGAGGGCAGACCCAAAGCCACATCTGAGAGGTGAAGGACAGAAGAGGGCTTCCCAGGGACCCTGAAGGCAGCTGGCAAAGCAGAGGTGCTGGCAGGGGCTGGACTGGGGAAAAGCTCCTACTCTTCATGAACAGAGCTCACAGGAGACCTACTTGATCAAACCTTTTAAAACAGATTCACCTCAGACCTCTACACTCCCTCTCAGGGTCATCCCACTGCAGATTCTGTACTCTAGTAAATCCAGTTGCAAGATTTCTGGGGGAATTTTTTTGCCTTTTTTCTTTCTTTCTTTCTTTTTTTGTTTTTTTTTTGGTAAGGGAGAGCCCTTTAAAAGCTCTCCACTTTAAAAGCTTTAAAAGCTTTCCACTTCAGTGAACTGGCTGCCTAGGGATCCTGTCACACCACGTTTCTGTCACATCATAACACCACTTTCAATGTCTTCTTGTATCAAATGACAGGTGGGGATTTTCAGAGAAAGGAAATGCTTTTCTCACTTTTAGATTCTGCTGGTGTAAGCATATATTCCACTCTAAAGGACAGTGCTGACCCATCTCAGGGCTTGAGCCATACTGCAGACTGGATACATAATTAATTTAGTTTTCTTTGAAAGAAAGCTGTGCAGATGAAGCAGGACCTGCTAGTCCAGACAGAATTCATTAGCAACAAAGATAACACGTTTCAATGTTTGACTGCAGGAACAAGGAGAAACAGTTCTTAATTACTAATAATCCCTTGCATGCATTATTAACAGACTATTTTGTTCAAATAGCCAAGCCTGCAGTGTTTTACAAGCTTCATGCACAGAGTAATTCATCTTTGCTGATGATAATGAAAAACTTTGTTATTATTTTGTTAGAAGACTTTCTCAGGCAAGGCAGTCCACCTTACGAGGAAAATAAAAAGAAAAAATGTTGTTCAGTTTTAAAGCTGCCATAAAAAGCTGTGCTTAGAAAAAAAAATCCTGAATCATCTATTTATAAAAAGAAAGTAGAAGAGAATCAGGCCCAAAGCTATTATAAACTAGGGAATTCAAAGTGATAAAGAAGCATTGGAATGGAACTGTATTATGGAATCCCACAGTATCTACAAGCAAGAATGATATTACACAATATTGTAGAACTGTTCATCAGATAAAATAACAACTCATTTTTATAGAACAGACAATCAGAAGTGCTAAGCCATCCCACAATATGCCCAGGGTGCAAAGAAGCTCCTTTCACTGAGTCATATTCTGCAGTGAAAAATCAACATCAAAAGCAAGCAGCTTAATTAATTAGCTATTAATAAAAACATGTCAGGAAAGTCCAGCACACTTGAGAGCACTGCACTGAAAGCAAAATATGAGACTGCTGGGAAACATTTGTTTGCTTTTTTCAACTTGATTGGGATTTATTTTTCAGATGTTTTTCAAGTCATTGAGCTTGAAGGAAAGGTGAATTTATAGGCATAGCTTCTCCATCTGGCAGAAACCTCTGCATTAAATAATTATTCCATTAAGAAAGTGTAAATGTAGGATGACAATGTCTTTGAAACTGATTTTCCTTCTATAATGGCTATAAGGGTCATTATTATGGTTTACTGTGAACAGCACAACATTGGACACGAAAATGTCACCCAATCAACCACTTGCTCCTGGAAAGGCACAGGCATCTCTTGGATGATGTCCAGTCCAATTTATTTGGTGATGGAGAAGAACAAACATCCACAGGAGCTACAGGGGCTATTCTGGTTCTCAGTAAACAGACACCAAACAAGAACTTCGCCATACAGACCAGCATTGCAGGATATAAAAATTCAAAGGATTTTCCAAACTACCTCTTTAGGAACAGTGGGATGAATTATAGCACTTCCTAAAAATTTTCCTGGAGCAACAGTGAAGAAAGATAGATTTATAGCATGTATCTCATACCCAGGCAATCTATTCCATGCCTAACCTGAGGTCTGGAAAAACAGAAAACACCATCAAGAGGAAACAGTAAGTTCAAGCAGGCATGCTAGAACTAAATTGGGATATTTGGGGATGTCAAGTTTTGTGCCCTGGTTCTTGAGAAAAATAGCCCTTGGGGAAAGGCTAATTTCAGGCCATAAAGTAGCAGCTGGTATGGCTACAGTGCACTTTAGTAGCCTTTTGTTTATAGAACAATGTGCACTGCAGGTCAGATTAAACTCTGGTTTTAAGCCAGGTTTTTATGGCATTACAGGAAATACATCAGTCAATATGGAATAATGTGAGATATGTAAAGAACTGAAGTCAAGATGCTGCAAATGAGTGGCAATTGACTTTCCTCAAGATTCTCTTTGAGTACCAGTTCAGGGAGAGATGGTGACATGAAATAAACCATTTCAGAGCTGGAACACAACAGAGTTTATGCACTTCTTCAGAGACCTTCATACATTGAAGATGAATATAACTTATAAATAAAACACATAGGGATGGCACTAACTTCACTGCTAATTTAGCCCAATTTTAAGCTCCTTTTGATTTGCTGGAGTCATGCTGAGGGACATTAATGTAGGTCAAAATATGACTTATTCAGTGTCTTATTAATAATATAACTTATTCTCAGTATTGAGAATGAGATCAGTTTCTAAGGACTACATTTAAAACACCAAAAAAACAGTGAAGAGGAACATTCAGATAATGACTATAAATGCTAAAAGCAAGTGAGGTGAGAGTAAGCCCTTTACGAAGAAGCCATTACAAGCTATGAAACTATTCTCAGCATTAGTCTTAGTAAAAATCAGGGTGAAAATATTTTTGACTGAAAATGCTGCTGGTGGAGATGTTTGAATTAGGATATAGGGTTGGCAGAATTTGTGGTGAATATCTGGTGCTCCCTGTCACAAATATTGGCATTTGGGATCAAATCCTCACATTGCTTAAAGGATTTAGATGAGGTAGGGCTGTATTTACCTCATACTAGGAAGTCAAAAGAAGGAGAGTTAGAAACATTTCCAGAGAACGGCTGGGCTGAGGTAAGATGCATAGCAATTTTCAGTAACTAAACAGAAAGAGAACAGTGCTTCAAGTCTTGATTTCTACAGACTTTTTTAAGCTAAATGGGATAAATCATTGCCTACCTATTCAGTCTTTCTTGGTTTCTGGACTGGATGCTCTGGAGGATCTGTAGTTATGAAATTTTATTTCCAACAAGATAGTTTAAAAACAGGCCTTTGGAGAAATCAAGCTCGAGTGAAACAGGGATATCTGTGACCCAAAGTGTCAATCCACAGTTTCAGGAAGCCACTGGACAGATTGCATTTGAATTAAAAAAAAAAAAAAAATAAAGCCAGGGAGTACCAACTGAACTGCTTTACAGACTACTGATGGAAATTGAGGCCTCACGTGTTTTAGAGAAAAGTAAAGTGCTTCAAGAAATTACGACCTGTCTGTGGCTTCATGATCAAACTGTGGCCTCCTCCTGACAGAAGGCCAATCATCCAGGCAGGCCTCCAAGGAGGCTGCTTTCCTGAGAGAGGCATTTCGATTGTCAGAGGTTTAAATGGCTGTGAGAATGGCCCTGTACAAGGTAAACTGAGACTCTATTGTTGCCCTAAAGATACTGAATAATCAGATCCTTTGAAGTGTAAAAACAAGAAAGATTTTCACAACTGATACTTTTGTCTTTCTGTCTTTGGAAAATCGTCACAGTTTTTCTCTAAAGGATGTTTTGGATGCCAGGTAAGTAGCAAATACCATGTTGTATATCACGGCATGAAGGCTTTATGAACTTAAATGTTACAATCATATAAAAGAAACAAAAGCCTACCTTTGTCCTTATCTTAGATCAGGAGGGAAATATAAACAAGGCCAAGAACATGTCTTTGAACACACGAATCTGTAGAAGCATCAGGCACAGCTCTCAGACCACTCAATCTTTATTCTCCCCCTCACCTAAACGATGATCCATCGAATTTGCCAGATTCTTTCCTTTTCTGGTTCTTTACTAATCAGATAACTTTCCTGAGCGATATTTAGACAAATTTTTCATGTTTACCTTGCAACTTTCCAATTGTTAAGCTGGTACACTGAAACAAAGTAGGTGTAGCATTCTTTTAAACAATCCCTTCTGTATCAGAGGGCATTTACAGTTCAGAGTCTTTGTTCTCAGCTTGAGATTCTAGATATCAGAATAGATTGATCTCGATAAAGCACATCATAGATAACACTACAGGTCGGATTCCACAGCCAGGGGATCGCTCAGTAGAGAACTAGGTCAAAGAATAGCGCCTCTCCCCAATTAAAAATGCAGAGTACAACCTGAATTTTCTACTCCTCCTTGCAAATGCCAATAACTGGTAACAAAAGCAAAAAAATAAATTAGCTAAGCTACATGAAAGTAGCGTTGTGAACTGACCTTTCCAAGCCTCAAACCAAAAGGCAAGTCAGAGTTCATCTTGTAACAGCAAACCAGATTCAGAGCACACCAGTAAAATGATAAAGTGTCTTAGGAATTGTTCACCTGACATGAGGCAGTATCTCTGACAAATATTTATTTTAGCAATATGTGACAGTACTTCCTGGTGTGCTGGCTCAGAACTGTTCAGTGAGTTGGGAGTACCATCCTCACATGATAAGGAAAGAATGGCTCCAGGCTGAAACCAGCTGAGCCCTGGCCCAGCTGGCTCAGCTGAGCTCTGGTTCTCCTGGGGTTACCCTATTGAAGTTTGTGCTGATGTAAAGAATTCACACAAAAGGAAGAAACAGTACTTGGAGTCATGCCACTGATTTTCCCTGAGTTGCACCAGGGAAATATTTGACTTGCAGAGACCAGTCAGTAACTGGAAGAGATGGCCTTGGGTACAGATGAAGGCTTGACCCTGGCACACATGAGAAGGAGCCACACAGCAACAGCAGCAGGATCATGGTCAAATCAAGCTCTTTCGGACAAAGTCACCTGTGCTTCACTTTGCCTGTTCTGATGCGGAGCTAGTGGCAACAGCCTGAAGAAGGACACACAGACTTCTGCTGCAGTCCAGCTTGCTCTGTATAAACAGCAGTCCTGCTGCTGCGTGCAGAGGCACAGGCTCTAACCAAGAAAGGCCAGCTTGTCAGCATCTTGATCAAACAGCCTCCAGACTGATTTTTGGTTTTGTGCAGAGGGAGATGTTTGACCCATTGACTTGAGTATTGTCTGTAGTAACAGTCACCACAATGTAAGCTATTAAACTATTAGAGAGGGTCCAAAGAAGGGCAACAAAGATGGTGAAGGGCCTTGAGGGGAAGTTGTATGAGGAGGGGCTGAGGTCACTTGGTCTGTTCAGCATGGAGAAGAGAAGACTGAGTGGAGACCTCACTGCAGTTACAAGCTCCTCATGAGGGGAAGAGGAAAGGTAGGCACTGAATTCTTCTCTGACCAGTGACAGAACCCAAGGGAATGGCCTGAAGTTGTGTCAAGGCAGGTTTAGGTTGGTTATTAGCAAAAGGTGCTTCACCCAGAGAGTGGCTGAACACTGGAACAGGATGCCCAGGGAGGTGGTCACAGCACAAGCCTGACAGAGTTCAAGAAGCACTTGGACAATGCTCTCAGGCCCATGGTGTGATTCCAGGGAATGTCCTGTGCAGGGCCAGGAGTTGGATTCAATGATCCTTGTGGGTCCCTTCCAACTCAGCATATTCTGTGATTCTGTAATATTTACTGATTGTCTTTATTTACTGACTGTCTTTTAGCTGAAGAAGCTGAAATTCTCATTAAAAGCCTTTACCTTGCCACCAGCTAAGTAAGACTCTGCACCTTGAAACAGAGAATCAGAAAGTTCTCTTTAAAACCTGGCCATCAGGCCTTTAAGTAGTATCACACAGGCCAGTAGATGCTGGATTGAGTGAGTAAATGGGAGTGCCAGGTGTATCTGGGAATGAAGAAGGTGCATGTGAGATTTCACATGATCAAAAACATCCTGGAGATGGAAATATGCTTTTGGTTCAAGCATTTCACTCGCCTGAAAAGCAAAATGCATGCCAAAAACAAGCCAGAAAGCATGCCTTTAAATCAATGCCATTCTCAGCTTCTGTGTAAAATCTCATCATCACTGAAACAGACAAGAGATTAGAAATCTAAAGACAGCTGGTATGATTAGATTGTGGTTTATTCCCTTCTCCCACCTGAAGATAATGCAGAGATGTGAAAGGTTTCTGATCTTGTTCCTGCCAAGTCATCTGGCTGACAATTATTGATTTGCAGGGTTGGTTGGCTGGTTGATTTGCATGAGTGTGTATATGACCACTTCCAGAGTCTACTTACTATCTGATGACAAAAGCAGTCAAGAATGACCTCTTCCCCTCAGGGAAAGGCAAGGAGGAAAGGAAGGGATGGCTCTTTTTTTGGTGCTGTTCTTTGCATTGCAAAAGCATTTGTGCACTTGATTTGTATCAATAAAAACAGTTTTCTGGACTAATGTGAAATTTGTACATAAGCCTCAGTCAAGCAATTGTGCCTTCCAAGGGAGCTGTATTGCACAGTGAGTTAGCTGAATTATTTGGAGGTTCCTAAAACTTATAATAAAGCAACGTCAAGGATTCCCACAATTTTAAGATCAGTAACACCATGATGAGACAGTACACATCAAAGAACCATGACATCTGCTGGAAGGATTTATTATGAAAAATAAGCAAATTAAAGATTCTTTGGGGCTCAAAAGCTGCAACACTTTAAAAATGGAAAGCTAAAGTATAATGAGTATCACATCTACTTGGTCAGCTCAAAAGCATTCCCTGCAAAACAATTCTCAAAAAGCCTCCTCAGCAGGCAGCAGGACACTAAGAAAGTCACACTCTTCAGTTCTCCTTCACCACAAAACACAAATTGCTCAAATAACAGAACAATCTGCCTTCCTCGTGCACTCTCAAGGTATTGTTGGCTCATCTGGATCCCTGTTCACATGAAATACTGTCACCAGTACCACCGGGCATGCTAGCTGAGAACCAATTATTTGTAACACAAATCACAGTCACGCAACCAGTAGTGAGACTGAACTAACACACAGATGAGGGCTTGATGTTGGCAAATAAGAAAAACCCCCTGTGAGATAAGGACTCCCAATAAGGGTGCAAATATATTCACTTTGTCGTGTACATGTAAGACCCATGTTTTTACACTCCTGATATAGTGCTCCCAGTGAGGAAGGGAAAAAACCACCTTGACTTCCTCCAGTGACCCAGAGTCACAGCCAAAGTGGATTTGGGACCACTGGGGAGAAGAACAGAAATGTGGCCCAGAGCCAAGTCCTGCCTCTGGGTGAACTGCAGCTGTGGAAATGATTGTTGTTTCACTTCTAAGGGAAATGAAATACATGTGGTTATGGTTTAAAAATGTGCACTTTCTTCAGGCAGGACTTTTGAAAGGCATCAGCTGTCTCTAGAGTGTCTTGCAATAACCTTGGTGTATGTATCAGTGTAAGATAAAAGACATCAGCCACTTTGCCCCGTTAGCAGCATCACTGAAACATGAGAACAAATCCTCTTTGAAATGCAGTTTATTCTACAAACATTTAGAGTAAAATCTTAGCTAATTTCCATAACTGCATATAATACCAGAAAGAAAAAGCGTTACTATGGTCATTTGAAGGTTACTTGCAGCTGTTTTCTAAACTACTCACTTGCTAGGGAAGGATTAAATGGGGGATGAAATGTTTCCTTTAGTTCATACTCATGTTATCCTCTTCGGGCATTTTGTTTCCACACATCCACATTCATCTATGTACACGTATGTGAACTGGACTGTTTTATGGTTTGAGCAAACCAGTTCCACCTTCACTTTGTGACTTCTTTTTTCATGGCAGCATGTGCATTTGTGTTCCATTTCACTGGCCTCCAAAGAATACCTATAGAAATGAGATTTTTCATATCAGTCTGCTGCCTGTGGTCTTCCCAAACTCATCTGTACTTACTGCTCCAAATGCACGTACTACCAAGGAGCAAAATTTCGTGTCTATTCTTCTGCTTATTCATAACAGCCTTTCCTCAGGATCCTATTGGCCATGCAGGGCCAGATCCTTTGACAACAGTGGGGAAAATCCCAGTAACTTCAGTGGATTTTGGATTAGGCCCATTCTAGCAAGACAGAAAGGAGCAATTCATGCAGAGAACAAAAGGTAGGAAAGCCTCCTAGAGCTGTTCAAAAACCATACAACAACATGCTTAAGAGCAGGTTCAATAAATGTAGCTGACATCTTTCCCAGGGGATCCATTTTCCTGACTAAGATAAGGCACTCTATCACACTGAAGCCATTGTTAATGACTCTTCTTCTGCACACCCAGTTTCCCAACAAACAGCAGGAAGGGGACAAACAGCAGCAGCCCACTGGTGACAAGAGCCCAGGAAGACAAGCCACAGACAAGGACAGAGAAAGGCTTCCTACTTACACGGAGTAGGTACTGCACATCCCTTCACAAAAGGGCACTGGGACAGGAGCAGCTGACTTGCAGTTGCCATGGACGATGTACTGCTCCTTCACATTGCGTTTGCATTTGTGTGGCAGGTCAATACCTGGGCAGAAGAATGCTTCTGTTAAGCTTCTTCAGACTGGGGAACAAATGTTTTGAAAGGTATCTGCTAGTACACCAAGGACAATTCATCCTAGTAAAATTTCTCACAGTTCAAATGCACCAAACCCACAAATGAGAGTGTGAAGAGGCATTAATTCAGCAAAATTATTCCCCACCAGTCAATGTACTTTTCCATTTGTGGACTAGCTTTAGCATGTAAAGATACTGTTGAATCAATATCTAAAGGAGGCATGAAGGGTTTAGGTTTTTCTAACATGGCTATAAATTACCTATGTGGCTCTATAACAACCTGGGATTTCTGAGTGGATGCTACAGAAAAAAAACCCCAAAAGTTTATTTCTATGCAATTTGCAGATGCAAGAACACAGAGAATATCTTCTACAAGTTTTCTTATCAGGAGTATAGTTCAAGCTAACAGTAATTCAGTTATTTAAAAACACAGAAAAGGAGATAAAAAATTTTAGTCTTCCCACTGGAAGAATACGGCAGATTTTTAGTCTTGGCTGTGAGGTACAGAACAGTTCTGCTGCTGTAAAACTGTCTTTCAGTCTGTGGAATCTGCAGGCTCTCAATCCATGCAGAAACAGGGCTACAAGCAGGGAAGGACCAAACAGTATTGGAACACAGAAGCAGTGATTTAATGCACTCACATGTCTTACAACAGCCATCTGAAGACACCTCAACTGTCCCCTGTATTGAAAGTAACCAGAACAGTCAGTTCAGATGCATGTAGTCCTAAGCAGACAGTATCAATGATGAGAGCTCAGTTACAGTCCCTCATCTCTAATCTATACAAATTCCTCATCAGACCTACTTGCGTACCAATTATATATAAAGCTGCTTAAAGAACCCGAACCAGAACAAATCACCCAGCAAGGAAGGGAGAGAATTTTCATAGAACTACATATTCTCTCACAAGCGAGATAAGATGCCCTGTAATACATACCTGATCTTATTTAGGTCCTATTGAAGCCAGCATAAAAACCCCAACCAGAGACAGAGATTGCCAGCTGTCCCTAGAATTGAGCAGCCTGGCCTGGACAGAGCCCACCCCAGAGCAAACTCAAGTACATGGCTGTCCTAGTCCCTGCTTCGATCTGCTGTGAAGTCCCAAAATGCTACTGAAAGTTACTGGAAACCACCAATAGCTGAAAGCCTGGGTATGAATATTACCCCTTGCTCATACATGTTCCATTTCCCCGCTTAATGGGACACCACATATCAGGAGACGTTTTGTTCATCAGTCCCACAAGGATCCATGATGAGTCACCACTTGTTCAATTGCATTTTATAACACTGATGTTTCTCAAGTGATGAAAATCCTTCCCTGCTATTGCTCCAATACCCTTCTTTTTCAAGTTCACTACAGAAGTCTTTCTCTGGCTGTAAAATACTTACTGGCACACAGTTTGCTTCTTCAAATGGCAGGCAGACCTTTATTGTACTAGTCAAGGAAAACTGACCTGCTGATTCAGTGCATGTGTAGTGAGTACAGTTGTCATATGGATCTTTATAACTCTTTCCAACCTGATAAGAACAGAAAAAAAAAATTAAAAAACAAAACCAAAAACAAACAAACAAAACCCCCAAGCCAATGGAGTATAGCAAAAAAATTAGAAAACTGAAACAGTAATAAAGTCAATGAACTGGCAGAGACTGGGTTGCTCATATCACTCTGAAAGGACTGAGATGTCTGCAACTCACATCTACAAATTATGTACCAAGCTCACCCGCTACCAGTCTATGCAAAATCACTTCTGTGGCCTCCCAGGGGGAAAGAATGAAAGAATGGCAGAATGAGCATAAACGTATTAGCAGAAATGCCAGAAGGTAGGTGTGCTAATGTTTGTGGGCTGAAATATACACAAAAGAAAAATAACTCTTTCAATGGATTTCAGCAATTTTCTTTTTTAATATTTTTAAAAGGAATGAAAGAGAAACAAATGTCTTTGCAATAGAGACTAATGCATAACTGCAAAGCCTCGTCATGTATAGATAAAAACTATATATTGGAACAGAAAAATCTAGCTTGTAAGATAAATTATCAAGGAATAAAAGGATGAAATAGAAAATACGCAGAACACAAGAGCTGTCAGAGAAACAACTGCATGTAAGACAAGCCACTGGTTGAAACAGCATCATTAACCATACACAGGAGTAGCAGGCTGTAATAAAACCAAAAAAAGCTAGAATCATGAAATCATGGTATCATTAAGGGTAGAAAAGACCAAGCCATATCATTGAGGGTAGGATCACCAAGCCCATCCCTAAAAGGCTCAGCTTCTGCCTACGCAACGCTACATTCACAAGACACGATGTTTTAGCCGTGTGTGTTACCAAGTCACACAACACTACAGCAGCTGTGTCACTTGACTTCTGCCTCAGCAAATTCAGAACCAGTGGCAGCACAGCTATATCAGCTTGCTCACACCGTATCCCTGTATCTTCAGGGCAAGACAATGAAACTGCTTCAGATGGAAGCAGTGTGATGTGAAGCCAGCACAACGTATCTCTGCAAAAGCAGTATCACACCATGTCACCATCCCTTCTAAATTCTTTCTTGCTATTTCATGTCAAGAGAAGTGGAGGTAACATGATTTCCATTCCTGACAGAGAATATAATTGTCAGCATGGTAGTGCCTATGAAATCCACACAGCAGGGAACAGCTGTATAAACATCTACATTCACTTTGGAAACACAGACATTTTTACATCTCCTTGAGGTCCTCCCAGCCTTGAAATGCATGGCATCAATTGAAAAAATGCTGAAGTCTTTTTGATAGTTCAGCCTTGTGTGCAGAGCAAGGGAGTGCTTACCTCAATGGTCACATTGCCAAAAGGAAAATTTGCCACACATGCCACTTGCTGGCACTGGCTGCAGCACTGACCCTTCTCTTCCACGTAGTGAAAACCCTGTGGGAAAAAAGTTTCAATTTATCCATCTTAATCTGTGTCTTGTTGCTGAAGCATCTTTGGATCAAAGCTACCCTGAAGATGGCAGAGGAAATGAGCCAGACTTCTGGTTTCAATTTTGTTGTCTTTTGAAATCTGTTGGAACCACATTAAGCCTGACAATCAAAGCTGGTAATTTTTCTGCCTTACTGAATAATGACTTCTGGGTAGTTCAGTTGCTGTGAAGACCCTGTCATTGACTACTTTTCTCTTCAGACTAACACAAAAAAGAGGTGAAATAAATTAATTTAGCACATGATTACTTGCACAATCTGCCACCAGTGCTTGGTCTGATATCATTATCTACCAGAACTATTGATGTCAGACATGTGAAGATTTTCTCCCCGTGTTTTAGGTATGCATTGGTTTTCTGGTGGCTGTGGGGGTGGTCGCTTTAGTAAAAAGTGTAATGAAAGGTTTTGTCCATTTTTAACATTGGTGATGCATCTGTCCTTATCTGGGCATGAATGGAAAAGCAACCACCCTACTTATATTCAGTAACAGACTGAACAACTTGAGTGCTAATTCTCACAAGTAATGAGGAGTAATTGAGTATTCCCCATCCACAAGTGGAAGTGTCTGGAAAGATATAAACCACTGTGCAGTTTCCTCACAATCTTCATTTATGAGCTGACAATGGACAACATGAACAGAATGACACAAACATCTTTCAGCAGTCAGACTTTAACAGGTTTGCAATCATTTTCCCTCAGAGCACTTTTCCAAGGGTGACCTCTTAAATTTGCTGGAGCAAAAATAACAGCACCCTAAAAAGGACTTTACAAAGCAATTAATAGAAGAGTCTATCCTGCTGTGCTGCACGGATAAAGCAGTTGCACTGTCCCTGTTTCAATCTATCAGGCATTATGGCCAAGGAGGTGCTGACCTGCTGACAGGTGGTTTGGCACTGCACAGGAAGGCACTGGATGCGGTTGGTCTGTGTCACGGGATCCTGCTCATCCGTGCACACACAGTTCTCACAAGAGCTTTTAGGCACCACTGCCCCTGGCTGGAAATATAGGGGAGAAAGAAAACCATGACAAGAATTCAGAGGGTTCTGGAATAAACATCCCCCTGGTCAATTGAAAAAACTAATGCTTATGAGGTTTCCTTTTGGAAGAATTTCCTGAAATGAATACACATCCAGATCTCTAAAACTTCACCACTGGTATCACAAAATGAAGACAAGGCTGACATTCCTGAGTGTGTCAATGATGTTAAACGAGTTTTCATAAATTTCAAGCATTTCTGGACAGTTTGAGCAAGCAGTAATCTTACAACATTCAACGAGCTTTAAAATTTGTGTTTCATTACAATTCTGACCCATTGACTCTAAAGTGTAGGTAAGATCTCTTTTAGCAAGCAAGTTACTGGTTTCTAGCATTACCTATTGAATAACCTCTCCCAGAATCACAGATTGCTTGGTGTTGGAAGGGAGACTACTGGCAGGGAAGAATTACAAGCCATTCTAATCCTGCTTTTTGTATGAGTGTTGAAAACAAGAACTTCAGATAATTCTGACTCAAGCAACATTAACTCCTAGGAAGAAGTGTGTGGAAGAAGGCCTACCTTAAATTCAACTCCTTCAGAAACACATACACCTTTTGGTACTGTAAGAAAAAAAATGAAAAGGTTGTGCTAGGAATGATGCAGTTTCTGTACTCATCTCTGAATTGTGAGTGATTTAGAGAAGTCAAAGAGTAGAGCTGAACTTAATAGCTCACACAAGTGGGGGGAAAAAAGCAACTAGTACATGGTGATATTTGGTATTCAGAAGCCCATATGTAGCATCTGCTTAGATGATATGCATTAAGTGGGGATAATTTTATACCCTGGTATTTTCCATAAAGTAAAATTTATTTGCCTTGTGGTTTTTTTACCTATACTTGAAATTACTTGAACTTTTCTTTATTGTGCTGGTAACAAAGCTAACGGACTTATGTGTGTGAATCTGGAAATATAATTTGGCAGCAGAGCTTCTGGATGGGTTCAGTTTAACCACCATTCAGTACATGGTCAATAGCTTACACTCCCTGAATAATGAATACAGAGAACTCTAACCAGTTATTCTAAATCAAAAATAGCCCAAAAAACAAACAAACAAACAAAAAAAAAAAAAAAAAGGAGGGGGGAATAAAGGGAAAAAATAGCTCAATTGTAAAGGCTGAAAAGAAAGAGGCTTCTGCCATGATGTTACCTCATTTAGAAAAATCAAATACTTCAAAGAACAAATAAAACATCTTAAGGAAACAAGGTACTTACTACAGGAGAAGACAGGGCAACAACCATCCTCAGATATAGCAAGCACTGGTTGGAAACCTAAGTCACATCCTGTTTTGTTGATAATGCAGGTTTTTATATCACATTCTGCAATACACAGCAGAGACAAAGTAAGCCAAAACCTCCCATCCAGCAGTGTTACTTATGGAGAGAGCTTGGAAAAAACCATCCTATTACCATTGCCAGGATTCTCTGTCCTACATCTTGATATTGATACTGGGAATGGCCAGGTTTAGGAGCAGGCCACTCCTGTGCTGGGATGGGCATTTGGGACTGGGAGGGTGCAAATGCAAAGCTGAGGGCAAACATATGTCAGGAAGCTTTAGGGAAGCCTGGAAAATGAACACATCCTCTCTTACTGGTGATGAGAGGGAAGGATCACCCTCTCATCTCAGAAGGACAAGAGCCAAAGGATCCTGTGGAACATCTGCTGGTCCCAATGATCCACAGGAGATTTTCCAGTGTAAATATTTGTCAGGTCATGGCACTAATTTTAGAGAACAAAGTGGACCAGACGAGTTTTCTCCTGCTAGCAAGAGCTCCTGGCACATAGATGGAAAAAATGACAACCAGTGTGCTGTGGGGCACCACATCTCACTTAAGGATTACTGATAAAGGCAAATATTGTCATACTACAGCAAGTGAAGGATCTGCTCACCACAGACTGTCTCTGTGCAGCAGGGGTCTTCCAGACGTGGTTTTATTTTGCGTACAAAGCCTTCTTTTGTGCAGTTGACAGGTGGAGATTTAGCACAAGGGCGGGGGAAGCAAGAGATGTTCAAGGTTGCTTCATCACAAGTACAGTACTGGCAGTCATGTTCCCAAGCCTCTCTAGGCTATAAAAACAAGAGGGATAGCAGTTCAGAGAGAAAAACCTGGAAGCATTAAATCAATGAATGCCTGCTGCAAGCCAGTGTAGGACTGAGTTGACCGAATTTATTGTGTAGGAAAATTGCAATTCAAATCCCAGAGGGAGAAGAAGAGAAGAGTAAGAAAAAATGGTATTATTTGCCACCTTCCTTTTCAGGTTTATGTGTTTCCAGGAGGAAAGCCTAATAGTTCTACCAGGAAACTGATTCCCACAAACTGCTGTTTCTGTTTCTGTACCTCAAGTACAGAAACAAGTTCTGGAGTTAATAAAATCTGATTTTCTTCCCAATGTTATTGCAGTTCACTGGTTTTAAAGCTTAGAATTAAAAGAAATAACTTATGCAGTCATTTTCATAGAAGGTCACAGAACACAGATAAACTATAAAGACAGTATTTTCCTTTCTCTTACCTGTTTCACTGACCCATCTTGTGCAGTGCAACCTATAAAATGAATTAGATGTTACTTTAAAGGTAACTCCATCAGGGAAAAGAACAGAAGCAGAAAAACAGGAACAGAAGGAAGGTATTGAAATCTGAGAAACAGCCACCAAGAGAAATTCAGAGTGCAAAGTCACAGGTTGTAAACACAAAAACATCTTAAACATGCTATTCTTTGTTCTTTTGAAAGTTGCATCTTTTGCATATAAGAGCAGGCAGAAGCTCTCAATCTGGAATGCTCCCAGCTTCCCCAGAAAGGGTCAGTAACAAGATCTACCCTATTTCCTCTGTACCCAAAACAACTCCCTTAATATGCACTTCTAGTCAGGCTCTGACCCCCATTTCCCATAGCACCATTTATACAATTTCTTACCACAAACTGACACACAAATGCCATCATGATCATTCAGCAGAATTTTTCCATCAGGACAGTAGCATCCTTCAACAAACACTGGTGTGCTATTTTGGGAAGGAAGGGTGTTCGGAACAACTCCTCTGCACAAACAGAATATAAATGAGAATGAATGAGAGGCAAAAATTGCCCAAGGCAATCAAGGCACCTAAATCCCAAGGGAATGTGAATTTCAAATTTCCCTGGCAATCTTCACATTACTGACTTGAAAACCGCCTTATGGAAATGACCCACCTGCTGAAGCAAGTGTTTCTTTTTGCTTCCCCGCACGGCTTGTACACCTGATCCCGAGGACAGCTGGCCTCTGTGGAACATTGCAACACACAAGTTAAGAAGCCCAGACCCAGGTGTACCCTCCGATGCAGGGACACGGAGGGACAAAGCCCAGCTACCGCGGCCACCTCCCGGGTCGGCACGGCGCGGCAAGGGGGCCCTGCAGCCAAAGGGGCCCATGGGGCAGCAAGGGGCGAGCACCAGAGCAGCAGGGCTCGCCCTCAGGGGCCCATGGGGCAGCAAGGGGCGAGCGCCAGGAGCAGCAGGGCTCGCCCTGATTCACGGGGCGGCCCGAGCAGAGGAAGCGGTGCGTTGCCATCTAGCGCCCAAGCTGCGGGGAACACACACAACACCGCGGCTGAGCTACGCAGGAGACACCGTAGGGCTGGTTCCCCCTTGTTTTGCACCAGGTCTGGGCTGGAGCAACCTCGTTGGTTTGTCCCTGCTGTTTCTCAGGTCCGGAGCAGCAGGGGAGGGAGGGCAGAGCGGACTCGCTTCTCCCCAGGGGGTGTTTTCCGCGCTAAGCCGCGGCCCGTTCCCAGGCTCACCGCAGCGCCCGCCCGCCAGGCCCCGCCAGGGCACGCAGACGCCGTGGAGGCCGCAGAGCGCCGCGTAGGTCTGCACGCTCTGGCACTCGGTGCTGGGCTGCTCCTCCGAGCACCCGCTGGCCACGCACGCCTCGTAGTACGGCTGGGGGGGCACCACGCCGTGGCACTCCGTCAGGGTCCTGCACAAAGCAGAGAGAGAAACCTTGGGCTGCTTCCAGGGAGGAATTCAAGTCAGAGCCAAACCACCCCCCCTGCTCCGGGCAAAACCTCAAGGAACAACTACAAATTGTTCTCATAGGCAACGCACCCCCACAGCTTCATAAAGAATGAGCTTTACCTGCCATTCTTTACAAAGCTTTGAAAGGAAACAATATTATGTTGGACTGCTACCTGCAAAGGCTCCTGCACAGCTCATAGCTGTAAGTCTATATGCTGACGTTTTTATGCCAGCATGTTTGAAAATCCTGCTTTAAACCACAAAATTGTTTTAAAAACAGACACATATATTTGCTTACTATATTCTGACTGTGTTTCATGTAATTCAGAGCTTTAAGATACTAAATTTTAGCTAATTCCCACTTGCCCTCTCCAGAACTGACAGGCAGAGGGAGTGCCAAGCAGCAGACGCAATTAAGAGAGGACTGATTTTGCTGATGCAGTTTAAAAATATCTGCCAAGCTCAAAAGCACACACATCAGTTCACTGCTCAGTTTCACAAGGTATGCAAAACTTTGTATTTTCTTCATATCCTAGAATCAGTTCACCCAAGCCATTTAGTGAAGAATGAAATTTCCCTGTGGATTTTTTTTTTCTGATACTTTTGGGAGTTGCCTTACCAGATGATTTTACACAGATTAGAAGGCACACAATGCTGATGATCGTCAGTCTTCGATGGCTGTGAGACACCAGGGTTACAGTATCTGTTGGTAGGATATGGAACTTTCCAATCTAGTGCCATCTTTTTGAAGGACTTGACAACCTCACCATTCCTCTTCATAGCATCATCAGACTTCTGGTTGGTGCAGGTACCTGGTAGCAATATAAAAATGACAGTTCGAGGACAGTTGATGCTGATGAAGCTGCTTTTAGAGAAAATCTGGGGGGAAGTTCTCTTCCTTGTGTGAAGGGAGCAACACGTGGGGTTCTGGATAAATTCTCACAAACTGTTTCTAGGAAGTGAAGGCTCAGAGAAACAGTTTGCCAACTACTCATGAAAACCAGAATTGATGTGTTGGCTGATACAGTTCTTCTGGTGGCCAGAAAAACTGAGATGGCAGAGGACTCTCCACAGTTCCTACATTCCTATATGAAGTAGATATGATGAAAAGGAACGCCCTAGAAAAATTCTATCTCCATCCCCCAACAGACTGTGAACAAAATGAAAGATATGACTTAAACCTACATTCCCTGACAGTGTCTTTCCATTAAATAAATTTATTAATATTTGTGAGAAATAGTGAAGTTGCAAGCATTCAGAGATTTTACAAGAGAATGAGAGATAGAAGGAGGAAAAGTCAGAACAATAATTTTTGTCAGCTGATGAGGACACTCACCACAGAGTCCCATGGTATTGTTATAAAACTTGCTGAAAGGGAGTTTTATGTAAAAGGCAAGTCGACTATAGGAGATGTATACCTCTAATTCAGGTATTTCAATTATGGCATAAAGGCCAGAACTGGTTATCCTGATACCATTCTTAAAAATGTCTGGAACAACTTTCTTGTCATCAAACAAAATCTAAAAGAAAAGAAATAAAAATTTTTTATGGGTGCTCCTTCATTGAGTAAGGAACATGATTAGTGCAGCTGGAAAGCAGAGTGGCACAAATTCAGACCTTAGGTGCACCAAATGGTGACTGTCAGTCATTTAAGCAGTTGTCTAATATTCCTTGTTAATATGTTGCAATTTATATTTGAATACTCCTATCAGGACAAAAACCACAATTTTCAGCTATGTGATAATTTCTCAGATTTTTAGAATATACAGATTCTATTGATACAAAGCAAAAAAAG